>NW_028256980.1:0-696186 GCF_035046125.1 Drosophila serrata | reverse complement strand
TCTTGGACGTTGATGCACTAAGGTCAGTACATACAAGTGGCCCGTATGACACCAGGCACGTGCCTGTTTGGGTTAGGTGTTAGTAGGCGCGATGGAAAATATAGGACAGAATACGAGGAAAATTGACTACCGGCGTGCTGCCAGATTGTTAGCTTGCATGCTTACTAAGTATGTTAATATCAAAGATTTTAATTTGGGAAGGGAATCTACGTTAGAGATTAGTGTGTACAAATCATTATAATTTGCACATAACACTCTAAAAGGTTCATGCAGTTCAAAGGAGGTCCTACAGTGGCGCAACACTAATGGGATATAGGATCTAGTGGTTCTACATGGTACATGGAAATTAAGCTGACCCAACAAGTCAGCACTTTCCACATCACCATGGATAAGGTTAAAAATAAAGGTTATCCCTAGCATCGTTCTACGATTGGCTAAGGACGGCAAGTTTATTAATAGGAGTCTACTAGAGTAGGAAGGTAATCTTTGGTTTGCATCCCAATTTAAACCGCGTAGAGCGAAAAGTAAAAAGTTCTTTTGAACCGACTCAATGCGTTTACTATGGACGCCGTACTGAGGGCTCCAAACGCAGCATCCATATTCTAGGATAGGACGAACTAAGGAAGTATATAAGGATTTAGTAACATAGGGGTCATTGAATTCCTTCGACC
The DNA here is from genome assembly GCF_035046125.1 of Drosophila serrata. Taxonomy (NCBI): domain Eukaryota; kingdom Metazoa; phylum Arthropoda; class Insecta; order Diptera; family Drosophilidae; genus Drosophila; species Drosophila serrata. Next base: position 695,515 of record NW_028256980.1, on the reverse strand, counting down.
ACCGTTTAATAAATCCAAGCACACCCCTGGCCCTATTCACCATAGACGAAATATGATCAATAAAGTCAAGTTTTGGGTCCAAGCGGACGCCCAAATCGTCAACTGTATTAATTCTTTCCAAAGAGCAGCCGTTCAGCGTGTAAGTAGCAAGCTTAGGAGCGACACGAGAGAATGTCATTAGCTTGCATTTCGAGCCATTTAAGTTTAATAAGTTTACACGGCACCAAGTTTGAAAATTATTAAGATCTGTTTGTAAATCCGACTGGCAGGCAACGTCATTGTATTGCACGCAAAGCTTGACGTCATCCGCGTACATAAGTACTCTGGAGTTAGTCAAGACTTTGGGCAGGTCATTTATGAACAATGTAAACAATAAGGGTCCCAAATGGCTTCCTTGCGGGACACCAGATGTAACCCTTAGAATATTGGATAAATTATTCTTAAAGAGGACCTTTTGCGTCCTGCCATTCAAATAACTAGAGATCCAATTAAGAAGATCACTTGGAAAACCCATTGAATCGAGTTTTCTAACGAGGAGAGAATGATTAACAGAGTCAAATGCTTTACTGAAATCAGTATAGATTACATCTGTCTGACAATTATTATGGAAGCCCTTTATAATATAGGAAGAGAGCTCCAAAAGATTTGTTGTTGTTGATCTTCGCTTAATAAAACCATGTTGACATGGAGAAATAACCGATCTACAAAGGTGCTGTAAATGAGGGGTGATAATATTTTCAAATAATTTTGGGATGGCCGACAACTTAGAGATTCCTCTATAATTGCTGGCATCCAATTTGCTACCTTTTTTGTGGAGAGGAATAATAAACGATTCCTTCCAAATAATGGGAAAGTGGGAGGTTGCTAAGGACAAGGTAAACAATTTCAGAAGGGGATAGCACAGGGCGTCGGCACAATACCTGAGCACACAGCCAGGAATTCCGTCGGGACCTGGCGAATAAACTGGCTTGACACGATGAAGATCTAAAAGGAGAGAGCTTTCGTTTAGGCTAGGACAGAAAATTAAGTTCGATTTGGGTATGTCGTAGGAATAAGTCTGGTATATATACGAAGAGCTAGAATAGGTTGTTTGAAAAAACTGCGAAAATAGATCGGCTATTGCCTGATCATTATTTGCGGTAGTATTTTCAAATGAAAGCGAGGAAGGATTTGTTTTAGGTTTACGTTTAGTGTTAACGAAATTATAAAACTGTTTTGGGTCCTGTGAGAACTGGGCCCTACAACGAGTTAAATAGTTTTTGTAACACTGCGCGTTCAGCACGGAAAAGTTTGACCGAGCTGATAAATAAAATGAAAGGGCAGATTGAGAACCGGTGATTTTAAATTTAGCATACAGTCTAGATTTTTTATTTTTAAGTCGGCTCAACTCTTTAGTAAACCACGGCGGTTTATTCGAGCTTGGCGGATAATATAACGGAACACATTCAGTAAAAAATGAATTCATGGCACTGTAAAAAATATCAACGGCAACTGCCATGTCAGTGCACATGTATAGATCGGACCAATTGAACTCGTTTATAAAATTATTCAGCCGTTCAAAGTCCGTTTTGCGAAAACATAGGACTTTATTGGCTGGACGGTCAGAAATATGCTGTACGTCACACCCAATATCAAGAGTCACATCGAAAGTTGGATGATAAGGATCTTCGGGTTGCGTCAGAGGCGCCACCCTTGCTAAACTGACTCTCGCAGGATCAGAGACGAAGCAAAGATCGAGCAAGCGCTGTAAGGAATTTCGAACATGGTTGACTTGAGACAGCGAAATGTCAAACAAGCCAGCGATAAAGTCATGTTGTGTAGGTGTATTGAGAGTATTGGTGGAATTATTCGAGCACCAAATAGCACCAGGGATATTAAAATCTCCAAGAACTACCAACTGGTCTCTATCCAAAAGTCTACTGGAAACCATCTGAATAGCGGAAAGGTGATTCCAATAAATAGGAAGTTCCGACAGTGGAGGTATGTAGGAACAGGTAATAAAAATTGAGCTACCTTTGATAGATAGCTTCACACAGAGGAATTCAACATCGTTGCATTCCTCGAAGGTTAATAATTCTGACGTGAGTGAGGAGTCCACCGCTATAAGAACTCCACCCCCGCGTCTGATAGGGCGATCTAGCCGATATACCGTGAACACAGCTGGAAAAACTTCGGAGCTCAGAATCTCCGGCTTTAACCAGGTTTCTGTGAGCACAATAACCTGAGATGCAAACGAAAGGCTATCAGAATACAAGTTAGGAAGCTTACTACGTAAGCCTCTTGCATTCTGATAGGAAATACCTAAGGAGTGGGTTAGTTTTTTGGGTCGGGATTGGAAGACGTAGAAGGCGCAGTGGTAACATCAGGCCTGGGAAGAGTTATTCCTACAGGCCGCTTTTTCTTTTTCTTCGCCTCGAACTCCTTAACAACTATGTACTCTGGCCAGAAGTTGGGAGAGCAAATAGTGTTAAAGAGCTCGTTAGGGACATTTATCTTGAAAGATGAAATGTCCCTTGCGTAAGAAAATTTAAACTTTTCCACCTTTATCTTAATTTTTTCGGCTCTGGTTTTGCCTTGTATAAAGGCGAGAACATCTTCCGATGTTTGATCAGGGGAGAGCCGCGAGACAAAAATATGTCTCGTTGGTGGAACAGCTATAAGGGCTTTTGGCAAGGCAGATTGGTTATCTGCCGTGCCATTGTCGGCCGGTATTCCGGGCCTAACACCCTGGGTAGATAATGGTGTGTGCACGGGACTTTGAGGGGTCAATATTTGCGACCCCCCAGGGGATACAACAGAAATCACCGGCGGTACGGACACTCCCGCTGCACATTCGGATACCGAATCTTTCCTAGCGCTCGATCTCAGCACTCTTGGAATTAATGCTGAGGTCGAGGGCTGTGCCGTGGGAGGCTGCTGCTGAGAGCCTGTTGCGGGTAGTTGGGGTCCGTCTACATGCTGCCCACCAATAGCAGTTTTTTTGCGCCTAGGAGACTCATTTAATAGCGTAAGGCTATTAAATTGGGTGTCCAGCGCCAAGAACATATCAAGAGTTTTACGAAAACTCGTTAAAATGCCCTTAAAACCGCTTTTGGTTTGCCGCATGAAAGACGTCATTTCCCTTTCTACATCGCGACAGGCCTCACAGCAGTAACGCAGGCCGATGTTTTTCCTTACATCGTCCACCGTCCGAGCTGCAACTCCAATACACTTGGCGTGCATGACGTTGTCGCACAGCCAGCAGCCGATTGTAAGGTCACCTGCAGCAATTGCCTTTTTGCAGGTTTTAACAGAACAGACAATGTTTGAGGACATTATAGCGACTTACCACTGTACTTTCAATTGAAAAAAAAAGAACAACAGAGTTATGAAGAAAGAAGCGAGAGCGAGAGAGCGGGAGAGCGTAATAGATTAGATAAGATAAGAAGTGCAGCGGCACAACTTAAGCGAGAGAGTTGGAGAGCGTGGGAGATAAATAGATGAAACGTTTAGCTGTTGCGACGGCGCAAACAAAAGCTAAACGAAGAAGGCACAAAAAGGAATTCAAAAAATGCAAAAGCTAGCACTAGCAGCACAACTAAATTGGAGAATAAAACCAATTATATACACAAAATTAGGATAGCTGCATGCACACGCGAAGTGAACGGGAAGTTATAAACACAAATTAGAAAATTTAAGTTAACCCCGGTGGTTAGATTGAAACTTTAACACAAAACGAGAGCGCAAGAAAAAAACACGTCCGTTCACTTGGAAAGATGATAAATAAAAAAAGAATGCGAAACTATAAATATTTGTAGAGGTATTTCTTTCCGGACTCTACAACTGTACATGGGTGTAGATAAATGTAATGGACGTTAATGCATACGGTGCCAAGCACGTGCCTGTTGGGTTAGGTGTTAGTAGGCGCGAAAGGAAATATAGAAAAGAGTACGAGGTAATTAACTACTGGCGAGCTTCCAGATTGTTTGCCTGCATATGTACTAACTGGGCTAGAATTAAAGTAATTAGTTTGGGAAGGCTATATACATTAGAGATTCTATTCTATTCTATGGAGGCTAGTGTCAGTGGCTCAAAACTAAGAATCTAGTATTTCTACTTGGTACGTAGAAATTGAGCTGACTCAACAAGTCAGAACTTTCCACGTCACCATGTATGGGGTTATAAATAAAGGTTTTACCAAGCATAGTTCTACGCTTGGCTACGCCAGTAATATTCGTAACGTCAGCTGCGGTGTCAGAAACATTGACGCCGCTTAATTCCACCGAAATAAGGACCAAGGGTCCATTAACCTGCGGATTATTATTATTAACCCGGTCGATGTTAGTAACAACAAGTTACGTAAGACCCTAACAGCAGTTCCACCATCAATATTAATATTTGTTTCGAGACTTGCCCCTGATCTTACATCGAAAAATGTTCTAGCCTATATACAAAGCCGAAAATGTCAAGGTGGAAAAATTTAAAAATTTCATATGCCAGAGACATTTCATAATTTAAAATAAGTGTCTCCTTCAAACTTTTTGATACTATTTGCTCGAGTGACTTCTTACCCGAGCACGTAGAAGTTAAGGAGTACGTGACTTAAAAAAAAATAAAACACTGCCTGTGGAATTACAACTACCCAAGCCGGCAAAAGCAAAAGTATCCACATTCAGTCGCAAAAAACTAACCTGTTCATTCCATCTTTCCTATTAGAATACTAGATAGTTTCTGTTACATCCCAGGTAATTGCGTTTTCTTAAACTTGGTTGAAGCCAGAGATACTCTGCTCCGAAATACTTCCTGGTAAGTTCACAATCCATAGATCAGACTGGCTTTACCAGCGAGGATGTCGAGTTTTAATTGCCGTTGACGCCCTCCTTACCTCGAAACTGGTGGGGTCTGAAGATTTTACGGATATAGAATTTATCTATGTGAAACTATCATTTCCATGTTTTTTTATTTATATTCCTTGTTCGTATATCCCTCCATCGTCTGAAGAGCCAACTCTTTGGAAACACCGTTCGGCAATTCGAGCCGTTTCCTGGCTCTGGGGGACTTTAATATACCTGGAGCTCGATAGTCTTCTGATGGTGTGTCAAATGTCCTTCAGACTGCGGCACAACATTACCTCATAGATGGCTTGCTTGATTTGTCTTTATATTTAGTTAACCATGTGCATAGCTCATTAAACCGCTTAAATCTTAGTAGAGTTCCTCTATTGAGCAGCCTGAAGATCCTTACCATCTTGCTTTCGAAGTAATTTTCGATTCGGTTAGTATCATATAAATTAAACATAATCGAAAAGCTGACAAAGTCGGCTGTTTTCGAAAAGCTGACACCAAAAGCTTAGTACTTCCATATCCGAATTTAATTGGTCCGATCTGTACAAGTGTTCTGACAAGTCAACCGCCATAGACATTTATTACAGTGCCATGAACTAATTCTTTTCGTTAAGTGTTCCGGTAACCTAACCATTGGTCTCTAACAAACCGCCTTGGTTCAAAAAAGAGCTAGCACGTCTAAAAAAATGTGAAGTCTAAACTTTATAATAAATATAAACTCACTGGTTTACACGCTGTTCTCTATATTTATCTAAGCGCTCGGTCTAACGTTACCGTGCTTAATGTTCAGTGTTATACAAATTATTTGACTAGTTTTTATATATATAACTTTGTTAACACATTTATGAATACTATCGCAAACTCTGACCAGGTCATTGCCGATCTTTTCGCGGAGTTTTTTCATGCAACTTATTCACCCTCTACCACTTCAAGTCAGAGATATTTTTTTGCTACGCCCAGTCCGAACTTTATTTTCAGCCCCATCTTGAACGAAAGCTCTTTTGTTTTAGATCTTCAACGTGTTAAGCCAATATATTCACCAGGTTCCGATGGAATAGCAGGCTGCGTGCTAAGGTATGGCGCCGAGGCTCTATGTCTCCCCTTCTTAAGTTGTTTCCCTTATCTTTAGAATCCTCAGAATTCCCCCTTATTTAGAAGGAATCTTTTGTTAATCCTCTTCACAAAAAATGTAGCAATTTGGATGTCAGTAACTATTGGGGTATCTCTAAGTTATTGGCAAAACCTAAGCTCTTCGAGAATGTAATCACTCTCCACTTGCAACACTTATGAAGATCCTTTATTTCTCCATGTCAGCATGGTTTTATGAGTCGAAGATCAACCACAACTAATCTTTTGGAACTTAACTCATTTATCATTAGAGGCTTCCAACGTAGCCTACAAACCGATGGGATTTACATGGACTATAGTAAAGTTTTCGACTCGGTTAATCACTCTCTTCGATTCTATAGGGTTTCTTGCTGATCTTCTTAAGTGGATTTCGATCTATCTTAGTGACAGGACTCAAAAGGATCAGTTCAAAAATGCTCTATCCAATAGCCCCAATGTCACATTTGGCTTCCCACAAGGTAGCCACCTTGGTCCATACACTGTTTATCAATGACCTGCCGCAGGTTCTTAAAAAAAACCAGAGTAAGGATAAGTATAAAGTAATAAGACTAGAAAAACAAAAGAAAACATGAAGTACGAAATCGTTTTATCTGGCGTTCCACTAGGAAGCCACCTTGGTCCACTGCTATTTACAGATGCCGCTGGTTCTAGTCAAGAGTACTAATATATGCTAATGACGTTAAACTTTGCGTGCAGTATAGGGATAGTTCAAGGCAGTCAGACTTACAATTGGACCTTTAAAACTTTCATTCGTGGTGTCACGCTAACTCTTTACACCTCAAGAGCATTTTCGCGAGTCCCTCCCCTGTTTGCTACTTATATTCTTAACGACTGTGCTTTGGAAAGAATCTCTCATGTTGACGATCTAGGTGTCCGATCTAGGTGGACGAAGGAATTCTATTCTCCTTATGTAACAAAGACGCTCTTCACGTCATTAGTTCGCCCTTTATTGGAGTATTGTTCATGCGTTTGGAGTCCACAATTCGGAGTCCATAGTAACCGCATTGAATCTGTCCAAAAGAATTATTTGCTGTTTGTGCTCCGAGGCCTTATTCATATGTATGTATATACATATGTACGCATGCTACAATATGATATCGTCGTCCGATCCCGCCCGTTCCGACATACATATGAATGACAGTATATAGAAAACCAAGTTTCATTTAGTTAGCTTCAAAACTGAGAGCTAAGTTTGCGTAGAAACGGAAAGGGCTAGATCGACTCTGTTGTTGATGATGATCAAGAATATGTGTTGTTTATGTGGTCGGAGGTGACTCCTTCACTGCGATGCGAACTTCTGACTGATATTATAATACTCTGAAAGGGTATCAAAGTCTGGGCAGTAAGCCTTGCCGGTTCTCAATCTGCCCTTTCCTCTTATTTATCTTGTCAGCTAGGTCAAAATTTACCGTACTGAACGCGCAGTGTTATGAAAACTATTTAGCTCGTTGCGGGGTTCAGTTCTCATAGGACCCAAAACAGTTTTAAATTTTGGGAACACTAAACGTAAGACTAAATGTAATCGCCAAGCATCGTTCTACGGTTAGCTAGGGACGACAAATTAGTTAAGAGAAGTCTACTTGAGTAAGACGGCAATCTGAAATCAACATCCCAGGTTAAGCCTCGGAGCACAAACAGCAAAAAATACTTTTGGACAGATTCAAAGCGGTTACTATGGACTCCGAATTGTGGACTCCAAAACGCATGAACAATACTCCAATAAAAGGCGAACTAATTACGTGAAGAGCGTCTTTGTTACATAAGGAGAATAGAATTCCTTCGTCCACTTTTTAATAAATACCAGCATGCCTGTGGCTTTGTTAGCCATGCACGAAATATGCTCGGAAAACGAAAGTTTTGGATCTAGTCGGACACATAGATCGTCAACATGAGAGATTCTTTCCAAAGCACAGTCGTTAAGAATATAAGTAGCAAACAGGGGAGGGACTCGTGAAAATGTCATCATTTTGCATTTAGAGCTGTTGAGGTGTAAAGAGTTAGCGTGACATTACGCATGAAAGTTTTGAAGGTCCAATTGTAAGTTTGACTGCCTTGAACTATCCATGTATCCTCTTGTTTTTTCTAGTCTTATTACTTTATCTTGATCCTTATTATTGTTTTTCTTAGAAACTACGTCAGGTCTTTTATAAAAAGTGTGAATAACAATGGACCAAGGTGGCTACCTTGTGGGACGCCAAATGTGACACTGGGGCTATTGGATAGAGCATTTTTGAACTGAAACATTTAACTCCTTTTACTAAGATAGCTCGAAATCCACTTAAGAAGATCAGCAGGAAACCCTATAGAATCGAAGAGAGTGATTAACCGAGTCGAAAGCTTTACTAAAGTCCGTGTAAATCACATTGTTTTAAGTGCAGCGAAGAGACTCTAACAACACTAATGCACGCGCACTTCCCATGTTACACAGAGATCACCGACGCTAACAAGCACTAGGTACTAGCAACCAGGGAAGATCATTTCCCAAAAGAATTCATATCCTCTAGAGGAATTCACTGGCCTATAGACTCCTTCGCGGGGATAAAAGCGCCAGGACTAGATGGAATATTTCCAGCCATACTGCAGGCGACCAAAGAAGTCTGATGACCATGGCTTTCCCCAATCCAATGGAGGTCCTCGAGGATTGTCTTCCTGCCTAAAACAGGAAATAGCAGCCACGTCAGTCCAAAGGACTACAGGCCGATAAGTCTCACCTCCTTTTTACTCAACACGCTAGAAAAGCTGCTGGACCTCTGCATCAGAAAGGATGTGGGCAAATCACTGTCAACCAACCAGAACGCATATATAAAAGGGAAATCAGTGGAGACGGCCCTGCGCTCGCTAGTAGCCACCATTGAGAGAGCCCTGCACAACAAGGAATATGCGCTCGGAGTCTTTGTAGACATATTCGGGGCATTCAATAATGTAAGCACAAACGCAATAATGGAGCGACTAACACGCACCCCACCATCAACTTTTGGATTGGAAAGCTGCACAACGCCTAGTAGCGCTAGGAAGCATGTCGACAAAAGGATACGGGCACAGTTCAATTGCTCGAACCATGAGCAGTGTATCTGACTACATGACGCCTAGAACATTTATGGGACCTGAAGACTGGCAAACGGTTCAGGACCATGCTCGATACCTCAATATTTACACTGACGGCTCAAGATGGAAGGAGGAGTTGGAGCCGGTATATACTGTACCAAGCCATTGCAGCATACTCCAGTTGGAAGTCTTCGCCATCAGGAAGGCGGCAGAGCTTGCGCAGGAAATAGCCCGCCCATTTGAGGCAGTAAACCTGTTCGTAGACAGTCAGGCGGCGATTAGATCCACGCAATCGTCAGCGGTCACTAGATATTCTGAGCACGACAAAGTCAGTGCAGATCTACTGGGTTTCCAGTTCCAAGCATAGAGGGAGACGAAATCGCAGACGAACTTGTAAAGGAAGGAGTCGGACTGGCTGTCGATAGAACAGAAAACGTCCCAATATCTCTAAGAACGCTCCAAAGCGAGTTAGAGAGGCAGGTGGACGTATGAGCAAAAAGCAGGTGGAGAGGAAACTCCGTGACTTGCAAAACAACTTAAATCATGTGCAAAGAGAGCAATGAAAAACTCAGACACTATCCCGAAAAGACTGCAGACTACTAGTGGGAATGCTTACGGGTCGCTGCTTGGCTGCCGCGCATGCAGTCAAGCTGGGCATTACCAACAACGGCAACTGCAGGAAATGCGATGAATCTGAGGCAACCGAAACTTTGGAGCACCTCATCTGTAAGTGCCCAGCCCTAACGTAGGCAAGAGTAAAGCACTTAGGTGCCCCAGTACTGGCATCACAAGTAGATGCCTCCAAGAGGTCGCCAGGTGAACTACTTGCCTTCCCAAAAACTACCGCGATCCTAAAGGATTTAAAGACCTCCAGGACCATGTAAAAAACAACATCCAGATAAATAAGGGCCATACTGGCCTATGATTAGCCCCCTTGGGAGGTCCGTCCGGTTTAACCTAACCTAACCTCACCTAATAGATACTGGTGCAGACATATCTCTGTTAAAGGGAAATTCTGATATCTTTCATGATATCCAAATAAATAAGAAAATCATTTAAGGCATAGGCCAAAACATAATACAGTACAGAGGTCTGATTTCAATAGATTTACAGACAGGTAAATTCATAAATCCACACGATTTTTACTTAGTAGATTTACACTTTTAATACCTTGTGATGGAATAATAGGCATTGACTTCATTAAGAAATTCAATTGGCAGTTAGATTCAAAATAAATGAAGATTGGCTCATAATAAGACCAAATAATATAAATTTCCCAATTTATGTTCCAATAACATACAGTTAAGGTAATAATTCCATTGTTCTACCAGCAAGATCCCAAGAGTCAGAGAAATTCACCAATCATCAGATGATGATAGTGTATTAATTCCAAACCAGGAAATTAAAAAAGGCATTTATGCTGCAAACACAGTTGCAACAACCAAAAATGCATTTGTCCGATTACTGAATATGACCAGTACCAATCAAATAGTAGATATTAAACATATAAACCACTTTCAAACTACGACATTGTTCAAAACAATCCAGAAAATAGATTAAAAACTGTCATATTTCAATTAGCTAAAAATTCTCCATCACAATTCAAAAACGAATTGACTACTTCATGCACCCAGTTTACTGACGTATTCGGACTCGAAATCGAATCGATCACTACCAATAACTTTTACAAACAACAGCTAAGATTGATGGATGATGATCCAGTCTACATAAAAAATTATAGATATAAGTAAAAGTACAAAAATGAATCGACAATAAAATAGTCGAACCATCTGTATCCCCTTATAACAGCCCACTTTAGTTAATTCCTAAGAAATCTCTTTCAGTTTCTGACAAGAAAAAATGACGATTTGTAAACTACTACAACTAGGAAGAGCAAAATACTTTTCATGCCTTGACTTAATGTCAGGATTTCATCAAATTGGACTCGAAAAAAGTTCAAGAGATATATCGTCTTTCTCATCAAGCAATGGCTCGTATAGCTTCACGCGATTGCCATTCGGCTTAAAAATAGCGCCAAATTCTTTTCAGAGAATGGTGACTACAGCATTTTCCGGATTATAACCTTCTCAAGCTTTCCTTTATATGGATGATTTAATAGTCGTTGGTTGTTCCGAAACACATATACTCAAAAACTTACCTAATGTTGAGAAATGTAGGAAATACAATCTTAAATTACATCCTGAAAAATGTTAATTTTTCATGCATGAAGCCACATTTTTGGGACACAAATGCACGGATAAACGAATGTTGCCTGACGACAAAAAATACGACGTCATTAAAAATTACCCAGTCCCACATGATGCGGACAGCGCAAAACAATTCGTTGCCTTTTGCAAATATTATAGACGTTTTATAAAAAAATTTCGCCAAATATTCCCGTCACATAACAAGATTATGCAACAAAGATGTTGTATTTAAATGGACAGCAGACTGTCAGAATGCATTCGAACACCTTAAGTCGACATTTATAAATCCAAACTTATTACAATACCCAGACTTCAGTAAAGAATTTTGCATAATAACAGATGCAAGGAAACAAGCATGTGGATCAGTTTTAACTCAACACAAAAACGGACTCCAACTTCCAGTCGCATATGCATCAAGATCGTTTACTAAGGGAGAAAGTAATAAAAGCACAACAGAACAAGAATTGGCAGCAATTCACTGGGCAATAACTTATTTCAAACCATTCATTTATGGTATTCCAGAACAGATCACAGACCACTTACCTTCCTATTTTCGATAAATCCAAGCTCTAAAGCTCTCTCTGACACGAGTGAGGCTTAAATAAGAGGAATATAACTTTGCAGTAGAATATCTAAAGGGTAAAAACAACTACGTGGCCGATGCGTTATCAAGAATAACCATTGTTCAACAGAAAGAAATCACCAGAAATGTATTAAAGGTCACAAACTAGAAATCAAACAGAAAAAATCCTGCGCAGGAAATAAAAAAGAAAAAAAAGATTTGCATGAGCAATTAAAGACAAAAGTGCAAAAACAGTAGCTTAAGCTATATTTGAAGATTTTATTCTGAAGACGTTCATTACAGACATGGGAATAAAATATAAAAGAAAATTTGAACATCAAAAATATAACATCTACTGCATCACCAAACAGTTGGAACAGTCGAAAGAAGCCAAAGAATTTTTCATGAATTCATTCATTCCTACATTTCAGAAGATAAAACTGATTGGGACGTATGGCTTCAGTATATCGTATACAGTTTTAATACGATACCTTCTATGGCACATGAGTATTGTCCATATGAGTTAGTATTTGGTAAAGCATCAAACTTACCAATACATTTTAATAGCATAGATAGAATAAAACTACTTTATAATGTAGATGACTATGCTAAGGAATCCTAGTATAGGCTAGAAGTAGCTTATAAATGAGCTAGAATAATGATAAAAGATAATAAAATTAAAAATAAGAAACTATATGATAGGAAGACCACAGATATATCACTCAAAATAGGAAATCAAGTTTTTTGAAAAAAATAAAACTGGTCATTAGCTAGACTTTAAATATACAGTCCCATATACTGTAAAAGACATTGGAGAAAGGGATAATATCATAATATCAGGTGATAGGAGTAAGACACAAACAGTTTATAAGAATAGATTAAAAAGTTTAGTTAATAAGAATTTAAAAGGTAGACATGAGTTCACAAACACGATGTTCTTAATGAATTGAAAATTAAAAAAGGTTTCTTTAAATTTTTGAACCAAAATTAATACCATTTTGGTGGGCACACCTTGTCAATTCTTTTGTTTTCTTAGGTTAAATTAAAACACATAAGATTTAATTCTATTTTCATTTTACTTCATATTATATCAAAAATAAACCAAGCATGGCCATGAATAAAATAGAAACCCCAAAATAAAAAAAAAAAATTACGGTTTCTTTCAAAATTAATATCGTATTAAAATAACTTCATGTAATTCCGTTCTGTTTGCAAAATTAGGGAGATGTAATAAGATGTAAGATGTTCTTCATAAAATGTTGCATTTAAATAAACAAGCGATAAATATACGAGTTCTTTGATCAAGTGGACGAAATCCGGGCCGGTTGCAAGTGTCAGCATAAAATGTCACATGCAGACCTTAAGTATACCCTACAGTACCGCGTGTCATCAATAGGCCACTGTTATCAACATGTCATCAACGCGACTTCTACCGAGTCGACGCTCTGCCGACTGCGACTTCTAAGACGCTCTGCCCACGATACAGTTACGGCGCTAGTCTTGCCGGCAGTCGTCGGCAGTACCATTGAGAAATTTGTTGATGAAACATCGATGAATTGATAATGAATTGTTGATAAATCATCGATTAATTGTTCATGAATTTTTATTGATGACAGCCTAGGACATGCCCATGTTAAACAAATCAACAGTTTGTATGGCCTGTCATCGATGAAAAATCAACAGCACACCCTTGACTGTTGATGAAACGTTGATGAATTACTGATGACAGGTACTGCAGGGTATGAACTCAAGTGCATATTCATATTTCCTCGTGCTCCATACTAAGCGAGCATAAACATATACATAACGATGTATATATAAGAATACATAAACTTCTCTGCTACGAGGTTTAGACCTTACTTAGTTGATAAGAAATGATATGATAAATCAGAGACGATCGAGAGCTGGGCGCGGCACCATTGCTGCCTCCGAATTAACCAAATATAAATTCATATTTAACCCAAAACAAGACTTTTAAATATGGGTGCATAACATGGCGATCCTGATATTCCTTATTTATTTATTTTTTTTTTTTCTTGGACGTTGATGCACTAAGGTCAGTACATTCAAGTGGCCCGTATGACACCAGGCACGTGCCTGTTTGGGTTAGGTGTTAGTAGGTGCGATGGAAAATATAGGACAGAATACGAGGAAAATTGACTACCGGCGTGCTGCCAGATTGTTAGCTTGCATGCTTACTAAGTGTGTTAGTATTAAAGATTTTAATTTGGGAAGGGTATCTATGTTAGAGATTAGTGTGTACAAATCATTATAATTTGCACATAGCACTCTAAAAGGTTCATGCAGTTCAAAGGAGGTTCTACAGTGGCGCAACACTAATGGGATATAGGATCTAGTAGTTCTACATGGTACATGGAAATTAAGCTGAATCAAAAAAGTAAAAAGTTCTTTTGAACCGACTCAATGCGTTTACTATGGACGCCGTACTGAGGGCTTCAATCGCAGCATCTATATTCTAGGATAGGACGAACTAAGGAAGTATATAAGGATTTAGTAACATAGGGGTCATTGAATTCCTTCGACCACCGTTTAATAAATCCAAGCACACCCCTGGCTCCTTTCACCATAGACGAAATATGATCAATAAAGTCAAGTTTTGGGTCCAAGCGGACGCCCAAATCGTCAACAGAATTAATTCTTTCCAAATAGCAGCAGTTCAGCGTGTAAGTAGCAAGCTTAGGAACGACACGTGAGAATGTCATTAGCTTGCATTTCGAGTCATTTAAGTTTAATAAGTTCACACGGCACCAAGTTTGAAAATTGTTAAGATCTGTTTGTAAATCCGACTGGCAGGCATTGTCATTGTAGTGCACGCAAAGCTTGACGTCATCCGCGTACATAAGTACTCTGAAGTTAGTCAAGACTTTGGGCAGGTCATTTATAAATAATGTAAACAATAAGGGTCCCAAATGGCTTCCTTGCGGGACGCCAGATGTAACCCTTAGAACATTGGATAAATTATTCTTAAAGAGGACCTTTTGCGTCCTGCCATTCAGATAACTTGAGATCCAATTAAGAAGATCACTTGGAAAACCCATTGAATCGAGTTTTGTAACGAGGAGAGAATGGTTAACAGAGTCAAATGCTTTACTGAAATCAGTATAGATTACATCTGTCTGACAATTATTATTGAAGCCCTTTATAATATAGGAAGAGAGCTCCAAAAGATTTGTTGTTGTTGATCTTCGCTTCATAAAACCATGTTGACATGGAGAAATAACCGATCTACAAAGGTGCTGTAAGTGAGGGGTGATAATGTTTTCAAATAATTTAGGGATGGCCGACAACTTAGAGATTCCTCTATAGTTGCTGGCATCCAATTTGCTACCTTTTTTGTGGAGAGCAACAATAAACGATTCCTTCCAAATAATGGGAAAGTGGGAGGTTTCTAAGGACAAGGTAAACAATTTCAGAAGGGGATAGCACAAGGCGTCGGCACAATACCTGAGCACACAGCCAGGGGCCTGGCGAATAAACTGGCTTGACACGATGAAGATCTAAAAGGAGAGAGCTTTCGTTTAGGCTAGGACAGAAAATTAAGTTTGATTTGGGTATGTCGTAGGAATAGGTCTGGTGTAGATACGAAGAGCTAGAATAGGTTGTTTGAAAAAAATGCGAAAATAGATCGGCTATTGCCTGATCATTATTTGCATTAGTATTTTCAAATGAAAGCGAGGAAGGGTCTGTTTTACGCTTACGTTTAGTGTTAACGAAATTATAAAACTGTTTTGGGTCCTGTGAGAACTGGGCCCTACAACGAGTTAAATAGTTTTTATAACACTGCGCGTTCAGCACGGTAAAGTTTGACCGAGCTGATAAATAAGATGAAAGGGCAGATTGAGAACCGGTGATTTTAAATTTAGCATACAGTCTAGATTTTTTATTTTTAAGTCGGCTCAACTCTTTAGTAAACCACGGCGGTTTATTCGAGCTTGGCGGATAATCTAACGGAACACATTCAGAATCATCTCATCTTTCCAAGTGAACGGACGTGTTTTTTTCTTGCGCTCTCGTTTTGTATTAAAGATTGATTCTAACCACCGGGGTTAACTTAAATTTTCTAATTTGTGTTTATAACTTCCCGTTCACTTCGCGTGTGCATGCAGCTATACTATTTTGTGTACATAATTGGCTTTATTTTCCAATTTAGTTGTGCTGCTAGTGTTAGCTTTTGCATATTTTGCATTCCTTTTTGTGCCTTCTTCGTCTAGCTTTATTTGCGCCGTCGCAACAGCTAAACGATTTATCTATCCATCTCCCACGCTCTCTCACTCTCTCGCTTTAGCTGTGCCGCTGCACTTCTTATCTAATCTGAACTTATTCGCTCTCCCGCTCTCTCGCTCTCGCTGAGACTCTTCACTTCTTTCTTAATTGCTCTGTTTTTATTTTTTCAAAGTACAAGTACAGTGGTAAGTCTATACAATGTCCGGAAATATTGTCTGTTTCGTCAAAGCCTGCAAAAAGGCAATTGTTGCAGGTGACCTTACAATCGGCTGCTGGCTGTGCGACAACGTCATGCACGCCAAGTGTATTGGAGTTGCAGCTCGGACGGTGGACGATGTAAAAAAAAACATCGGTCTGCGTTTCTGTTGTGAGGCCTGTCGCGATGTAGAAAGGGAGATGATGTCTTTCATGCGGCAAACCAAAAGCGGTTTTAAGAGCATTTTAACGAGTTTTCGTAAAACTCTTGATATGTTCTTGGCGCTGGACACCCAATTTAATAGCCTTACGCTATTAAATGAGTCTCCTAGGCGCAAAAAAACTGCTACTGGTGGGCAGCATGTAGACGGACCCCAACTACCTGCAACGGGCTCTCAGCAGCAGCCTCCCTCGGCACAGCCCTCGACCTCAGCATTAATTCCAAGAGTGCTGAGATCGAGCGCTAGAAAAGATTCGGTATCCGAATGTGCAGCGGGAGTGCCCGCACCGCCGGTGATTTCTGTTCTATCGCCTGGGGGGTCGCAAATATTGACCCCTCAAAGTCCCGTGCACACAAATATATCTGCCCAGGGTGTTAGGCCCGGAATACCGGCCGACAATGGCACGGCAGATAACCAATCTGCCTTGCCAAAAGCCCTTATAGCTGTTCCACCAACGAGACATATTTTTGTCTCGCGGCTCTCCCCTGACCAAACATCGGAAGATGTTCTCGCCTTTATACAAGGCAAAACCAGAGCCGAAAAAATTAAGATAAAGGTGGAAAAGTTCAAATTTTCTTACGCAAGGGACATTTCATCTTTCAAAATAAATGTCCCTAACGAGCTCTTTAACACTATTTGTTCTCCCAACTTCTGGCCAGAGTACATAGTTGTTAAGGAATTCGAGGCGAAGAAAAAGAAAAAGCGGCCAGTAGGAATAACTCTTCCCAGGCCTGATGATACCACTGCGCCTTCTACGTCTTCCAATCTCGACCCAAAAAACAAAGCTACTCCTTAGGTGTTTCCTATCAGAATGCAAGAGGCTTACGTAGTAAGCTTCCTAACTTGTATTCTGATAGCCTTTCGTTTGCATCTCACAGAAACCTGGTTAAAGCCGGAGATTCTGAGCTCCGAAGTTTTTCCAGCTGTGTTCACAGTATATCGGCTAGATCGCCCTATCAGACGCGGGGGTGGTGTTCTAATAGCGGTGGACTCCTCACTCACGTCAGAATTATTAACCTTCGAGGAATGTAACGATGTTGAATTCCTCTGTGTGAAGCTATCTATCAAAGGTAGCTCCATTTTTATTACCTGTTCCTACATACCTCCACTGTCGGAACTTCCTATTTATTGGAATCACCTTTCCGCTAATCAGATGGTTTCCAGTAGACTGTTGGATAGAGACCAGTTGGTAGTTCTAGGAGATTTTAATATCCCTGGTGCTATTTGGTGCTCAAATAATTCCACCAATACTCTCCATACACCTACACAACATGACTTTATCGCTGGCTTGTTTGACATTTCGCTGTCTCAAGTCAACCATGTTCGAAATTCCTTACAGCGCTTGCTCGATCTTTGCTTCGTCTCTGATCCTGCGAGAGTCAGTTTAGCAAGGGTGGCGCCTCTGACGCAGCCCGAAGATCCTTATCATCCAACTTTCGATGTGACTCTTGATATTGGGTGTGACGTACAGAATATTTCTGATCGTCCAGCCAATAAAGTCCTATGTTTTCGCAAAACGGACTTTGAACGGATGAATAGTTTTATAAACGAGTTCAATTGGTCTGATCTATACATGTGCACTGACATGGCTGAAGCTGTGGATATTTTTTACAGTGCCATGAATTAATTTTTTACTGAATGTGTTCCGTTATATTATCCGCCAAGCTCGAATAAACCGCCGTGGTTTACTAAAGAGTTGAGCCGACTTAAAAATAAAAAATCTAGACTGTACGCTAAATTTAAAATCACCGGTTCTCAATCTGCCCTTTCATTTTATTTATCAGCTCGGTCAAACTTTACCGTGCTGAACGCGCAGTGTTATAAAAACTATTTAACTCGTTGTAGGGCCCAGTTCTCACAGGACCCAAAACAGTTTTATAATTTCGTTAACACTAAACGTAAACCTAAAACAAATCCTTCCTCGCTTTCATTTGAAAATACTACCGCAAATAATGATCAGGCAATAGCCGATCTATTTTCGCAGTTTTTTCAAACAACCTATTCTAGCTCTTCGTATATATACCAGACTTATTCCTACGACATACCCAAATCGAACTTAATTTTCTGTCCTAGCGTACCTTGTCCTTAGAAACCTCCCACTTTCCCATTATTTGGAAGGAATCGTTTATTATTCCTCTCCACAAAAAAGGTAGCAAATTGGATGCCAGTAATTATAGAGGAATCTCTAAGTTGTCGGCCATCCCTAAATTATTTGAAAACATTATCACCCCTCACTTACAGCACCTTTGTAGATCGGTTATTTCTCCATGTCAACATGGTTTTATGAAGCGAAGATCAACAACAACAAATCTTTTGGAGCTCTCTTCCTATATTATAAAGGGCTTCCATAATAATTGTCAGACAGATGTAATCTATACTGATTTCAGTAAAGCATTTGACTCTGTTAACCATTCTCTCCTCGTTAGAAAACTCGATTCAATGGGTTTTCCAAGTGATCTTCTTAATTGGATCTCTAGTTATTTGAATGGCAGGACGCAAAAGGTCCTCTTTAAGAATAATTTATCCAATGTTCTAAGGGTTACATCTGGCGTCCCGCAAGGAAGCCATTTGGGACCCTTATTGTTTACATTATTTATAAATGACCTGCCCAAAGTCTTGACTAACTCCAGAGTACTTATGTACGCGGATGACGTCAAGCTTTGCGTGCAATACAACGACGTTGCCTGCCAGTCGGATTTACAAACAGATCTTAATAATTTTCAAACTTGGTGCCGTGTAAACTTATTAAACTTAAATGGCTCGAAATGCAAGCTAATGACATTCTCTCGTGTCGCTCCTAAGCTTGCTACTTACACGCTGAACGGCTGCTCTTTGGAAAGAATTAATACAGTTGACGATTTGGGCGTCCGCTTGGACCCAAAACTTGACTTTATTGATCATATTTCGTCTATGGTGAATAGAGCCAGGGGTGTGCTTGGATTTATTAAACGGTGGTCGAAGGAATTCAATGACCCCTATGTTACTAAATCCTTATTTACTTCCTTAGTTCGTCCTATCCTAGAATATGGATGCTGCGTTTGGAGCCCTCAGTACGGCGTCCATAGTAAACGCATTGAGTCGGTTCAAAAGAACTTTTTACTTTTCGCTCTACGCGTTTTAAATTGGGATGCAAACCAAAGATTACCTTCCTACTCTAGTAGACTCCTATTAATAAACTTGCCGTCCTTAGCCAATCGTAGAACGATGCTAGGGATAACCTTTATTTTTAACCTTATACATGGTGATGTGGAAAGTGCTGACTTGTTGAGTCAGCTTAATTTCCATGTACCATGTAGAGCCACTAGATCCTATATCCCATTAGTGTTGCGCCACTGTAGGACCTCCTTTGAACTGCATGAACCTTTTAGAGTGTTATGTGCAAATTATAATGATTTGTACACACTAATCTCTAACGTAGATACCCTTCCCAAATTAAAATCTTTAATACTAACACACTTAGTAAGCATGCAAGCTAACAATCTGGCAGCACGCCGGTAGTTCAATTTTCCTCGTATTCTGTCCTATATTTTCCATCGCGCCTACTAACACCTAACCCAAACAGGCACGTGCCTGGTGTCATACGGGCCACTTGAATGTACTGACCTTAGTGCATCAACGTCCAAGAAGAAAAAATGAGTTCATGGCACTGTAAAAAATATCCACAGCTTCAGCCATGTCAGTGCACATGTATAGATCAGACCAATTGAACTCGTTTATAAAATTATTCAGCCGTTCAAAGTCCGATTTGCGAAAACATAGGACTTTATTGGCTGGACGATCAGAAATATTCTGTACGTCACACCCAATATCAAGAGTCACATCGAAAGTTGGATGATAAGGATCTTCGGGCTGCGTCAGAGGCGCCACCCTTGCTAAAC
The DNA here is from genome assembly GCF_035046125.1 of Drosophila serrata. Taxonomy (NCBI): domain Eukaryota; kingdom Metazoa; phylum Arthropoda; class Insecta; order Diptera; family Drosophilidae; genus Drosophila; species Drosophila serrata. The sequence continues at coordinate 675,211 of NW_028256980.1, read as the reverse complement.
TGACTCTCGCAGGATCAGAGACGAAGCAAAGATCGAGCAAGCGCTGTAAGGAATTTCGAACATGGTTGACTTGAGACAGCGAAATGTCAAACAAGCCAGCGATAAAGTCATGTTGTGTAGGTGTATGGAGAGTATTGGTGGAATTTTTTGAGCACCAAATAGCACCAGGGATATTAAAATCTCTTAGAACTACCAACTGGTCTCTATCCAACAGTCTACTGGAAACCATCTGATTAGCGGAAAGGTGATTCCAATAAATAGGAAGTTCCGACAGTGGAGGTATGTAGGAACAGGTAATAAAAATGGAGCTACCTTTGATAGATAGCTTCACACAGAGGAATTCAACATCGTTACATTCCTCGAAGGTTAATAATTCTGACGTGAGTGAGGAGTCCACCGCTATAAGAACTCCACCCCCGCGTCTGATAGGGCGATCTAGCCGGTATACCGTCAACACAGCTGGAAAAACTTCGGAGCTCAGAATCTCCGGCTTTAACCAGGTTTCTGTGAGATGCAAACGAAAGGCTATCAGAATACAAGTTAGGAAGCTTACTACGTAAGCCTCTTGCATTCTGATAGGAAATACCTAAGGAGTAGCTTTGTTTTTTGGGTCGAGATTGGAAGACGTAGAAGGCGCAGTGGTATCATCAGGCCTGGGAAGAGTTATTCCTACTGGCCGCTTTTTCTTTTTCTTCGCCTCGAACTCCTTAACAACTATGTACTCTGGCCAGAAGTTGGGAGAGCAAATAGTGTTAAAGAGCTCGTTAGGGACACTTATTTTGAAAGATGAAATGTCCCTTGCGTAAGAAAATTTGAACTTTTCCACCTTTATCTTAATTTTTTCGGCTCTGGTTTTGCCTTGTATAAAGGCGAGAACATCTTCCGATGTTTGGTCAGGGGAGAGCCGCGAGACAAAAATATGTCTCGTTGGTGGAACAGCTATAAGGGCTTTTGGCAAGGCAGATTGGTTATCTGCCGTGCCATTGTCGGCCGGTATTCCGGGCCTAACACCCTGGGCAGATATATTTGTGTGCACGGGACTTTGAGGGGTCAATATTTGCGACCCCCCAGGGGATAAAACAGAAATCACCGGCGGTACGGGCACTCCCGCTGCACATTCGGATACCGAATCTTTTCTAGCGCTCGATCTCAGCACTCTTGGAATTAATGCTGAGGTCGAGGGCTGTGCCGAGGGAGGCTGCTGCTGAGAGCCGCAGGTTTTTTTTACATCGTCCACCGTCCGAGCTGCAACTCCAATACACTTGGCGTGCATGACGTTGTCGCACAGCCAGCAGCCGATTGTAAGGTCACCTGCAACAATTGCCTTTTTGCAGGCTTTGACGAAACAGACAATATTTCCGGACATTGTATAGACTTACCACTGTACTTGTACTTTGAAAAAATAAAAACAGAGCAATTAAGAAAGAAGTGAAGAGTCTCAGCGAGAGCGAGAGAGCGGGAGAGCGAATAAGTTCAGATTAGATAAGAAGTGCAGCGGCACAGCTAAAGCGAGAGAGTGAGAGAGCGTGGGAGATGGATAGATAAATCGTTTAGCTGTTGCGACGGCGCAAACAAAAGCTAGACGAAGAAGGCACAAAAAAGAATGCAAAATATGCAAAAGCTAACACTAGCAGCACAACTAAATTGGAAAATAAAGCCAATTATGTACACAAAATAGTATAGCTGCATGCACACGCGAAGTGAACGGGAAGTTATAAACACAAATTAGAAAATTTAAGTTAACCCCGGTGGTTAGAATCAATCTTTAATACAAAACGAGAGCGCAAGAAAAAAACACGTCCGTTCACTTGGAAAGATGAAGCTTGTCTATTATTCCACTTATTTTCTTCTAAAATAATTATAGTTCTTTTATATGGTATTTCTAATGTATATTTACTTTCCTTTGCATAATCATCTATATTATAAAAAGGTTCTATGTTGTCTGTGCTATTAAAATGATTTAGTAAATTGTTTGTTTTACCGAAAACAAGTTCATATGGACAATAGTCCTGTGCCATAGATGGGGTTGTGTTGAAACAGTAAACATAATGTTGGATCCATACGTCCCAATCAGTTTTATCAACCGATATACATATATGAACGTATGTATTCATTAAAAGTTCTGTGACTTCTTTCGACTGTTCCAACTGTCTGGTTGTGGTGTGCAGTTGATGTTATGTTATTTATTTGTAAATACTTGCACAAATAATTTATTATAAAATTTTTGTATTCTGTTCCCATGACCGTAATGAACGTCTTCAGACCGTACTTTAGAATAAAATTCTCAAAAATCACCTTTGCTACTGTGTTAGCATTTTTGTTTGGAATTGGAATCGCGACTAAATATTTTGTCAGATCACAAATTAATGTGACTGCGTGTTCATTTCCATTTTCAGACCTGGGTAGTGGACCAATGGTGTCTTCTCTAACCCTGTCGAAAGCATGTATTGGCGTATCAGTTATTGTTAAAGGAGTTTTTATTTTTCTTGTCACTTTTGATTTTTATCATTTTGGACATTTTCGTATGTACTTAGTAATATCTCGAGTCATACCTTTCCAATAATAATGTCTTTTGAGCTTGGCCAAGGTTTTTGAGATGTCTGGGTGACCTCCTTGTATTGGATCATCATGGAATGTAGACAATAGAGATTCTTTTTCTTTTATTGTTTTTATTTGGGTCACCGGTTTGAGTAGTGCTACTCTTAATGAAATTAATATTTTATTTCCCATATTTTTAAAATTATCAATTAATACGTGTTCAAAGATACTTTCCCACGGTGCCACTTTGAGTTGGCTGATTTTATTTATACCGGCTTGCGTTTCAAGCCTTTGGAAGCCTTTGACCTAAGTCAACAGTTCCATTGGTATATAAATCGCTAACATCATATCTTGCAGTAATTTTCTTACCATGTTTAAAAAAACAGCATATTTTTTACATGCGAGGTCACTACTTTACGTACTTCGTACTTGGACTTTGAATCTTTTTCAATAGATTGCCTTGGCAATTCTATTTTTTCTTTTCCTGCGCAGGAATTTTGTCTACTTTGATATCTTGTAGTGACTTTCTTTTTAGATCCATTTACTTGTTGTAGCTGTTGAATGGTTATTCTTAACAACGCATCTGCTACAAAATTGTCTTTACCCTGCAGATATTCGACTGTAAAACTATACTCCTTTTATTCAAGTTTCAAACGCGTTAGCTTTTGACCTTGGATTTACCATTGAGAACAAGTATATTAATGGTCTGTGATCTGTTTTGACAGCGAAGTGTCTACCATAGATATATGGTCTGAAATAAGTTATTGCCCAATGAATTGCTGTCAATTCTTTTTCTATTGTACTTTTATTACTTTTACCCTTCGATCTTGATGCATAAGTAACTGGAAGTTGGAGTCCATTTTTGTTCGTTGTGCTTTTATTACTTTCTCCCTTAGTAAACGATCTTGATGCATATGCGACTGGAAGTTGGAATCCGTTTTTGTGTTGAGTTAAAACTAATCCACACCCTTGTTTCCTTGCATCTGTTATTATGCAAAATTCTTTGCTGAAATCTGGGTATTGTAATAAATTCGGATTTATTAGTGCCGGTTTGAGATGTTCGAAGGCATGCTGACAATCAGCTGTCCATTCGAATTTTACATCTTTTTTGTATAATCTTGTTATGTGACGGGAATATTTGGCAAATATTTTGATAAAACGTCTGTAGTATCCGTGCATTTGTGTCCTAAAAATGTGACTTCATGCATGAAAAATGAACATTTTCAAGGATGTAATTTAAGATTGTATTTCCTACATTTCTCAATAACATTAGTTAAGTTTTTGAGTATATGTGTTTCGGAACAACCAACTATTAAATCATCCATATAAAAGAAAGCTTGAGAAGGTTCTAATCCGGAAAATGCTATAGTCATCATTCTCTGAAAAGAATTTGGCGCTATTTTTAAGCCGAATGGCAATCGCGTGAAGCGATACGAGCCATTGTTGTTGAGAAAGACGTTATATCTCTTGAACTTTTTTCGAGTCCAATTTGATGAAATCCTGACATTAAGTCAAGGCATAAAAGTATTTTGCTCCTCCTAGTTGATCCAAAATGTCATCAATTCTAGGAAACGGGAGTTTATCCCACAACAGGTTTTTATTAATTTGACGATAGTCAATTTACAAATCGTAATTTTTTCTTGTCAGAAACTGTTAAGAGATTTCTTAGGAACTAACTAAAGTGGGCTGTTATAAGGGGATACAGATGGTTCGACTATTTTATTGTCGATTAATTTTTGTACCTGTACCTGTATGTCACATTTTTGACTTAGAGGAATTCTATAGATTTTTAAATAATTTATTTTGTTTTGTCATCCTTCAATCGCAGTGTTTGCTTATAAAAATTGTTTGTAGTTATCGCTTCGGCTTCTAATCCGAATATATCGCTATATTGAGTACATAAGGTTGTTAATTGTTTGTGGAATCGTGGGGAAATTTTTTTTGAATGTTCTAATAACACAGATTTTTCTCTACATTCGAAATTAGTTTGAACTATTTTGTATTTCGAAAGTATTTAATATTTTAAATTTTCCGGATCAGAAAATCCTTCAGCTTTCATAGGAACGATAATAAACAATTTTTGAGATACATTCATAAAACTTCTATTACTTAAAAATAATGTAGTTTTAACCTAATTCAACAAACTTTATCGAAATCGGATACTACGGCTTTCATTAAAAAAAATTTAAAACAGTGCTATTTTTGCTGATAATTGCATGAAAATTTATTATAAACACTTTTTACGATTTTAAATTTTTTTTTACATTTGTCTTACTTAATTGACTATATTTGGTCAATTTTATTGTATTTTTATAAGTTTGGTTAAGTCAAATACAGTGTTAGACCCTTTTATTGGCATTTCAAGAAATATGGTCAAAAGTGGCATTTCTAACTATGGGCAATTCTCTTGTGTCGAATGCGACATTCGTACGCATTCAAACTAAAAAAAAAACATGTGCCAAGACTTTATTTTAAATTTATAAAAACTGAAACATATAGCTCTTTGTTAGCACTATAATTGGTGCTAAGGTCGATTTTGAACCCTTTTTTGTTTTCAAGATATTCACTAAAATGTACTGCGTTCGCAAGCGACAAAAATAAAAGTTACATTTGCAAAAAACCAGTTTAAGCTCTGATTTCAGCGAAACGTGATAAAAAATTGTAGTACAATAAATTTTAATGAATTACCCAATGAATTCTCTTAATAATGTATTTTGTTTGATTTTAAAATATTAAGTAGTTATTTTTTAAATTTTATTTTAGTCCAGATCGCACTCGACATTTTGGAAAGCAATAATTTAAATTAAAACTGTACGACTATTGGTAATCGCATATGTCCTTTTGCATTTTATATTGACTCTTTGGGTTTTTTATGTCATATTAGAAACCAAAAGTCAAAGTATAATGCTTCGGTTTATGAGATTGGGATCAAAACAAAGCATGCCATTTTTTATGACTTTTTTGGATAAAAACAAAATTATTTGCGTTTGCTCGTGTTTGACATCGATTTTTTTGAAACTTATTTTAGAAAATGAAAAGTTCTCTTAGTCTTGATCATCCTGACCAATTTTGTATGTAATCATGTTGAAAATACTCGTTTTTAAGCAATTTTAAGTTTTTGGCCGCGGTAGACCTTTCTGGAGAATTTCCCCTATATACAAATGAACAAGTATGAAATTCCCTACAAATTTCAATAGGTCTCAAGGTGGGACTAGGTGGGACTCACTTTGTATTGCTTTTAAAAATAAGTTTTTAATGAAAAGTTACATATTTTTGAAGGAATATTTGAATATCAAATTACAAATATATGAAAACAACTTAAAACATTTCCAATTACAAAACAAGTAGTTCAAATATCACTGATTCAATGTAAAAAAAATTTATACAGTTCGGAAAGGTTTTCGTAATTTTAAAATTGTAATTTTGTACTCAATTTCACTCTCACTTTAGGCTTGCGAATAAACAGCGTCCTCGTCCTCGACAGTCGCGCCACCTATTAATATTTTGGGTACATACGATCGAGAAATTAATACAATTAAATTTATAACTTTTTCAGTTTTCAGCTGATTTTATTATTATAAAATATATAGGTGAATGAAATGAAAGCAGGTATTACTTCATTGTTTTTTAACACAAATAAATATAATTTATATTGTTGGGATTCCAAGTCATAGAAGTTCTATCTGCAAGGGTATATAAACTTCGGCGTGCTTAGCGTGTTTAGCGTTTTTCTCAATATAGGGGAATGCATGAGAATGACAGAGAAGGAGATATTTTCGGTATTCTTCGGGGGGCTTCGGGTTTTCAGTTCGTGTAAAGGGTTAGCTTCGGGTTTTCAGTGCGTGTAAACAGATCAAAGAGTAAAGTTATGTATAAAAAGTGAAGCCATGGAGAAATTTTTAAAATGCTTGAACGAGACATGTTGCTTAACTTTTTTGAAGGTATAATTATTATTCTTGTTTACTTAAATATATTAATACTAGCGGCCCGTCCCGGCTTCGCACGGGCATTAAACATTACATTTAGATTTGGCAATTTTAACACATTCATAATAATAATAATAATATGACACATATTCATCCTTTATTTTTTTGTTTTTTTTTTTTCAATTATTGAGGTCATAACCCTAAAAGAAAATACATTTATTTTGTTAGAGCTTCTCTGTAAACAATATTTGATGTTTTATTTGGCAGCCAAATAAATTGATTTTCATTGGCTCCGACTCGCGATAGACCAACATACAGTTGACCATGAGTAAAACATTTCTTTCGCAGATCGATCCATACTAATTCGAAGGTTTTGCCTTGTGACTTGTTAATTGTTAATGCGAAAGATGTTTTTACCGGAAATTGAAGCCGTTTAAATGGGATTGTCATATCATTTTGGATCATCGGTATCCTCGGTATATGAGCTAGTTGACCACCTGCTGGGCATATTATGGTTAAGAGGGCACTTCTGAATACATCAAGGTTCTGGCAAAATCATCTTCCTGGCATAAGGTGAAGAAGGCAGTCAGAGTTGTCGCTGGCGGATTCAGGACTCTTTCTTGCACATTTCTTTCTGTGAAATAGACACGTTGACCATTCTCCAAATGGACTGCCAAGTGAACTAAAGCTGGATAGCGTTCATGAATGTGGAACGAAAAAATTCGACATGCAGCCTCGTTGCTGCTTATGTATCTTCCAGCCTGGTATTGAGATATTTCATCGACAACTCGTACTGCATTGTTGTCACCATTTTCTGCCTAAACACCAAAAACTGCCATATCGCTGCCTTTATTCACGTACTTGCAGATATATTTAATCGATTTCACGGAATTGCAATATTCTACGTTGATGTGCGCTTTGTATGATTTTGACAATAGTGTTGAGTATGGAACCACCCAACGATTGTCTACCTCAATATCACCAATTCTCATTTTTAAATTTGCCGAAGTCCCTCCATCTTCAGTTGACCGTCTCCTATACAGAGGATATCCATCGTCCCCTGTTACGGTGTTGGCTGTAAATGCTCGAGGATATCGCTTGAAACACTTCCCGTCTACCATGCATGGTGAACATGGGTTGAGGGTACCACATGGGCCATGGATCATGTTCTTGATGACAACTTCATGCAAATCCGTATCAACCTCGGCCCATGGAATCTCAGCGCATATAACATCGTCGATTTCATCTGGAGTAATTTTATCATACAGCCAAATTAGTATGTGCGCATGCGGCAATCCTCTCTTCTGCCATTCTACTGAATACATCCAGCACCGCACAGATCCAAAAACTCCATATTTCACAATAAAATCCATCAGTGACTTGAGCTTTTGTCTGAAAACACGGGCTGTGATGTCATGCCTATCCCTATACGATTGTCCAGGAAATAACAGCTGTACTATCTCGTCCCAAGCTGGATTGTATGTGAAGGTGATAAATAAGTCTGGACGGCCGTAGCAACGAACATATGCCATGGCATTTTGACCATATTCATGCATGTGGCGTGGACTACCTATGTATGAGGATGGCAAAATCGTGAGCTTTCCAACGTTGGTTGTATTACGGTCATTCATCACAGCATCCCGCAAATGGATATATTCCTCGGACCGAAGTTTCGTCTGATTCAATCGAAGAAGCCTGACAGTATATGCAGACCTGATGCATCCGGCCAATAACGACATTCGATTCGAGCTGTAATCAATAGTTGGATTATATCTGAATGAAATAATCTGTATTGCGATTACGACGACCCAAACTCGACTTCTTGGGTGGCATGACTTCGTTTCTTACTGAACCTGAACAAAAAAAATAAAATTTTTATCTCCAATTCCTTATTTCAATATGTTTTGAATGTTTGACAGGAAATGCTTTGATTGAGCTGGCTGCCTGTAGAGGGCGGTAGATGTAAGGTAGTTTTTTGATATTTTTTTAACACCTTGGATTACGTTATCGTAATTTTAGTAAGGATGCCTATTTTTTTTTTAATGAAATATAGCCTATGTCACTCAGGAATGATGTAGCTTTCCAACAGTGAAAGAATTTTTCAAATCTGCCAAGTACTTTCGGAGCCTATTCAATTCATACAAACAAACAAACAAAAAATCAAACCTTTCCTCTTTATATAATAGTATAGATAGATATAAATTCTTAATCTAATAGAAGATGAAGAACGGAATTTCACAATTAGTGAAATTAAGTGCCTAACTCGGAACCAACTTCGTGGGGAAATTGCGACGGATCTTGTTGGTGTGGCCGTGGAGTTTAATAATCTAAAAAAACTCAGGCGTAATTTAAGTAATTTATTAACTATATTATTTGCAATAAGTAGTCAAAAAACAAACATGTACAAATACATACATATATTCATACTAGCTGTACCCTGCCACGTTTCTCTGTGGCATGTTGTGGTTGCACGCATAAGAAATAAGTCAAACAAAAAAGAATCATTTTCAAATACATTTAATTTTTTAATACTTGTTGGTATACAATATTCTTCCTTTCTCCATTCTCCGCAATTTCACTTTCCCGGAAGCGCAACACAATCCTTTTGGTTCGTTTTTGAATTTGAGAGCCTGACAGTATGTGCAGACCTGATGCATCCGGCTAATAACGACATTGCGATTCGAGCTATAATCAACAGTTGGATTATATCGGAATGCAAAACGATTGTATTGCAGGTTTTGATCTGCTGCAAGCTTTAAACGCGCTTCAGCTACCCTTGCCCTGTCGCGTTCATTATTTTGAGAGTGAATCAAATCAATTGCTGCAGAACGCGACTGCCTAACTCTCAATCGCTTTCTCTCAAGCCTATCTGCTCGTCTTTCTGCTGATTCCCCGTTGTGCATCTGCATTGCTTTCAGCCGCTCAGTCTCTCGGATGGAGGCCCGCTCTTCGTCAGTCATAACCGTAATCTTACGTCTGTTTGCTTCTGTATTGCGAGTACGACGACCCAAACTCGACTTCTTGGGTGGCATGACTTCGTTTCTTACTGAAACTGAACAAAAAAATAACATTTTAATCTCCAATTTCTTCTTTCAATATGTTGGGGATGTTTGACAGGAAATCCTTCGATTCAGCAGTAGATCCAGCGAATAGAGAGTGCAGAGGCTCTGGTGGTGCTTCAAGTTGAGGAAACTTTACTTTCCCGGAAGCGCAACACAATCCTTTTGTTTCTTTTTTGAATTTGAGAGCCTGACAGTACCCTGCCACGTTTCTCTGTGACATATTGTAGTTGCACCGAAAAGAAATAAGTCAAACAAAAAAGAATAATTTTCAAATTTTTAAAATTTTTTATTTCTTTTCTTCAATCCCTATCAAAGTTTCATTGTAAATTCCTTCTGTCAATTCCATTGTCATGTCAGAATTTTCTAGACATATTGAAAGTTCAGCTGGCTGCCTGTAAAGGGCGCAGCAGTAGGGGCACGGGGAAACACGAAAAAACTGATATATTCCCAAACACAGATAGGCTATCAACACCAAAGGTAGACAACAACCGAGCTGGAACCTCAACGCATGTTGTGTCAAAATTTGGGCTTAAACGGTTCAGAACTTTTCAAGTCTATAAAGGAAGTAAACACGAACAGAGCATTTTTATACATATAGATATTAGACTTCTGCATGAATATATTTATTTGCAGCACAACAGTACTGTACAGTAGTGTAGTGTTCTTAAAAATACTGCACTCATTTCTTACTGAACAGTATTCTCAGTAGGCCAGAAAAAGATAGCACAACATTTTCAGTGGACCCACTCCGAGTGAGAGCAGTAAATGGATGTACTCTTCGTAAGTGAGTACTGTATTTGTAACAGCTGTACAGCTGTACCAGTTGTTAGTTGACTGTGTACACCTGTCAGATGAGTGCAAATGAAAACGACATAGAAATAGTTAAAAAATGCAAACTTTCGCTTTTAGAGTACTTAGATTCAATAGTCATAGACAAATTTAAAAAAATATCACAATATTGCCCTGTTTTTGTTTCCACCTACTAATAAACTAACTTAACTAAATTCTCTGAATTAGAAAAGGAACAAACTTTTAAAGACGTAGATGAAATTATGAAAAATTAATTAAGCCTGCACAAGTCATAGATAATATACATATTTCCCGATTATTCGGAACCTGTTCAGAGTACTAATATTTTGCAATATATTCAGGATAAACTTTAAACAAATAAAAATATAAATAAAGCTTACAGTGAAGATTTTGATGTTCTGCAGTGGTGGTCAATTAATATAGACCGTTTTCATTTACTGTATCAAATTAGCTGCAAGATATTAGCATGCTCCCGCGAGTAGTGCAGCATCGGAAAGGGCATTGTAAAAACATTGTACAGTGCCTCGCTACTGTACACCAATTTCGATGAACTCATCAAAAGCTGTATAACTATGAAATGAGTGAGAACACTGCCAATCGAAACCGACAATTCCACCAAAGACTTTATAACTTATAAGATGCCTCACGGCCATACATTCGTTTTGCAATATGAGGCTAATTTTTTGATTCAAACGACAATGGCGCTCTCCCTGCTCTCACAAAGTTGAGAGCGTAAATATCTAAAAATAGAATGCGTTTGCATGTATGAGTAAACACAGAACAAAAAAGTGCGCATGTGTGCGTGAATATGTGTGTGCTTCTGTTCGCATGCCCAACGACGAAAAATTAAAATTTTATATTTTGGCTGAAGACCGCTTGTTAGGTAGAGAGGGGGACGAGAACGGCAGCAAAAACAGCTGATGTATACATGTGCATATCGATGTGTTTGTTTGTTTTGATTTTAGTTTGTTTACATTTTTAAAGTGCTTGAGTCCCTTTATATTGTTATATTTTTCTTTATTTTTAATTATATTATTTTTATAAGTAATGCAAAAAATAAAAATACTTCGTTTAATTTCAATATTTAAATATATATGTATATTATATATTTGAATTATTAAATATATACATATGGGCAATTCTCCAGAAAGGTCCACCGCGGCCAAAAACTTAAAATTGCTTAAAAACGAGTATTTTTAACATGATTACATTAAAAATTGGTCAGGATGATCAAGACTAAGAGAATTTTTCATTTTCTAAAATAAGTTTCAAAAAAATCGATGTCAATCACTCGCAAACGCAAATAATGTTGTTTTTATCAAAAAAAAGGCATAAAAAATGGCATGTTTTGCTTTGATGCCCATCTCTTAAACCGAACCATTTTGCTTTAACTTTTGGTTTCTAATATGACATAAAAACCCAAAGATTCAATATTAAGTGCAAAAGGACATATCCGATCACCAATATTCGTACAATTTTAGTTTGAATTATCGCTTTCCAAACTGTCGCGTGCGACATGTCGCGTGCGACCGGGACTAAAATTGAATTTAAAAAATAACTACTTAATATTTTAAAATCAAACAAAACAAATTATGAAGAGAATTCATTGCGTAATTCATTAAAATTTATTTTACTACAATTTTTCATCACGTTTCGCTGAAATCAGAGCTTAAACTTGTTTTTTGCAAATGTAACTTCTATTTTTGTCGCGTGCGAACGCAGTACATTTTAGTGAATATCTTGAAAACAAACAAGGGTTCAAAATCGACCTTAGCACCAATTATAGTGCTAACCAAGAGCTATACGTTTCAATTTTTATAAAATTAAAATAAAGTCTTGGCACATGTGTTTTTTTAGTTTGAATGCGTACGAATGTCGCATTCGACACCAGAGAATTGCCCATATATTAAATATTATTATTATAATAACAAAAAAATACCATTTAAATTCATATTTATATATGTATTTATAATTATTCAATTCAATTGACTTAGAAATAATATTTATTTATATATATATATATATATATATATATTTATTTTATTTTATTTTTATAATTTATGTATATATATATTTATATATATATATATATATATATATATATTATAAATAAATATTATTTATAAATATTATTTATATATATATATATATATATATAATATATATATATATATATATATATATACATAAATTATAAAAATAAAATAAAATAAATGTACAAATTTGTAATAAATTCAACCGCGAAATCGGTATTTTGAGGCACGCCATGTTGCTGTATGCGTATGAGAGAGCTGCTGGCTCTAGAGCCATCACGAAAACATTGCTGTATGCGTGAGAGTGCTGCTGGCTCTAGACTCTAGAGTCTAGAGCCAGCACGAGAGAGCGGCTGGCTCTAGAGCGCTCTCTCGCTGGCTTTTGAACGAAGTGCGAGAGAGCCTGGAGCCAGTTCAAAAGCCAGCACGAAAAAATCGTGTGCAAAAAAATCGTATGGCGTTACTAATCTTATACTTATACAATCTTTGATTCCACCCTACTCACTCACACCCAAATATACTGTGTAGAAAAAAAAGTGTGCCCACTTTTAGACTGAGTAATTCATTTGCCGTTTTGGGGGCATTCATGCAGGAGTCTAGTAGATACCCTGCAGTACCTGTCATCAGTAATTCATCAACGTTTCATCAATAGCGAAGGGGGTGCTGTTGATGATTCATCGATGACAGGCCATACTAACTGTTGATGAATTTAACATGGGCATGTCCTAGGCTGTCATTAATAAAAATTCATCAACAATAAATCGATGATTCATCATTAATTCATCGATGTTTATTCATCAATTCATCGATGTTTATTCATCAATGCATCGATGTTTCATCAACAATTCATCATCAATTTATCGATGTTTTGTTGATGACACATCCATGAATGGCATCAACTTGACTTATTGCATCTGAAAAAGGAAAATATGGAAAATAAATCGAAATCAAAATCTAAAAACAAATACATAATTACCTAGGAGTGCTGAGTAGAACTTCTTATGGTCTCGAAGCCTTTTCTTACACTTCGCACCATCGATGTTGTACTCTAAGTACAATAGCTGCATGCAGACACGAAGTGTGAGAAGGGGAAGATGTACACAAAATAGAAGACAGAATTGATACGAAAGTAAACTTTTTTAAATCTTTAAATAAAAACTCACCTGATATATAATTTCAATTATTGAAAACTGAACAGAATATTTATATGTATATGTATAATTTTTTTTTCAAATTTGGCCTGCGCACACTTCTTATTTAGCTCACTGTTTAACTGCAAGTGAAAACACGAAAAACGGAAAGGAAAAAAAAGGACCGTGCCTCCAACAACAAAACGAACAACGATCCGGAAAAACGGATCCTCAAGTCCGTTTTTTTCTCTTATTGTTAGTTTCGTTTCACAAAGTCCCGTTTGGCAAACTTGTGTCCGAGTGTTCTGCTTCCATTGGAAACAGGGTATGAAGGATATATCCGACTAGGCAAAAAGTTACTTAAAATGTTATTGCCACTCAAACTATTTATTCGATATGCAATTATTATTTCATTCTCGTTTTATATTTAAAAAATATTTCTAATACTATCATTATAATTATCATGATAATATATTATACACATAGAAATGCTAAATTTCTAGGGTGCGAAACAGTTGGTTCGATTTTAATTGTTAACTTATTTGCTTTTGGCTCATCTCGCTCGTTTGAAGAGTGAGTGAGACAGTGAGAGAGACAATCACCATGGCAACATTAGAGCGTAGGCTCCGTACAAGTCGCAGTCGGCAGAGCGTCGAATTTATAGAAGTCGCAGCCGGCAGAGCGTCGACTCGGTAGAAGTCGCAGTCGGCAGAGCGTCTACTCTATAGAAGTCGCAGTCGGCGCGTTGATGACGGGTTGATGACAGTGGCTATTGATGACACGCGGTACTGCAGGGTATGTAAATATACATATATATATACACATGTAAATTAAAAAAAAATGTTAAACCAAAATTGTAATTTTAAGATTTTATATAAATATATGCACTATATGTAAATTGCTAAGTGTAAATATCTTTATATAAATATTTTTATGTAAATATAATAAAATACAAATTAAAAAAAAGCAACAAAAAAATTGTGTTTGTCTTCAAGTCGACTAGTCACCCCGAAATCAAGAAAATAGATTCTTATATCTCGGGCCAGTTTTCCTAATTCAAGAAAGCTTGCCCTTAAATTTAGAAGAAAAAAAAGTCGCCTTTTAGTGGTCAAATAACCCTAAAACAACGAAAATCTTTCTAAATTTAAGAACAAATTTACCTTTAATTTTAGAAAAATATTCACATATTTAGGGAGAATCGCCCTAAGAACAAGGACATTTTTTCTGCATTTAAGAAAAATCGCCTTAGATTTGAGGAAGTTTCTTTCCCGATTGTAGGGCAAATTCTTCTTAAATTTAGGGTGACTCGCCTTTGGATCCATTTTAAGGGGGAATTTCTAAATCTACGGGCGAAAAGTGTACTTTTTAGGGCGATTTCGGGTTAACATTTTTATGAGTCTATGCCACGTTGTTGGTCACTCAATTTCTTATCCATCGAGACCAAAATCACTATATTTTGACCACTTTCAAAAAATGGATTCTGGCCAAGAAAAGTGGTCTGCTGGACCATAGTGTAATATTCCATCACAAGGGATAGCGAATTTTGAACTTCCTATGTGGAAATCATGTGGTATTATATATTTAGAAGTCTGTATTTCGGTATATGTCAGCCCTTTTGATTTGGCTTGGCCCTCTTGGCTTGTCCCCTGTATATTTAAAAGTGTCCGAATTTTCTTTTAATAAGGATATTTCTCCACCTGTGTTTATTAGAAAAAATAAGTTATTCCCTGTTTCTACGTTAATAAAGGTTGCAAATATGTTTTGACTGAGATTGATGGTGCGAATTTTAATATTTTGTGTTGCTGAATCTCTAAAGATTCCCATCAGTTTACCGACGCATTTTAAGCTTCTCTCACATTGTTGGTGTTGTTGTGGTTATTACCTCTATAACCTCCACTACCTCTATTTAGAGTGTTGGTCTGGTTGTTATAATTTCGATTATTACCGTTGTTTCGATAAAAACCCAGTGTTATGGTAATTACCACGGCTACTTCCTCTACCACGAAAATTACCCCTGTAATTATTGCCACGATAGTTTTGTTGGCTTCGGGCATACAGTACTCTATTGTCATTGCCTGTCATTTCAGTACTACTTTGAATATACATTGTGACGGCTTCATTCATGGTGCTAAAGCTACCAGGTTCTAGTATAGTTTTCAGTCAGCTATGTTCACAATTTTTAACCATTGTAGTAATAGCATCTTTTGTGTTGAATTTATCAGCATGTTCAGCTGATAAACCTTCATCAATATAAAAAGCTTCAAGAAGTTTTCGCAGGTTTTAAATTTCGGGGGTGAATTTTTCAGCGGTTTTTCCTTTTTGAATTGTTTTACCCATTTTAGCTTTAACAACATCGGATGTCTCGCCTACAACTACAATCTGATTAAAAATTTTGATACATGGACCAATGATCTTGATTTAGTTTTTCATGTATTAAAATTCGTGCTTCATTAAGGAACTTTACTAATATTTCCGCAAGTTTCTTAACGGTATTTTTATGAATTTGATATTTTGGGTAAATGATTTATATGATTTACCGAAGTAAATTTTTATTTTAGTTAGTTCTTTATAAAAATCGTTCCATTCCAATAGAATTACATATAGACATCTTTAATATAGCCATATTTTAGATATGTGTTTTAATTTATTTTTTTCGTTTTACTCTGAGTGTTATAATGTGAATTATTATTAATTATTGTCATAACTTAACTAATTGTTTTTTTTTTTGTTTTTTTTTTTTCAAGTTATTTGCCTGGCTCATGTACCTCTTTTTGATGCATTTATTATGCAATTTGTACAATTTATAAAAACATTTTGCGCACATTATGACAACAATTATTATTAATAGCATATTTACTAATTTAAGATCAAGGAGGTATATAAGGATCTAGTGTCATAGGGGTCATTAAATTCCCTCGACTACCGCTTAATAAATCCAAGCACACCCCTAGCTCTTTTAACCATAGACGAAATAAGTCAAGTTTTGGGTTCAAGCGGACGCCCAAATTATCAACAGAATTAATTCTTTCCAAAGAGCAGCAGTTCAGCGTGTAAGTAGCAAGCTTAGGAACGACACGAGAGAATGGCATTAGCTTGCATTTCGAGCCACGGCACCAAGTTTGAAAATTATTGAGATCTGTTTGTAAATCCCACTGACAGGAAACGTCTTTGTATTGCACGCAAAGCTTGATGTCATCCGCGTACATAATCACTCTGGAGTTAGTCAAGACTTTGGGCAGGTCATTTATAAATAATGTAAACAATAAGGGTCCCAAATGGCTTCCATGCGGGATGCCAGATGTAACCCTTAGAACATTGGATAAATTATTCTTAAAGAGGACCTTTTGCGTCCTGCCATTCAGATAACTTGAGATCCAATTAAGAAGATCACTTGGAAAACCCATTAAATCGAATTTTCTAACGAGGAGAGAATGGTTAACAGAGTCAAATGCTTTACTTTAGTTTAATTGGTATCTTATAGTGATTTTGATAATATGAATTATGTCAATTATGTTTAATAATTGTTGTTTGTGCTGTGCCAATTTAAATTTTGTCCAAGTCACTTGCTCGGCTCATGAATCTTTTCTTAAGGCATTGTGCGGCTTATGTAATTTGTAAAAACAATTCGCACACATTATAACAACAATGATTATCAGTAATATGTTTGTTAATTCTAAATCTATGTTGTTTGATTCAACTTTATTTATAACGTTAGCAGTGGAATCCACTGTCTTAAAATCTACTAGTCCCATTTTGGGATTCTGTATATTTAAATTGTAAGTATAATTTTCATCAAATTATTATTGAATTTTTAAACATGTCTTTAAAGCCAGAAAGAAGCTAGAAACACACGATGCAAACAATTTGCAGCAAGTTGAAAATAATTTGCAGAAAAAGAAAATTTGTTGCTCCAATAAATTTTTGTTTTGCACGCAAACTTTTGCCTAGCTACTTCGACTGACGCAACCAAGATAGCGGTAAAAAAAAATGTATACAGACGACAAGCAACAAATATTGCTGCAAAAAAACTTTTCGAGTTCTTTGCTTGTAGCAAAATGTTTTCATTCGTGTTAATACGTGCAAATTTGATTGCAGCAATCAACGTGCTGCAAATTGTTTGCATCGTGTGTTTCTAGCTTTACAGATTTCCTACCTATTGCTTTGCATAGCTTTACGGGCTAAACTTTTAATTTGACAATAAATGTTTCGCTCAATTTTACATTTGTTTACATAAAAAAAAATGTATCGTAGTGCAATAAAAAAATTTGGAAACGCAGTGAAAACAAAAGCTTACGCTCTTTGAAGGGCTGTCGGTTTACTTTTCCTAGTCTGACTTGGTACGCTAGACGGTGCCGGTGCTGGCTAAACAGGCTGCTGCTTCTAGTTGGGTTACCCGTGCCGGTCCTTGCACCCGTTATTTTGTCCTCCGCATGTAAACTCGCAATATGCCGAGTACAGTGGTCCAGGGCAATCCTTGGGCAGTTATCTGGCGTCCTTGGCAAATGCTTTGGGGATTTTGGTTTTTGAATTAGTGAATCATTTAAAGTTTTTGCTGAGTGAAGTACAGAGACGGTTTTTATTCAAAAAATCAAGCTCTTCTGTAAGCTTCTGTGCCGTTGTCTATGCGGGTGCCGTTTTCTGAGTGTATAATAGCCACTTAATGTCTGTTATTCTTTTTGTTATTTTATTTTTTTTACCTCTGCGCTTGTCTATTACTCTGTCTCTACTCACTCAGACTTTTCTTTGTGCCGTGACGTCCCTTTTTTTTATTTATTAGCCCTTTTTAGTCCTGCCAAAAGGCCTTCAGGGTGTTTTGCAGGTTTCCATACGATGTCACGATCGCCATGTTATATTCTCCTGGCAGGATCGCCATGTAATGAACCCATAGTTAAAAGTCTTGTTTTGGGTTAAATATAAATTTATATTTGGTTAATCCGGAGGCAGCAATGGTGCCGCGTCCAGCTCTGGATCGTCTCTGATTTATCATATCATTTTTATCAACTAAGTAAATTCTAAACCTCGTAGCAGCGGCAGAGACGTTTATGTATTCTTATATATCGTTATGTATGTATATGTTTATGCTCGCTTAGTATGGAGCACGAGGAAATATGAATATGCACTTGAGTTCATATATGTATGTACTTAAGGTCTGCATGTGACAGTTTATGCTGACACTTGCAACCGGCTCGGATTTTGTCCACTTTTTTGTATTGGACGTTGATGCACTACGGTCAGTACACCGATGGAAAATATAGGACTGAATACAAGGAAAATGACTACCGACTTGCACACGATTTTTTTCGTGCTGGCTTTTGAACTGGCTTCAGGGTCTCTCGCATTTCTTTCGAAAGCCAACGAGAGAGCGCTCTAGAGCCAGCCGCTCTCTCGTGCTGGCTCTAGAGCCTGCAGCTCTCTCACGCACACAGCGATATTTTCGTGCCGCCTCTATTCTTATACGAATACAAAAGGTCCACCGCGGCCAAGAAATTAAAAGTTCTTAAAAACAAGTATTTTTAACATGGTTACCTAACAAATTGATCAGATTGATTAAGATTAAAAGGAATTTTTCATTTTCTAAAATAAATTTCGAAATAATCGATGTCAAACACGCGTAAACGCATTTATATTGTTTTTATAAAAAAATGTTATTAAAAAGGCATATGTTGTTTTGATGCCAATCTCGTAAACAAGATAATTTGGTTTGACTTTTACTTTCTAATACCAAACGGAAAATACAGAGTCAATATTTAATGCAAAAGGGTATATGCCATTACCAATATTCGTACAGCTTTAATTTCAATTATCGGTTTCTAGAATGTCGCGTGCGACCGGGACTAAAATGTAATTTAAAAAAATATCTACTTAATATTTTAAAATCATAAAAAATACATTATTAATATAATTGATGGCATAATTAATTAAAATTTATTGCATTACAATTTTTCATAATGCTTTGCTGAAATCAGAGCTTAAACTGGTTTCTTGCAAATGTATCTTCTGTTTTTGTTGCGTAAGAATGCAGTACACTTTTGTGAATATCTTGAAAACGAACAAGGGCCCAAAATATATCTTAGCACCAATTATAATGCTAACCCAGAGCTTTACGCTTCAAATTTTATAAAATAAAAAAAAAGTCTTGGCATATGTTTTTTTTTAGTTTTAATGCGTACGAATGTCGCATTTGACATTAGAGAATTACCCGGATCTATTTAATAATTCAAATATATAATATACATACATATACATATTTATATATTCTGTATGTACATTTGTATTATGTAAATAGCCCATTTTATGAATTTGTTATGAAAATAATATACAGTTAAATGATTTTCTGAAATTGAAATTAAACACTTAGTATTTATACTTATATTACTAAGAAACTCGGCGAACTCCGTTTCGTCACCAGATGGTTTCGTTATATGTAACATTTCGGTTGGTGATTAAAATATGAAGAATCTTTTTTTGTTGGTTTATATTTGGAAAGTAATGGATCTATTTTATCTTTTCGACTTGCGCAGCACAATCTAGTCGTTTCTCTTTTGAACTTTAGCGCATTGCAATATCGGCATATAGTCGTCATTGCTCTAATATCTAAATTTTCATCATCACTGTAATTCTCCGTTGATGCCAATGATCTTCGTGTCCTCACGCGTTTTCTCAATAGGGCACTTTCTCTTATTATATTTTGTCTTTCTTCGTTTAATGAATACACGTCGTCCTTTTGGACTATAACCTTAAATGCAGGATCCACATATAAAACACATTTCAACTTACCACCTTTAAGGCAAATGAATACTTTTTATTTATTTTATTATTTTTAATTTAAATGTTAGGAAACGACTACTTGATATATGGGTTTGTAGTAAATGCTATATATCAGCGATGGATATCCCGCTTTTCTGCCTAACGGGATAAAAAGTATTCAGGTCCGTCTCCTGGCTCTAAGCTACCTCCCTACCAATTTTCACCCAAATCGGTCAAGCCGCGGTGGATGTGTTGTCACAGGTTACCACAGATTTTTTTGTTATCGATATGGTGTCACATATTACCGATTACAGATGACGTTGAGATTCGATACGCGCGTTTTTTAAAATATGCAAAATTAAATGTATATATTTTAATCTTTCTGAGATATTTTCTAAATGTATGTTTCCGTAAGAACCTTGTACAGAGTATTAGAAAACTACAAAAAAAAAAAAAAAAAAAAAAAAAAAAACAGCCGGATCGGCTGTTATGTGCCGACAAGGAAAAACTGGGCTTCATTTATATATATATAGATTCTTTAAAACTTTTTTAAAACCCGAAGAGGGTACACAGACGGACATGGCTAGATCGACTCGTTTGTTGATACTGATCTAGAATATATATACTTTTTATGGTCGAAGATGACTCCTTCTTTGCGCTTTAAGTGTAGGTTAAGCCTGTATGTAGGCCAGTATGACCCTGTTATCCGGATATTATTATCAAACAGATCTGTAGAATATTACGAGGTATTGAAGTCGTTGAGGATCGCGGTGATTTTTGCGAAGGCAAGTAGTTCACCTGCCAATCTCTTGGATGCATCTGCTAGTGATGAGATGCTCCAAGGTTTCGGTTGCCTCAGAATCCTCATATTTCCTGCAGTTTCCCTTTTTGCTGGCGCCGAGCTTGACTGCATGCGCAGCAGGCATGCAGTGACCTTTCAGAATTCCTACCAACAGTCTGGAATATGTAGTGGCTTTGTGAATCATTGCGCTCTTTGCACATGATTTTTGTTATTTTGTAAGTTGCGGTGGTTCTCTTCCATCTGATTTTTACTTGTACGTCTGCGCACCTCCAACTTGCTATGCAGCGTTCTTACGGAGACGGGGACATTTTCTATTCTATCGCTATCTAGTTGACTACTTTCTTTGCAAGTTCTTCTGCGGTCTCGTTGCCATCGATGCCCTGATAGCTGGGAACCCAATAGATCCGCACTGACGTTGTTGTGCTTAGAATATCTAGTGCCTCCCTGCTTGCCAGTGCATTTGCAGCTCTGACGATTGCATTGATCTAATCGCCGCTTAACTGTCTACGAACAGGTTTACCCCCTCCCGTGGGCGGTCTATTCTCCGCGCAAGCTCTGCCGCGTTCCTGATGGCAAAGACCTTCGCCTGGAATATACTGCATGTGCTTGGTAGCTCAGGGTCTGTACAGTATATGGATGCTCCAACTCTTCCTTCCATCCTGGCGCCGTCTGTGTATATGTCGGGTCCCATGAGTGTTGTTGTTTTGACTTCCGGGGAAGTTCTAGGTATCATGTAGTCAGAAATGCTGCTCGTATTTTGGCCAATTGTACTTTTCCCGAATCCCTGAAGCGACAGACCTTCCTGCAGTCAGTTGCGCGTGAATATCGAGGGGATCAATGTCAATTAAGGTTTCTAGTGCTTTTGTAAAGGTTGACCTGAGCGCACCAGATATGAAAAGTAGGTCTGGCCGCTGGGATCTCTCTATAAGCTGTCTTCTTTTCTATGGCATTGTCGGACGCACCACTGATATGTAGAACAAGTGCTTTAGATCCGGTAAGAGATCTTCTTGGATGGGTATAGTGCAATGGTGGCCTTTGTGTTTTGCTTGTTGTCTCTTACAGTGCCGAGGTATTTGACTTCTGTTTCCGGGGTTAGCCTGGTTGTGTATATATTTGGGGAGATCCATACCGGTACCTTGTATCTCTTGGTGAAAAGAAAGAGCTCCTAACTTGTCAGCATGGAAGCCGTTTCCCAATCGGATTGTATCCGCCTACAACTTAGAAGATTTCTTTGGTGGAGTTGGTAGCGTGGTTGGTCACTTCCAGGCGATCTATTATTGCATCTGTGCTTACATTGTGAAATGCCTAGGATATGTCTACAAAGACTCCGAGAGCGTATTCCTTATTGTGCAGGGCTCTGACAATGATGGCTACTAACGAATGTAATGCCGACTCCACTGATTTCCCTTTTATGTATGCATACTTGTAGGTTGACAATAGTCCATCTATATCGTTTGTAAACCAGCAGCTTTTCTGTTTTTCGCGTTTGAGCTGACTCTGTATTGTAGGTTGCTTTGATATCAACATCCATAGTTTAGCCGTTTCTGGGGCCGTCTCTATGTTGGAGCAGAAGTTTCTCCATGAGTTTGATTGCGCTCTGCGTATTTCCTTCTTGTAATCTCTGGGTAGGATTTTGTATTCCTCGTTGATTATATAATCCTTCCCGCTTCTTCTCTTGGGAGACGGAAGCCTTTTCCTCAAATCGGCTGTGGATATTGAGAGCCGTCTTATACTGTGCCTTAGAATTTATCCCCTCTCTTGACTGTTTCGTCCCGTCCTTGCGCGGGGAGCTTGTGTCCGTTATGAGCTGTACGCTTTCCAGGTCCGAGCCTGCATCGACTAAGGCTCGGAGTCGTTGATGTGGCATAGTGATACAACTAGTATGACCTGCTCACGTCTTATTAGAGCTGTTACTGCTGACGACACGTAGATAGGATTGCTCCCCCTCTGTGCCCGCCGGTGATAGCAGTCACGCTTTCCGCCGACGCTTGGGTTGACATCCTAGTCCCGATTGATTTCTCCGTACCTCCAAACTTTTTCAGGGGAACCACCCACTAGCGCTTTATACCTACCGCCAGGCACTTCCCATCATGGCTAATGATTTATTTCCTCCGGCTTTAGGGGAGGAATTGAGCCTAAGCCTTAACTGGACACTGCATTACCGCGGACGGAGCATGAGGCAATCCATTACCCGTGCTCTGGGGTAATACTGTGCCCATATCCCAGCGGGTGCCCACGTGAAGGGTTCACCTGAAGGTTTTTTTTTTCTAAAATCTAGACAAATATTTTTATGAGTGTAGATACCTGGCACTAAAAATAAACAAGTATACAAGTATACTCCAGAGTGATAACAAAACACAGATAAATCAAATTTACATATAATTAACTAGAATCTCATAAATTGAGAGCATAATGATAATGAGCATAATGATAAACTATTTTTTTGACAACTTAATGTCTTGCATGGCTTTTAGTGGGTCCTTTGACGGTTCTGATAATGATTTTTTGGCCGTCGGAACGCATTTTATCTAATGCGGTTTTGAACAATCTAACTAATTCATTATGCTCATGCAGAAGATTTTGAATTGCTCAACGCTGACTTAACAAAATAGATCTGAATTAATTTATTATTATTATTATATTGGTTAGTTGGTGATAACAAAGCGCTTTGCCTATGGTGAAATGGGCCTTTATTCAAAATGCTTGGAAGCAAGTTCGAAAAAAATAAAAGATTTTCATTTTCAAAATATTAATATGCCATTGTACCTTAAGGGGTTACACCACCCTGAACGCCTGAAAATTTGAGGCTATTTCAAAAATTAATATTTGTTTTTTTTTCTAGGTAAATTTCGTCTATTCTGAGGTAGCGTTCTGCACGGCGAACGTGCATATTGGGTCCGTGTCAATGCATTTTGCTCGGCACGATAATTTTGTATTTGATTATCATGAATAATCACTTGCCGACGTGCCTATTAGCATGCAATATTCAAAGGAACTATACTTACATTACATTACATCATTCTCAACTGTGTGAGGATATAAAAAAATGGACTTCATTTTCCGATCGTTTGTCCGTCTGTCTGCCCGTTTCTAAATAAACTATCTGAATAAAACTTTCCAGTGAGTCCTTTATATAGTCTCACTTTTTCATTTTATATAGGAACATGAATATTTTTCTAACTCAAACTTGCGTAGTAGAGAGATATATTTAAATATTTTCTTTCCCCTTAAACCAACTTTTAAAACTAAATATTACCATTTCTACTCCTAAAAAAATAAATATTTTAATAAGACAACACATTATTTCAATCAATGTTAATGATATATCTTGTTTTACACATCTACAGTACTTACCGAAATTATAAATATCTTAATCCTTGGATTTATTTTTACGTGTTTTAAGCATGTCTTCTTGGCTTGCCAACGTCTCTCTTTAATCAATAACAAAGGTCAACATGGTTTAGTTGATGGAAAGCTGAACCGAAGGAATTTGGTTTTTAGAATCCGAATCCGGCGTCCGAATTTTCCCATTACATTAGGATTTTAATGTATTTGAAGTTATGTATTAAGGTTATGGACTCTTTCTCTAATTTTATCATTTAGTACAACTCTTTACTTAAATGTAAGACCTCAAGAGAAGGAAGGAAGGATTTTTTTCGCAAAGTTGTAGCTGTGTGATGATACAAATAAAAGGCTTCTTGCAAACTCTAATTATGTCTAGGGCATTGCATGAAGCCATGAAATCGTAACTTTGAACAGTCATAAATTTGAGAAGAAATTGATCTATTGAGGACTCTACGTATCCTCAAGTATCTCAAAATCCTGACTCCATAGGAAATTTTCTACGGAACAAATTCTTGATGAAATAAACTTCAGCTTTCCTATAGTCTTAAAAAAAAATACAATTGTATTAAAATATTGTTCACTTTTTTTTTTATTTTAGTAAATCCGTTATAAAGAGACCAGCCGAAGACGAGAAGGAGTCCCACAACCAAAAACGATTTAAATTAAAAGCTACGTAAAGTTCTAATAAAGTTCTATTTTGTTTCATAAAAATTTTACGATATTTTTAAAGCCTATTACCAACATAAATAAATACATATCATGTAAATAAACTCCATGTACTTTCTGTTTTTTTTTATTTCTTGAGTACTAAGTTAAGCTAAATGTTGCAAACAGAAAAAAAACTAAACAACTAAGCGAAAAGAATATCCGAAAGGGAAAGTCGTGAAGTTTGGAACTCCGCAAAAATTTTTAAATTGTGTAAGTAGTGCAAATCAATCAATCAAGTCGTTGCACATACGAAGGCGAAAACCAAAAAACACTATTCCACAAGCTTTGCGTTTTGTTGCATCTCACTTCGTCTCCTGTTGTCAGATCCATTTTTCGTGCACGGGCACATCGATCGGTTCAAACAATTGTGGACCCGGTCCCGGCAGAGGTACTGAGAACAATGGGGGCATACATGCGATAAAATAAAGCTCCTGATTTATTAAATATGTAATAATAATCTTATTTAAATATCAAAATGGATGTCAATGTAGTTAACTCCAATATCCATACTCTGCTTAAAATTTACCACTTAAACGCTCAAAGTCTGTCGAGAAAATATGTGTCTCTAAAAAGTGAATAACCAAGTTTATACGTAGGCATACTGATAATAGTCCAATAGAATATACCTGAAAGATTTCAGGCACATTGCATTCTGACAGTCTTATGTTTAGTTTCTCCTTGATAACATCCTGTCCCAGCGTTTTTATTTGCCTGCCTATTCTTAAGGACCTTATTTCTTTCCATATTCGACTTATCGAAATAAAATGCATCCAATAAGAATTTTCTTTGATGTCAGTTTATTAGTAATCTCGAGAAATAGATGTTCTATTGGACTATTATCAGTATGCCTACGTATAAACTTGGTTATAAAAACGCTGGGACAGGATGTTGTCATGGAGGAACTAAACATAAGACTGTCAGAATGCAATGTGCCTGAAATCTGCTAATCTAATAGGTTTAGATTTGCTTGTGTCAACCAGCGTGAAGTGCTTGTTAATAATCTTACAAATAAATCTGACACTTTAGGACTTGACTTATATTTATAATATAGAGTTAAAGTAGGTTAAGCCGAGCTAGGACCACTGTCGTGGGCAGTTCAAAGCGCCGCCACACACGCAACAGCATTTCAGAAAGCCAGGCTCCTCAGACTTTCTCTGCCGCCGCGCAGTCGCTGGAGGTCTGACTCCGTCAGTGCCTTCACGGACGCCAGGCGCGTATCACAGCATTACGACGAAGAGAGCTTCCTAGCGCGCAGCTGCGTAACTTCTACAATCGGACAGCCGTCAGAGAATGAAACTCCCGAAGGCTTAGGCGAGGGTAAAAGCTCGACCTTCTCGTCAACGTCGGCGCAGGGGACTTAGAGAATTGGATAAAGGTAGATCAGTGAGTTTTAATGACCTGCTGAATCTAGACCTTATTAGGCGTGCGCGTCAAAAACATTCCTGGTTCCGGAGACTGTTTCTGAAAACCTTAAGGCACCTTTGTATGATTTTCCTACAGGTAATTTGGTGGGGGCAGAAATATAAATAGACTAAAAATAGACTAAAATCGCCCTCATTTCTGCCCATGGCACCCAGTCAAGCCGACAGCGGATTATAGCTTTGCAGCAGTCCCACGGAAGTGGACTTCTCTTTCTTATTATTATTTCCTATCTCTATGTATATTCGTATTTTATTTACTACCTTTGAAATAAGAAAAAAGATGGCGCCTAAGCAGGGACTGCAAGGCAGATTAATTTTCTCTTCCAGAAATAACATCATAAAATAGTCTAAGCAAAGACTATACAGTTTATAAGATGGCTTACGACCATGCAATCGTTATGCAATATGAGGCTAATTTTTTGATTCAAACGACAGTGCACTATGTGAAATTTGACCCATTTTCGTGGCCAAAACTCATTTTTCGCGAGTATTCAAATTTCCGTATTTTCAATGATACCATATTAAGAAATGATCATGCTATGTTACATACCTAAAATGTTAACTTAACAGTTCAATGTTAAAATAACAGCTGTTAAAGTCAGCTGTTGCAAGCGAACACCACGGGCTGTCTTAAAGGTTGACTTGGCGGTGCATTAAATAACCAAATTCAAAATTAATATTAATTCTTAAGGTTATTACTATGTGCTGATACTAATATGTTGCGTGTTACTTTCGTATGTTTCTTTACCGTTAAAACTGGTATCGACGTAAGGGAAGACGACAATACATATTTTATTTTATTATTTTTTCAAAATAATAATGAAATTGATGACAAGGATGAAGTTGAAAATGAATACATAGAATAATAAAACCAAAAAAAAAAAGTTCTTCTTAAATAACTTCTATATTTACAATCCGATCTGAACCAAATTTGCAGGACACATTTAAAATAAGAAATTCATCCTGTGTTCCAAAATTTGAAAATTGCTTTAAATATTCGATTTTTTTTCGATTTCTGTGGGCGGAGGGAGGCGTTGACACGCACACTTTTCTGAAATACCTTCCAATATTCATACACATCATTATACAAGAAACCTGCAGTGAAAAATGTTAATTTCAAAAATTTTAATTTTGTCCATGAAAACGGTCAAATTCCACATAGTGCAGTGGTGCTCTTCCTGCTCTGACAAAGTAAAGACCGTTGCATTCCTTTGCATGCACGAGTAAACACAAAAACAAGCAAGTGCGTATGTGTCCTTAAATATGTGTGTGCTTCTGTTCGCAAGAGCAACGACGAAAAATTTAAATTTAATATTTTTTGACCGCTTGTTAGGTAGAGACGGGGACGAGAACGGCAGCAGAAACAGCTGATCTCAAACATGTATTGCACTGTTTTTGTATACATGTGTTTGTCTGTTTTGATTTTAGCATGTTTACATTTTTTTTGTTCTTGAATGCTTTTATATTGTTATTTTTTCTTTATTTTTATAAGTAACTAGCTGTACCCTGCCACGTTTCTCTGTGGCATATTGTGGTTGCACGCATAAGAAAGAAGTCAAACAAAAAAGAATAATTTTCAAATTCATTTAATTGTGTAATACTTGGTATACAATATTCTTCGTTTCTCCATTCTCCTCAATTTCACTTTCCCGGAAGCGCAACACAATCCTTTTGGTTCGTTTTTGAATTTGAGAGCCTGGCAGTATGTGCAGACCTGACGCATTGCGATTCGAGCTATAATCAACAGATGTATTATATCGGAATGCAAGACGATTGTATTGCAGGTGTTGATCTTCTGCAAGCTTTAAACGCGCTTCAGCTACCCTTGCCCTGTCGCGTTCATTATTTTGAGAGTGAATCAAATCGGTTGCTGCAGAACGCGACTGCCTAACTCTCAATCGTTTTCTCTTAAGCCTATCTCTATGCTCGTCTTTCTGCTGATTCCGCGTTGTGCATCTGCATTGCTTTCAGCCGCTCAGTCTCTCGAATGGAGGCCCGTTCTTCGTCAGTCATATTCGTAATCTTACGTCTGTTTGCTTCTGTATTTCGAGTACGACGACCCAAACTCGACTTCTTGGGTGGCATAACTTCGTTTCTTACTGAACCTGAACAAAAAAATAAAATGTTTATCTCCAATTTCTTCTTTCAATATGTTGGGAATGTTTGACAGGAAATGCTTTGATTCAGCTGGCTGCATGTAGAGGGCGCAGCAGTAGGGGCACGGGAAACGCGAAAAAAAATTGATATATTCGCAAAAACAGATAAGCTATCAACATCAAAAGTAGACAATAACCGAGCTGGAACCTCAACGCATGTTGTGTAAAAATTTGGCTTTAACGGTTGAGAACTTTTCAAGTTTCTTCTTTCAATATGTTTTGAATGTTTGACAGGAAATGCTTCGATTCAGCTGGCTGCCTGTAAAAGCGCAGCAGTAGGGGCACGGGGAAACGCTAAAAAAATGTATATATTCGCAACCACAGATAAGCTATCAACATCAAAAGTAGACAATAACCGAGCTGGAACATCAACGCATGTTGTGTAAAAATTTGGGCTTAAACGGTTTAGAACTTTTCAAGTCTAGTAGACACGAACAGAGCATTTTTATATATATAGATACATATAATCTATATAATTAAATACTTGGTATTCCGTAAGTTTAAAGAAATATTTTATTTTATTTAAACCGAATTTTTACAATATATTTTTTTATTGAAGAACACCGACCGATTAATTTCGTGTCTTAATCTGAACTCATCTTATTGAACATGGAAAGTTGACGTCCAAGCCTTGGTCTCCAGGACTTTGATGGATTTCGAAGATCCTAAGAGATGTAGCGCTTGCTCGGTATAAGATACTTTTTATTAGCGCCATCTGTTGGTCGATCATAGTCGAAAGGCGGCTTTGCCAGTGTAGCAAGCGTAGGTCGGCTAGGGCACGAAAGATCGGGTGAGAGAGTAACAGAGGCATTTGTCAACGGTCTCCCCGTTTCCCCCACTTTCACATTGGGTTACCGCCACTTTCCGGCGTCATCTTCCAGCATTCCATTTTTGGCTGCTGAAGTGTAGTGACTGCTATATTTGGCGACTGGCGACAAAATTTCGAAAAAGTAATCGCGAGTGTTCAAAGTGCTGAGAATACAATTTTGCTTATTGGCCACTGAGCCACGAATAGAAAGGTGAGCGTACAGATAGGGAAAAGCATAGGCAGCTTGAACTTATTTATGAATTTTAAAGGCTGCAGTTTGTACCGCTCGAAGGCCCGAGGAGAGGCGAGGGGCAGGCAACGAAACGACTCCGGCGCAGCTTCTTGGATTCTTTTAAACGCCTGGATCTGAATTCTAGGAGGAGGACTTTCCGTCGCCCCGCTCACCAGAGCTGGGGAAAATATTACTTTTTTATATAATTTTATGGGGTTGAAGCATAATTAATCGCCGAATGCTGTAGAACGACCTTTGTCCCCTTGGCGAACAGCTCTAGAGAGCACAACTAAGCAGAGAATTCGGTAGCAGTCGTACGAGCTTTTATGCCAGAGTCGGTGTAGGCGTAGGCTTCGGCAAAGCATTGCGATTAGTTTAATGTAATTCTTTCGGGCGTTTTGAACTCGCCGCCGCAATGGGATCCCGGCCAAAGTACATTTAATTCGAGCCCCATGCCTCATCGCGACGAACTATTGTAAAGAAAAAGGGAATTTTCGACCCCCATTTTGTTCCAGTGTCAGTGAAGATAATATGGAAAATTAGTGTAAGAAAAAATATAAATTTTAAGTTAGGTTAAATTTCGGAAAAATTGCAAGGAAAAAAAGAATGATGTGAAATGAACTTAGGCATATGTAAAGAGCAATGTGCGGCAAAGAGAAATGTTAATTCGTTGCATTCCGGTGAAAATTAATGAGAAAATCGATTTAAATAGCGCGGGCCGTATGCGTCTTTTTTTTATAGTTTCCCCCCCATCTTCGTAATCTCTTTTAGGGATGTGAATTTCTTTTTTTTGCATGTATCATTTTCATCCCAATTTTCAGCTAGCCTCCGAGGAAAGCGCTTTCATCGGTGGAGTTAAGAAAATGGTGAGTGTCGAAGTAATAATTTAAACAATTTCAAGTACAAAAAAAAGAAATGAATTGGAAAGAAAGAAAATGTCCCAAATCTTGAGCCGTTAACGTAAAAGAAAGATCGAAAAGTTAACCGAACCAACGGCAGAAAACGAAGAGGGAAAGGAAAAAAAGGAACGCTGATACATAAGGCTATTTGAGCTGAGGGCTTTTATGCTTCTCCAATTCGAATTATTATTTTTGTTGTTGCAACATGTGGATTGAATCTCAGTCAGCGTAATTAACAATTTCCTCCAACTTGCCCAAAATTGTTTTGCCATTATTTTTATTTTTGCCCGAAATCGAGTTGAAGGACGTATATTTATTTATCATCGGTACTCTAAGTTTTAATGCTTAATTGACTATATACGTTTCTTATTTTAAGTAATGAATTTATATTTTTCTAGTTTTAAATAAAATTATTATAATGTTTTAAAATGTCGAGTATTGGCCGCAGCTGGCATGCGTTGTGATGTAGGGTAGCACTTGTCGAAGGGGTCGCTCAAGCTATATAGCTTTGAGGATGGGAGCGACCATAGGAAGGGTGGGCAAACTAGAGCCTCCAGAACACCAGGAGTGCTAAAAAAGGGGGAGTAAGCCGAAGAGAGTTAAATTTTCCTCAACTTTTATTTATGTGTTGTCTGTTTCTCTGTCCCGGTTTAAGCTTGTTGTAGCACGCAGTTATTTCTGTTTAAAATTATGCAAAGGCAACCCGAGATCTGAGCAAGACCATCACTCCCGTAGCCGACGAGCCGAAGCCGGAAAAATATCTTGCGTGAGTTAACATACCCCTCTCCACGGCCACAGGGAGAGAACACAGACGCGACAACAACAAAGATCGTCAACGCACGAGTTAACATACCCCTCTCCACGGCCACAGGGAGAGAACACAGACGGGACAACAACAAAGATCGTCAACGCATGAACTCCGACAAACACACACATTCTTGTACACTCATACCTATACTCGTGAAGTATTCATTGTATTAAACAGGCAGTCTTATTTTGTACTCTAAGCAACACGGTCGTTTGTTTGCAAGCCTTCCTTCCAGCATTTAGTAAAGCGATACTCGCATACGAGATCTCTCGGTCACGAGACTGTAACTGGCGCAGCCGAACTACGAACAAGGGATTAACCATGCCCACTACGCTTATCGTTCTAATTTCTTTGTGTGCTGAGGTGAGTGAACAGGTGACAGCGGTGGTCGTGGAAACTTTTAGTAGCGAAATAATTATAATACATACATACTTAAAAGAGAGAACAACTGCAAAAGAAAATAAAACATAATAACGTGCAAGTGTAAATGGGATTTCAGGAGGGAGCGATATACAAAAATGTGCAAATAAAACAAACAAAATGAAATTCTAAATGCCGCGCAAGCGACCTTATATGTGTACATCAAACGCTGATAAGGCACCGGGTTCACTTGCGCGGGACAATTTACAACTACTCTATCAACGAGTTGTTGTGTGCGATGACCGTATATGTGTACATCAAACGCTGATAAGGCACCGGTATCATCCATACACAACAACTCAACAAAAAAAAAAAAGAGAAAAAATTAAATGAGAAATTGGCAAATAGATCAAAAACTCGACATCTCAAACTACTGTGTGTGGCGACCGTGCGAGTGTGCCGGAGATCACTAGGTGTGCGTGTGTGAGAGAGTACGTGTATGCTTTTTGGGAATTTCACCAGAATAGTAATTTCATCACTATGCCAATATCGCATCAGCCCGTAGCTATACTGCGATTGGTTGTTGTGGCCCCGCATTTATGAGAACAACCGTTAGGTCGCGACGACAGCCTGGCGACCGTGCGAGTGTGCCGGAGATCACTAGGTGTACGTGTATGCTTTTTGGGTATTTCACCAGAATAGTAATTTCATCACTATGCCAATATCGCATCAGCCCGTAGCTATACTGCGATTGGTTGTTGTGGCCCCGCATTTATGAGAACAACCGTTAGGTCGCGACGACAGCCTGGCGTCGCTGTCGCCGAGTGTGGTTCATTGTGCACCGAAGAAGAATATTGTGAAGACAGATCAGTCGAATATTAGACTTCGTTGTGAATAGAACTCCGCTGCGTAAGAACCGAAAATATAACAACGTGCTTTCAAATATCACCGATGCGCCAATGTGTACATCAATCGCCCACAACGCAACGGGACAATCCACACACAGTGATTTACAAAAATAAATGTAAGTTATGTGATTAACGACCGTATATGTGTACAACAATCGCTGTTAAGGCACCGGGATCGTTTCCATTTATCAATTTACATGAACGCAAATTTATTATTATGAAATACATAAAAACAAAAATACTACTAAAAAAAAAAAAGAAAAATAAAAAATAAAATAAATGTCATACACAGTGATACTGTTCCCTTCGGCAAATTTCAAGTAATCATGTACATATGTATTTGTGTTACGCCGCTTGTGAAATTCTTGTTGCGTCGTTGTGCAGTGGCTGCCGCTAAGAGCTGACGACGCGCCAGAGTGGCGGACCGACACTTGATGCCGCGTTGGCTTGCACACTGTTGAATTCCTTTTATACACTATGCACTACGAAAATAGAACCATATTAAAAAAAAAATAAAATAAATATGAATTAAAGGAAAATGTTATATGTTATATTATATACAAAAAAAAAAGAAGAAACAACAAAACATTCCACGTACAACTTAACGTTATTGTTGTCACATGTTCACTAACCTCTAACACATTAAATATTTACTAAATCACATACATTACAGTTGAAGTCGATAACATCTACAAAACCACAAAAAAAAAAAAAAACAACAACGAGGGTGGACGGAAACACAGCAACACTACACGAATGGCATACAACTTACACTAAACACAGGGAAGCAAGGAGAAGAGAAACTGCGTAACGAACACACACTACAGGTTTTCTTTTACTTTGTAAAGAATACATACCAATTTTCTTGCACCCAAGCATAGATACATATAAATAGTGTCACTTATTATAGTACACTAAATTACCACACTAATATACAAACGAAGCCGTATAGCAGATATACACACCCAAAATTTATCCTATAAAAAAAAAAAACACATACACATAAGTAATATACATACACTTAATTACTACTTTACATTATTACTATTTTATATACACTATATACATACCATTTCTTCTCAATACACGTAAATGTACAAAAAAAAAGATTGGGTCTAAGAAGCGAGGCCAGTCTATCTGAGACAAGGAAAGCAATAGAAACAAAAGAGAAAGACCAGCTAGTTCAATCCCAAAGCAATAGTCTCACCAACGCTATGGATTCCGGTAACGCACAAAGCCCCACCCTTAGCAATTTATCAACTTCCACAAACACAAGCCTGAATCTACCACAACTACTAGCCCTTGTTCATCAACTACCCACCTACGAAGGCCCACCTGACAATCTAGATAGATTCATAGGTAGAGTAGAACAACTACTTTTGTTAGCCGGATCAGTGGACCAAGCAACTTGCGGACAGTACTTACTGGGAACTATCCGTGACAAAATTAAAGGCAGGGCGGACGAAGCGCTGAGTATCTGCGATGTACTCCTCAGTTGGGATGACATCAAAGCAAACCTAAAGCGACTATACTCCAGTAAAAAAACGGAAGAAATGCTTGTTAGAGAGCTACATAATCTTCCGGACGGACTCAGTATGGGAAAGTTATATTACACAGCCACTAAAATAAGAAGTGAATTAATGTCTCTGGCCAGAGAAACAGACCCTAGTGAACACTCACTCACAACCAAACGTGACCAATATGACAGATTCTGCCTTAATACATTCCTAGTTGGATTAAGGGACCCACTTAGGTCAGCCATTAGGAACCAAAGACCAGAGACAATTGAGAAAGCGTACGAGTACGGACAGATCGAATTGAGTTTTTCTAGAAACCTGAATAAACACCAAGAAAACCAACGACGCGACAGCTTGACATACAGGAATCACCCATATGCGAAAGGACAACCAACCAATAATGACTAAAATAGACGCTACATACCAGGACAACAGAACTATAATAATGGCAACAATGCCCGCCATGATAACACCAACAACGACAATAATAGTCGCTTTACACAGCGACAACAAAATTTTAACAACAATAATGAAAGACGCTTCACACGTCAACATAATTCCAATAAGAATAGTAACGGTCGACACGATAGACAAACTTCGGGCAGGAACCCCTTCCACAATAACGACAAACCAGATCAGACCCTAAACCACCAAGACAAGAACAAACATAATCCAAGCGCTCCCCTATGTAACATCAACGATGATGCAAATTTTTTAAAAGAAGCCTCGGGAAGCCAGTCGGGTACATAAGCAAGAAGAGTCACGGATCTTCCTTGCCATTTGTTTTCTTATCACCAAATTCCATGGTGCCAAAACCTCTCAAATTCCTAATAGACACTGGATCTACCTACTCATTCATAAACCCAGCACTTATTAACGAAGACCATATAAAAAAACTAACTTCCGTTATAAATATCCACACCGTACTTAGTACATTCAAAATTCGGGAATATTCAGATGAAATAAATTTCAAACAATTCGGAAAAATTTCCAATTTCAAGTTCTTACTATTTAATTTCCACCCCCACTTCAATGGTCTCCTAGGTATGGATTTCCTATCCGGCCTAAATGCAAAAATAAACCTTGCCGACTCCATATTAGAAACACCAGAAACCGCCATCCCAATCTTTACAAGAGAAAACCCTGTAGATACATTACATACCCTACCACAAAATACTAAAATACGACTTCCGCTCCCAGTAAACTTCATGCAGGGAGACTTTATATATGAAACCACGAATCTGGATAATCAAATAGTCATAACAGGCGGCTTATACACCGCATACGCAGGATCCGCCTATTTCGAAGTCTGTAATAACTCAGACCAGATCCAAACACTCTATCTTGAAGAACCGCTACAGGCAGAAGAGTTCTCTCCGCTAACCCATCAATACTTAAACTGCATGTCCGCGGCAACTAATACAGAATTACCGGACGACCAACAGTTAAACATTCAAACGGAACACCTTAACAGCGAGGAAAAACAACATATTCTCAAACTATGCAAATCATTCAAAAGACTCTTTCACGACAAAAACAATAAACTAACGTTCTCTAACGCCGTCAAACACTCTATACCAACAACAGATAATATACCGATTCACACAAAATCTTACCGTTACCCATTTGTACATAAAGACGAAGTTCGAAAGCAAATCTCAAAAATGCTCGAACAGAACATCATAAAAAACAGCCATTCCCCTTGGAGTGCACCCGTTTGGATCGTACCTAAGAAAGGTGACATCACAGGCGAAAAAAAGTGGCGCTTGGTAATCGATTTTCGAAAATTAAATGAAAAAACTATCTCTGATAGATACCCTATTCCGAACATTGCAGATATACTAGACAGCATAGGAAAGACCATGTATTTCACAACAATAGACTTAGCAAGTGGCTTTCACCAAATCCAAATGAACCCACGCGACGCAAGCAAGACGGCATTCACCGTCGAAAATGGGCATTACGAGTTCACGAGGATGCCCTTCGGTCTCAAGAACGCCCCTGCCACGTTCCAACGCGTTATGGACAACGTCTTAGGTGATCTAGTCGGTAACGTCTGTCTCGTCTATCTCGACGACATAATAGTATTCTCTCCCTCACTCCAAAAGCATATAACAGATATTAAATCTGTATTCATAAAACTCCAAAACGCAAATCTAAAAATCCAACCGAGCAAGTGTCACTTTTTAAGGAAGGAAATCGACTTCCTGGGACACATCGTCACCCAGGAAGAAGTCAAACCAAACCCACTTAAGATTCAAGCCATCAAAGATTTCCCCTGCCCAAAGACAACCAGGGAAATTAAATCATTTTTGGGATTATTAGGGTATTACAGAAAATTTATTAAGGACTTCGCAAAAATAACTAAACCCATAACGAGACAGTTAAAAGGAAAGAAATCTATAATAATAGATGAGGAATTTAAACAAGCATTCGAAACGTCGAAAGATCTTCTTTGTAATGATCCCATACTCACATACCCTGATTTTAATAAACCATTTACGTTGACCACAGACGCAAGTAATTATGCGATAGGCTCTGTGTTGTCACAAGGCCCAGACACTAATGACAGACCCATATCCTTCGCTAGCAGGACACTATCGGATACGGAAATCCGCTATTCTACGATAGAGAAAGAAATGCTAGCTATTATTTGGTCTGTAGGTCATTTCAGACCATACCTCTTCGGGCGTAGATTTAAAATAGTCACAGACCATAAGCCATTAACGTGGCTAGAAAACCTTAAAGGCCAAAATCCAAAACTACTTCGATGGAAAACTATCCTGGCCGCTTACGACTACGAAGTAGTATACAAAAAAGGGTCGCAAAATGTAGTCGCTGACGCACTCAGCAGAATTGAGCCAAACTTGAACATAAACGAAGACCCACAAAGTATACCAATTGCTTCACAACCACTAAATCACTTCAATAGTCAAATAATATTCCGTATCGGATTAACAACTGAAAGACAAGTAGAAACACCATTTGCCCATAAAATAAGACACATAATCACAAAACCCGTGCATACTTTCGACTCTGTTACAAACACCCTTCAAACAATCCTAAAGCCGAATAAAACATTCGCAATATTTGCACCAGACGATATTTTCAAAATAATAGAAGAATCCTATAATAACTATTTCTTCGAAAACGATTTATACAAAATTTCCCGCTGCAAAATATGGCTAACCGAAATAACTAATCCCCATGACCAGGAAAACAAAATTCGTGAGTACCACTTTAACACCAATCATAGGGGGATAGATGAAACATATAACCATTTAAAAAGGGACATTTATTTTCCGCATTTAAAAGACATTATCACAAAAATTATAAAAAATTGGGATACTTGTCTAACCCTCAAGTACGATAGACACCCCCATAGACCACTGATGCAAACCTCAACCGCCCCAGATGGACCATTGGCAGTCATGCATATAGACATATATTTCATTAACAATGCTTGTAACCTCACCATTATAGACAAATTCACCAAGCTAGCGCAAGCCTACCCCCTTAGCAATAGGAATTCAATAAAAGTCGCCGATGCCCTATTACAATTTATAAGTCACTATGGCGCACCAAAGAAAATAATTTTCGACCAGGGAGCGGAATTTTCGGGCAGTCTATTCAACGATCTCTTAACCCAATTCCAAATAACAGCCCATACAACTTCATTTCAACAATCAACGGGCAACGCTTCGGTCGAAAGACTGCATTCCACTTTAACCGAACTATACAGAATAATTATGAACAAAAGAAAGGAAGCACGCCTAGAATGCGGTCACGACCAAATACTCGCAGAAGCAGTTGCAACTTATAACAATGCAATACACTCCAGCACCTCCTATACCCCTTTCGAACTCTTTCACGGAAGAACTCACATATTTAACAAAACAATAACATTCGACAATCACCACGATTACCTTCAGAAACTAAACGAATTTAGAAAGGACATATACCCAAAAGTACAAGAACATTTAAACTTGACCACAGAGAAAAGATTGACTAAATTAAACGAGGAAAGAGAGACACCAGTCCAAGTCGAGCCCAATGATACAGTATTTAGAAAAGAAAACCGTAGAAACAAGATAACCCCGAGATTTTCAATTCACAAAGTAGGTAAAGACAAAGGCATCACCTTCTTAACAACTAAAGGTCAAAAGTTACACAAACAAAAAATCAGAAAAACAGTTAAGAAATTTACAAACACCGGATCACCAGCTTAAGCAATAATAATAAATTTTTTTTTTCTCTTTAAAAATGCACAAAACTCTTTCTTTAACGAACTTGGAGAAGACAGAAATAACATTTATTCATTTCAATTTATGGTAATAGGATTATGTATAGTAACTGATTATGTAAGCAACGTAGTTGATAGCCCCTTAGCCAGTAAGCTAAACCTAAATTGTTATTTTATAAGGAACAAATACAACATAAGAGACATAATAAGTAAACAAAATGTGACGTTAGCATTAAATGAACATACTTATGAATTATGTTATACTTTAAAAACAATACACATGTTTAACATTATGATAACCATTATTGAAAAAAAATTTGTTAAATTTAAAATATCGTCGGAGTTCGTGGCGTAAACCAACAACACGCCGCCTGGCCAACTGTCTCCGATCCGGCCATTCCCCCTCCGTGGCCTTCTCTTCGGACTGGGGGGGGAGGAGTTAACATACCCCTC
The DNA here is from genome assembly GCF_035046125.1 of Drosophila serrata. Lineage (NCBI taxonomy): Eukaryota > Metazoa > Arthropoda > Insecta > Diptera > Drosophilidae > Drosophila > Drosophila serrata. Next base: position 636,305 of record NW_028256980.1, on the reverse strand, counting down.
TCCACGGCCACAGGGAGAGAACACAGACGCGACAACAACAAAGATCGTCAACGCACGAGTTAACATACCCCTCTCCACGGCCACAGGGAGAGAACACAGACGGGACAACAACAAAGATCGTCAACGCATGAACTCCGACAAACACACACATTCTTGTACACTCATACCTATACTCGTGAAGTATTCATTGTAATAAACAGGCAGTCTTATTTTGTACTCTAAGCAACACGGTCGTTTGTTTGCAAGCCTTCCTTCCAGCATTTAGTAAAGCGATACTCGCATACGAGATCTCCTCTACTCCCTCGGTCACGAGACTGTAACTCGTGCGCTCCGAACTCGAGCTAACAACTTGCCTGTGACATTTGTTTTGAGTGTAGCGATTCGTTACAGAGAGAGCTTAATTTATTCTTTAATTTCTTTTGGATTCAAGTGCATTCGCCCTTGGATACATGTGCTCTTTTTGAAATTTCCAAACTTTGAGCGTGTGAACGCTACAAATAGGGGAGAATGTTTATACAATAAAATTGTTTATTCTACTACTGGGGACTTGTGTTTAGTCTACTATCGGGGACTCCTGTGGAGTTGTGGTGTCCGATGACTATCTGGTTATTATTCGATGATTATGCATGGTTTTACATATGTGGAATAAGTAGGCATGTGCTAAAGTCTGTGGGACTGTGGATATATAAAAAAGAAAGTCGTATCTGTTACACCACTTATAACCCAAATTGGTAGGAAGGTAGATTAGAGCCAGGAGACGGACTTAGGATACTTTTTATTTCGTTCCACAGAAAAGCGTAGAATAGAATAGAATATATAGAATTTATTACAGACCAATTTATCAAATAGTCGTTTGCTAACATTTTAATGGAAAACAATAAAACTAATAAAGGGTAGGAAGTTTCATCCTGAAATGTGTTAAGACTTTTTTTTGACTTTATAAAATTTGAAACGTAAAGCTCTTGGTTAGCATTATAATTGGTGCTAAGATATATTTTGGGCCCTTGTTCGTTTTCAAGATATTCACAAAAGTGTACTGCATTCTTACGCAACAAAAACAGAAGATACATTTGCAAGAAACCAGTTTAAGCTCTGATTTCAGCAAAGCATTATGAAAAATTGTAATGCAATAAATTTTAATTAATTATGCCATCAATTATATTAATAATGTATTTTTTATGATTTTAAAATATTAAGTAGATATTTTTTTAAATTACATTTTAGTCCCGGTCGCACGCGACATTCTAGAAACCGATAATTGAAATTAAAGCTGTACGAATATTGGTAATGGCATATACCCTTTTGCATTAAATATTGACTCTGTATTTTCCGTTTGGTATTAGAAAGTAAAAGTCAAACCAAATTATCTTGTTTACGAGATTGGCATCAAAACAACATATGCCTTTTTAATAACATTTTTTTATAAAAACAATATAAATGCGTTTACGCGTGTTTGACATCGATTATTTCGAAATTTATTTTAGAAAATGAAAAATTCCTTTTAATCTTAATCAATCTGATCAATTTGTTAGGTAACCATGTTAAAAATACTTGTTTTTAAGAACTTTTAATTTCTTGGCCGCGGTGGACCTTTTGTATTCGTATAAGAATAGAGGCGGCACGAAAATATCGCTGAGTGCGTGAGAGAGCTGCAGGCTCTAGAGCCAGCACGAGAGAGCGGCTGGCTTTAGAGCGCTCTCTCGTTGGCTTTCGAAAGAAATGCGAGAGACCCTGAAGCCAGTTCAAAAGCCAGCACGAAAAAAATCGTGTGCATAAAAATCGTATGGCTCTACGGATCTTCCACTGTAGCGCTTGCACGGTATAAGATACTTTTATTAGCGCCATCTGTTGGTCGATCATATGTCGAAAGGCGGCTTTGCCAGTGCACTGGATGTATTATATCGGAATGCAAGACGATTGTATTGCAGGTGTTGATCTTCTGCAAGCTTTAAACGCGCTTCAGCTACCCTTGCCCTGTCGCGTTCATTATTTTGAGAGTGAATCAAATCGGTTGCTGCAGAACGCGACTGCCTAACTCTCAATCGTTTTCTCTTAAGCCTATCTCTATGCTCGTCTTTCTGCTGATTCCGCGTTGTGCATCTGCATTGCTTTCAGCCGCTCAGTCTCTCGAATGGAGGCCCGTTCTTCGTCAGTCATATTCGTAATCTTACGTCTGTTTGCTTCTGTATTTCGAGTACGACGACCCAAACTCGACTTCTTGGGTGGCATAACTTCGTTTCTTACTGAACCTGAACAAAAAAATAAAATGTTTATCTCCAATTTCTTCTTTCAATATGTTTTGAATGTTTGACAGGAAATGCTTTGATTCAGCTGGCTGCATGTAGAGGGCGCAGCAGTAGGGGCACGGGAAACGCGAAAAAAAATTGATATATTCGCAAAAACAGATAAGCTATCAACATCAAAAGTAGACAATAACCGAGCTGGAACCTCAACGCATGTTGTGTAAAAATTTGGCTTTAACGGTTGAGAACTTTTCAAGTTTCTTCTTTCAATATGTTTTGAATGTTTGACAGGAAATGCTTCGATTCAGCTGGCTGCCTGTAAAAGCGCAGCAGTAGGGGCACGGGGAAACGCTAAAAAAATGTATATATTCGCAACCGCAGATAAGCTATCAACATCAAAAGTAGACAATAACCGAGCTGGAACATCAACGCATGTTGTGTAAAAATTTGGGCTTAAACGGTTTAGAACTTTTCAAGTCTAGTAGACACGAACAGAGCATTTTTATATATATAGATACATATAATCTATATAATTAAATACTTGGTATTCCGTAAGTTTAAAGAAATATTTTATTTTATTTAAACCGAATTTTTAAAACATATTTTTTTATTGAAGAACACCGACCGATTAATTTCGTGTCTTAATCTGAACTCATCTTATTGAACATGGAAAGTTGACGTCCAAGCCTTGGTCTCCAGGACTTTGATGGATTTCGAAGATCCTAAGAGATGTAGCGCTTGCTCGGTATAAGATACTTTTTATTAGCGCCATCTGTTGGTCGATCATAGTCGAAAGGCGGCTTTGCCAGTGTAGCAAGCGTAGGTCAGCTAGGGCACGAAAGATCGGGTGAGAGAGCAACAGAGGCATTTGTCAACGGTCTCCCCGTTTCCCCCACTTTCACATTGGGTTACCGCCACTATTCCGGCATCATCTTCCAGCATTCCATTTTTGGCTGCTGAAGTGTAGTGACTGCTATATTTGGCGACTGGCGACAGAATTTCGAAAAAGTATTCGAGAGCGTTCAAAGTGTCGAGAACACAATTTTGGGTATTGGCCACTGAGCCGCGAATAGAAAGGTGAGCGTACAGATAGGGAAAAGCATAGGCAGCTTGAACTTATTTAAGAATTTTAAAGGCTGCAGTTTGTACCGCTCGAAGGCCCGAGAAGAGGAGAGGGGCAGGCAAGGAAACGACGCCGGCGCAGCTTCTTGGATCTTTTAAGCGCCTGGATCTAAACTTTTGGAGGAGGACTTCCCGTCGCCCCGCTCAGCAGAGCTGGGGAAAATATTTTTTTTAATTTTATGTGGTTGATAAATAATTAGTCGCCAAATGCTGTAGAACGACCTTTGTCCCCTTCGCAAACAGCTCTAGAGAGCACAACTAAGAGGAGAATTCGTTAGCAGTCGTACGAGCTTTTATGGCAGAGTCGGCGTAGGCGTAAATTTCGGCAAAGCATTGCAATCAGTTTAATGTAATTTGTTCGGGCGATTTAAACTCGCCGCCGCGATGCGATCCCGACCAAAGTTGTTTAATTTGAGCCCCATGCCTCATCGCGACGAATAATTGGGGGAAAAAAGGAATTTTCGAGCCCCATTTTGTTCCAGTATTAGTGAAGAAAAGATATGGAAAAATTAGTGTAAGAGAGAATAGACATTTTAAGTTAGGTTAATTTGCGGAAAAAATAATGGAGAATTAACCTATGTATATGTAAAGAGCAATGTGCGGCAAAGAGGAATATTAATTCGTTCTCTCGTATTCTCTTTTAGGGCGTCCCCTTTGGATGTGAATTTCTTTTTTTGCATGTGTCATTTCCTCCCAATTTTCAGCTAACTTCCGAGGAAAGCGCTTTCATCGGTGGAGTTAAGAAAATGGTGTGTTGTGGTAATAATTTAAATAATTTCGAGTAAAAAAGGAAACATGTTGAAAAAAAAGAGAATATCCCAAATCATGAGCTGTTAATGAAAAAAGAAAGAAGCGAAAATTTAATCGAACCAACGGCGGAAAACGAAGAGGGAAAGGAAAAGAAAAGAACGCTGATACATAAGGCGATTGCGCTTAAGGCTATTTATGCTGAAAGCTTTTATGCCTCTCCTTATGTAAATGTTGTTTTTGTTATTGCAACATGTGTTGAATTTTAGTCAACGTAAATAATATTTTCCTTCAACTTGCCCAAAATTGCTTTGCCGTTATTCCTTTTTTAATGCCCGAAATCGAGTCGAAAGGCGTATATTTATTTATCATTTGCATTCTAAGTTTTAATGTTTAATTGTCCATCTACGTTTTCTATTTCAAGTAAAGAATTTATATTTTTCTAGTTTTAAATAAAATTATTATAATGTTTTAAAATGTCGAGAATTGGCCACAGCTGGCATGCCTTGTGATGTAGGGCAGCACTTGTCAAAGGGGTCGCTCAAGTTATATAGCGCTGAGGATGGGAGCGACCACAGGAAGGGTGGGCAAACTAGAGCCTCCAGGACACCAGGAGTGCTGAAGAGGAGCAAGTAAGCCGAAGAGAGTCAAATTTTTCCTCAACTTTTATTTATGTGTTGTCTGCTTCTCTGTCCCGGTATAATCTTGTTATTGCACGCATTCATTCCGGTTTAAAATTATGCAAAGGCAACCCGAGATCCGAGCAAGACCATCACTCCCGTAGCCGACGAGCCGAAGCCGGAAAAATATTTTGCGTGCGCTCCGATCTCGAGCTAACAACTTGCCTGTAACATTTATTTTGAGTGTAGCGATTCGTTACACCACTCTGTATAGTCTTTAGTCAAAGCTATCGCCTGACCGTCAAAGTGTTATCGTCCTTCGCAGTAGTCAAGTTAAAAGGACATCTGAGCATTCGAGAAATTTTTTTTTAACAAATAAAGCCCGCCATCGCGTGGACAAGGATATCCTTGAGGAGCCAGAGGCTTTGAGAGCTTGTCCAAACCTAATTCAAAGGTCACCCGGTGGCTATTGGTCTGAGCTTTTTTCAACCAATTCTCAGGAGGAGGTTAGATTGCCTTACACGAATAGCCATTGGAGTACGCTGGGTTGGCCACCACCTCAAGGTTGAAGTTATGGCCCTTTCTTAGGATATTGGGTTATCCCAAAGAGGAAGCATGGAGGAACTTCGCAGCCGCCTAGGGTTCTTCCTTACATTGGAGGACCATGAAGTTCTGAATCAGAAGAACCAGAAGGACCAAAGAGCTAGGGAATTATTATACTGGTTCTCTCACCCCAAGAGATGTAGAATCGTGTTCCCTCCCTTGGTCGATCTGAACCGGCCGAGCAAAAGGATAAGGACCTTACCGGCGAGGGAACCAGGAATCCAAGCACCCTGCTGTTCGAGGTGCTACCGATCCCCGGCTATCTGCAGGCCAAGTCCAGCGCTAAGAACTATCCACAGTAAAGTTAGCAGAGAGGCTAAGCAGAAATGGCCCGCTATCCGCACCAGAGTTAACCTACCGGTTCACTACCAACGCAATGGGACTAGAGTTTCCCCGCCATAAGCGGGAAAGGCTGATGGACCCAACAGCCGAAACCAGCGCTCGAAGATATCTTGAACCGCTTTCGCCGAGAAGTTGCAAAACTTGGGGGTCCTGCTCCAAGGATATTCCTACCCGTTGCGCATTATCAAGCGTTTGGAAATGCAATCGTAGCACACCGAGTGTAACCAGCACTGGTAGAGCCGATAGTTGATCTCGGACCTTTTATTTTTAGGACTTGGAAACACTTTCGTCGAGAATTCTTGTATTTTTTTCCTTTACTTTACTTACAGCGATTATAAGACACTATCAAGACGCGACACCAACGGCCCGGCGAGACTTGTAGGGAGTGTATCGTTGAGATTCGACTCCTGATGAAGCGATCGAAGTTTTCTCTCGAGAAGGAGCTTGAGCGACTGCACCAGAATTCACTTCCGAGCTCCACACGCTGAACCAACTGGCTACGGCACACGACCCGTCTGGGCCATACGAAGCGTGGGTTTTCAAGAAGCTACCTGGCATCCCTGAACACAAAGGCCAGAGACCAGACTTTTGACCACCACTAGCAGATAGTCGACGGATAATCCAAGGGCCAGGACGAATAGCAAATGTTCAAAACTCTTGTTGACGATGCGGGGAAACCGGGCATTTCTCCAGAGAGTGTTCCAAGGCCCAAGTGCTTTTTTGTTGGGAATGCGGCCAAATAGGACTACGAACCCTTAACTGCTGTCGTCTTACAGGTTCGGGAAACGGACAGGGCTCTCGCCTGCTGGGAGAGGCAGCAAGGATCTCCGAGTGCCCCACAACAAATAGACAATGGTAAGGATTAAGGACCAGTAGTTTCTTGTTACCCTTGACACCGGCATCTCACTGAGTTTTATCAGCGAAAGAGTCGCCAGGGAAATTGATCCGTTAGCGAGAGGTATATGCGTACCAGAATCCTGTTGGTGTACGGATCCACAACCGAGTTGACCTTGCATCGGGATTCGCGCAAATCCAAATCTCTTGGATAAACTGATCCTCGGAATCGACTTTTTCTGTTGTATCTAGACCAACATTCATTTTGGAGGGTCCTGCCTAAAGTTTACAGATGGAGACACCTCTCATAACCGAGCTACCTCCGCAAAACCCGCTAGTGCTTAGTTCATAATCCTGGTCTCAGAACCACACGCAACGGTTGGAATATTCGTTGGAATAAATGAAGCAAAAAGACTCCACCGCCAACTAGAAGAATTGTCCTCTCCAAACCCCGAGACATCATAGGCCCTGTACTCGGCAGATCAACGGACCACGCCCCCTGAAGTGTTCCCACGGACTCGACCGCTCATTGCAGCGGCCTACGGGCTGGAACCACTGGTGGATACCATGCCATGCTCCAGAAAGAAATCCTTTCCGAAGGTTACCCCGGACCTAAGAATAAAAGGCCACCGATTCAGTCCGCTCTCTGGAAAAGAAAACTAACTTAGCTACAGTCATCCCTAAAGAACCCTTGGAGTTGCGGATTGCCCAGTTTTTTGAAGAAGAACTAACCCCTTTCGGGAGCATGACGGGAAGCTTTTGTATTGCAGAACATCGAATCGCCATGCAAAAAGATAAGCCCATAGAACAAAGTGGCTAAAAACCAGTGCACTATGGGCCAGGCGGCCCGGATTTTGGCCAAAAGGGTCAAAAATGGTTTTAAGAAAATGAGAAAAAAAACAATTGCATTATAAAGAGGATAGATTAAGCTATCTTTCTTCAAAATTTTATTACTCTCTATTCAATGGGTACGAGATGGCAGCTAATCAAAGTGGATATTTGCGTTTAATTTTTTCATTTTATTGGCAAAAATAAAAATTTCCTGCCCCTATGCGGGCAGCTATAGTCACATCGAAATGCTTTTAATGTAACTAATACAACCCAAAATTTAAAAAAAAAATGTTTTTTATATATTACACTTATTATTTTACAAACAAATTTAAAAAGAACACAGTTTTTAACCCATTTTTCACAAGTTGTGATTTCAAACTTAGGGTACCTCGACGTACCACCTCCGATCAAATTGAAAAAAATTTTAAAAATAACTTTGAATATTTCCCTTTTACGTATAAGCTGTCCCAAATTCGCACTCTGAGGTTTTTTATACAAAAATTAAATTTTTAAACTTATATTATTAAGAAAAAGTCTTTATAATACTGCCTAAAGGCAGGCAAGAAATAATATATTGCAAGCATTGACAAGCAAAAGTACAATTTAAAAAATTTGTGGCATACTTTTAGTGCCACATTTTACAAGCATCTATAAAAATGATTTTTTTGGTGAAAACTTAAAAAAATTATTGGTTTAAAAACTACTTTTTTTTGTTTTTGTTGTAATAGAGACCATATTGGAAGTAAAAAACAAAAATTGCGGTAGATTGCTTCAAAGACGTTCATGTAATTGAGACTAGAAATTTGAACTTAAGGGGCTTAAAACTAAAAAACTACTGCATTTAATGCAACAAATATATTTTTTTCTAATAAATATTATCTAAATACTCATTTCTGTAAAGTGAGATCCAAATCGAATTGCTGGTTTTTTATTTTCTATGAAAAACAAAAAAAAAGGAAATATTTTTCAACTTTGGTAGGGATTATCTTCATAAAAAAAAAATATTTTCTATTACTAATTTTTGAACACATAAAATTCAATGTTTTGAGAATGTGCATGCCAAATTTCAGGTCTCTAAAAAATTTATTTTAGAAGTTACAGAGTTTTGGCCAAAATATGAACTTCCTGGCCCATAGTGCAGTGATGCAAAAGATCATAAACGTAGAAGTGGACTCCTGCGCGACGATTGTTTCGAGCCCTCATTGAGCCCTCATAGTGCGCCCATCGTCATCGCCATCATCATTGGTAGGCAAAAAGATTCTGTGTGCATTACCGCCTATTGCAAGCTCCATTCTTCCCATGATCGGCCACATTTTGGAGCGGTTGCGAAACGCGAGATATATTTCGACGTTAAATCTTAAGAAATCTCGATGGCATTGGGTAGTCCGGAATGTACTGCATTCACCGTGCCTGGTCGAGGACAGTTTCAATGAAAGGGAATGCAATTTCGGTTAAACTCGGCCCCCACTACCTTTCACCGGGCATAAGCGGACACGGAGCCTTCGCCTTCGTAAGTACACGCGTTGGAAAGGTACTTCTTTCTTTTCCATTCCCTCTAAATATTAGGAAGCGGAACTACGCTGTCAAATGTGTTAGTAAATTTTTGTCATCGGTCGTAAAAGGAGTGTTGAATATAGAGCAAATATAAAGTTTTGTTTTAAGCTCGGTAAATCTTTTACCCAAACTCACAAAATGATAAAATAAGTATACGGTGATCATTGTCCATGCCGTACCACTTTTTACGACTGGTATAAGAGTTTTAAAGACGGTCAGGAAGACTTGGGGGACGACGAACGGTCGAGCCGGCTGAGATCTTCTGTGAATGAAAATTACTTAAAACGAGTGCGCAAATTAAAAAAAAATGAGCCGAATTCTTTATTTTTTTTTTTAGAGAACGCAACGTAATTAATTTTATTGCGTTATATTATTTTGGAGAAATCCTTTTAAGTCGGTGGAATAAGTAAGCTCTACAACTAACTAAATGAGATGATTCGCAGCTTTCGGCCCTTAACCTAATAACAAAATAACAAATTGAATGCCTTTCGTCAGGCGTTATTCTAAATTCGAAAAGGCACATGAATATGCATACATATGTATGTCTGCTAATAAGTTGAGGTTAATGTTTAGAACGATCCGGAGTTATGATCACTGTTCACTAACCCGCTAGTCGTTCGTTCCCGTCCAGCATTTTTTGGCGTCCACGCTCTGAATGCTTTGCAGATTAACTGATTAATTATTACTCTATATTCCTATGCGGTGTTCCTCCATCGGCACTTCACTTATGTATGAAAATTCGCCTTCGCTGTAAATTTAATGCCGTTTGTTTCTATATTCGTTCGCTTTCGCTTCTCACATCTCACCTGTCCCTGTGTACTTTTTGTTGTGCATTGCTGATAAGCGGCACAGTCTGTTCTTATCAGCCGAAATATGTATGGAAGAGAAGTGCTCCCTCCGTCGACAACTAAATTCATTCGGTACCATTCACAGCCCTCCACACAATCTTCTTCTTGCCTATCGGTGGCGGCGCACAATTCACCCACAAGTGGTGTTTACCCCCAAAACTAATATGAATTTGAACGCGAAATTTAAAGATACTTAAATTAAATATACTTCTAAAGTGAGAATTGCTGTATCCGGCTCCTTAATTAGAGCCCTCCGGTAGTTCGGATAGATAAGACTCCCCAGCAGCTGGATTTATTGATTTCTTACCCTTAAAATATTCGGGAGTTTCTTGAGTATCGATATTGCGCACTGTACTGATCATCAACATTACATTGCGAGCCACCTGCTGGACGGTGTACTCATCCGTGACGGAACTATTTAATTCCATTGGGTTGCCCGGCTGCGGCAGAGTGTTGACTTTGCTCTTTCACCAGCATAGCCATTGGTTAACGGTGGCATAGTGGTTTCATATCGACCATAGGCGCGGCGTAGCCCATATCCGGGGGATTCTATGGAATGTTATATAAGTTTTTCTTATGGTTCATTAGTACATTGGATGACTGATCCGCGATTGTAGTTGTGATTAAGATCCGCATTATGAATGGTGTCCTGATTGTTTTTGGGAGGCCTTTGGGAGTCCTCCAGCGACTCGCCTGTTCCAAGAAGCTCATCTTCATCGTCATCACTGTTTTGTTTGTCTTTGTAGGAACGCACAAACCGGCCTCGTTTGACCCATCTGGGTTGCGCCTGCATGATGGCGTGAGTGGAACATCGATCCAGGGTATTTGGCCGGTATAAGCGGCTTCGGATGAACACAGTTTTTCCCAATATTCATCCAGCGGCAAAAGCGCCCCGACGGCATTAAAGGATGTCACCGTTTTACCCAAGCTTTGCCTTTTTTATACAGTTTTACCAGAAAATTTGCAAGTTAAGTTTTGCCAAGAAGAGAAACAGTTAGAATTGATTATATGCAATTGGAAATAAAAGAGCGCGAAAAGTCGCTTCGGATTCTACGTTCGAAAGACATCATTAAGGAAGCCAGAAAAAGACCCAAACTTCCTTTACAACATCGCACTATGGGCCAGGAAGTTCATATTTTGGCCAAAACTCTGTAACTTCTAAAATAAATTTTTTAGAGACGTGAAATTTGGCATGCACATTCTCAAAACATTGAATTTTATGTGTATTATGTATTATGTATTAGTAATAGAAAATATTTTTTTTTATGAAGATAATCCCTACCAAAGTTGAAAAACATTTCCTTTTTTTTTGTTTTTCATAGAAAAGAAAAAACCAGCAATTCGATTTGGATCTCACTTTACAGAAATGAGTATTTAGATAATATTTATTAGAAAAAAATATATTTGTTGCATTAAATGCAGTAGTTTTTTAGTTTTAAGCCCCTTAAGTTCAAATTTCTAGTCTCAATTACATGAACGTCTTTGAAGCAATCTACCGCAATTTTTGTTTTTTACTTCCAATATGGTCTCTATTACAACAAAAACAAAAAAAAATTAGTTTTTAAACCAATAATTTTTTTAAGTTTTCACCAAAAAAATCATTTTTATAGATGCTTGTAAAATGTGGCACTAAAAGTATGCCACAAATTTTTTAAATTGTACTTTTGCTTGTCAATGCTTGCAATATATTATTTCTTGCCTGCCTTTAGGCAGTATTATAAAGACTTTTTTTTAATAATATAAGTTTAAAAATTTAATTTTTGTATAAAAAACCTCAGAGTGCGAATTTGGGACAGCTTATACGTAAAAGGGAAATATTCAAAGTTATTTTTAAAATTTTTTTCAATTTGATCGGAGGTGGTACGTCGAGGTACCCTAAGTTTGAAATCACAACTTGTGAAAAATGGGTTAAAAACTGTGTTCTTTTTAAATTTGTTTGTAAAATAATAAGTGTAATATATAAAAAACATTTTTTTTTTTAAATTTTGGGTTGTATTAGTTACATTAAAAGCATTTCGATGTGACTATAGCTGCCCGCATAGGGGCAGGAAATTTTTATTTTTGCCAATAAAATGAAAAAATTAAACGCAAATATCCACTTTGATTAGCTGCCATCTCGTACCCATTGAATAGAGAGTAATAAAATTTTGAAGAAAGATAGCTTAATCTATCCTCTTTATAATGCAATTGTTTTTTTTTCTCATTTTCTTAAAACCATTTTTTACCCTTTTGGCCAAAATCCGGGCCGCCTGGCCCATAGTGCATCGTTACTGGCAACAAATTGTGGTGTTTTCAATACGATCCGGAAACAAAACGCCAAAAAAATGTCAAATGGAAGCTGCCGGATGAGCCATGATAACCATCCAAAAGGTGACGACCGAAATTTACAATAATAATGAAAGGTACCGAGGGGGTTATAGTATATGTGACCCGGAGGTTGCTTAAAGCGGAAGAAAACATTTAAGCGACGGTTGATTGGGCGGTCCGGAAATGCGGTGCTATCTCGAAGGATACCGTTCCATTATCATCACCGATCATCTAGCTCTAAAATGGTTAAATTCGAAGGATAACCAGATTGGTTGGATCGCATGCTGAGCACTCGATCTATAGCAGTTATAGGTCGATGTTCTCTGCCGCCGGGAAGAGATGAACGTAGTGGCTGACGCGCTATCGTGGTAGCCTCTGGAAACGGCTTAAGAGGGGACCAGATACGCAAATAGATAGAAGCCAAGATCCAGCAAATACTGGCGAGCCCAAAAAAATTTCCGGATTACATCGAGGAGAATGGCCAACTGTATAGACACTTCGCTGATCACTTTGATAATTAAGGCCGGGGCAGTAGCCACAGCGAGCAAATTCTGCAGGAATGTCATGACCACCCAACGGCGGGCCACACGTGAATTCGCAAAACGATGAAACGCATTGGCCAACGCTACTTTTGGCCAGGATTGTTTCGGGACGTAGCTTGATATATGTGCCGGTGTCCGACCTGTTTGAAATTCAACTAAAGCAGGCGGGAAAAATGTACACCCGACGACCCGAAAGGTCCTTCTCTACCCTATGTGCCGATTTTGTAAGACCCCTGCCTCGCTCCCGACGAGGAAATACTATGATTTTCGTATTTTTGGACCACTTCACGAAATGGGAAGAGTTTGTTCCCTTAAGGAAGGCTACGCAGGCCAGCCTTAATTAAGCCTTTCGAGAACGAATTCCCGCGAAGTTCGGAGCCCCATAGATTTTTGTGAGCGATAACGACACGCAATTTACTAGCAGAGCATTCATGTTATTTAGCAAAGGGGCGGAAATCCATGTTCAGCATACGGCTTCATTCTTCCCCATCAGAATCCGAAAAAATAGGCAAAACAAACGAATCTCTCGGACCGATCTCGTCAAGGGAATTTCCGCGTTTGGTACCCTTGTTAACCCCTTTGCGGCCTTGTAATCACACAAATTATTCTGTGAGTGACCCTGACGGAACTGAGTCTCGTCCTAGCTCATATACATCCTCACATCGAGCCAGCTCCGATTAGTTCCTTTTTACATGAAAATGCATTACTTAATAATAGCCAATCCGGATTCAGTAAAAGCCGCAGTTGCAAATCAGCAAAAACCTTTATTCATGATGTTCTATGCGCAAAATTGATAACTCCGTTCAACTTTTCGAAAACTGCTGTGAAACTAATATGATGATATCATCATATTTACAACAACGTCGTCAATCTTTTGTAATGTCATCTTTTGCGTTTTTAAAACGTGGTGTGTCTCAAGAATCTGCTCTTGATCCATTTATGTAAATGATCTTCCCTCCGTGGTGTCTAATTGCTACTCGCACAATCTTGTCCAATCCCAAATTTATTTTATGATATTGATATTTGATATTTTATTTATTATTTTGTTTTCACGGTCTATGGACGTGGCTCGTACTAATTTATTCATAACAGCTAACTTTGGCACGCCGAAGTTTATATACCCTTGCAGATAGAACTTCTATGACTAGGAATCCATACAATATAAGTTATATATATTTGTGTTAAAAAAACAATGAAGTAATACCTGCTTTCATTTCATTTACCTATACATATTATATTTGCAGTTTTACATTCACAGATTTGCATTTTGCCTCCACATCTAACTATCGTTTGTGTGGCACCTATATGATATAGTCGTCCGATTTTCAAAAAATTTAGTACTAATATGAATGGCTATATCTCAAAATTGATAAAACTCTGTTGAAAACTGAAAAAGTTATAATTTTTAATTGTATTAATTTCTCAATCGTTCCTATGTGAGCTATATGATATAGTAGTCCGATTTTCATATAATTTTACACAAAATTTAAGTGTAAAATAAAATGGCTATATCTCAAATTATATTACATTGTGTTGAAAAATTGCAAGAATTGTTCCAATTCCAAAGCCAGGAAAGCCACCGGATTGTCCAAATAATTACTGTCCGATAAGTTTGCTATATGGTTCCCCTAAAATTTTTTAAAGACTAATTAAAGCTAGTTTCAATCTGCACGTGGAAGATAATAACATTTTACCCTCAGTTCAATATGACTTTCGCGCCTTTCTTAACTGTATTCACCCACTTGATCGAATCACTAACTATGTAAAGAAAAGTTTTGCACGAAAAGAGTCAGTTGGCATGGTAAAGCTTGACATAGAATCTGCTTTTAATACTCTCTGCCACAATGGTCTAGTGCATAAGCTTGTCACTTGTAACAGCCCAACGTATTTAACAAAGATTATTTAAAGTTTTCTCTCAGATAGGTACTTTTACGTCAGTATTGATGGTACCAATTCGAATATAAAACTAATCTAAGCTGGTGTCCAACAGGGTTCTGTGCTCGCACCTATTCTTTATAACATTAACACCAATAATATTCTGTTACACCTGTTTCAAAGGTGTCATGCACTTATTTTTGCCGACGATGCGGCCCTGTTTATCTCTCTGTTTATTTCTTCACCAAAAAAACGGAAACTGTGTTTTCTGCTAAATGGTGAACTTAAACTAAATAACATTGACATTAAATGGGAGAACTCTATATGTCCCTAGGATTAAATATTGACAAAAAACGTATTTTCAATGTTCACATAAGTCATACCATTGACAAAATAAATAAGACCATCCGAATATTGTACCCTTTTATATTTCGCAGATCAAAACTGTGTAATCACAATAAGCTGACAATTAATAAACAAATATTTTTACCCATAATGCTTTATGGGTCTGAAATCTGGGACTGTAGTGCCAAGACCCATATAAATAACTAGCAGCCCGTCCCGGCTTCGCACGGCATTAAACATTACATTTAGATTTGTCAATTTTAACACATTCATAATAATAATAATAATATGACACATATTCATCCTTTATTAATTTTTTTTTTTTTCAATTATTGAGGTCATAACCCTAAAAGAAAATACATTTATTTTGTTAGAGCTTCTCTGTAAACAATATTTGATGTTTTATTTTGTGGCAGCAAAATTAATTGATTTTCATTGGCTCCGACTCGCGATAGACCAACATACAGTTGACCATGATTAAAACATTTCTTTCGCAGATCAATCCATACTAATTCGAAGGTTTTGCCTTGTGACTTGTTAATTGTTAATGCGAAAGATGTTTTTACCGGAAATTGAAGCCGTTTAAATGGGACTGTCATATCATTTTGGATCATCGGTATCCTCGGTATATGAGCTAGTTGACCACCTGCTGGGCATATTATGGTTAAGAGGGCACTTCTGAATACATCAAGGTACTGGCAAAATCATCTTCCTGGCATAAGGTGAAGAAGGCAGTCAGAGTTGTCGCTGGCGGATTCAGGACTCTTTCTTGCACATTTCTTTCTGTGAAATAGACACGTTGACCATTCTCCAAATGGACTGCCAAGTGAACTAAAGCTGGATAGCGTTCATGAATGTGGAACGAAAAAATTCGACATGCAGCCTCGTTGCTGCTTATGTATCTTCCAGCCTGGTATTGAGATATTTCATCGACAACTCGTACTGCATTGTTGTCACCATTTTCTGCCTGAACACCAAAAGCTGCCATATCGCTGCCTTTATTCACGTACTTGCAGATATATTTAATCGATTTCACGGAATTTCAATATTCTACGTTGATGTGCGCTTTGTATGATTTTGACAATAGTGTTGAGTATGGAACCACCCAACGATTGTCTACCTCAATATCACCAATTCTCATGTTTAAATTTGCCGAAGTCCCTCCATCTTCAGTTGACCGTCTCCTATACAGAGGATATCCATCGTCCCCTGTTACGGTGTTGGCTGTAAATGCTCGAGGATATCCCTTGAAACACTTCCCGTCTACCATGCATGGTTAACATTGGTTGAGGGTACCACATGGGCCATGGATCATGTTCTTGATGACAACTTCATGCAAATCCGTATCAACCTCGGCCCATGGAATCTCAGCGCATATAACATCGTCGATTTCGTCTGGAGTAATTTTATCATGCAGCCAAATTAGTATGTGAGCATGCGGCAATCCTCTCTTCTGCCATTCTACTGAATACATCCAGCACCGCACAGATCCAAAAACTCCATGTTTCACAATAAAATCCATCAGTGACTTGAGCTTTTGTCTGAAAACACGGGCTGTGATGTCATGCCTATCCCTATACGATTGTCCAGGAAATAACAGCTGTACTATCTCGTCCCAAGCTGGATTGTATGTGAAGGTGATAAATAAGTCTGGACGGCCGTAGCAACGAACATATGCCATGGCATTTTGACCATATTCATGCATGTGGCGTGGACTACCTATGTATGAGGATGGCAAAATCGTGAGCTTTCCAACGTTGGTTGTATTACGGTCATTCATCACAGCATCCCGCAAATGGATATATTCCTCGGACCGAAGTTTCGTCTGATTCAATCGAAGGAGCCTGACAGTATATGCAGACCTGATGCATCCGACCAATAACGACATTCGATTCGAGCTGTAATCAATAGTTGGATTATATCTGAATGCAAGACGATTGTATTGCAGGTTTTGATCTTCTGCATGCTTCTTCTCTCAATCTTTTTCTCTCAAGCCTATCTGCTCGTCTTTCTGCTGATTCTTCGTTGTGCATCTGCATTGCTCTCAGCCGCTCAGTCTCTCGGATGGAGGCCCGTTCTTCGTCAGTCATAATCGTAATCTTACGTCTTTTTGCTTCTGTATTGCGATTACGACGATCCAAACTCGACTTCTTTGGTGGCATGACTTCGATTCTTACTGAACCTGAACAAAAAAAAAAAAATTTTATCTCCAATTCCTTATTTCAATATGTTTTAAATGTTTGACAGGAAATGCTTTGATTCAGCTGGCTGCCTGTAGAGGGCGGTAGATGTAAGGTAGTTTTTTGATATTTTTTTAACACCTTGGATAACGTTATCGTAATTTTAGTAAGGATGCCTATTTTTTTTTAAATAAAATATAGCCTATGTCACTCAGGAATGATGTAGCTTTCCAACAGTGAAAGAATTTTTCAAATCTGCCAAGTACTTTCGGAGCCTATTCAATTCATACAAACAAACAAACAAAAAATCAAACCTTTCCTTTTTATATAATAGTATAGATAATTAATTGCACCAAGGTTAATTTATCAGTACCTTTTTCACATGCAAAGGAGTAATATCCATTTCACTTAATAACTACATATCATTAGCAAATTTAACTGAATGAATGAAAATATTTTAAATCAATTAACAAAAAGTCGAAATGCTGTAAAAAAAATTCTCTGAATTAAAACAACACCAAACCGAAATATTGTGGAACTTGAAGAAACATTTAAACCTATTACAGAACCAATGCATGAACTTGTTAATGATAACAAAAAATTATATCATATTTTACCCAAGACTCATTCAAATGAAAAGAATGAAATAAAAACTAATCAGAAAAATATAACATCAGACTTTGAAACACCACATATGAATAAGAAGAGGAAACTTTTATTTTATGAAACAAAGAAACTTAACTCAACCACTAAATACATTGATAATGAAGTGAAGTCATATGATTGGGGGATGAAGACCAATATTAATGATGGAGTTGATGATGATCAATTCTATTCTCTAGCAGCTATAGAGGAGAAGGACTCTGACTCTCCTATTACATCACCTGTGACATCAAGTCAACTTCCTCTTCACACATCGAGTTCAATATTGGATCAAACATCGAAACATGAGCAGAGTATGAAAAATTTCAACATTAGTGAACTGGCAAGAGAACGTGTATTGAATAAGACATATGTATGGTCCTAGAAAAAATGAATTTGGTCAATTAATGCTTGGGAGTAGTAGTCATATAATTGTTTGAAACAATACAATTAAATTTGATGATGGACAAAACTGGCAACTTACAAATGGATTATATTCTTTAATATGTTATCATCTTCAAACAAAATTACAATATAACTTAATTGGAAATTTATAGACAAATTTTAATAAAAACGAATGTCTATCGAAGGAACTTTCTTCCAAATGGACAGGTGAAAGGAACAAGGGCTTTGAAGTATTTAGAAATTATAAAACCACTTTTAGCTAATTCACCTATTGCCGAGTCTACACCAAAACCTAATAAAGCAATGAAAACAGGGACTGGATTTATGAGACTGGATATGAATAAACCAAATTATGTGTATTAGGATGATCAGAACGAATTGGTAGAGCGATTACAACTATTAATGGCATCACAATCTGCAGGAAATACAAGTCACACAAAAGAAATAATGTCTATAATTGAAGAATTGAGAGAGGCTCAAATAATTCATTAATAAACGTTGACAAGTTTGGACGCCATATACATGAAAAGCAGAGCACTAGTCAGTTAAAACGATATGAGAAATCAGGAATAGGACTCTATAGAGTCCAAGGATTCACTTTCAGTTTGAACTCCTAGCCATCACGCCGGTTTTAACATTCAATTTTTTTAATCAAAATTTTAAAAAATTAAAAAGCGTACGTGCACATTTTTAAAAACAAAAATGTTCTATTCCATCAACGCCAACAACGCAATCAACTCCATCAATGATATTTACTGCGAATACTGTCGAGATGATCTACCTGTGGGTGTGGAATGGAAACACCACATCCGTACAGAAGTCCATAAGTTTTTTGCAACCCGACCTGTGGATGGAAGTATAAAGCAGATTTTGGATGGATTCAAGGGACGAATTCTCCAATAAATGTTTATGAATGAGGGGGGCTGCTGTCAGAAATCCAAGTGAATTCCTTAGTGACGCAGCCCTCGCATTGATCCCTCATATTGAACGGGTAATGACCTCCGCCCTTTGTTCAAAAATAAATTTTGAATTGTTTGGAGAGTATATGGTAGTGGAAACAAAGTCATTTCAAAGTAAAATGACGTTAATAATATCAGCATCCAATTTAATGGCATACTTCAATTTCCATAAAGAGGAAATTGAGTGAGTTCCAGGAGAGGGATAGCGGATGGACTTTAACCCGCTTAATCAGAGTTGAACTGAACATGTTTAAATGCGATGCGATGAAGGGATCTGGACACTTTGTACTGCCAAAAAAAAAACTTGAAAAAAGAAATGCAGTAATTAATGTTCAAAACAATGATGAATACTGTTTTAATCTTAATACGTCAAAAACAAGAAATCTGAGTTAGAAATATCGAGGGTGGTGATCAATCAGTTAAAAATTCAGTTCCACGACATAGTTCTTTATTACCCAATACAATAAGAGCATTGGTTGTCGGTCCGTTAAACTGTGCTAAAGAAAACTCTATTATGATTTTTGATGATATTTTTGTATGGGACGTCACAAAAATATATATTCTTTTTACCTATGTCAAACATATACTCATATTCCAAAACATCTAACACGTGATAACGGTAATTTGATTATAATGTTTAAACAAGATGATTTAAATATGCGACAAATATATCGTGATCACGTAAATACTGATATGTCCTATGATTCATTTATGAAAATTTGTCAAAAGTGCTGGAGCGATAAATACGGATTCCTCATAATAAGTAAAGATAACGATATAGAAAAAGGAAGATATAGGAAGGGTTTTAATGAATTTATAATTATTTGAGAATATAAGTTTCGTTCTGAAGGCTATATTTTCACAGATCTGTATTAGATTCCAAAATGAGTTGATCATTTACTCTTACATTGAATGGTAATGAACGCATTACAAAAATTAATTATTTCCCAACTATTGAACTGACGAATGGTGACTATGAGTGTGCACTCATTGACTTTCATATGTACAACTCTAAACCCAATGTTGATATAAATAATAATCTATTTCATATTGGTGATAAAGTTATTCAACTCCCCATAGGATCATATGAACTCAATGATATTTATGATTTTCTAAAAAATAAACTTAAAGATTATGGTCTTGAGAAAACATTTCAAATGGAAAGTAATAATAACACACTTCAAGTTCATATTACAACTACCAAGGAACCTATTTATTTTAATAGAAACCACTCTATTGGACAATTGCTTGGTTTCAATAAAAAAATAATCTACCCCGACCTGAAAAAAATATATCTATCGGATCAACCTGTTAACATTTTAAAAATAAACACAATTCGCTTAGTATGTAATAGTGTGAGCGGATCATATATTGATAGTAGACAAGATCATTTATTATACGAATTCGGAATTAATGTTCCACCGGGCTATAAAAAAGGAATATCACACAATATCAAAGTACGAGTTTAACTAAAGTTATGGGGTCTAATAAAATATTGGCAGTACGAGAAAAACCTTTCTCTGATGATAGTATATCGAAGAAAGAATATCACAGTTATTCACCGTATCAACAATCATTTAAAACGAATGATGAGATAAGAATTACAATTCAAAATCCAGATTTATATGTACTCCCCCATGAGAGTCTTCTAAATTTTCAAGGAGATATTACACTAATTAAGGAAGGGGGAGCGGTAGAAACTCAAAATGTTATTGGGAGGATGAGAAATAATAGCATGGCATACTTTTTAGATGAAATACGCTATAAAATAAATGGTGTTGAGATAGATAGAACAAGGTTTAGTGGTATTACTTCTACAATAAAAGAGCAAGAGACTTTACAATTCTGGATGGAGTGGAGGATCCGATTTCAATTTAAGCCCTAACTTTAACTTTTCAATACCCCTTAAAAATCTACTTGGATTTGCTGAAGATTTCAAAAAAGTTTTATTAAATTGTAAACATGAACTAGTACTATTGATATCAAAAAATTTAAATGATATACTTGAGGAAGATAAAATTGAGAGTGCACAAAGAGTCGGAAAATGTCATTTCAATATGACTAAAATTACATGGAAAATTCGTCATATAACACCCAGCGATTCAACGAAAATTAAAATGTATGATATTATAAAAAGTGGATCCAATCTACCGATTGCATTCCGCAGTTGGGATACATACATTAATCCTAAACTAAGTAACGAAACACATCATGTTTGGAATGTTAAATTAGCTGCTAACCGTAAACGTCCACGATTTCCTTTAATTGCATTTAAAGATAATCACCATGTGATTACAAACAATTTAAGAAATCTAAAGGTGTACTTAAACTCTAAAACATACCCCTACGATGACTTGAATTTGGACTTTGAGAAAGAACGATTTGCTCACCTATATGAAATGTATTGCAAGTTTCAAACTAGCTACTATAATCGAAGTGAATCTCCTTTACTATCACCTGCAGACTTTCAAACTAAAGCTCCTATTTTCTCATACACTCTCCGCATGATTTTATTGAATTGAATAAAAAATGTAGAAAACAGCTTCTTTGGACGTTGATGCACTAAGGTCAGTACATACAAGTGGCCCGTATGACACCAAGCACGTGCCTGTTTGGATTAGGTGTTAGTAGGCGCGATGGAAAATATAGGACAGAATACGAGGAAAATTAACTACCGGCGTGCTGCCAGATTGTTAGCTTGCATGCTTACTAAGTGTGTTAGTATTAAAGATTTTAATTTGGGAAGGGAATCTACGTTAGAGATTAGTGTGTACAAATCATTATAATTTGCACATAACACTCTAAAAGGTTCATGCAGTTCAAAGGAGGTCCTACAGTGGCGCAACACTAATGGGATATAGGATCTAGTGGTTCTACATGGTACATGGAAATTAAGCTGACTCAACAAGTCAGCACTTTCCACATCACCATGGATAACGTTAAAAATAAAGGTTATCCCTAGCATCGTTCTACGATTGGCTAAGGACGGCAAGTTTATTAATAGGAGTCTACTAGAGTAGGAAGGTAATCTTTGGTTTGCATCCCAATTCAAACCGCGTAGAGCGAAAAGTAAAAAGTTCTTTTGAACCGACTCAATGCGTTTACTATGGACGCCGTACTGAGGGCTCCAAACGCAGCATCCATATTCTAGGATAGGACGAACTAAGGAAGTATATAAGGATTTAGTAACATAGGGGTCATTGAATTCCTTCGACCACCGATTAATAAATCCAAGCACACCCCTGGCTCTATTCACCATAGACGAAATATGATCAATAAAGTCAAGTTTTGGGTCCAAGCGGACGCCCAAATCGTTAACTGTATTAATTCTTTCCAAAGAGCAGCCGTTCAGCGTGTAAGTAGCAAGCTTAGGAGCGACGCGAGAGAATGTCATTAGCTTGCATTTCGAGCCATTTAAGTTTAATAAGTTTACACAGCACCAAGTTTGAAAATTATTAAGATCTGTTTGTAAATCCGACTGGCAGGCAACGTCATTGTATTGCACGCAAAGCTTGACGTCATCCGCGTACATAAGTACTCTGGAGTTAGTCAAGACTTTGGGCAGGTCATTTATGAACAATGTAAACAATAAGGGTCCCAAACACATTCGGATACCGAATCTCTTCTTGGTTAACAAAAAAACATAATAAAATTTATTGGAACGATGGAGTATACTTTTTCAAAGAAACACAAATGTATTTAAGAGAAATAATTAGAAAAAAGGAAATAATTTGTAAGGGATATCAAAAAAGGTTATTCCTACAAAAATTTTTTAAAATTGAAGATGTAATTAACATTGATGAAATTGGATGTCCCTCTCTAAAAATAATGGATGGACACCACTTTCCATATTGTTCATTACATGCTCGAGATGGTGTCTGCTCACTCAACAATGTTCGTAAAATCATAAACTTTTACACAAAAGAAAACTGCTAACAACAACAACAACTTTTCACCATTCATTCAATTCACAATTTGAGAGTCGAGAAAAGAAGTTTACGAAATTTCGGATTCTAGTAACAATCTTAATATACCAAATTATTCTTCCTTGATAAATAAAATTAATTTATTTATTAATACATTTGGAAATATGATTTCAAAAGAGGACTTCAAATTACTGCTGGAGTCAAGGAACATGTTCATGAGTATTGACGTGAAGGAATTTATAAAAACAACATTTGGAGAACATTTAAATTTATGTAAATTTTCTAATGATAATATAGAAAAGTGTGCTTGTTTTTATTTTGTAATTCAACAATATAAAGTTAGAAAATTAATTTCATCATATATTGAAATTCTAAAATAAAGCAAAAAAAAAAAACGTTTGTTTTGAATGTGTTTTCGAGGGTGGGTCTATCAATAGCCGTTGCATTATTAACATCTGTTTTCTAAGTATAATACAAAGATTTATATCCAGCAGACTTTAGTTTAAGATAAACATTCAGCCTATTACGTTGAAAGAAAAAAAAAAAAAATGATTTCCTCAAAAATTGAAGAGTTTTTAAAGGAGCATGGGAGTGAGATCTTCAAGGAACATGTTTCAAAGTTGAAATCATTTCATACATTTTTTAAGGATGTTGAAGCCACCCCAGTAATTCATTCCAAGTATGGGGAGCACCTATCATCCTGTGCATGGGCATATGATGATTGTAAAGTCGGACCTGACAACTGCAGGTGTATGCATGTTGAAAAGAATGAAGAAGATGCCTTAAAATTGATGGAACGATACATTAATTTGTTTAAAAAACTCAAAGGAAAATAATGTAACACGAATATGATTAAATAAAAACGTATTTGACTAAATAAACGATCTCATTTGTTTTTGTGTATATTCCACTATAGAATTGAAACATTTAAGATTACCCTCCCCTTAACTTAATACAAGTTAGAAGCACCATACTTTAGATATTCACACACACTTTCCCATCTAATGCTCGCTAATGCTCGCCAAACGAGGGGGAAGTTCTCGAACTCACGCTTGTTTCACAAAAGTATGTCACAAGATCACTGGAGACAGGTTACACTAACAGATATCATCTACAACCCTAATTGAATCAACAAAACGGACACGCATAATAAAACAACTTCCCCCTCCTCCTCCTCCTACTACTCAACCTAAATATCGTTTTACAAATTCGTACGCATCACACTAAAGATCACTCTAAACAACCACACATTTTTACGCATGAGAAAACACCCCTCACACACACACCTTTGGGGTGAGAAAAAAACAAGACTAGACAAGACATGTCAAAACACCTCACCCACTTTCACCATTTCTTTGGGGTGATCCTCACCCCAACCCTTTCTAACTTAATTAAGTGACCTTTTTATGCTAATTAGGTCATTATGACACCTGTGTGCAACCACGTGTGACTAATTAGGGTCACCCCACCCCCTTTTTTGACATGATTTATTACCTAGTGAGCCATGACCCGTATTATCCTACTACTATTACATATTCTTACATTTATTTTATTTTATTTTTATAATTTATGTGTTAAATAAAAAAAATAATTAAATAATTGTAAATTCATATATAATTATGAATTTAAATGATCTTCTGCAATTCAAATTTGTTTTGATTTCCGCGCTAGGGTGAAAAAGCGGGCTAAGAAAATCGCGCCAATTCTTTGTTTCCCCCCTTTGGTTTCTCTTCTTGCGCTCGCTAAAAGCCTACGCCAGCATAGGTGCCGATTAACACGATTATTAATTACTCATACGCTTTCCTGTCATATAAAATTTAACCCGTTGGATCTGCGACATAAACTATAATAAGTGAGTGTAGAAGTTGTGCAAATAAGTGGTATAAATAGCAAATTACAACTTTGGCGTTTCTTTGCGCGTCAATTTTACGTGCTGTTGCTGCTGCTTGCTATTGAAACAGGTTTGAGTTTGAGCATTGTTTGTTCTTTAGATGTTGTTAATTAGGCCATTTGAAAGCCCTTATGGCAATGGCAGATGAAAAAAGGGCACGATCAGTATAAACTAAGGCTGCATGCCCCACTGCCAAAAATCTAGGCGCGATTTCCCCGCCCTTTAAATGTTTACATTTCCAGACAAAGACCCAGAAATTTTAATTAAATGGGCAGAAAAATGCATTTTTAGTGAGGATTTTGTGGCGAACACTTCATCACTGTTTAAAAAAAAATATATATTTTGCCTTTAGAAAATTGTCTGAAAATAGAGAAATGAGAATAGAGAAGCTGCAAAAATTCGAATTTAAAATGAAAAGGATTTGTTATACGGGGTATTTGGAAAATATGCAAATTTATATTGAACTATTTTGTGCCGGAAACAAACATAAAAGTATGGCTTAAAAGCCCTATTTATAAAAACATTAATATTGCAGAAAATATTGGCTTCAAAGTATGATCAAGGAGATAACAAAAGAAAATGTACCTCGATACTTGAAGTCACGAATGAGAATCCTTACCTTAGCTTCAATAATAAAAAATATTGTTAGATTTATGAAACATTTATAAACATTTATATTTATAAAACATTTCTTTCGCAGATCGATCCATACTAATTCGAAGGTTTTGCCTTGTGACTTGTTAATTGTTAATGCGAAAGATGTTTTTACCGGAAATTGAAGCCGTTTAAATGGGATTGTCATATCATTTTGGATCATCGGTATCCTCGGTATATGAGCTAGTTGACCACCTGCTGGGCATATTATGGTTAAGAGGGCACTTCTGAATACATCAAGGTTCTGGCAAAATCATCTTCCTGGCATAAGGTGAAGAAGGCAGTCAGAGTTGTCGCTGGCGGATTCAGGACTCTTTCTTGCACATTTCTTTCTGTGAAATAGACACGTTGACCATTCTCCAAATGGACTGCCAAGTGAACTAAAGCTGGATAGCGTTCATGAATGTGGAACGAAAAAATTCGACATGCAGCCTCGTTGCTGCTTATGTATCTTCCAGCCTGGTATTGAGATATTTCATCGACAACTCGTACTGCATTGTTGTCACCATTTTCTGCCTGAACACCAAAAACTGCCATATCGCTGCCTTTATTCACGTACTTGCAGATATATTTAATCGATTTCACAGAATTGCAATATTCTACGTTGATGTGCGCTTTGTATGATTTTGACAATAGTGTTGAGTATGGAACCACCCAACGATTGTCTACCTCAATATCACCAATTCTCATTTTTAAATTTGCCGAAGTCCCTCCATCTTCAGTTGACCGTCTCCTATACAGAGGATATCCATCGTCCCCTGTTACGGTGTTGGCTGTAAATGCTCGAGGATATCGCTTGAAACACTTCCCGTCTACCATGCATGGTGAACATGGGTTGAGGGTACCACATGGGCCATGGATCATGTTCTTGATGACAACTTCATGCAAATCCGTATCAACCTCGGCCCATGGAATCTCAGCGCATATAACATCGTCGATTTCATCTGGAGTAATTTTATCATACAGCCAAATCAGTATGTGCGCATGCGGCAATCCTCTCTTCTGCCATTCTACTGAATACATCCAGCACCGCACAGATCCAAAAACTCCATATTTCACAATAAAATCCATCAGTGACTTGAGCTTTTGTCTGAAAACACGGGCTGTGATGTCATGCCTATCCCTATACGATTGTCCAGGAAATAACAGCTGTACTATCTCGTCCCAAGCTGGATTGTATGTGAAGGTGATAAATAAGTCTGGACGGCCGTAGCAACGAACATATGCCATGGCATTTTGACCATATTCATGCATGTGGCGTGGACTACCTATGTATGAGGATGGCAAAATCGTGAGCTTTCCAACGTTGGTTGTATTACGGTCATTCATCACAGCATCCCGCAAATGGATATATTCCTCGGACCGAAGTTTCGTCTGATTCAATCGAAGAAGCCTGACAGTATATGCAGACCTGATGCATCCGACCAATAACGACATTCGATTCGAGCTGTAATCAATAGTTGGATTATATCTGAATGCAAGACGATTGTATTGCAGGTTTTGATCTTCTGCAAGCTTCTTCTCTCAATCGTTTTCTCTCAAGCCTATCTGCTCGTCTTTCTGCTGATTCTTCGTTGTGCATCTGCATTGCTCTCAGCCGCTCAGTCTCTCGGATGGAGGCCCGTTCTTCGTCAGTCATAATCGTAATCTTACGTCTTTTTGCTTCTGTATTGCGATTACGACGATCCAAACTCGACTTCTTTGGTGGCATGACTTCGATTCTTACTGAACCTGAACAAAAAAAAAAAATTTTATCTCCAATTCCTTATTTCAATATGTTTTAAATGTTTGACAGGAAATGCTTTGATTCAGCTGGCTGCCTGTAGAGGGCGGTAGATGTAAGGTAGTTTTTTGATATTTTTTTAACACCTTGGATAACGTTATCGTAATTTTAGTAAGGATGCCTATTTTTTTTTTAATAAAATATAGCCTATGTCACTCAGGAATGATGTAGCTTTCCAACAGTGAAAGAATTTTTCAAATCTGCCAAGTACTTTCGGAGCCTATTCAATTCATACAAACAAACAAACAAAAAATCAAACCTTTCCTTTTTATATAATAGTATAGATAATTAATTGCACCAAGGTTAATTTATCAGTACCTTTTTCACATGCAAAGGAGTAATATCCATTTCACTTAATAACTACATATCATTAGCAAATTTAACTGAATGAATGAAAATATTTTAAATCAATTAACAAAAAGTCGAAATGCTGTAAAAAAAATTCTCTGAATTAAAACAACACCAAACCGAAATATTGTGGAACTTGAAGAAACATTTAAACCTATTACAGAACCAATGCATGAACTTGTTAATGATAACAAAAAATTATATCATATTTTACCCAAGACTCATTCAAATGAAAAGAATGAAATAAAAACTAATCAGAAAAATATAACATCAGACTTTGAAACACCACATATGAATAAGAAGAGGAAACTTTTATTTTATGAAACAAAGAAACTTAACTCAACCACTAAATACATTGATAATGAAGTGAAGTCATATGATTGGGGGATGAAGACCAATATTAATGATGGAGTTGATGATGATCAATTCTATTCTCTAGCAGCTATAGAGGAGAAGGACTCTGACTCTCCTATTACATCACCTGTGACATCAAGTCAACTTCCTCTTCACACATCGAGTTCAATATTGGATCAAACATCGAAACATGAGCAGAGTATGAAAAATTTCAACATTAGTGAACTGGCAAGAGAACGTGTATTGAATAAGACATATGTATGGTCCTAGAAAAAATGAATTTGGTCAATTAATGCTTGGGAGTAGTAGTCATATAATTGTTTGAAACAATACAATTAAATTTGATGATGGACAAAACTGGCAACTTACAAATGGATTATATTCTTTAATATGTTATCATCTTCAAACAAAATTACAATATAAATTAATTGGAAATTTATAGACAAATTTTAATAAAAACGAATGTCTATCGAAGGAACTTTCTTCCAAATGGACAGGTGAAAGGAACAAGGGCTTTGAAGTATTTAGAAATTATAAAACCACTTTTAGCTAATTCACCTATTGCCGAGTCTACACCAAAACCTAATAAAGCAATGAAAACAGGGACTGGATTTATGAGACTGGATATGAATAAACCAAATTATGTGTATTAGGATGATCAGAACGAATTGGTAGAGCGATTACAACTATTAATGGCATCACAATCTGCAGGAAATACAAGTCACACAAAAGAAATAATGTCTATAATTGAAGAATTGAGAGAGGCTCAAATAATTCATTAATAAACGTTGACAAGTTTGGACGCCATATACATGAAAAGCAGAGCACTAGTCAGTTAAAACGATATGAGAAATCAGGAATAGGACTCTATAGAGTCCAAGGATTCACTTTCAGTTTGAACTCCTAGCCATCACGCCGGTTTTAACATTCAATTTTTTTAATCAAAATTTTAAAAAATTAAAAAGCGTACGTGCACATTTTTAAAAACAAAAATGTTCTATTCCATCAACGCCAACAACGCAATCAACTCCATCAATGATATTTACTGCGAATACTGTCGAGATGATCTACCTGTGGGTGTGGAATGGAAACACCACATCCGTACAGAAGTCCATAAGTTTTTTGCAACCCGACCTGTGGATGGAAGTATAAAGCAGATTTTGGATGGATTCAAGGGACGAATTCTCCAATAAATGTTTATGAATGAGGGGGGCTGCTGTCAGAAATCCAAGTGAATTCCTTAGTGACGCAGCCCTCGCATTGATCCCTCATATTGAACGGGTAATGACCTCCGCCCTTTGTTCAAAAATAAATTTTGAATTGTTTGGAGAGTATATGGTAGTGGAAACAAAGTCATTTCAAAGTAAAATGACGTTAATAATATCAGCATCCAATTTAATGGCATACTTCAATTTCCATAAAGAGGAAATTGAGTGAGTTCCAGGAGAGGGATAGCGGATGGACTTTAACCCGCTTAATCAGAGTTGAACTGAACATGTTTAAATGCGATGCGATGAAGGGATCTGGACACTTTGTACTGCCAAAAAAAAAACTTGAAAAAAGAAATGCAGTAATTAATGTTCAAAACAATGATGAATACTGTTTTAATCTTAATACGTCAAAAACAAGAAATCTGAGTTAGAAATATCGAGGGTGGTGATCAATCAGTTAAAAATTCAGTTCCACGACATAGTTCTTTATTACCCAATACAATAAGAGCATTGGTTGTCGGTCCGTTAAACTGTGCTAAAGAAAACTCTATTATGATTTTTGATGATATTTTTGTATGGGACGTCACAAAAATATATATTCTTTTTACCTATGTCAAACATATACTCATATTCCAAAACATCTAACACGTGATAACGGTAATTTGATTATAATGTTTAAACAAGATGATTTAAATATGCGACAAATATATCGTGATCACGTAAATACTGATATGTCCTATGATTCATTTATGAAAATTTGTCAAAAGTGCTGGAGCGATAAATACGGATTCCTCATAATAAGTAAAGATAACGATATAGAAAAAGGAAGATATAGGAAGGGTTTTAATGAATTTATAATTATTTGAGAATATAAGTTTCGTTCTGAAGGCTATATTTTCACAGATCTGTATTAGATTCCAAAATGAGTTGATCATTTACTCTTACATTGAATGGTAATGAACGCATTACAAAAATTAATTATTTCCCAACTATTGAACTGACGAATGGTGACTATGAGTGTGCACTCATTGACTTTCATATGTACAACTCTAAACCCAATGTTGATATAAATAATAATCTATTTCATATTGGTGATAAAGTTATTCAACTCCCCATAGGATCATATGAACTCAATGATATTTATGATTTTCTAAAAAATAAACTTAAAGATTATGGTCTTGAGAAAACATTTCAAATGGAAAGTAATAATAACACACTTCAAGTTCATATTACAACTACCAAGGAACCTATTTATTTTAATAGAAACCACTCTATTGGACAATTGCTTGGTTTCAATAAAAAAATAATCTACCCCGACCTGAAAAAAATATATCTATCGGATCAACCTGTTAACATTTTAAAAATAAACACAATTCGCTTAGTATGTAATAGTGTGAGCGGATCATATATTGATAGTAGACAAGATCATTTATTATACGAATTCGGAATTAATGTTCCACCGGGCTATAAAAAAGGAATATCACACAATATCAAAGTACGAGTTTAACTAAAGTTATGGGGTTGAATAAAATATTGGCAGTACGAGAAAAACCTTTCTCTGATGATAGTATATCGAAGAAAGAATATCACAGTTATTCACCGTATCAACAATCATTTAAAACGAATGATGAGATAAGAATTACAATTCAAAATCCAGATTTATATGTACTCCCCCATGAGAGTCTTCTAAATTTTCAAGGAGATATTACACTAATTAAGGAAGGGGGAGCGGTAGAAACTCAAAATGTTATTGGGAGGATGAGAAATAATAGCATGGCATACTTTTTAGATGAAATACGCTATGAAATAAATGGTGTTAAGATAGATAGAACAAGGTTTAGTGGTATTACTTCTACAATAAAAGAGCAAGAGACTTTACAATTCTGGATGGAGTGGAGGATCCGATTTCAATTTAAGCCCTAACTTTAACTTTTCAATACCCCTTAAAAATCTACTTGGATTTGCTGAAGATTTCAAAAAAGTTTTATTAAATTGTAAACATGAACTAGTACTATTGATATCAAAAAATTTAAATGATATACTTGAGGAAGATAAAATTGAGAGTGCACAAAGAGTCGGAAAATGTCATTTCAATATGACTAAAATTACATGGAAAATTCGTCATATAACACCCAGCGATTCAACGAAAATTAAAATGTATGATATTATAAAAAGTGGATCCAATCTACCGATTGCATTCCGCAGTTGGGATACATACATTAATCCTAAACTAAGTAACGAAACACATCATGTTTGGAATGTTAAATTAGCTGCTAACCGTAAACGTCCACGATTTCCTTTAATTGCATTTAAAGATAATCACCATGTGATTACAAACAATTTAAGAAATCTAAAGGTGTACTTAAACTCTAAAACATACCCCTACGATGACTTGAATTTGGACTTTGAGAAAGAACGATTTGCTCACCTATATGAAATGTATTGCAAGTTTCAAACTAGCTACTATAATCGAAGTGAATCTCCTTTACTATCACCTGCAGACTTTCAAACTAAAGCTCCTATTTTCTCATACACTCTCCGCATGATTTTATTGAATTGAATAAAAAATGTAGAAAACAGCTTCTTTGGACGTTGATGCACTAAGGTCAGTACATACAAGTGGCCCGTATGACACCAAGCACGTGCCTGTTTGGATTAGGTGTTAGTAGGCGCGATGGAAAATATAGGACAGAATACGAGGAAAATTAACTACCGGCGTGCTGCCAGATTGTTAGCTTGCATGCTTACTAAGTGTGTTAGTATTAAAGATTTTAATTTGGGAAGGGAATCTACGTTAGAGATTAGTGTGTACAAATCATTATAATTTGCACATAACACTCTAAAAGGTTCATGCAGTTCAAAGGAGGTCCTACAGTGGCGCAACACTAATGGGATATAGGATCTAGTGGTTCTACATGGTACATGGAAATTAAGCTGACTCAACAAGTCAGCACTTTCCACATCACCATGGATAAGGTTAAAAATAAAGGTTATCCCTAGCATCGTTCTACGATTGGCTAAGGACGGCAAGTTTATTAATAGGAGTCTACTAGAGTAGGAAGGTAATCTTTGGTTTGCATCCCAATTCAAACCGCGTAGAGCGAAAAGTAAAAAGTTCTTTTGAACCGACTCAATGCGTTTACTATGGACGCCGTACTGAGGGCTCCAAACGCAGCTTCCATATTCTAGGATAGGACGAACTAAGGAAGTATATAAGGATTTAGTAACATAGGGGTCATTGAATTCCTTCGACCACCGATTAATAAATCCAAGCACACCCCTGGCTCTATTCACCATAGACGAAATATGATCAATAAAGTCAAGTTTTGGGTCCAAGCGGACGCCCAAATCGTTAACTGTATTAATTCTTTCCAAAGAGCAGCCGTTCAGCGTGTAAGTAGCAAGCTTAGGAGCGACGCGAGAGAATGTCATTAGCTTGCATTTCGAGCCATTTAAGTTTAATAAGTTTACACAGCACCAAGTTTGAAAATTATTAAGATCTGTTTGTAAATCCGACTGGCAGGCAACGTCATTGTATTGCACGCAAAGCTTGACGTCATCCGCGTACATAAGTACTCTGGAGTTAGTCAAGACTTTGGGCAGGTCATTTATGAACAATGTAAACAATAAGGGTCCCAAACACATTCGGATACCGAATCTCTTCTTGGTTAACAAAAAAACATAATAAAATTTATTGGAACGATGGAGTATACTTTTTCAAAGAAACACAAATGTATTTAAGAGAAATAATTAGAAAAAAGGAAATAATTTGTAAGGGATATCAAAAAAGGTTATTCCTACAAAAATTTTTTAAAATTGAAGATGTAATTAACATTGATGAAATTGGATGTCCCTCTCTAAAAATAATGGATGGACACCACTTTCCATATTGTTCATTACATGCTCGAGATGGTGTCTGCTCACTCAACAATGTTCGTAAAATCATAAACTTTTACACAAAAGAAAACTGCTAACAACAACAACAACTTTTCACCATTCATTCAATTCACAATTTGAGAGTCGAGAAAAGAAGTTTACGAAATTTCGGATTCTAGTAACAATCTTAATATACCAAATTATTCTTCCTTGATAAATAAAATTAATTTATTTATTAATACATTTGGAAATATGATTTCAAAAGAGGACTTCAAATTACTGCTGGAGTCAAGGAACATGTTCATGAGTATTGACGTGAAGGAATTTATAAAAACAACATTTGGAGAACATTTAAATTTATGTAAATTTTCTAATGATAATATAGAAAAGTGTGCTTGTTTTTATTTTGTAATTCAACAATATAAAGTTAGAAAATTAATTTCATCATATATTGAAATTCTAAAATAAAGCAAAAAAAAAAAACGTTTGTTTTGAATGTGTTTTCGAGGGTGGGTCTATCAATAGCCGTTGCATTATTAACATCTGTTTTCTAAGTATAATACAAAGATTTATATCCAGCAGACTTTAGTTTAAGATAAACATTCAGCCTATTACGTTGAAAGAAAAAAAAAAAAATGATTTCCTCAAAAATTGAAGAGTTTTTAAAGGAGCATGGGAGTGAGATCTTCAAGGAACATGTTTCAAAGTTGAAATCATTTCATACATTTTTTAAGGATGTTGAAGCCACCCCAGTAATTCATTCCAAGTATGGGGAGCACCTATCATCCTGTGCATGGGCATATGATGATTGTAAAGTCGGACCTGACAACTGCAGGTGTATGCATGTTGAAAAGAATGAAGAAGATGCCTTAAAATTGATGGAACGATACATTAATTTGTTTAAAAAACTCAAAGGAAAATAATGTAACACGAATATGATTAAATAAAAACGTATTTGACTAAATAAACGATCTCATTTGTTTTTGTGTATATTCCACTATAGAATTGAAACATTTAAGATTACCCTCCCCTTAACTTAATACAAGTTAGAAGCACCATACTTTAGATATTCACACACACTTTCCCATCTAATGCTCGCTAATGCTCGCCAAACGAGGGGGAAGTTCTCGAACTCACGCTTGTTTCACAAAAGTATGTCACAAGATCACTGAAGACAGGTTACACTAACAGATATCATCTACAACCCTAATTGAATCAACAAAACGGACACGCATAATAAAACAACTTCCCCCTCCTCCTCCTCCTACTACTCAACCTAAATATCGTTTTACAAATTCGTACGCATCACACTAAAGATCACTCTAAACAACCACACATTTTTACGCATGAGAAAACACCCCTCACACACACACCTTTGGGGTGAGAAAAAAACAAGACTAGACAAGACATGTCAAAACACCTCACCCACTTTCACCATTTCTTTAGGGTGATCCTCACCCCAACCCTTTCTAACTTAATTAAGTGACCTTTTTATGCTAATTAGGTCATTATGACACCTGTGTGCAACCACGTGTGACTAATTAGGGTCACCCCACCCCCTTTTTTGACATGATTTATTACCTAGTGAGCCATGACCCGTATTATCCTACTACTATTACATATTCTTACATTTATTTTATTTTATTTTTATAATTTATGTGTTAAATAAAAAAAATAATTAAATAATTGTAAATTCATATATAATTATGAATTTAAATGATCTTCTGAAATTCAAATTTGTTTTGATTTCCGCGCTAGGGTGAAAAAGCGGGCTAAGAAAATCGCGCCAATTCTTTGTTTCCCCGCTTTGGTTTCTCTTCTTGCGCTCGCTAAAAGCCTACACCAGCATAGGTGCCGATTAACACGATTATTAATTACTCATACGCTTTCCTGTCATATAAAATTTAACCCGTTGGATCTGCGACATAAACTATAATAAGTGAGTGTAGAAGTTGTGCAAATAAGTGGTATAAATAGCAAATTACAACTTTGGCGTTTCTTTGCGCGTCAATTTTACGTGCTGTTGCTGCTGCTTGCTATTGAAACAGGTTTGAGTTTGAGCATTGTTTGTTCTTTAGATGTTGTTAATTAGGCCATTTGAAAGCCCTTATGGCAATGGCAGATGAAAAAAGGGCACGATCAGTATAAACTAAGGCTGCATGCCCCACTGCCAAAAATCTAGGCGCGATTTCCCCGCCCTTTAAATGTTTACATTTCCAGACAAAGACCCAGAAATTTTAATTAAATGGGCAGAAAAATGCATTTTTAGTGAGGATTTTGTGGCGAACACTTCATCACTGTTTAAAAAAAATATATATTTTGCCTTTAGAAAATTGTCTGAAAATAGAGAAATGAGAATAGAGAAGCTGCAAAAATTCGAATTTAAAATGAAAAGGATTTGTTATACGGGGTATTTGGAAAATATGCAAATTTATATTGAACTATTTTGTGCCGGAAACAAACATAAAAGTATGGCTTAAAAGCCCTATTTATAAAAACATTAATATTGCAGAAAATATTGGCTTCAAAGTAAGAGGCGTTTTGTATGATCAAGGAGATAACAAAAGAAAATGTACCTCGATACTTGAAGTCACGAATGAGAATCCTTACCTTAGCTTCAATAATAAAAAATATTGTTAGATTTATGACATTCCCCAATCTTTTCAAATCTATAAGAAATAACTTACTAAAAGCTAAGTTTGAAACCCCTGACGGAATAGTCGATTTTTATGTTATACTAGAGGTACACGAATTAGAGCAGGGATCAGTAACAAGAATGACTAAATTAACAAGAAGTCACTTTGTTTTGAGGAGGGCATTAATTTATGCCACCTATTAAGCGAATTGATTTAGCGAGGGGTTTGTTTTGTGTTGGCGTAAAATTAGTTATGTTTTAATTTGTGTGTGCTTGTGTGTGGTTTGGTTACAAAGTTTTTGTGTGTTTTTAGTTTCAACGTAAGTGAGCGAATGAATCGAGAGAATAGATAAGCCAAACAGAAGAGCTGCGGCGGAAGGCTTTCATGCCGGCTTATGAGGTGGAAAGCTTCTGCCGCAGCTGATCGCTTGTTTACAAATAATGATTTAAAACATGTTAATATTAAATCTGCTGCTTCTGCTCCCGACATGCTCCCCCCGCTAGATGCGGCACGCTGCCAGATGAGGTGGTTTCCAGGGGTAGAACAGCTATTTTGCCAACAGCCCTTTTTATTAGGCCGGTGGCTGTCCGAATGACAGCGACACGGGCCACACCGTCAGCTCCATGGATAATGCTCTCCACTCTGCCAAGGCGCCATTGAAGCGGAGGGATGTTGTCCTCCTTGAGCACCACAATGCTATGCGGTAGGATGTTGGGCCTTGATGCACGCCATTTCCCACGTTCTTGTAAAAGCGAGAGGTAGCTGGTACTCCACTTCCGCCAGATGATTTGCTGAATTTGGCAAACTCGTTGCCAGCGGCTCAGCCGATCGATGCTGAGGTGCGTGATGTCGGGCTCCTCGATTGTGGCGAAAGAAGACCCAATCAAAAAGTGACCAGGTGTAAGGACATCCAAATCGTTAGTGTTTTCTGAAATTGGACAGAGCGGTCGAGAGTTAAGCATCGCTGAAGTTTCATAAACTAAAGTGCGAAGCTCATTGAATGAGAGAATAGTGTTGCCAACGACCCGATGAAAATGATATTTTGCAGATTTGACGGCAGCCTCCCATAGGCCGCCGAAATGAGGCGAACGAGGGGGAATAAATTGCCATTTGATCCCGATGGAAACGAGGGCCTGCTGAAGATCGCTGTTTTGAGGGTCGGCGAGAAACAGTTGCCTCAGTTCCAGCAGCTCGTTTTTGGCTCCAACGAAGTTTGTAGCGTTATCGGACCATATTGTGCCAGGCTTGCCCCTTAGGCTTATGAAGCGATGAATGAAGCCGCAGACAAATCCTCCACCAGCTCCAAATGGCAGGCTTTAGTGGCGAAGCAAACAAATATTGCGATATAGCATTTGACGGGTGGCCGGTTTCTGACTTCAGACTTGGAGTAGAAAGGACCACAGAAATCGATTCCCACTGTGACAAATGGTCGACTTGGCTGCACGCGGTTGTATGGCAAGGGGGCCATGATGTGCTCAGCTAATTTGGGCTTTAATCGAAAGCAGCGAATGCATTTGTTTATAGTGGCGGCGACTATTTTTCGACCACCAATTGGCCAAAACCTTTGCCGTAAAGCCGCCAATAAGCTCTGCGGGCCTGAGTGAAGAAATTTCAAATGATAGAGAGCTATGATTGCTTACGTGACTGGATGATCCTTGGGAAGCAAAATTGGGTGTTTTGCATCATAATCCAATAATGAATTCTGCAGCCGACCGCCAACTCGAATAAGTCCCGATTCATCGCAGATTGGATGCAGCGAGTACAGCTTGCTTTTTGAGGAAATCTGCCTTTCGGATTGCAGGGCCTTATACTCCTCAGCAAAGTTGATGAGCTGGATTCCCTTGATGAGCAGATGCGTGCCTCCCTTGATGTCGTCTACTGTAAGAGGTCCTCGCCGTCGTGGCTCATCCTTGGCTTTTAGCATTAGGAACCGATGTATGTAGCCAAAGACTCGCTGCAGCTTTCCAAAACAATTTTGAAACTTGCAGCCATACGAAATATCCTGGCTTTGCGTCAGCACCAGC
This sequence comes from Drosophila serrata, assembly GCF_035046125.1. Classification (NCBI taxonomy): domain Eukaryota; kingdom Metazoa; phylum Arthropoda; class Insecta; order Diptera; family Drosophilidae; genus Drosophila; species Drosophila serrata. The sequence continues at coordinate 598,603 of NW_028256980.1, read as the reverse complement.
GCGAGGCGGCGGCGTTCAGGCACATCTACTAGAGTAGGCGTATGAGGCGGCCAGCAAGCTTCGTCTGTCCGCAGGAATGGTGGGCCCTCACGCCACAGCGACGAATCCAAAAGTTCGAGCGGAGTACATCCTCTGGATAATATGTCAGCCGTGTTGTAGTGGGTCGATATATGATGCCAAGCCATATCCTTGGTCCTTTCTTGAATCTGCGCGATTCTGTTGGAGACGAAAATGTTAAAGTCTGATGGGGCCTGGCGAATCCAAGAGAGCACAATTGTTGAGTCAGACCAACAATGATATGTGCAAGGCTGAGAAATGGCATTAGCGATGTTGTGGATGAGTTCGGATAGCAATAGAGCTGCGCATAATTCAAGTTTTGGTATGGTTATTGTTTTAAGCGGCGAGACTCTAGACTTGGAGCAAAGCAAATGTGATGAGTAGGTGCCCCCTGCTTCGGAGCGCACATAAATACAGACACCAAATGCCGCCAAGCTTGCATCACAAAATCCATGAATTTCCAAAGATGAGTCAGATTGCATGATGAAGCGAGGAAATTTTAAATGGCTGACTGCCGAGATTTGCGCGGAGTGTTCCAACCATAAGGAATGCAAAGATTGTGGCAAAGTCTCATCCCAGTCGAGCTAATCTTTCCACAGGATTTGCAGGAATATTTTGAGCCTGGTTATAATGGGCGCTGTAAGACCTAGGGGATCGTAGAATTTGGCTACGGCAGATAAAATAGACCGCTTGGTAGCTGGCTTGTCTGCTACATTTCCAGAGAATCCAAAAAGCAAATTATCGGAACTTGTATCCCAGTATAGGCCAAGTGTTTTGGCGTAGTCAGTCCCATCACTAAATTTGAGCATTTTCTCGCGATCAGCCTCAAGTTCTCCTTCAAGCGCTGCCGGCTCATTGGAGCACCATTTACGAATTGGAAATAGGCCTTTTGCAAGTAACGATTTAACCTGCTGCCGGATATAAACGACCTCTTCGATCGAGTCGCCTCCAGAAATAAGGTCGTCAACATAAAAGTCCCTACGCACGATCTTGGCTGCCACAGGAAAATCCTTCTCCTCATCATAGGAGAGCTGCTGCATAGCACGAATTGCTAGGAATGCAGCAGGCTTAGTGCCATAAGTGACGGTGTCCAGGGTGTATATTTTAATTTCTTCGCTTGGACTATCACGCCAGAGGATGCATTGGAGCAGATTATCAGGTTCGGTGACACGCACACAGCGATACATTTTGCAGATGTCGCCGCATAGTGCCACTTTAAAGAATCTGAACCGAACCAAAGTGCTGAAGATTTTAGGCTGAATGGAGGGACCAGCAAAGAGCAACTCGTTTAAAGAGTATCCAGACGAAGACTTGGCAGAACCATCGAAGACTACCCTGAGTTTGGTAGTCGAGCTGTCCAATTTGTGAACGCAGTGGTGGGGCAAATAATATTGCGGCAAAGCTGACTGCTTGCAAGAGAGCGACATATGGCCTAAATCGATATACTCCTTTATAAAGGCAATATATTGAGCCTTGAGATTAGGATTTCTAGCCAATTTGAATTCCAATGATTTGAATCGCTGCGAAGCACGATGGTATGAATCTCCTAGCATATCGAGACTAGTCTTTGCGGGCAATCGAACTGAATATTGGCCTGACTCAAGCCGAGAATGAGATTGAGCAAATAAATTCTCACACAAGGCATCCTCATCAGTTGGAGCAGATGACGATCCACAATAGCTGTCAATTTCCCAAAACCGTTTGACAAGGTCCGGCAACGATTCAGGATCCAATTGTACATCGTGCTCAACTGACAATGCGGGAAGAGAAGAGTGTTTATGGGCCGGCGAAGATATGCCACCGGATACTACCCAACCCAATCTAGTTTTTTGCAAGGAGGGAAGGTGATCGGCCAGCCGTATCTGCCCAACGCAAAGCAGGTCGAAGAAGATTCCAGCTCCTATAAGAATGTCAATCCTTTGACTTTTATGAAAGAGCGGATCGGCGAGGAATAAATTGCTGGGGATGTTCCATTCTGAAGAGTTTAGGTCGAAATGCGGCTGATAATTTGTGATGGTGCTAGTCATTATTGCAGCGAATGATGTTCGGTAACCTTTGTTGCGAGATCGTACAATAATATCTACCGCCTTATCAGCCATGAGTGAAGACTCTCCTATACCTGAGATGCATGTATTTGAGCGACGAGTTGACAGTTGCAATTGATGAGCGAGTCGAGAAGTAATGAAATTAATTTGCGATGCAGAGTCGAGCAAGGCTCTGCAGGGCACCATTATGCCGGAACGATTTCGGACATATATGATGGCAGTGGCAAGAAGCACATAATCAGATTGATGATCTACCGAGGCTTTAGGTGGGGGTGAATTTGGCGAAGCAGAAGTGAGCGAGGCACTATTTTGAGGAGCAGAAGTGGATGTGGGCTGCGAGGGTGATGAAGCAGGATTTGACTCCAAATGTAGCAATGTATGATGCTTAGAGCGACAATGCCTGCAGTTCCCAGCTTTGCACTGCTGCAGGCTGTGGCCTTTACGCAGGCAATTTAGGCAAAGATGTAGCCTTTTTGCTTCTTTGTAGCGTAGTGTGGGACTCAAGGCAATAAATTGTGGACATTTCGAAATAAAGTAATCCTTAGAATCACACAAAATACATAATGAGGTGTAGGATGATGCGGTGCAAGCGTTTTGGACATTTTTATTTATAGTTTTTCCCACCTGGTTGCTAGGTGTGTGGGTTACCATAGCATTTTCAATGTTTTCCATCATCCGACATCTCTTCTCCAAAAAGCCAGCCATATCCGTCCATTTTAGCAGCTTATTGGTAGACAATCCCTCTTCCCACTTCTCCTGGGTATGCTGATCCAGTTTGGAGGACACCAGGGATATGAGCATTCCATCCGCAATCTCCTGGGTGGTTACCATTGTTTTAAGGGCTGTAGATGAGAGTTGATGCCGTCGCTCAATTGCCGCAAACTCCTTGCCGACCCTTTCACCACACTAGAAAGCCTGAAAATAGATCGTATGTGCCCCTGAAAATGCAAAAGTTTGTTATCAAACCTAGCAGTCAATAGGTCGACTGCCTTCTCATAATTGGCCTCTATTGGCTCCAGCGAGCGAATTGTGTCTAACGCGGGGCCATCCAAACAGGAGCGTAGATGCTGGAATTTTTCCAAATTGGTCAGGTCCTCGTTGTTGCCGATGACTGTAGTGAACATAGCGTAGAAATCTGGCCAGTCCATATAAGCGCCTCCAAATCGTCGCAGCTTAAACTCAGGCACCCTAGTGGCCCGGACACCAGCCCTGGAGGTTGAAGCCTGCTCGATGTTGAAATTTGGGAGTGCAGTCGAATTTATCACTGACACTCGGCGGAGTTTTGCTAGTTCGCGAGATATTTTGGATTTCACCGCACAATAAATGTTTAGAAATTTTGCACGCACATCACTAGCCAGCTCTAGTAGATTGAGCCTTTCGACAGCTGTTTGAGATTTATCAAAATTATCTTGCATTTGTTCAATAAGCTCAAGCCTGACTTGAAGGTCGGCCTCATCAAAATGAGACGCCTCTTCTGAACCGAAAAAGTCATTCAAAGCCACTAGCTGTCGAAAAACCGAGTCCGCTTTGGCTTTATAAAAGTCAAAATCACTATTGACCCCGGATGGGCACGCAGTAACCGAATCATTCTCTGCCATTTTATTTTCAAAAAGAGTATTCAAATGTCACCTTGGGTTTGCGACCGATGCAGCTGTACCAAACGCAGAGAATAGAGAACGAAAGAATAGCGGAGCCAAGCTTTGCGTTCATTGACCGCGAGCTAACGGTTCTATCGGACCACCAAAACCAACAGCGCAAACACAATTTGCACGAAAAGTATATAAAAGGGCTGCAACTATATGCTAGTGCACAAATATATAAAGAGATGCTATGTACTCGAATGTACCGATAAAGTTCAATAGCGATGCAACGATATGCAATTGTATTGTGTGAGCATACGAACTATATATAAGCACTTTTCACCTTTTATTTTAACGAAAACGATTTTTTACGCGATCCCGTCGGGGTCACCAAATGTTTTGAGGAGGGCATTAATTTATGCCACCTATTAAGCGAATTGACTTAGCGAGGGGTTTGTTTTGTGTTGGCGTAAAATTAGTTATGTTTTAATTTGTGTGTGCTTGTGTGTGGTTTGGTTACAAAGTTTTTGTGTGTTTTTAGTTTCAACGTAAGTGAGCGAATGAATCGAGAGAATAGATAAGCCAAACAGAAGAGCTTCGGCGGAAGGCTTTCATGCCGGCTTATGAGGTGGAAAGCTTCTGCCGCAGCTGATCGCTTGTTTACAAATAATGATTTAAAACATGCTAATATTAAATCTGCTGCTTCTGCTCCCGAGACACTTTAATCCAAATAAATTTGATCTTATATATATATTGCAAAGTCATCTGGTTGTGAAAATTGCAGATCGTTTCTTATTAAAGAACGAACTTTTTATACATGAAACAAGTTTATATACCCTTGCAGATAGAACTTCGATGACTAGGAATCCATACAATATAATTATTTATGTTAAAAAAAAAAACAATGAATGCTTTCATTTCATTCACCTATAAATAATATAATCTTAGTTTTACATTCACAGATTTGAATTTTTCCTCCACATCTAACTATCTTTTGTGTGGCACCTATATGATATAGATTTTCAAAAAATGTAGTACTAATATGAATGGCTATATCTCAAAATTGATAAAACTCTGTTGAAAACTGAAAAAGTTATAATTTTTAATTGTATTAATTTCTCAATCGTTCCTATGTGAGCTATATGATATAGTAGTCCTAGTTTCATACAATTTTACACAAAATTGTAAAGTAATATGAAATGGCTATAGCTTAAGTTTGATAAAAAGCTGTTAAAAACTGAAAAAGTTATAATTTTTAATTGTATTAATTTCTTAATCGTTCCTATGTGAGCTATATGATATAGTAGTCCGATTTTTATAAAAAGTTACACAAAATTGTAGAAGAACATGAAATGGCTATATCTCAAATTTGATGAAAATTTTATAATTATAATTATAATTTTTATAATTTAAAAAATTTATAATTTTTAATTGAATAAATTTTCGATCGTTCCTATGTTAGGTATATGATGGTAGGTAGGTTATAGTGGTGAGGCCCCTTGCTGGGGCCTCCAATTAGAGCTAAGCTTCTTTTTGGTCCACTCCCTCTGTTTGTTGTTGTTGTTCACTTTCAGTACCACCCAGAGTCAGTAAGAAAACCTAGGATTGCTGAAACTTTCAGCTTTCCTATGCTTCCCAGTGACTCCATCAGGTAGGCACCAAAGTGGCAAAGTCTGATGTGTTTTAGCGCTGGGCAGAAGCAGAGCAGATGTTTCGGTGTCTCTTGCTCTATAGGTTGCTTACAGCTTTTACAGATTGTATTGTATGGAACCGATCGCCCAATGTCCCGCGGTGAGTGCCGTGAACCTACTAATATCCCGCTTGCTGATGGATAGCAGTTCACTGGTTCGTTTCTTGTCGTACCTCGGCCAACATTCCCTTGACCTTCTTTGATCGCTCTTACTTTGCCATTCTTTATTAGCTAACTGCTTAAAGTGGTCATGGATCCTTGTCTGGATCGCGTTTAGGGAGATCGGTAATTCGAAGTCAGAACTTAGCCCTGCCGAGCCTGCACGGGCTAGTTCGTCTGCCTTCTCATTACCTGAGATCTCGTTGTGTCCCGGTACCCATGTTACTTGTACCTTTTTTTTGTCGGCAAGTCTATTAAGGGCCTTCTTGCATTCTGCCACTAGTCGTGAGTTCGTTTTCTCGGCAGCTAGAGATTTTATAGCCGCTTGGCTATCAAAGTAGATTCGAACTCTTTTGCCCCTTAGGTCTTGCCTTAAGGAAAGTTCGACTGCTTCCCTTATGGCTAGTAACTCAGCCTGAAAGACCGTCGCTGAGTTAGAGAGATTGAAAGCCTTTTCAATTCTCCAATTTTCAGCGAAGATCCCATCCCCTACGCCGCAGCTAATTTTTGAGCCATCGGTGTAGAGGGACACCTCGTTCTCCACTACGACTTTGCCCCTACTCCAGTCTTCCCTTGATGGGTATGAGGTCGAGAATGCGTTCCCGAATTTCATCTCCGTGATCATGTAGTCGGTCTTTACGTCCGTGCCCGGCGCCGTATTCCCTCCAGCAATTGCTTGCGTTCAATCTTACTGCGCTCTGTGCTGCAATGTCCTTCTCGAACAGCTCTATCGGCATTATATCCAGGATAGCGTTGAGAGCAGCCGCGGGGCATGAGCGCATTGCACCCACGGCCCCCCCACTCGCTTCCCGTAGTATCCTTCAGCTTCTTTCTGTTGTAAGCCCTAGTTAGTGCCGGCCACCATAATAGGGCTCCGAAAGTTAGTATCGGCCATTCCACTGCTGAGTAGAGCCATAAAATTATCTTTGGATGCAGTCCCCAATTGTTTCCAAACATTTTCCTGCAGGAGTAGAATGCAATGCTTGCTTTCCTTACTCTTTCTGCAATGTTTTCTGTCCATGAGAGTTTTTTATCCAGAATAACACCTAGGTACTTCGCTCGCTCCGCTAGTTTTAACTCCATGCCGTTTATACTGGGCATATTGAAGGGTGGAATCTTTGTTCTTCGTGTGAAGAGCATAGTGGGGTTGATACCTAGTCCGCAGGTTTTTGCTCATTTATTTAATCGACCTAGCGCACCCGTCATTATTTCGCTAATAACGTCAGGGTATGGTTCTGATACTAGCAGTACTACGTCGTTTGGGTTCGCAACTGCTTTAACTCCACCCGTATTGAGATATGTCAATGTCAATGTATGGTGTTCATATTTGTGAGCCAGAGTAAGGGCTATAATACCCCGCCCTGAGGTGTGCCTCTCTTCACAGTCCGCGTGAGGTGAGTGCCACTCAGTTCGGCTGTGATCGTCCTGCTCTTTAGCATGACCCCGATCCACTCTCTGATGCCTCTCTCAATACCTAGCAAGTTGAGTCGGAGTTAACGTTATTGAACGCGCCTTCGATGTCTAGGAAGGCTGCTATTGTTTATTGCTTGTGTTGTAATGTCTTCTCGACATGATGTACAACTACGTGTAGTTGATTTCCCTTTGCGGTACGCATGCTGCGCATCCGTGAGTTGATGTCCCTCTAGAGACTCCCGAATGTGAACGTCCAGGAGTCTCCCTAGTGTCTTCAGGGCGAAGGAGGTAAGATTTATCGGTCTATAACCCTTTGCTAGGATATGCCCCCTTCTGCCCGGTTTCGGTATAAAGATGACTTTTGCCTCCCTCCACAGCAGTGGGATGTGCGTCAGTCTTAAGATAGCTTCGTAAATAGCTTTTAGCCATTTGCAAATGCTATCCTTTATACTTATCGAAGGAGTCTATTGCCCACTGAATTCGCTCAGTGGTAATGATGTCTTTCGTAGGCGTGTCCATTTGAGTGTTCGTTCCCTCCTCGAGTTCCGAGCTCACTCTTTGGCTTCCAGGGACGTGGGTGTCAACTAGTAGCTCTAGTGACTCCTCAATTGTCGTCGTAGCAGAGCCGTCTGCTCTGTTGATCAGGGTAGGGCTTATGTGCCCTTTGACGATAATTTTGCTTACTCTCGCCGTGTCCTTTATGCCTTCCAGTGACTCGCAGTATTTCTGCCAGGACTCTTTCTTGGGCTTGTATACTGCCTTTTTATACATTTTTTGTGCTTCTTTGTATGTTCCCCAATCCCGGGTTATATAGCTGTTGTTGAAGGACTTTCTCGCGCTCTTTCTGAGCTCGGTTAGTTCCTTTGGCCACCACGGTGGGTATTGCTTCTTCGACAATGTTAGCTTACAAGTCTCTTTGAAGGCGTCGTTCAGAATATTTGTTAGGTCCTCCACCTCCTTGTCGAGTACCTTTGCAGTGGATATAGTCTTGATCCTACGGCCGATTACTTTAGATTGGAAAATTTCGCTGAAGTTGTTCCAATCCGTCTTACGGGGGTTTCTTCTTGGCACCTGTTTCTTAACTGGTGTCGTTATTTCAAAGAAAATGTACCTATGGTCTGAGAAGGAGTGTTCTGTCGATACCCTCCAATTCTCGACCCTGTAATTATTCTGTTCTATATGTAAGGTGAGGTCTAACACCTCTTCCCAACCTTGAAAATTTTCCGTGCTCGGAAAGATGAAGGTCGGTGTGTTACCCTTATTGCATATTGTAACATTTCTACAAATAATATTGTCAAAAAGTGACTCACCTCTTACGTTAGTCTCCGAACTCCCCCAGAGCGTGTGCCTCGCATTCGCATCACACCCGAGCACCAGGGTCGTCTTCATCACTTCCGCCCATTGCAGAGGCTATGACTACCGGCTCATCATGGGATATGTACGCAGATGATATGGTGACTCCGCTCCCATCCGCCGCCACGAATCTGGCCACTGCTAGGTGGATTAGGACAGAGAAAAGCATTAAAATGATTCTTAATTACAATGCATGGTCTCGACCTACCATTCGAGTAGTATGTATCCTTGGATCCTTAGTCCAGTGACTTGCCCGTCCCTGGTCCAAGGCTCCTGTATCAAACCGATGTCGGTATCCCTCTCCCTTAGAAGGATCGTGAGATTAGCTGAAGCGTGCGAGCTGCGCTTCAGGTTAATCTGCACGATTCTCGACATCGATGTTGGTGGGGGTCGCGTCAGGAGATTTGTCGTCGATGACCATGTCGTCCAACAATTTGTTGGTGTCATCGACCTCCTCCAGAATCTCGTCCGGCTCGGCCAAGAAGACCTTAATCTTGGCCTTCCTGATGCCGTACCTGACCTTGTGGTCCGTTGCCTCCAGCTGGGGCAGACAGCGCTGGTTGATCAGTAGGAGGAAAGGCTGACTCGCCTTCATCTCCTGCTCTGCTCTGAGGATGGTCCAGTCCGTATGTATGTCTGGGTTCTGAGCCTTCAGACAGGCAATCACCCTTGCATGGTCAGTTTGGCCCTTTGGTAACCAGATGCGAGCTCTGGGTCTCCTTGGGATCTCCCTGGCGTGGACTAGCCTAATTTTAAGGCCAGCCCATGTGTCGCTAATCTTAGCAACACACTCCGCCAGGAAGCTTCCGGAGGACCCGTCGTCGCACCTGATGACCCGGTGCCCTCTGACCACGTCTGCGAGCGAATTCCCTTCGCCTTCGAAGGCTGGAACGTAGTTGGGTTTGCCGCGTTATATTGCTCGAATTCCGCGATATTCGCAAGGAGATCCGTGTTGCCCTCAGCCTCGTTCTTAGCTATCTTGCCTAGAACGAAGCGGGCAATATTGACCCTCGATCGTCTCTGATGGTGAGACATTTTCGCCATCCCTGAGGTGGTGCCCAGCTGAGCCCCACCTGTGTGTTTCGATTTTGGAATGCTACTCGCCCTCCCCTCGGATTGCGACTCTTCTTCGTCGGTCTCCGATACAATGTGAGATGCCGCGACCAATATCTTCCTCAGCATCTCCTTCTCGTCCTTCGTTGACTGTTTTTGGGGTTTCTCCTCTCCCGGGATTTCCGAAGCTCGGTTTGTATTATTCATTTCATTTTATGAAATGAGGCGAGGCCACTTACGACCCAGGGTTGCCTGGCCCTGGGAAGGCTCCGTGCAGACTCAGTGTGCACGGGTCGCATCACACACCTGACTTGAGGGGAGGCTGATTAAAGACTTGCCTAAGTCCGCCCGACTACAATTGGTCAGCATCCCAGGTTGAGCCTCGACCTTTGTTTTTTCTCTGATCCGGCAAGAGTCAGTTTAGCCAGTTTGCGCCTCTGACGCAACCCGAACATCCCATACTCAATGAACCCTACAGGATTGGAAGCAGCCGATACTGGGCCACAGACCGTTCAGGCAATGAGGGCCTGCGGGGTGGATGGCTTCGTCAGGGCAAACGTCGGTGGTATCCCAGTGGTCAAAACCAAAATAAGTAAATATTTTAAAATTTATTTGCTTTACATTTATTTTTGTACACAAACAAACTAAATTATCTGATATATGGCACAGATTTCTTCCAACTTCATAAGAGCATTTCTTTTTTGTTTTTACCAAAAGGATAAACAAATCCAATAATAATTCCCACCGGGTTATAGTCGAGATTATAAGTAGGGCACCAAAAAAATTAGTGATAGCTGGCAAGTGGTCTGATGATTTGGGTAGCGCCAATGAAACGATCGTAACCACTGCTGCTACTTGTCTTTTGACAAGTTCTTTTTGTTGTTTTTGGCTAAAGTCGTGTCTTTGATTTTATATTGATCAAATTTTAATTTAATCAATTTTAAACATGTGAAAATCTGACGTCTTCATCATATAGCAGTCATAGAAAAAATCTTTAAATTTAGAGGAAAACGCTAAACTAGGAAAATGGTAACTGTCTAATTCTTTCGAGGAATCCAACAACGTTGAATTCCTCTGTGTGAAGCGATCTATCAATGGTAGCTCCATTTTTATTACCTGTTCCTACATACCTCCATTGTCGGTACTTCCTATTTATTGAAGCCACCTTTTCGCTATTCAGAAAATTTCCAATAAACTTTCGGATAGGGACCATTAGAAAGTCCTAGGAGATTTTAATATCCCTGGGGATATTTGGTCCTCAAACACAACATGGACCTATCTCTGGCTTGTTCGACATTTCGCTGTACAGAATTCCCTATGGCGCTTGCTCGATCTTTATTTTGTCTCTAATCCGGCAATGTGTCAATTTAGCCAAGGTGGCGCCTCTGACGAAACCCGAAGATCCCATACTCAATGAACCCTATAGCATTGACAGCAGCCGATACTGGGCCACAGACCGTTCAGGCAAAGAGGGCCTGCGGGGTGGATGGCTTCGTCAGGGCAAACGTCGGTGGTATCCCAGTGGTCAAAACCAAAATAAGTAAATATTTGAAAATTTATTTGCTTTACATTTATTTTTGTACACAAACAAACTAAATTATCTGATATATGGCACAGATTTCTTCCAACTTCATAAGAGCATTTCTTTTTTGTTTTTACCAAAAGGATAAACAAATCCAATAATAATTCCCACCGGGTTATAGTCGAGATTATGAGTAAGGCACCAAAAGAATTAGTGATAGCTGGCAAGTGGTCTGATGATTTGGGTAGCCCCAATGAAACGATCGTAACCACTGCTGCTATTTGTCTTTTGACAAGTTCTTTTTGTTGTTTTTGGCTAAAGTCGTGTCTTTGATTTTATATTGATCAAATTTTAATTTAATCAATTTTAAACATGTGAAAATTTGACGTCTTCATCATATAGCAGTCATAGAAAAAATCTTTAAATTTAGAGGAAAACGCTATACTAGGAAAATGGTAACTGTCTAATTCTTTCGAGGAATCCAACAACGTTGAATTCCTCTGTGTGAAGCGATCTATCAATGGTAGCTCCATTTTTATTACCTGTTCCTACATACCTCCATTGTCGGTACTTCCTATTTATTGAAGCCACCTTTTCGCTATTCAGAAAATTTCCAATAAACTTTCGGATAGGGACCATTAGAAAGTCCTAGGAGATTTTAATATCCCTGGGGATATTTGGTCCTCAAACACAACATGGACCTATCTCTGGCTTGTTCGACATTTCGCTGTACAGAATTCCCTATGGCGCTTGCTCGATCTTTATTTTGTCTCTAATCCGGCAATGTGTCAATTTAGCCAAGGTGGCGCCTCTGACGAAACCCGAAGATCCCATACTCAATGAACCCTATAGCATTGACAGCAGCCGATACTGGGCCACAGACCGTTCAGGCAAAGAGGGCCTGCGGGGTGGATGGCTTCGTCAGGGCAAACGTCGGTGGTATCCCAGTGGTCAAAACGAAAATAAGTAAATATTTGAAAATTTATTTGCTTTACATCTATTTTTGTACACAAACAAACTAAATTATCTGATATATGGCACAGATTTCTTCCAACTTCATAAGAGCATTTCTTTTTTGTTTTTACCAAAAGGATAAACAAATCCAATAATAATTCCCACCGGGTTATAGTCGAGATTATGAGTAGGGCACCAAAAAAATTAGTGATAGCTGGCAAGTGGTCTGATGATTTGGGTAGCGCCAATGAAACGATCATAACCACTGCTGCTACTTGTCTTTTGACAAGTTCTTTTTGTTGTTTTTGGCTAAAGTCGTGTCTTTGATTTTATATTGATCAAATTTTAATTTAATCAATTTTAAATATGTGAAAATCTGACGTCTATATATATATATATATTTGGTCCTCAAACACAACATGGACCTATCTCTGGGTTGTTCGACATTTCGCTGTACGGAATTCCTTATAGCGCTTGCTCGATCTTTGTTTTGTCTCTTATCCGGCAATGTGTCAATTTAGCCAAGGTGGAGCCTCTGACGCAACCGGAAGATCCCATACTCAACGAACCCTACAGGATTGGAAGCGGCCGATACTGGGCCACAGACCGTTCAGGCAAAGAGGGCCTGCGGGGTGGATGGCTTCGTCAGGGCAAACGTCGGTGGTATCCCAGTGGTCAAAACCAAAATAAGTAAATATTTGAAAATTTATTTGCTTTACATTTATTTTTGTACACAAACAAACTAAATTATCTGATATATGGCACAGATTTCTTCCAACTTCATAAGAGCATTTCTTTTTTGTTTTTACCAAAAGGATAAACAAATCCAATAATAATTCCCACCGGGTTATAGTCGAGATTATGAGTAAGGCACCAAAAGAATTAGTGATAGCTGGCAAGTGGTCTGATGATTTGGGTAGCGCCAATGAAACGATCATAACCACTGCTGCTACTTGTCTTTTGACAAGTTCTTTTTGTTGTTTTTGGCTAAAGTCGTGTCTTTGATTTTATATTGATCAAATTTTAATTTAATCAATTTTAAACATGTGAAAATCTGACGTCTTCATCATATAGCAGTCATAGAAAAAATCTTTAAATTTAGAGGAAAACGCTAAACTAGGAAAATGGTAACTGTCTAATTCTTTCGAGGAATCCAACAACGTTGAATTCCTCTGTGTGAAGCGATCTATCAATGGTAGCTCCATTTTTATTACCTGTTCCTACATACCTCCATTGTCGGTACTTCCTATTTATTGAAGCCACCTTTTCGCTATTCAGAAAATTTCCAATAAACTTTCGGATAGGGACCATTAGAAAGTCCTAGGAGATTTTAATATCCCTGGGGATATTTGGTCCTCAAACACAACATGGACCTATCTCTGGCTTGTTCGACATTTCGCTGTACAGAATTCCCTATGGCGCTTGCTCGATCTTTATTTTGTCTCTAATCCGGCAATGTGTCAATTTAGCCAAGGTGGCGCCTCTGACGAAACCCGAAGATCCCATACTCAATGAACCCTATAGCATTGACAGCAGCCGATACTGGGCCACAGACCGTTCAGGCAAAGAGGGCCTGCGGGGTGGATGGCTTCGTCAGGGCAAACGTCGGTGGTATCCCAGTGGTCAAAACCAAAATAAGTAAATATTTTAAAATTTATTTGCTTTACATTTATTTTTGTACACAAACAAACTAAATTATCTGATATATGGCACAGATTTCTTCCAACTTCATAAGAGCATTTCTTTTTTGTTTTTACCAAAAGGATAAACAAATCCAATAATAATTCCCACCGGGTTATAGTCGAGATTATGAGTAAGGCACCAAAAAAATTAGTGATAGCTGGCAAGTGGTCTGATGATTTGGGTAGCGCCAATGAAACGATCGTATCCACTGCTGCTACTTGTCTTTTGACAAGTTCTTTTTGTTGTTTTTGGCTAAAGTCGTGTCTTTGATTTTATATTGATCAAATTTTAATTTAATCAATTTTAAATATGTGAAAATCTGACGTCTATATATATAATATGATATTTGGTCCTCAAACACAACATGGACCTATCTCTGGCTTGTTCGACATTTCGCTGTACAGAATTCCCTATGGCGCTTGCTCGATCTTTATTTTGTCTCTAATCCGGCAATGTGTCAATTTAGCCAAGGTGGCGCCTCTGACGAAACCCGAAGATCCCATACTCAATGAACCCTATAGCATTGACAGCAGCCGATACTGGGCCACAGACCGTTCAGGCAAAGAGGGCCTGCGGGGTGGATGGCTTCGTCAGGGCAAACGTCGGTGGTATCCCAGTGGTCAAAACCAAAATAAGTAAATATTTTAAAATTTATTTGCTTTACATTTATTTTTGTACACAAACAAACTAAATTATCTGATATATGGCACAGATTTCTTCCAACTTCATAAGATCATTTCTTTTTTGTTTTTACCAAAAGGATAAACAAATCCAATAATAATTCCCACCGGGTTATAGTCGAGATTATGAGTAAGGCACCAAAAGAATTAGTGATAGCTGGCAAGTGGTCTGATGATTTGGGTAGCGCCAATGAAACGATCGTAACCACTGCTGCTACTTGTCTTTTGACAAGTTCTTTTTGTTGTTTTTGGCTAAAGTCGTGTCTTTGATTTTATATTGATCAAATTTTAATTTAATCAATTTTAAACATGTGAAAATCTGACGTCTTCATCATATAGCAGTCATAGAAAAAATCTTTAAATTTAGAGGAAAACGCTATACTAGGAAAATGGTAACTGTCTAATTCTTTCGAGGAATCCAACAACGTTGAATTCCTCTGTGTGAAGCGATCTATCAATGGTAGCTCCATTTTTATTACCTGTTCCTACATACCTCCATTGTCGGTACTTCCTATTTATTGAAGCCACCTTTTCGCTATTCAGAAAATTTCCAATAAACTTTCGGATAGGGACCATTAGAAAGTCCTAGGAGATTTTAATATCCCTGGGGATATTTGGTCCTCAAACACAACATGGACCTATCTCTGGCTTGTTCGACATTTCGCTGTACAGAATTCCCTATGGCGCTTGCTCGATCTTTATTTTGTCTCTAATCCGGCAATGTGTCAATTTAGCCAAGGTGGCGCCTCTGACGAAACCCGAAGATCCCATACTCAATGAACCCTATAGCATTGACAGCAGCCGATACTGGGCCACAGACCGTTCAGGCAAAGAGGGCCTGCGGGGTGGATGGCTTCGTCAGGGCAAACGTCGGTGGTATCCCAGTGGTCAAAACGAAAATAAGTAAATATTTGAAAATTTATTTGCTTTACATCTATTTTTGTACACAAACAAACTAAATTATCTGATATATGGCACAGATTTCTTCCAACTTCATAAGAGCATTTCTTTTTTGTTTTTACCAAAAGGATAAACAAATCCAATAATAATTCCCACCGGGTTATAGTCGAGATTATGAGTAGGGCACCAAAAAAATTAGTGATAGCTGGCAAGTGGTCTGATGATTTGGGTAGCGCCAATGAAACGATCGTATCCACTGCTGCTACTTGTCTTTTGACAAGTTCTTTTTGTTGTTTTTGGCTAAAGTCGTGTCTTTGATTTTATATTGATCAAATTTTAATTTAATCAATTTTAAATATGTGAAAATCTGACGTCTATATATATATATATATTTGGTCCTCAAACACAACATGGACCTATCTCTGGGTTGTTCGACATTTCGCTGTACGGAATTCCTTATAGCGCTTGCTCGATCTTTGTTTTGTCTCTTATCCGGCAATGTGTCAATTTAGCCAAGGTGGAGCCTCTGACGCAACCGGAAGATCCCATACTCAACGAACCCTACAGGATTGGAAGCAGCCGATACTGGGCCACAGACCGTTCAGGCAAAGAGGGCCTGCGGGGTGGATGGCTTCGTCAGGGCAAACGTCGGTGGTATCCCAGTGGTCAAAACCAAAATAAGTAAATATTTTAAAATTTATTTGCTTTACATTTATTTTTGTACACAAACAAACTAAATTATCTGATATATGGCACAGATTTCTTCCAACTTCATAAGAGCATTTCTTTTTTGTTTTTACCAAAAGGATAAACAAATCCAATAATAATTCCCACCGGGTTATAGTCGAGATTATGAGTAAGGCACCAAAAGAATTAGTGATAGCTGGCAAGTGGTCTGATGATTTGGGTAGCCCCAATGAAACGATCGTAACCACTGCTGCTATTTGTCTTTTGACAAGTTATTTTTGTTGTTTTTGGCTAAAGTCGTGTCTTTAATTTTATATTGATCAAATTTTAATTTAATTAATTTTAAATATGTGAAAATTTGACGTCTTCATCATATAGCAGTCATAGAAGAAATCATTAAATTTAGAGGAAAACGCTAAACTAGGAAAATGGTAACTGTCTAATTCTTTCGAGGAATCCAACAACGTTGAATTCCTCTGTGTGAAGCGATCTATCAATGGTAGCTCCATTTTTATTACCTGTTCCTACATACCTCCATTGTCGGTACTTCCTATTTATTGAAGCCACCTTTTCGCTATTCAGAAAATTTCCAATAAACTTTCGGATAGGGACCATTAGAAAGTCCTATGAGATTTTAATATCCCTGGGGATATTTGGTCCTCAAACACAACATGGACCTATCTCTGGCTTGTTCGACATTTCGCTGTACAGAATTCCCTATGGCGCTTGCTCGATCTTTATTTTGTCTCTAATCCGGCAATGTGTCAATTTAGCCAAAGTGGCGCCTCTGACGAAACCCGAAGATCCCATACTCAATAAACCCTATAGCATTGACAGCAGCCGATACTGGGCCACAGACCGTTCAGGCAAAGAGGGCCTGCGGGGTGGATGGCTTCGTCAGGGCAAACGTCGGTGGTATCCCAGTGGTCAAAACGAAAATAAGTAAATATTTGAAAATTTATTTGCTTTACATCTATTTTTGTACACAAACAAACTAAATTATCTGATATATGGCACAGATTTCTTCCAACTTCATAAGAGCATTTCTTTTTTGTTTTTACCAAAAGGATAAACAAATCCAATAATAATTCCCACCGGGTTATAGTCGAGATTATGAGTAGGGCACCAAAAAAATTAGTGATAGCTGGCAAGTGGTCTGATGATTTGGGTAGCGCCAATGAAACGATCGTATCCACTGCTGCTACTTGTCTTTTGACAAGTTCTTTTTGTTGTTTTTGGCTAAAGTCGTGTCTTTGATTTTATATTGATCAAATTTTAATTTAATCAATTTTAAATATGTGAAAATCTGACGTCTATATATATATATATATTTGGTCCTCAAACACAACATGGACCTATCTCTGGCTTGTTCGACATTTCGCTGTACAGAATTCCCTATAGCGCTTGCTCGATCTTTATTTTGTCTCTAATCCGGCAATGTGTCAGTTTAGCCAAGGCGGCGCCTCTGACGAAACCCGAAGATCCCATACTCAATGAACCCTATAGCATTGGAAGCAGCCGATACTGGGCCACAGACCGTTCAGGCAAAGAGGGCCTGCGGGGTGGATGGCTTCGTCAGGGCAAACGTCGGTGGTATCCCAGTGGTCAAAACGAAAATAAGTAAATATTTTAAAATTTATTTGCTTTACATCTATTTTTGTACACAAACAAACTAAATTATCTGATATATGGCACAGATTTCTTCCAACTTCATAAAATCATTTCTTTTTTGTGTTTACCAAAAGGATAAACAAATCCAATAATAATTCCCACTGGGTTATAGTCGAGATTATGAGTAGGGCCCCAAAAAAATTATTGATAGCTGGCAAGTGGTCTGATGATTTGGGTAGCGCCAATGAAACGATCGTATCCACTGCTGCTACTTGTCTTTTAACAAGTTCTTTTTGTTGTTTTTGGCTAAAGTCGTGTCTTTGATTTTATATTGATCAAATTTTAATTTAATTAATTTTAAATATGTGAAAATTTGACGTCTTCATCATATAGCAGTCATAGAAGAAATCTTTAAATTTAGAGGAAAACGCTAAACTAGGAAAATGGTAACTGTCTAATTCTTTCGAGGAATCCAACAACGTTGAATTCCTCTGTGTGAAGCGATCTATCAATGGTAGCTCCATTTTTATTACCTGTTCCTACATACCTCCATTGTCGGTACTTCCTATTTATTGAAGCCACCTTTTCGCTATTCAGAAAATTTCCAATAAACTTTCGGATAGGGACCATTAGAAAGTCCTAGGAGATTTTAATATCCCTGGGGATATTTGGTCCTCAAACACAACATGGACCTATCTCTGGCTTGTTCGACATTTCGCTGTACAGAATTCCCTATGGCGCTGGCTCGATCTTTATTTTGTCTCTAATCCGGCAATGTGTCAATTTAGCCAAGGTGGCGCCTCTGACGAAACCCGAAGATCCCATACTCAATGAACCCTATAGCATTGACAGCAGCCGATACTGGGCCACAGACCGTTCAGGCAAAGAGGGCCTGCGGGGTGGATGGCTTCGTCAGGGCAAACGTCGGTGGTATCCCAGTGGTCAAAACCAAAATAAGTAAATATTTTAAAATTTATTTGCTTTACATTTATTTTTGTACACAAACAAACTAAATTATCTGATATATGGCACAGATTTCTTCCAACTTCATAAGATCATTTCTTTTTTGTTTTTACCAAAAGGATAAACAAATCCAATAATAATTCCCACCGGGTTATAGTCGAGATTATGAGTAGGGCACCAAAAAAATTAGTGATAGCTGGCAAGTGGTCTGATGATTTGGGTAGCGCCAATGAAACGATCGTATCCACTGCTGCTACTTGTCTTTTGACAAGTTCTTTTTGTTGTTTTTGGCTAAAGTCGTGTCTTTGATTTTATATTGATCAAA
Organism: Drosophila serrata; assembly: GCF_035046125.1. NCBI lineage: Eukaryota > Metazoa > Arthropoda > Insecta > Diptera > Drosophilidae > Drosophila > Drosophila serrata. The sequence continues at coordinate 579,928 of NW_028256980.1, read as the reverse complement.
TTTTAATTTAATCAATTTTAAATATGTGAAAATCTGACGTCTATATATATATATATATTTGGTCCTCAAACACAACATGGACCTATCTCTGGGTTGTTCGACATTTCGCTGTACGGAATTCCTTATAGCGCTTGCTCGATCTTTGTTTTGTCTCTTATCCGGCAATGTGTCAATTTAGCCAAGGTGGAGCCTCTGACGCAACCGGAAGATCCCATACTCAACGAACCCTACAGGATTGGAAGCAGCCGATACTGGGCCACAGACCGTTCAGGCAAAGAGGGCCTGCGGGGTGGATGGCTTCGTCAGGGCAAACGTCGGTGGTATCCCAGTGGTCAAAACCAAAATAAGTAAATATTTTAAAATTTATTTGCTTTACATTTATTTTTGTACACAAACAAACTAAATTATCTGATATATGGCACAGATTTCTTCCAACTTCAAAAGAGCATTTCTTTTTTGTTTTTACCAAAAGGATAAACAAATCCAATAATAATTCCCACCGGGTTATAGTCGAGATTATGAGTAAGGCACCAAAAGAATTAGTGATAGCTGGCAAGTGGTCTGATGATTTGGGTAGCGCCAATGAAACGATCGTAACCACTGCTGCTACTTGTCTTTTGACAAGTTCTTTTTGTTGTTTTTGGCTAAAGTCGTGTCTTTGATTTTATATTGATCAAATTTTAATTTAATCAATTTTAAACATGTGAAAATCTGACGTCTTCATCATATAGCAGTCATAGAAAAAATCTTTAAATTTAGAGGAAAACGCTAAACTAGGAAAATGGTAACTGTCTAATTCTTTCGAGGAATCCAACAACGTTGAATTCCTCTGTGTGAAGCGATCTATCAATGGTAGCTCCATTTTTATTACCTGTTCCTACATACCTCCATTGTCGGTACTTCCTATTTATTGAAGCCACCTTTTCGCTATTCAGAAAATTTCCAATAAACTTTCGGATAGGGACCATTAGAAAGTCCTAGGAGATTTTAATATCCCTGGGGATATTTGGTCCTCAAACACAACATGGACCTATCTCTGGCTTGTTCGACATTTCGCTGTACAGAATTCCCTATGGCGCTTGCTCGATCTTTATTTTGTCTCTAATCCGGCAATGTGTCAATTTAGCCAAGGTGGCGCCTCTGACGAAACCCGAAGATCCCATACTCAATGAACCCTATAGCATTGACAGCAGCCGATACTGGGCCACAGACCGTTCAGGCAAAGAGGGCCTGCGGGGTGGATGGCTTCGTCAGGGCAAACGTCGGTGGTATCCCAGTGGTCAAAACCAAAATAAGTAAATATTTTAAAATTTATTTGCTTTACATTTATTTTTGTACACAAACAAACTAAATTATCTGATATATGGCACAGATTTCTTCCAACTTCATAAGAGCATTTCTTTTTTGTTTTTACCAAAAGGATAAACAAATCCAATAATAATTCCCACCGGGTTATAGTCGAGATTATGAGTAAGGCACCAAAAGAATTAGTGATAGCTGGCAAGTGGTCTGATGATTTGGGTAGCCCCAATGAAACGATCGTAACCACTGCTGCTATTTGTCTTTTGACAAGTTATTTTTGTTGTTTTTGGCTAAAGTCGTGTCTTTAATTTTATATTGATCAAATTTTAATTTAATTAATTTTAAATATGTGAAAATTTGACGTCTTCATCATATAGCAGTCATAGAAGAAATCATTAAATTTAGAGGAAAACGCTAAACTAGGAAAATGGTAACTGTCTAATTCTTTCGAGGAATCCAACAACGTTGAATTCCTCTGTGTGAAGCGATCTATCAATGGTAGCTCCATTTTTATTACCTGTTCCTACATACCTCCATTGTCGGTACTTCCTATTTATTGAAGCCACCTTTTCGCTATTCAGAAAATTTCCAATAAACTTTCGGATAGGGACCATTAGAAAGTCCTAGGAGATTTTAATATCCCTGGGGATATTTGGTCCTCAAACACAACATGGACCTATCTCTGGCTTGTTCGACATTTCGCTGTACAGAATTCCCTATGGCGCTTGCTCGATCTTTATTTTGTCTCTAATCCGGCAATGTGTCAATTTAGCCAAGGTGGCGCCTCTGACGAAACCCGAAGATCCCATACTCAATGAACCCTATAGCATTGACAGCAGCCGATACTGGGCCACAGACCGTTCAGGCAAAGAGGGCCTGCGGGGTGGATGGCTTCGTCAGGGCAAACGTCGGTGGTATCCCAGTGGTCAAAACCAAAATAAGTAAATATTTTAAAATTTATTTGCTTTACATTTATTTTTGTACACAAACAAACTAAATTATCTGATATATGGCACAGATTTCTTCCAACTTCATAAGAGCATTTCTTTTTTGTTTTTACCAAAAGGATAAACAAATCCAATAATAATTCCCACCGGGTTATAGTCGAGATTATGAGTAAGGCACCAAAAGAATTAGTGATAGCTGGCAAGTGGTCTGATGATTTGGGTAGCGCCAATGAAACGATCGTAACCACTGCTGCTACTTGTCTTTTGACAAGTTCTTTTTGTTGTTTTTGGCTAAAGTCGTGTCTTTGATTTTATATTGATCAAATTTTAATTTAATCAATTTTAAACATGTGAAAATCTGACGTCTTCATCATATAGCAGTCATAGAAAAAATCTTTAAATTTAGAGGAAAACGCTAAACTAGGAAAATGGTAACTGTCTAATTCTTTCGAGGAATCCAACAACGTTGAATTCCTCTGTGTGAAGCGATCTATCAATGGTAGCTCCATTTTTATTACCTGTTCCTACATACCTCCATTGTCGGTACTTCCTATTTATTGAAGCCACCTTTTCGCTATTCAGAAAATTTCCAATAAACTTTCGGATAGGGACCATTAGAAAGTCCTAGGAGATTTTAATATCCCTGGGGATATTTGGTCCTCAAACACAACATGGACCTATCTCTGGCTTGTTCGACATTTCGCTGTACAGAATTCCCTATGGCGCTTGCTCGATCTTTATTTTGTCTCTAATCCGGCAATGTGTCAATTTAGCCAAGGTGGCGCCTCTGACGAAACCCGAAGATCCCATACTCAATAAACCCTATAGCATTGACAGCAGCCGATACTGGGCCACAGACCGTTCAGGCAAAGAGGGCCTGCGGGGTGGATGGCTTCGTCAGGGCAAACGTCGGTGGTATCCCAGTGGTCAAAACGAAAATAAGTAAATATTTGAAAATTTATTTGCTTTACATCTATTTTTGTACACAAACAAACTAAATTATCTGATATATGGCACAGATTTCTTCCAACTTCATAAGAGCATTTCTTTTTTGTTTTTACCAAAAGGATAAACAAATCCAATAATAATTCCCACCGGGTTATAGTCGAGATTATGAGTAGGGCACCAAAAAAATTAGTGATAGCTGGCAAGTGGTCTGATGATTTGGGTAGCGCCAATGAAACGATCGTATCCACTGCTGCTACTTGTCTTTTGACAAGTTCTTTTTGTTGTTTTTGGCTAAAGTCGTGTCTTTGATTTTATATTGATCAAATTTTAATTTAATCAATTTTAAATATGTGAAAATCTGACGTCTATATATATATATATATTTGGTCCTCAAACACAACATGGACCTATCTCTGGCTTGTTCGACATTTCGCTGTACAGAATTCCCTATAGCGCTTGCTCGATCTTTATTTTGTCTCTAATCCGGCAATGTGTCAGTTTAGCCAAGGCGGCGCCTCTGACGAAACCCGAAGATCCCATACTCAATGAACCCTATAGCATTGGAAGCAGCCGATACTGGGCCACAGACCGTTCAGGCAAAGAGGGCCTGCGGGGTGGATGGCTTCGTCAGGGCAAACGTCGGTGGTATCCCAGTGGTCAAAACGAAAATAAGTAAATATTTTAAAATTTATTTGCTTTACATCTATTTTTGTACACAAACAAACTAAATTATCTGATATATGGCACAGATTTCTTCCAACTTCATAAGATCATTTCTTTTTTGTGTTTACCAAAAGGATAAACAAATCCAATAATAATTCCCACTGGGTTATAGTCGAGATTATGAGTAGGGCACCAAAAAAATTATTGATAGCTGGCAAGTGGTCTGATGATTTGGGTAGCGCCAATGAAACGATCGTATCCACTGCTGCTACTTGTCTTTTAACAAGTTCTTTTTGTTGTTTTTGGCTAAAGTCGTGTCTTTGATTTTATATTGATCAAATTTTAATTTAATTAATTTTAAATATGTGAAAATCTGACATCTATATATATATATATATTTGGTCCTCAAACACAACATGGACCTATCTCTGGCTTGTTCGACATTTCGCTGTACGGAATTCCTTATAGCGCTTGCTCGATCTTTGTTTTGTCTCTTATCCGGCAATGTGTCAGTTTAGCCAAGGTGGAGCCTCTGACGCAACCGGAAGATCCCATACTCAACGAACCCTACAGGATTGGAAGCAGCCGATACTGGGCCACAGACCGTTCAGGCAAAGAGGGCCTGCGGGGTGGATGGCTTCGTCAGCGCAAACGTCGGTGGTATCCCAGTGGTCAAAACCAAAATAAGTAAATATTTTAAAATTTATTTGCTTTACATTTATTTTTGTACACAAACAAACTAAATTATCTGATATATGGCACAGATTTCTTCCAACTTCATAAGAGCATTTCTTTTTTGTTTTTACCAAAAGGATAAACAAATCCAATAATAATTCCCACCGGGTTATAGTCGAGATTATGAGTAGGGCACCAAAAAAATTAGTGATAGCTGGCAAGTGGTCTGATGATTTGGGTAGCCCCAATGAAACGATCGTATCCACTGCTGCTACTTGTCTTTTGACAAGTTCTTTTTGTTGTTTTTGGCTAAAGTCGTGTCTTTGATTTTATATTGATCAAATTTTAATTTAATCAATTTTAAATATGTGAAAATCTGACGTCTTCATCATATAGCAGTCATAGAAAAAATCGTTAATGGGAAAATGGTAACTGTCTATGTCTTTCGAGGAATGCAACAATGTTGAATTCCACGGTGTGAAGCGATCTATCAATGGTAGCTCCATTTTTATTACCTGTTCCTACATACCTCCATTGTCGGTACTTCCTATTTATTGAAGCCACCTTTTCGCTATTCAGCAAATTTCCAATAAACTTTCGGATAGGGACCATTAGGAAGTCCTAGGAGGTTTTAATATCCCTGGGGATATTTGGTCCTCAAACACAACATGGACCTATCTCTGGCTTGTTCGACATTTCGCTGTACGGAATTCCTTATAGCGCTTGCTCGATCTTTGTTTTGTCTCTAATCCGGCAATGTGTCAGTTTAGCAAAGGTGGAGCCTCTGACGCAACCGGAAGATCCCATACTCAACGAACCCTACAGGATTGGAAGCAGCCGATACTGGGCCACAGACCGTTCAGGCAAAGAGGGCCTGCGGGGTGGATGGCTTCGTCAGGGCAAACGTCGGTGGTATCCCAGTGGTCAAAACCAAAATAAGTAAATATTTTAAAATTTATTTGCTTTACATTTATTTTTGTACACAAACAAACTAAATTATCTGATATATGGCACAGATTTCTTCCAACTTCATAAGAGCATTTCTCTTTTGTTTTTACCAAAAGAATAAACAAATCCAATAATAATTCCCACCGGGTTATAGTCGAGATTATGAGTAAGGCACCAAAAGAATTAGTGATAGCTGGCAAGTGGTCTGATGATTTGGGTAGCCCCAATGAAACGATCGTAACCACTGCTGCTATTTGTCTTTTGACAAGTTATTTTTGTTGTTTTTGGCTAAAGTCGTGTCTTTGATTTTATATTGATCAAATTTTAATTTAATTAATTTTAAATATGTGAAAATTTGACGTCTTCATCATATAGCAGTCATAGAAGAAATCATTAAATTTAGAGGAAAACGCTAAACTGGGAAAATGGTAACTGTCTATAACTTTCGAGGAATGCAACAATGTTGAATTCCACTGTATGAAGCGATCTATCAATGGTAGCTCCATTTTTATTACCTGTTCCTACATACCTCCATTATCGGTACTTCCTATTTATTGAAGCCACCTTTTCGCTATTCAGAAAATTTCCAATAAACTTTCGGGTAGGGACCATTAGAAAGTCCTAGGAGATTTTAATATCCCTGGGGATATTTGGTCCTCAAACACAACATGGACCTATCTCTGGCTTGTTCGACATTTCGCTGTACGGAATTCCTTATAGCGCTTGCTCGATCTTTGTTTTGTCTCTGATCCGGCAAGAGTCAGTTTAGCCAAGGTGGCGCCTCTGACGAAACCCGAAGATCCCATACTCAACGAACCCTACAGGATTGGAAGCAGCCGATACTGGGCCACAGACCGTGCAGGCAAAGAGGGCCTGCGGGGTGGATGGCTTCGTCAGGGCAAACGTCGGTGGTATCCCAGTGGTCAAAACCAAAATAAGTAAATATTTTAAAATTTATTTGCTTTACATTTATTTTTGTACACAAACAAACTAAATTATCTGATATATGGCACAGATTTCTTCCAACTTCATAAGAGCATTTCTTTTTTGTTTTTACCAAAAGGATAAACAAATCCAATAATAATTCCCACCGGGTTATAGTCGAGATTATGAGTAAGGCACCAAAAGAATTAGTGATAGCTGGCAAGTGGTCTGATGATTTGGGTAGCCCCAATGAAACGATCGTAACCACTGCTGCTATTTGTCTTTTGACAAGTTATTTTTGTTGTTTTTGGCTAAAGTCGTGTCTTTGATTTTATATTGATCAAATTTTAATTTAATTAATTTTAAATATGTGAAAATTTGACGTCTTCATCATATAGCAGTCATAGAAGAAATCATTAAATTTAGAGGAAAACGCTAAACTGGGAAAATGGTAACTGTCTATAACTTTCGAGGAATGCAACAATGTTGAATTCCACTGTGTGAAGCGATCTATCAATGGTAGCTCCATTTTTATTACCTGTTCCTACATACCTCCATTATCGGTACTTCCTATTTATTGAAGCCACCTTTTCGCTATTCAGCAAATTTCCAATAAACTTTCGGATAGGGAACATTAGGAAGTCCTATGAGATTTTAATATCCCTGGGGATATTTGGTCCTCAAACACAACATGGACCTATCTCTGGCTTGTTCGACATTTCGCTGTACGGAATTCCTTATAGCGCTTGCTCGATCTTTGTTTTGTCTCTGATCCGGCAAGAGTCAGTTTAGCCAAGGTGGCGCCTCTGACGCAACCCGAAGATCCCATACTCAACGAACCCTACAGGATTGGAAGCAGCCGATACTGGGCCACAGACCGTGCAGGCAAAGAGGGCCTGCGGGGTGGATGGCTTCGTCAGGGCAAACGTCGGTGGTATCCCAGTCGGACTTTTTAGCCAAATTATGCTAACTTTAATGCTTGCCCGTTCGGTGGGAAGGACACTTCGTTTATTAAAGTTCTCATTCGCTTTTATTCATTTGTGAGCAGGGTAATTCATGATGCCGACGTCGCTGCTTTACTCATGGTCAATTGCACCCTTACCGCTCAGTGGTATCGCCGTCGCTTCTCGTCTGATGATCAAATTCACTATGAGCGGTAAACAAAATTTTGATTGAAAAAAAAATGTATAAAGCTTTGACTTTTTTACAAGCTGATTTTTTTACATTTGTTGAATTTACATTTACATTTTAAATCATTTTCATGCATACTTACAAAGTTTTTTTGAAAAGTATACGACCAACTGGGGATCGAACCTACATCTTAAAATTAAACAGTCCGGCCGCTTACACATCGCGCCTCGTAGATAACTAAAATTGCGTCCGCGCTATATCGCGTGTGCGAGGGACAAAAACTTGCAACCCCATTAGGACATTTAATTTATTGCTCGCTTGATATTTGTCTTTGTCGTCGCGACAACGCGTAACGCGTGGCTCTGGGGTTGGAAATCCACCTTCTTAAAAGGGTAGCGCGAGTTAAAATCCCGCACGAGGCAAACATTTTCTTAATTTATTTTTTAATTTGTTAAATCAATGAATTTTTTTTAACAATTTTTGTTTCAGTTAAAGATCGACCAACAACATTAAAATAAATCAATAACTTGGTTAAATAAGATAACAAAATTATACTGCATAAAAAGTACACAAGCTCCTGAAAATATAATACTATATTCATATCAATAGGATTCTATTCCCTAGATATTTTTCGATTTTCATTTAGAGGAATTATACGTAGTTTGAAAAGCAAAACGTAAAATAATTGCTGATTTTTTTTTATCGGCGCACTTCGTGTTAAAAAAAATATCGCGAAAGGGAAATGCCTTCCTGAGAAATTAGCACAGAATTCTACATTCAACGGAACAGAGTTCGATTTATGTACATGAATGCCACGCTTGCCGCTTTGCTGAATTGGGGACTGTGCATAAGGCCATCCCTGCTCGTCATAGTTTTTTATCCAGAATCACTCACCGCATGAAGCAAAGTACGACTGGGCATGCACATGTACACATCAGCTGTTTCTGCTGCCGTTCTCGTCCCCCTCTCTACCTAACAAGCGGGCAGCAGCCCAAAACATAACATTTACATTTTTCGTCGTTTCGCTTGCGAACAAAACACCCTGCAGTACCTGTCATCAGTAATTCATCAACGTTTCATCAACAGCGAAGGGGGTGCTGTTGATGATTCATCGATGACAGGCCATACAAACTGTTGATGAATTTAACATGGGCATGTCCTAGGCTGTCATCAATAGAAATTCATCAACAATAAATCGATGATTCATCATCAATTCATCGATGTATTGTTGATGACACATCGATGAAACATCGATGTTTCATCAACAATTCATCGATGTTTCATCAACAATTCATCATCAATTCATCGATGTTTTGTTGATGACACATCGATGAAACATCAATGTTTCATCAACAATTCATCATCAATTCATCGATGTTTTGTTGATGACACATCGATAAAACATAGATGTTTCATCATCAATTCATCGATGTTTCATCAACAATTCATCATCAATTCATCAACAATTCATCAATGAATCATCAACAATAAATCAATTACAAAACATAATTATATTTCATAAAAAAAATATATAATTTCATATTTCAATTTATTCACTTTTTTCATATTCTATTAAAAAGTAACATAATAAAATTAAAATTATGCATTAAATAATAAAAATAATTAAATTAAAAAAAGTTCTAATAATAATAATACAAAATAAATTAAAAATAATAATAATAATCAAATAATAATAATAAACATGAAAAATTAAGTATTGAGGTATTGGAAAACGCTCGGACCGCATTCTAAAACGCCATCATCCCTTTTCCTTTTTTTGTGTTGTGCCTCCAACTTTTTTGCGCAACGAAGTCTTTTAGTCAACAGTTTGGCAGCTGGCTCCGTTGCATCAACTTGACTTATTGCATCTGAAAAAGGAAAATATGGAAAATAAATCGAAATCAAAATCTAAAAACAAATACATAATTACCTAGGAGTGCTGAGTAGAACTTCTTATGGTCTCGAAGCCTTTTCTTACACTTCGCACCATCGATGTTGTACTCTAAGTACAATAGCTGCATGCAGACACGAAGTGTGAGAAGGGGAAGATGTACACAAAATAGAAGACAGAATTGATACGAAAGTAAACTTTTTTAAATCTTTAAATAAAAACTCACCTGATATATAATTTCAATTATTGAAAACTGAACAGAATATTTATATGTATATGTATAATTTTTTTTTTCAAATTTGGCCTGCGCACACTTCTTATTTAGCTCACTGTTTAACTGCAAGTGAAAACACGAAAAACGGAAAGGAAAAAAAAGGACCGTGCCTCCAACAACAAAACGAACAACGATCCGGAAAAACGGATCCTCAAGTCCGTTTTTTTCTCTTATTGTTAGTTTCGTTTCACAAAGTCCCGTTTGGCAAACTTGTGTCCGAGTGTTCTGCTTCCATTGGAAACAGGGTATGAAGGATATATCCGACTAGGCAAAAAGTTACTTAAAATGTTATTGCAACTCAAACTATTTATTCGATTTGCAATTATTATTTCATTCTCGTTTTATATTTAAAGAATATTTATTTCTAATTATCATTATAATTGTTCATGATAATATATTATACAAATAGAAATGCTAAATTTCTAGGGTGCGAAACAGTTGGTTCGATTTTAATTGTTAACTTATTTGCTTTTGGCTCATCTCGCTCGTTTGAAGAGTGAGTGAGACAGTCACCATGGCAACATTAGAGCGTAGGCTCCGTACAAGTCGCAGTCGGCAGAGCGTCGAATTTATAGAAGTCGCAGCCGGCAGAGCGTCGACTCGGTAGAAGTCGCAGTCGGCAGAGCGTCTACTCTATAGAAGTCGCAGTCGGCCGGTTGATGACAATGGCTATTGATGACACGCGATACTGCAGGGTATAAATTATATTTTAAGTGTGTGTGTCTCCGGAAGTTCCCACTCAGCAGTCGCAGGGGATGTAGGGGGTCACGGTGCTTGCCGTCTCGCCAGCACTCTGGAGTTGATCGGAGTAAGCTATATGATGGTAGAACTTCTCTCCGTTGCTATCTGCCCTTAAGGCGAGATTACCAATTGAATATAATGATTTTAAGCAGCTTTAGCTGGCTCTGGCGACGGTAAGGCGGCTATCTGGAAACGTCATCTACAAAACTTAACAGCGCTCACGTCCACAATTCCGTATTTCTCGCCGCGCACGTCTTGCCTCAATCTTTGGAACTCCCGTTTTTTTCTTCCAGCACCTCCCTTTATGGCCTCGGTTCGTTCCCTCAGTTCCGTACCTCCAGCCCGTTACTTCTTCATCTCCTTCAATGAACCCTTGCAGCAAACACTCTGGCCGTCTCGTCGTAACGTCGGCGACTGCGATCGTATGAGGACTCCAAACACTTTCGCACCTTCTCCTGCACTACTCGGAGCTTGTCGGCAGTCGGCATACCGGCCATCTCGTGGTCGCACAGCGACTGCAGCTTCCTGGCTAGTCGGTAGCTGGAACTATGCTGGAAGATGTGGTGTCCGAAAAGCGTGAAAAATGGCGCTTCTCCCGTAGCCGAGTGAACTTCATTCCGGAGGGCCACCTCGATCTCGGGAAGATAGGTTCCCATTCCCTAAGGTCGTTCTCCAGGAACCCTCGGATAGCCGCCAGTATGCTTAACCCGATCCGCTGCGTTGCTCTGTGGATCCCAAAGCTTTCCATGGCCTCATCGAAGATCTTCGACGCAAACTGTTGTTTATGGTCCGAGTGTACGATCTCTGGAACCCCGAACTTGTAGAAGACCTTGTTGAAATCCACAACGTTCGAGGCTGTCGTTTCCCTCATGGTCTTCAGGAATGTATACTTGGAAAAGTGGTCCACCACGGGAAGTCGATGTACAGCTTCTGGAATGGCCGCTCTGTCTGTACCCGCTCGCCGATCCCGACCATCATCCGGTGATTCGAAAGTCTGGCATCTTCAGACAAATTCCCGCACCTGCAGTACCATCCCGGGCCAGTAAAACTGCCACCGAAGGATCTCCATTGTCTTCCCCATCCCGCCGTGAGCTGCCTTTGGGTCTGAATGGGCTTGCTCACTGAGCTGCAAACACTCTTTCTCGGTGACAGTATAGTTCACCTGGTACCTGTTCATCTTTGCCGAGAATAAGAAGAAGGCTGCTCCTGGTTATCCTCGTTCTTTTGGAAAAGAACGGTTCCAACTCCGATATGCGATGCGTCACACTGGATGTAGAAGTGCCGCTTAAAATCGGCCTGCAACAGGACTGGAACAGGACTCGTCCAGTTCGATCTGCCAGAACGCGAATTTCAAATCTACACTGGAGATGAAGTGCGTTTGATCGATTTTGGACAGGATTCCATCGACGGTCATGACGGTCACGTCGTTCAGTTTCTTGGCGTCTAGGCAGAATCTGTCCTTTCCAGGCTTCGACAGTATTGTCGTCCGGTTGCTCCAAGGGCTCTTGCTCTCCTCGATGAATCCCAGGGCTAGCATTTTGTCGACCTCGTCCTCGACCATGTTCAGCTTCGCCGGAGACATCGGATAGGGCCGGTCTTTGAAAATCTTCGCAGTTTCCACCAGCTCGATTGTGTACTTTTCCAGGCCAGTGGTACCCAAGCCGTTCTTCTCGAAGTTGAGAAACCCCTGCTTGATTTCCTCCATCTCCCGGGACTCAGCTCCGGATAGCGTCCAGGATTTGAGGTCCGTTTTCTCCTCGTCGTTATCCTCCTGGTCTGCGTAGTGCTCCATTTCCCTGGCGTGAATTTTCTCGGCCTTCTTCATGGCCTGCCGGAGCCAGGTCAAACGTCCGCCAAAAATCAATGCCGAGGTATGCCGCCTGCTCCAGGTACGGGCACAAATAAAATAGGATATTATCTACCCTTCCTTTGTTTTCTACAGGTACCTTGATCCGACCGATGATCGACCGAGCCAGCAGCTGTTAGCACCACCAAGAAATACTTTTGCACCGGGACACCCAACGCGTCCACCAGCTGCCTTCTGCCTTGCCCGAGCAGACTGACATTCGATCTGGTGTCTAACAGCCAAGTCAGCTGCTGGCCTAAGACCTTTATTTGGGCAAAGGGTCTGGGATTGTGGGTGTCTCCCCGCTTGACGGCCGCAACGACTTCTCTTCGCTTCCCCTGGCGTTTCTTAAACCGATCCCGGGCCTTCATGACGGATCGGGATACCTTGCGCTGTGTTGTTCGAAAATCCGGTTTCTTACTTCTAAATACCGTCGCATTCGCTCTTCAACGGGTAAATATCTTAGCCTATCAGTTTTATATCTCTTATTTAATTTCTGCTTCCTTTCTGGCTCCTCTATTTGGCGGTGTTCCTCCCTGGGCGAGATCCTGCCGCTTTTGGATCGCCTAGCCATCCGTTTCGCGGAGGTACTCTAAGCGGAAAAGGAAGCCCTCGATGTGTTTCCGCTCGTCCTCACTGCTGAACGAGACGTTCCACCTATCCACCCTTGTGCCATAGGAACTGTGTCCCACGTCCCAGTTGACGTACATCCGTACGTCACGGAAATCGCCAGCTCAGTGGTCCTCCACGCGCCAGTTCCGGCCCGCGAAGTCATCTCGACGCGTCTCCTCAGCCTCGGTGGAACCGTTTGGGCTGTTGGCTCTCGGCTCGGTGCCCTCTGGGTGGGACTCGTGGAGTTGGCCGCGTCGCTTGCCCAGCAGCCGTTTCCCTAGATCGTCCAAACGACGGTGGCTGCTGCTGTTAGCGTTGTTGAGAGCCTGCTGCCATCGGCTGCTGCTGAATAACCGCGCTCCCTCCTGGAACGTGTTGCGGCTTTGTTGAGGGTCTCAGCACCTCGTTCATTAACTTCACCATTTCCAGAAACCCGGCCCGCATCTCGTCCTGCAAGCTCTGGCGGATCCCAGCTTCTTGGGACTTGCGGTATTTTTCTGCTGCCTGAGCCACGGGCGGATCCTGGAAATGTAGTGAACTCTGAGCGGGATACATCTACACCAGGTGGTCAGCTGCTGCCCCGAACGCATTTGGATGGATATGCTCCTCCGGTGACTGGTGTTGTCGCCGAGATGGGGGTGTCCTCTGCAACCCCATTGAGGGCCGCGGCGGCGCGAACCCAACAGCATCCTCCGCATCCGCGGACCACAACTCCTCCTCCTAGGCTAAATGACCCTTCGACCTAAGCTTATAGTTACATCCCTTATCCCCTGCCATAATCCATTTTCCTTAATTCCTAACAGCTAACGGCTTTATTCACACTAAATAAATATCTCTATGCTAAATATATAAATCAACATGCAATGCAATAAATAATAACAATAAATAACAAGTCGGTAAGAAAACGAATTATTTCTACAATATCAATAAATAATTATTTTTTTCTAAATTTTCAGGGGAGCTGGCCGAGCAACCGCCGGTGGACTCCGCGCCAGATGCTTGCATCTTCAATTGTCCCGTGTCGTCCCTAATCCGGCCATTCGTCAACTGGACTAACTTTCAGCTGGACTGAAAGTCGCCAGTTAAGGACATAGGCCTTCAGCAGTATCCCGTAGGACTTTCCTTGATGGCTGGGACTCCGAGGCTCTGATTACGGTGGTCGTGCTGCGCGCAGTGAGACCTGCGGGTCACGACTTCACCAACAGAATGCTACCAGAAAGCCCCATCCACCGGGAAAACTCAAGAATATGCACAAATTGACATTAACATGGAAAACAAACATCTTTACGTTAATTAAATAAACAACATGTATCCCTATCTCCTAAATTATCTCACAATTGTTTTCATCTCGTGCTTCATGCACGGATTTGTGGGCCGAGGTATGCAAATTCGTCGTTTCCACGCCCGGATGCCACCCCCTTGCCACAGCAGAACCCTTGCAAACAGTGCCCAGGAGCAATTGTCAGTCCTTCTGCGGAGCAAGCCTTCCGTCCTTTGTGGGAAAGAAAGAAGGAAACATTAACAATACTTACGCCTGGGCCGCCAGTCCCCGGTCCTAGGTGCAATTGCAGGCCATCAATATAGGCCATGCGGCCGATTGCGGAGGCTGGATGCCCCGGGACGTGACCTAACGAGACATCGCCATTCCGCTATTCTTTGATTTGTTTTTATTTGGGAGCCATATTGTTACGGAACTGCCTTCCTTGGGCAAGGCTGGGCTAGCTCATGAGGCCCAGGGATGGGTTCGACCCAATGCCCGCAGTCCGCACTATAAAACATCGAACTAGTCGGACGTCTCTGACATCACTCAACTCTAACAAAACTGTCATCACTAATTACAAAAAAGGTAAATAAAAACATAAATATAGGCGGACGACACTGCTGGGACAAATTGGTGGCATTGGTGTTTCCGCTACGACGCACCCATCCATCCTGTGATGCCTCCTGGTCATTTAAGGGGCATCACCCATTTCCGGCGGGCCGGAGTCTATTCCAGGCGACCGGCTCATCTCCCCCAAGAAAAAGTACTCTTCTGCATGTTCATTTCTATATTTTATCGCTGTTCAACAAAATTGTAGCTCTTATATTTAAAATGGCAGGTAAGTGATGTGTATTAGGCGTCCCCTCACTCCCGGCGAGATCTTGGCCCCTGGAGGAGAAGCGCCTCAATAATTTGGCCTCGATTTGGCCACCAAAAGATTACCTCTTTCGTCCCTAATCCCTGCTGGAGCTCCAAGAGAAATTAGAAGGGTTCGGGTGTTTGAGATAAAAATTTAAGACAACTGGCCTGGCTTCTGCTCCGTTCCCCCTCGATCACAGCGCTTGTGTTGCACAAATCCCGGACCCAGGATACGGCCAAGCGGAGGACAAGGTAAACGACACTAACACTAACAATAAATAAATAACACTAAAAATAATTTTATATTGCTCCCCACCAGTTGCACCAACGGGATAGGCGGCCTGGAAATCGGCTGCGTGCTGGCGAGGCAAAAATTCTTCCAGCACGTCCCTTCATAGCCTCGGTTCGTTCCCTCAGTTCCGTACCTTCAGCCCATTACTTCTTAATCTCCTTCAATGCCTCGGCCAAGAGAAAGGCTCTTAATCCTCATCCGAATTTCCCGGTTCGCTCATTTGCATCACCCCCACTAGGAATACCTATCCTACCTATATCCTAGCCCAAATACACCACCCACTGTTATTCGATTTTCTAGAAATCTGACGGTTTAAAATAATATAAATGTTCACCAAATATCCGCTAATTTTCTCCTAGTAAGCATATATACCGTGCATATGTGCACGCGTTCGTAAATCGAAGTTATATGCCTTAAAAATTTGATGCCCTATTTTGTATGGAGCCGACCCCGATGTTGGATCACTATTATGCGATTTGCTCAAAAACTGAAACTGCTTGAAGAAATTGAATCTTGGTAGGGTAAAACTACAATATATGTCCTTCATTTTGGTATATCGAGTATTGCTGCACGCATTTGATTAGCCGAGTTATTAAGATATCCGTGGAAACCCGATTTTTCAAATGCTTTTTTTAATATATCCAAATGTTAAATGTCTTGAAACCCAGTAAAAAACAATAGTAAATTTATTTTTTAGCATTTAAAAACTTTATTTTATTCGAATTAGTGCTTTACTTACGAAACAAATTAATTATTAGAGATCCCCCATGTTCTACTACCCACCGTTCCATTTCGACGCTACTTTGACGGACATGAAATTTTGTCAAAAATGTGTTTCTATATCTAATGGTGGCGCCAAATAAAAAAGAGTGTGTAAGTGACATAACAATCGATGGTTGAAAAGAACCATTGATAGTGAACGGCCAAAGCAACTATTCGATATATCGATAGTGCCATCGACTGTTTTGCAGCTCTAATTGTCACTACGAATTGTTTCATCCCTTTATGATTTTTGTGCGTTCGTCAATTTAGAAATGTTTGGATCAAGTTAATTTTATAAGATATGGAATTCTATGATTACCCCAATGGTAAGGTTATTGCATTAGATTGTGCATCTTTGGTGTTAATGTTGTTTATATGTCGTAAAAAAGAAATTGTTTCTACTAACGATTGGGGCTTATGCTAACAACTGGTAACGTATACAAAAATATATACAGGGGTAGTCAAAAATATTTACACAAATTCACAATTATTTTCACCGCCAAACTTATTTTTGTTATTCTTGTTTTTGTTGACCGATTTCCATGAAATTTTTTTATTGCATAAAATGATCTATTCAGAAACAAGCAGAAAACGAAAACAAAAGATAACGGTTCATAGAACAATATTCAAAGCAAAAGAAAATATGTCTATTACTTTGGATATAGCTAAATAAACTCAATTCCAACCAATTGAAAGCCTTCATCAATACATAAGCACATTTTTTTAACTATTATTAAAGGGGTAGACCACCCTGACATTTTTTAAAAATCGAAATTTTTTTTTACTTAATCTTGATGCCGATATTCATACGGTCATTTTAAGATATCGGGCTTAAAAATATCTCATTACTCGTGGACTCTACAGCCATTAGAAGTGAGCGCTGTCGGTATACCTTAGAGTACTTTCTTTATCTTCTTTTGCGTTTTTCTCAAAACTACGTTTTTTTAAAACGGTGTACATGATTTCTCCAAAACCGCTAGACCGATTCTCCTCAAATTTCTTACACAGCTTCTCTATAATGCCCTCTATACCATGACGAAGAATTTTTTTGATATGATTTTTTGTTTTAAAGTTATACATTTTTAAAACAAAAATTTCGTAAAAAAAAAAAATTTTTTTTTTTCAAAGTGCTCCCATTTGCTCAAAAAAATTTTTCCCCAAAAACGGCTACGTCATGCTATAGCCATACTTATATAGCTTATAAAAAATTTTTGTTTTTGAATTTCGGATAACAAATGTGGTGTGCAGCATGTACACCATCCGACCATTCCCTAAAAAAAAAATCGTTTTTTGACTAGCTATATCTCCGAGGTTCGTAAATATTTTTTTTCTTTCAATAAGTATTTTTGAGTTTAACATATGTACTTTGATGTACTAATAAATAAAAAGTTTTATTCCTAATAACTTAATCAAAATGAATTTTTGAAAAACACTCCAATTTTCATGCGTTCAGGGTGGTCTACCCCCTTAAAGTAACTTATGAGATTGTCACAAAAAAATATTATTTAATTTTAATAACATCAAGAATAAGAACTAAAAGAAATTTGGCTATGAAAATGGTCGATGTCTAAATACTTTTGACTACCTTTGTATGTATGTACATATATAGCTGTGCAACACCTTACTAGTTTTAACCCAGAAAACCATTTCTATCGCGAGGACTCTTCTAAAAGATTAATTTAATCGCCCGCGAAATAACTTTCTGATCTTCTAAAGGACTCGCAGGTGGCTTTCCTAAGAGTCGCGGAAGTGTCCCCACAACTAGCATTGGAAGAGTTCTTTTGTTTTCTATTTTTATACCCTTGCAGGGTATTATAATTTCAGTCAGAAGTTTGCAACGCAGTGAAGGAGGCACCTCCGACTATATAAAGTATATATATTCTTGATCAGGATCAACAGCCGAGTCGATCTAGCCATGTCCGTCTGTCCGTCTGTCGGTTTCTACGCAAACTAGTCTCTCAGTTTTTAAGCTATCTGAATGAAACTTTGTAGTTAGCCTTCTATATACTCTCACTCGTATATATGTCGGAACGGGCCGGATCTGACGACTATATTAATAGCTGCCATAGGAATGATCGGAAAATTTGTACAACAAAATTTTTAACTTTTTCAGTTTTCAATAGAATTGGATCAAATTTGAGATATAGCCATTTTACTATACTCTACAATTTTGCATAAAATTTTATGAAAATCGGACTACTATATCATATAGCTCCCATAGGAACGATCGAGAAATTAATACAATTAAATTTATAACCTTTTCAGTTTTCAACTGATTTTCATCAAATTTTAGGCATAGGCATTTTATATTAGTTTTAAATTTTGTGTCAAATTTCATGAAAATCTGACATTTCCAAGATTAACCTTGGGTTCGGCCTTTCCTCTAAACATGCCTTTTCTTCAGTTGACAAAACAAACTTACCCTTAACAGGTGGCCAAGCTGTGCGTGACTGTGATAGCCAAGCTGGTTTAAGCTACCAATTTTGATAATCGGCATGATGATAGCCAAGTCAGGGCTATTTCAGAGTCTGACCAACAATTTATTCTGGAAATATAAATATTTAGTCCTTGCTTGACCAGGGAAAAGGGACCGATAGTAAATGAGCTGCGTTTCACTCAAGTCGTGGAATGAAGATAGGCTTAATAGGTGAAACACGAGTATTTGGCGTTATCAGTTTGACCGCATATCCATTATTAGTTTCGATAAGTTTCCCATACATGCATTTGAAATACGAACTGTTACCACCGTGTACATAATTGGGGAACTAATACCTCATTCCATTCGACAAATCTCAGCTAGCTATCTTTAAAGAGAATCTTTAGAATCACAGTTGTGGGCGCAAGCAAACCCAGTGGGTCGTACATCTCGGATAGTTCCGAGAGCAACGTGCGTTTGGTTAGAGCTCTTGTAATTCTGGTAATTTCTAGCTTGAGGAAGAGTCGGTTTTTGGATCCCAAGATTCAGATTTCAGTCATAAGTTTGCAACGCAGTGAAGGAGTCACCTCCGACCATATAAAATATATATACATGATCAGCATCAACAGCCGAGTCGATCTAGCCATGTCCGTCTGTCTGTTTCTACGCAAACTCGTCTCTCAGTTATTAAGCTATCCGAATGAAACTTTGTAGTTAAACTTCAATATACTCTCACTCGTATATATGTCGGAACGGGTCAGGTCGGACGACTATATCATATAGCTGCCATAATCATAATAGAAAGTTTTTTTGCAAAAAAAAAAATATACCGTTTTCAGTTTTCAACAGAATTTAATCAAATTAAGGATATATTTCTATACTATTATATAAAGAGGTAATGTAAGTTTGTTTGTTTGTTTGTATGAATTGAATAGGCTCCGAAAGTACTTGGCAGATTTGAAAAATTCTTTCACTGTTGGAAAGCTACATCATTCCTGAGTGTCATAGGCTATATTTCATTTTAAAAAAAAAAGGCATCCTTACTAAAATTAAGATAACGTAATCCAAGGTGTTAAAAAAAAAAAACAAAAAACTACCTTACATCTACCGCCCTCTACAGGCAGCCAAAGCATTTCCTGTCAAACATTCAAAACATATTGAAATAAGGAATTGGAGATAAAAATTTTATTTTTTTGTTCAGGTTCAGTAAGAAACGAAGTCCTGCCACCCAAGAAGTAGAGTTTGGGTCGTCGTAAGCGTAATACAGAAGCAAAAAGACGTAAGATTACGAATATAACTGACGAAGAACGGGCCTCCATCCGAGAGACTGAGCGGCTGAGAGCAATGCAGATGCACAAGGAAGAATCAGCAGAAAGACGAGCAGATAGGCTTGAGAGAAAACGATTAAGAGTTAGACAGTCGCGTTCTGCAGCAATCGATTTGATTCACTCTCAAAATAATGAACGCGACAGGGCAAGGGTAGCTGAAGCGCGTTTACAGCTTGCAGAAGATCAGATATAATCCAACTATTGATTACAGCTCGAATCGAATGTCGTTATTGGCCGGATGCATCAGGTCTGCATATACTGTCAGGCCTCTTAGATTGAATCAGACGAAACTTCGGTCCGAGGAATATATCCATTTGCGGGATGCTGTGATGAATGCAGCAACTCTTTTGAAGGATGGCAAAACTGCTCATACTACTTTTAAACTTCCACTATACGTCAATCATGAACAACAATCTACATGTTCAATACACAAAAATGGACCTATTGGTAAATTACTAAAAGACGCCTCATTGATTATGTGGGACGAATGCACGATGAGCCATAGAGCACATATAGAGGCCGTGAACAGAACCTTACAGGATCTAAGGAACTCCTCTGCAGTCATGGGCGGGATTACTTTTGTATTTGCTGGAGATTTTCAACAGACTCTCCCCGTTATTAACAGAGGCACGCGAGCAGATATCATCAAGGCATGTTTGAAATCGTCTCCCATATGGACTACGTTTGAAACATTAAAATTAAGGACAAATATGAGAGCTCATCTACATGGAATCACTGATAGCGATTTTCCACAGCAACTGCTAAAAATTTGGATTTTTGGAAAATATGGAAAATTTAATAGATTCTGTATACCCTGATATCGAGAATTTGCACGAAAGAGACTTCCATTGGCTGTGTTCTCGGGCTATAGTATCACCTAAGAATGATACTGTCAATGAAATAAATAATCTGATTGTTCAAAAAGTCCCCGGCCAAACAAAAACATACAAATCGATCGACACTGTAACGAATATTGAAGATGCAGTCCATTATCCACAGGAATTTTTAAATTCGTTGAACCCTTCTGGACTGCCACCCCATGAATTGACGTTAAAAATCGGAATCCCAATCATGCTTTTAAGAAATTTAAACCCTCCGAGCATGTGTAATGGGACGAGGCTGCTTATTAAGGAGTTAAAGGACAATTTAATAGTAGCAAATATTATCACTGGCCCAGCAAGTGGTCAACTAGCTCATATACCGAGGATACCGATGATCCCAACTGATCTGCCAATCCCATTTAAACGGCTTCAATTTCCGGTAAAAACATCTTTCGCATTAACAATTAACAAGTCCCAAGGCCAAACCTTCGAATTAGTAGGGATCGATCTGCGAAATAAATGTTTTACTCATGGTCAACTGTATGTTGGTCTATCGCGAGTCGGAGCCCCTGAAAATCAATTTATTTTGCTGCCACAAAATAAAACAACATCAAATATTGTTTACAGAGAAGCACTAACTAAATAAATGTAATGAACTCAATAATTGAAAAAAAAAGGATGAATATGTGTCATATTATTATTATTATTATGAATGTGTTAAAATTGACTAATCTAAATGTAATGTTTAATTCCCGTGCGAAGCAGGGACGGGCCGGCTAGTATATTATATTATTCTACAATTTTATGAAAATCGGACTACTATATCATATAGCTCCCATAGGAACGAACGATAAATTAATACAATTAAAAATTATAACTTTCAGTTTATCATATTGTCATCAAATTTGACATACAGCCATGTTATATTATTCTACAATTTTCTGTCAAATTTAACGACTATATCATATACAGGTGTAGTCAAAAGTATTTACACAAATTCACAATTATTTTCACCGCCAAACTTATTTTTATACCCTTGCAGGGTATTATAATTTCAGTCAGAAGTTTGCAACGCAGTGAAGGAGGCACCTCCGACTATATAAAGTATATATATTCTTGATCAGGATCAACAGCCGAGTCGATCTAGCCATGTCCGTCTGTCCGTCTGTCGGTTTCTACGCAAACTAGTCTCTCAGTTTTGAAGCTATCTGAATGAAACTTTGTAGTTAGCCTTCTATATACTCTCACTCGTATATATGTCGGAACGGGCCGGATCTGACGACTATATTAATAGCTGCCATAGGAATGATCGGAAAATTTGTACAAAAAAATTTTTAACTTTTTCAGTTTTCAATAGAATTGGATCAAATTTGAGATATAGCCATTTTACTATACTCTACAATTTTGCATAAAATTTTATGAAAATCGGACTACTATATCATATAGCTCCCATAGGAACGATCGAGAAATTAATACAATTAAATTTATAACCTTTTCAGTTTTCAACTGATTTTCATCAAATTTTAGGCATAGGCATTTTATATTAGTCTTAAATTTTGTGTCAAATTTCATGAAAATCTGACATTTCCAAGATTAACCTTGGGTTCGGCCTTTCCTCTAAACATGCTTTTTCTTCAGTTGACAAAACAAACTTACCCTTAACAGGTGGCCAAGCTGTGCGTGACTGTGATAGCCAAGCTGGTTTAAGCTACCAATTTTGATAATCGGCAAGATGATAGCCAATTCAGGGCTATTTCAGAGTCTGACCAACAATTTATTCTGGAAATATAAATATTTAGTCCTTGCTTGACCAGGGAAAAGGGACCGATAGTAAATGAGCTGCGTTTCACTCAAGTCGTGGAATGAAGATAGGCTTAATAGGTGAAACACGAGTATTTGGCGTTATCAGTTTGACCGCATATCCATTATTAGTTTCGATAAGTTTCCCATACATGCATTTGAAATACGAACTGTTACCACCGTGTACATAATTGGGGAACTAATACCTCATTCCATTCGACAAATCTCAGCTAGCTATCTTTAAAGAGAATCTTTAGAATCACAGTTGTGGGCGCAAGCAAACCCAGTGGGTCGTACATCTCGGATAGTTCCGAGAGCAACGTGCGTTTGGTTAGAGCTCTTGTAATTCTGGTAATTTCTAGCTTGAGGAAGAGTCGGTTTTTGGTTCCCAAGATTTCCCCAAAACTTTAACAAATCGAAAAGAATCCTGTTCTAAAGAGTCAGCAGGATACTTACAATTCTCCTGTGGCATGGGCTTTCAGAGAGCGCAACCGTTTTTATAAACTAATGGACGTTGATGCACTAAGGTCACTAATGTACATTCAAGTGACCCGTATGACACCAGGCACGTGCCTGTTTGGGTTAGGTGTTAGTAGGTGCGATGGAAAATATAGGACAGAATACGAGGAAATTGACTACCGGCGTGCTGCCAGATTGTTAGCTTGCATGCTTACTAAGTGTGTTAGTATTAATGATTTTAATTTGGGAAGGGTATCTACGTTAGAGATTAGTGTGTACAAATCATTATAATTTGCACATAACACTCTAAAAGGTTCATGCAGTTCAAAGGAGGTTCTACAGTGGCGCAACACCAATGGGATATTGGATCTAGTAGTTCTACATGGTACATGGAATTGGCTAAGGACGGCAAGTTTATTAATAGGAGTCTACTAGAGTAGGAAGGTAATCTTTGGTTTGCATCCCAATTTAAACCGCGTAGAGCGAAAAGTAAAAAGTTCTTTTGAACCGACTCAATGCGTTTACTATGGACGCCGTACTGAGGGCTCCAAACGCCGCATCCATATTCTAAGATAGGACGAACTAAGGAAGTATATAAGGATTTAGTAACATAGGGGTCATTGAATTCCTTCGACCACCGTTTAATAAATCCAAGCACACCCCTAGCTCTATTCACCATAGACGAAATATGATTAATAAAGTCAAGTTTTGGGTCCAAGCGGACGCCCAAATCGTCAACTGTATTAATTCTTTCCAAAGAGCAGCCGTTCAGCGTGTAAGTAGCAAGCTTAGGAGCGACACGAGAGAATGTCATTAGCTTGCATTTCGAGCCATTTAAGTTTAATAATTTTACACGGCACCAAGTTTGAAAATGATTAAGATCTGTTTGTAAGTCCGACTGGCAGGCAACGTCATTGTATTGCACGCAAAGATTGATGTCATCCGCGTACATAAGCACTCTGGAGCTAGTCAATACTTTGGGCAGGTCATTTATAAATAATGTAAACAATAAGGGTCCCAATTGGCTTCCTTGCGGGATGTAACCCTTAGAACATTAGATAAATTATTCTTAAAGAGGACCTTTTGCGTCCTGCCATTCAAATAACTAGAGATTCAATTAAGAAGATCACTTGGAAAACCTATTAAATCGAGTTTTCTAACGAGGAAAGAATGCTTAACAGAGTCAAATGCTTTACTGAAATCAGTATAAATTACATCTGTCTAAAAATTATTATGGAAGCCCTTTATAATATAGGAAGAGAGCTCCAAAAGATTCGTTTTTGTTGATCTTCGCTTAATAAAACCATGTTGACATGGAGAAATAACTGATCTACAATATAATGGCCAACAACTTAGAGATTTCTCTATAATTGCTGGCATCCAATTTACTACCTTTTTTGTGGAGAGGAATAATACACGATTCCTTCCAAATAATGGGAAAGTGGGAGGTTTCTAAGGACGAGGTAAACAATTTCAGAAGGGGATAGGGCGTCGGCATAATACCTGAGCACACAGCCAGGAATTCCGTCGGGACCTGGCGAATAAACTTGACCCGATGAAGATCTAAAAGGAGAGAGCTTTCGTTTAGGCTAGGACAGAAAATTAAGTTTGATTTGGGTATGTCGTAGGAATAGGTCTGGTGTAGATACGAAGAGCTAGAATAGGTTGTTTGAAAAAACTGCGAAAATAGATCGGCTATTGCCTGATCATTATTTGCATTAGTATTTTCAAATGAAAGCGAGGAAGGGTCTGTTTTACGCTTACGTTTAGTGTTAACGAAATTATAAAACTGTTTTGGGTCCTG
This sequence comes from Drosophila serrata, assembly GCF_035046125.1. Taxonomy (NCBI): domain Eukaryota; kingdom Metazoa; phylum Arthropoda; class Insecta; order Diptera; family Drosophilidae; genus Drosophila; species Drosophila serrata. Next base: position 555,225 of record NW_028256980.1, on the reverse strand, counting down.
TGAGAACTGGGCCCTACAACGAGTTAAATAGTTTTTATATCACGGTAAAGTTTGACCTAGCTGATAAATAAGATGAAAGGGCAGATTGAGAACCGGTGATTTTAAATTTAGCATACAGTCTAGATTTTTTATTTTTAAGTCGGCTCAACTCTTTAGTAAACCACGGCGGTTTATTCGAGCTTGGCGGATAATATAACGGAACACATTCAGTAAAAAATGAATTCATGGCACTGTAAAAAATATCCAAGGCAACAGCCATGTCAGTGCACATGTATAGATCAGACCAATTGAACTCGTTTATAAAATTATTCAGCCGTTCAAAGTCCGTTTTGCAAAAACATTCTGTACGTCACACCCAATATCAAGAGTCACATCGAAAGTTGGATGATAAGGATCTTCGGGCTGCGTCAGAGGCGCCACTCTTGCTAAACTGACTATCGCAGGATCAGAGACGAAGCAAAGATCAAGCAAGCGCTGTAAGGAATTTCGCACATGGTTGACTTGAGACAGCGAAATCTCAAACAAGCCAGCGATAAAGTCATGTTGTGTAGGTGTATGGAGAGTATTGTTGGAATTATTTTAGCACCAAATAGCACCAGGGATATTAAAATCTCCTAGGACTACCAACTGGTCTCTATCCAAAAGTTTACTGGAAACCATCTGAATAGCGGAAAGGTGATTCCAATAAATCGGAAGTTCCGACAGTGGAGGTATGTAGGAACAGGTAATAAAAATGGAGCTACCTTTGATAGATAGCTTCACACAGAGGAATTCAACATCGTTGCATTCCTCGAAGGTTAATAATTCTGACGTGAGTGAGGAGTCCACCGCTATAAGAACTCCACCCCCGCGTCTGATAGGGCGATCTATCCGATATACTGTGAACACAGCTGGAAAAACTTCGGAGCTCAGAATCTCTGGCTTTAATCAGGTTTCTGTGAGTACAATAACCTGAGATACAAACGAAAGGCTATCAGAATACAAGGAAGCTTACTACGTAAGCCTCTTGCATTCTGATAGGAAATACCTAAAGAGTAGGTTAGTTTTTTGGGTCGGGATTGGAAGACGTAGAAGGCACAGTGGTATGATCAGGCCTGGGAAGAGTTATTCCTACAGGCCGCTTTTTCTTTTCCTTCGCCTCGAATTCCTTAACAACGATGTACTCTGGCCAGAAGTTGGGAGAGCAAATAGTGTTAAAGAGCTCGTTAGGGACATTTATTTTGAAAGAAGAAATGTCCCTTGCGTAAGAAAATTTGAACTTTTCCACCTTCATCTTAATTTTTTCGGCTCTTGTTTTGCCTTGTATAAAGGCGAGAACATCTTCCGATATGTCTCGTTGGTGGAACCGCTATAAGGGCTTTTGGCAAGGCAGATCTGCCGTGCCATTGTCGGCCGGTATTCCGGGCCTGACACCCTGGGCAGATATATCTTTAAACTCGGGACTTTGAGGGGTCAATATTTGTGACCCCCGGGGGACAAAACAGAAATCACCGGCGGTACGGGCACTCCCGCTGCACATACGGGTACCGAATCTTTTCTAGCGCTCGATCTCAGCACTCTTGGAATTAATGCTGAGGTCGAGGGCTGTGCCGAGGGAGGCTGCTGCTGAGAGCCCGTTGCAGGTAGTTGGGGTCCGTCTACATGCTGCCCACCAGTAGCAGTTTTTTTGCGCCTAGGAGACTCATTTAATAGCGTAAGGCTATTAAATTGGGTGTCCAGCGCCAAGAACATATCAAGAGTTTTACGAAAACTCGTTAAAATTCCCTTAAAACCGCTTTTGGTTTGCCGCATGAAAGACATCATCTTCCTTTCTACATCGCGACAGGCCTCACAACAGTAACGCAGGCCGATGTTTTTTTTTTTACATCGTCCACCGTCCGAGCTGCTACTCCAATACACTTGGCGTGCATGACGTTGTCGCACAGCCAGCAGCCGATTGTAAGGTCACCTGCAGCAATTGCCTTTTTGCAGGTTTTGACGAAACAGACAATATTTCCGGACATTATAAGGACTTACCACTGTACTTTTACTTGAGAAAAAAGGGAAAAAAACAACAGAGCTATGAAGAAAGAAGTGAAGAGTCACAGCGAGAGCGAGAGAGCGGGAGAGCGAATGAGATCAGATAAGATAAGAAGTGCAGCGGCACAGCTAAAGCGAGAGAGTGGGAGAGCGTGGGAGATAAGTAGATAGCAAAAACGTTTAGCTGTTGGGACAAAAAGGAATGCAAAATATGCAAAAGCTAGCCTAGTAGCATAACTAAATTCGAAAATAAAACCAATTATATACACAAATAAGAATAGCTGCATGCACACGCGAAGTGAACTGGAAGCTATATACACAAATTAGAAAATTTAAGTTAACCCCGGTGGTTTGATTCAAACTTTAACACAAAACGAGAGCGCAAGAAAAAAAACACGTCCGTTCACTTGGAAAGATGAAAGATATTGAGCTCAACTCGAAATAACCGACATGTTGTCTTTTTACCCCATGTGTCAATAACATTGTCGAGAATAGATGGCAGCATGGCTTGATTTCTAGCCCTCTTCATAGTGTGATGACTACCAGCGGCATCATCAGGAAGTTTATTAACAGTCTTTACTTCAGCAGCAGTCAGATGAGTAGGTGCCAAAGAAACCGATCTTGACTCAATCGGGTGGACTAACGTGTAATCCTTAGCATTGCACTGACAGCAACTGTTCGAGGAGTTGCCGTGACTTGATGCGATCGGCTTAGGCAACTTAAGCAAAGCTTATCATCCCTTGCAAAAGTGCGGCGTTCTCGTACATCCAGGGCTTTGAATTTGGCACATGCATATATATTGTGCTGTCCTTGACAATATATGTATTCGTGAGACTTTATCCACTTGCATGATAGGCGACTTGGCGGCGTTTACTCTGGGCTGCTTTTGAAGCTTGCATGACGTGTAAATCCTGACAAGACTTTAAAGTATCACAATGAGCGAAGAGGAAAGTAAATAAATCATTTAAGGTTGCTTGGCCGATATACTACAGTTGGCCCAAGCTTGTTTGATTTCAGAACCTAACTTTGAGATAAGATAAGATAAATAAGAGTTAACCGCACATTTTGGCTTTCACAATTCAGCGCGTGTAGGCCACGTTTACATTCGTCGACGGAGTCAATTACCTTACGTAACTCCACGATATTTAAAATGTTTGTGGTAGATAACGACAGAAAATTCTAAACAAAAGATCGAACAATATGAGTTTTTTTGTTATAACGATTTTACAATTTCTCCCATCCGTCTCGATAATTATCATAACCAACGGCAATATGTTTAATTAGGGAGAGTGTTTCACCATCCAAATAATATTTCAGGCAATAAAACTGTTAGGAGCAGACCGCTAGCGCCTAATTGTGCGCGCATGGGTTTATGGCTGCCCCTGCTGCTCTCTTAGCTTTTCTATTATTTTCCTTATCTATTTCTCTCTCTCTTCTTCTGTCGCCTTAGCTTAAGCTAAGCTACATTGTAAGCGTTTTGATATATGTTAAAGTCGGTAGTTGCAGCTCCGACCAGAGAAGTGAAAACAAAAATATAGACAGCATATAATTACCTATTAGTGCGTTATAATAATTGCTTAAGGGTGGCAAATTCGTTGTCTTCCCCATAAACATTTTGGTGACCCCAACGTGATCTTTTGGCTCGGAGCCTGCAACCCGGTGTTCGTTGTTTAATATCGTTTAAACAAATCGCTTTGCTTCGCTGTCGCTTACTGGCATTCGGTCATAAGCACACAAGCAAACTCACACACATACCTTGTACATACCAAGCTGAGTTTCGGTTGCTGATTTTCGGTTAAATCGCGCTGTTAAACAAAATCTGTGTTGTGCCAAGCGTCGTAAATAGCGCCTATTGAACATATATATACCTATGCATATATAGCATAGACGCGCGTGTGCCAAAACTCCGCTGTTTCGAGGCCGACAATTACAATAACAACATTGTCGAGGTTCCGTTGCATCTCGGTGACGCTGATTTACCTTTAATTTGCGCGGTGAAAACCAAACGGGTTCCTATATACCGAAGCGGTCAGACATTTTCTCTTTATTGATTCTTTTAGCGTGAGAAAATAAAGATGTCAAACACAGAAAACTCGGTTCAGCATCAAAATGAGCCGCCAAGTGACGTGGACTTCTACCGAGCCAAGCCCCAATCTCTTTTGCGGCAATTAAGCTCGATGAATTATTATATAAACCCGGAGACTGTAGATCAGCTTGATGAAGCTGTTTTACTGGCGCGACTGGAGTGGATTAATTAATTAAATCTGGCCTTTGATTCCGCACAGACTTCACTGACTTTTCGGAGATAGCAAGCGACCATCGGATCGAATTCTCCACGGCGTTCATGGATGTGAAGGCGAAGATAAATCGAGGTTTAGCGGCGCTTCGCAAATCTCAATTGCCGGCTGCAACCGCTGCAAATTCAACATCCATAGAAATTACTAACCATCCGAATCTTTCTTTCCGATCTAGGAAGCCTCGGTTTTCAATTTTGGAGATAGCTCGGTTCCATGGATCCTATTCTGATTGGCCGGATTTTATTGCGACGTTCAGCACGGTCATCGGAAATGATGAAGAGCTAAGTGATATTAAAAAATTACAATATCTAAGGTCAGGCGGCGTGGCTCTAGAGACCATACGTTCGCTTCAGCGCTCGAATGCCAATTATAGAAAGGCTTTGGACTTATTCAAAAATCGATTCGATAATAAAGTTTTACATTTTCAGGCACACGTACAGGCAATATTTGGGTCAAAGGGTGTCGAGAAGGGATCAGCCAAGGGTCTTCGGGAGTTAAGCGATTGCATGAATTCGCATCTGCGAGCAATCCGTACCCTGGCCACTACGCAACCAATCTTGGACGGATTGCTGATTCACATCGTCGCACGCTCGATCAGAGGACGCGGGAAAAATGGGAAGAGGAGTTGTCCATCAGCGATCTATCTACGTGGGATTCTATGGAGTCGTTCTTGTAAAGGAGGTGTAGGATTATGGAAAATTCGGATCAAGCCTTGGTAACGCAAACACCAAGCCAGCAGGTGGGAAAAGCCCTGCATATGTATAGCTTCATTGCTTCAGTTGATAGCTCAAATCTTCCGCTATGTTCGTTTTGTGATGCAAGGGATCATTATTTGCCAAAATGCTCTCGATTTTTAAATTTGAGTCCGCATGTTCGATTTAGACAAGCAAAGAAGTTGCACCTGTGCCTCAACTGTTTGCGCAAGGGGCATAGTTTGCAGCAATGCAAGTCAACGCACTGCAGATATTGTCAATTGAAGCACCACTCATTGTTGCATTTTAATCAGGACCCATCTGTACCATCCACCACCTCATCTCTATCATCCGAGCCACTTCACAACTCTCAGCCATCAACATATTCATTAGCATTAGCATCATCACATTCATCATCGCATTCTTCAAACCCTCCACCAAAACCTACATATATTCTGCCCATTGATTACGTGTTGTTTCCAACCGCTATTATATATTTGAGAAATAAGGCTGGAGAATTTATGCCTTTCCGAGCAATCTAAGACGCGGCGTCTCAGCTAAACTTTATAACTTCTTGCCTAGCAAACCAACTATCGACATTCTAGCGCAATCCCTGGATGCAAGCTATCGTGCCTTATTCTCCGCGGTTGTGACTGATAGTATCACTGAGTATCAGCCCCATTTCGATATAACGCAGTATCATGGAAAATTCCGGAAAATATATCGCTCGCTGATCCTCACTTCAATCGATCAGATCGAATAGATCTCATAATTGGTGCTGGACTCTTCTTTGAAATAATGGCTACGGGACAAATTCATTTGGGTAGCGCGTTGCCAACCCTTTAGAACACCAAACTTGGTTGGATCGTGTCTGGAGGGCTGCCGAGTGCGTCTACTCCTCAGTCTGTCTTAGCTGCCGCCGTCAACGTTCCTACTCATCATTCTGATGATGGCACACTTGCTGCCGTAGTAAATCCAGCTGCCTTCTTGGCTACAAGAGGAATTCATCAGCTCTCTTACGATAAGAGAAAACATTCGCATGGAGGATCACAAACGTTTCTGACCCCATTTCGGAAAAGTTGTTGGCCAATTGGAGGCCACAAAGTCGCCAAGCTAGCCGTTCTGCCCCACGATGCCGACGAAGTTGGAACAGTACCTCTTCCAACGGGGGGAGTATGTTCGGAGCAGACCGCTAGCGCCTAATTGTGCGCGCATGGGTGTATGGCTGCACCTGCTGCGCTCTCTATTATTTTCCTTATCTATTTCTCTCTCTGTTCTTCTGTCGCCTTAGCTTAAGCTAAGCTACATTGTAAGCGTTTTGATATATATGTTAAAGCTAAGAGATGCGATCAGTTGTAGCAGCTCCGACCAGAGAAAAGAAACAGAAAACGAAAATATATATACAGCATTTAATCGACCTATTCTTGCGTTCGTAGTTATTGCTAAAGGGTGGCAAATTGGTTGTCTTCCCCATAAACAAAAACTTGTGGCTTTTCGTTATTGTCAAGTGAACTCAAAACAGATCACGAATCAGGCCAAGTCTCGTATTTTCCAGAAAATGTGGGAATCGCTACTGCTTCCAATGAGGAATTAATTTGTTCCAAAAGTTGGTTTTTTTCCTCAAATAAACCTTCCACTATACTTGAGAAAATGTTAGACTGGTCTTTTCCATAATATTAACCTCCCATTTTGTTTATGGCTTTTCTAAATATACCGGTTGCGGGGTAGAACTTTGCTTAGTATTTGGGTATATCCCAGCCAGGGCTTTCATATCCTTCCATTTTGAATGCCACTAAGTCATCGGAGAACTTCATAAAGTGGTTGAAAGTAGCTACCAAACGATCAAGCTTTAGTTGCAATGTTTTTTAAATCGTCGATGCATTATTGGGTTCATCATGAAAAAAACTGCTCAATTTGTCTTGTGGGAACCGCTGCTGCTTCCAATGAAGAATTAATTTGTTCCAAAAGTTGGTTTTTTTCCTCAAATAAACCTTCCACTATACTTGAGAAAATGTTAGTTAGACTGATCTTTTCCATTTCGTTTATGGCTTTTTTAAATATAGCGTTTGCGGGGTGGAACTTTGCTTAGTATTTGGGTATATCCCAGCCAGGGTCTTCATATCCTTCCATGTTGAATGCCACTAAGTCATCGGAGAACTTCATAAAGTGGTTGAAAGTAGCTACCAAACGATCAAGCTTTAGTTGCAATGTTTTTTGAATCGTCCGATGCATTATTGGGTTCATCATGAAAAAACTGCTCAATTTGTCTTTTATTATTCAAGAAAGTCAAACTCAAAGGCAATTTTTATTTTTGTGGGTCAAGTAGACTGCATTCATGTTTTTTGAGTTTATTAATTAGGTAGCGGTTTAAGACTACGTTTTTTAAGGAGTGTGATAAGCCAGCAGTTGTGGGTAAAGTTCAACTATAACTAAGTACATAAGATATAAAAACGCGCAGACATTCAGAGAAGAAGATCGCGTGATGTTTTTATACTTATGCAGATATGCTGATTTTCGGCGAGATTAGATTTAAGTGAGAGCTTAAGCTTTTAAGCTAGGTACACGCCAAGAAAACAATTTTCAGCAATTCAATTTGCACGTATAAACACGATTAAAACCATTTTACTGCAAACAAAAAATTTGCAAAATATTTTGCAGCAATATTATTTGGTTGTCGTCTGAATACATTATTTTTACCGCTATCTAGATTGTGTCAACAACCGAGTCATCTGTCCTTTTCTTTGCAAACTCAGTTTTAAAGCTATCTTAAGGAAACTTTGCAGTTAGTCTTCTATACTCGCACTCGTATATATGTTAGAACCGGCCGGATAGCTGCAATCGGAAAATTTCTAGAAAAAAATGTTGCTTCATTTTTCAACAGATTCTCATCAAAATAATTATATTCTAGAATTTTGTTAAAAATATCATATCGCTGCCATAGGATCGATCGAGAAATTAATACAACTGAAATAACTTTTTCAGTTCTCATCAGACTTGCATAAAACTTGAGCTATAGTCATTTTGTATTATGCTAGATTTGTTTGAAAATCGTACGAATATATCAAGTATGTATCTGTAATATGAACGATCGAGAAATTAATACAATTAAAGATTATCAGATTAGAGAGCTGTTTTTTGAATCGGAATTAAACGTATAATGCGCGGTGGTCTGCAAGACCGCCGAGTCAATCCCTCATGCTTAGCGTAGTTCATCCAAAAACCGTCGCCGTAGAAGGATACCTCGTCCACTACGATTACCCTGTCCCTGCTCCAGTCTTCCTTTGTTCTTCCTGACCGAAGTAATCTCCGCGGACAGTTTGTCGATTCTTCCGTTGGATTGTACATTGATGCCTTTAAGTAACTTGCCGTGCCCTCCAGCAATTGTTGGCCTTCTGTGTTACTGCGCTTTGGGTGGCAATGTCCATTACGAACAATTCTATCGGCATTATGGTCAGCATTTCATGAGCAAAGTTCTTCCGCATACACTGCTTGTATCCTTGTAAGTTTTGATATACTATTTGCCGTCGTTAGTGCTGGGCACCATACTAGGACCCCGTATGTTAATACTGCTCGCACAGTTTTATATTATTCTACAAATTTGTGTAAACTGTTAAGAAAATCGTACTACTATATCATATACATAGCTCCCATAGGAACGATCGAGAAATTAATACAATTATAAATTATTTTTATCAAATTTGCGATTTTATATTATTCTAAAATTAGGTTTTAATTTTAAGAAAATAGGACGACCATATCATAAAGCTGCCATACAAACGATCGTTAGATAATGTAAAACTGTAAACATAATATATAAGTATGAAATGAAAGCAAGCATTACATATTTATTTTTTTCACATAAGTATATATAATTAAATTGTATTAATTCCTAGTGATCGAAGTTCAAGGGTATATAAACTTCGGCGTGCCGAAGTTAGTTTCCTTTCTTGTTTTTAATTGAATAATTAATTTAAAGCACTTCATTAGTTTTATTGTTTATTACAAAAAAAAAAAGAAATCTAAATACTACGTTTTAGAATGTTGAAAATAATAAATTTATAAGTATTTGTAATCAAGTATTTCTGTAAAGAACTTTTTGTTACTTTGTGACTAATTCATTTATAAAGCATAAACCCTCATTAAAATGTTTAAAGAAAAAAGTATAACCTGACGGCTAATACTGATATTAAAAAAAAAAACAGACAATAGTCATCGTCTGTTCTTTTTGGAATATCGAGACAGGTCAAAGGCTCGAAGGTAAATAAAAGAAGAAAGAAAGCTGACTTCGGTACGCCAAAGTTTATATACCCTTGCAGATAGAACTTCGATGACTGAGAATCAATACAATATATATTATATAGGTTAGGCTAGGTTGCACCGGACGGCCCTCCTGAGGGGGCCAATTATAGGCCAGTATGGCCCTTCTTTATCCGGATGTTGTTTTTCACATGGTCCTGGAGAATCTTACGCGGTGTTGAAGTCCTTTAGGGTCGCGGTAGTTTTTGCGAAGGCAAGTAGTTCACCTGTCGACCTCTTGGAGGCATCTACAAGTGATACCAGTACTGGGGCACCTAGGTGCTTTAGTCTTGCCTGCGTTAGGGCTGAGCATTTACAGATGAGATGCTTCAAAGTTTCAGCCAGTCCGACTCTTTCCTTTGCAAGTTCGTCTGCGATTTCGTTTCCCTCTATGCCCTGGTGGCTGGAAATACAGTAGATCCGCACTGACGTTGTCGTGCTATAGTACGTCCCTGCTTGCCAGCACATTTTTGGAACTGACCGCTGACGATTGCATGAATCTAATCGCCCCCTGACTGTCTACGAACAGGTTTACCGCCTCACATGTGCGGGCTATTTCCTGCACAAGCTCTGCCGCCTTCCTGATGGCGAGGACTTCCGCCTGAAATATGCTGCAATGGCTTGGTAGCTTATACGACAGCCTCATCTCGGGGTATGTACAGTATATAAACGCTCCAACTCCTCCTTCCATCTTGAGCCGTCAGTGTAAATATTGAGGTATCGAGCAGGGTCCTGAACCGTTTGCCAGTCTTCAGGTCCCATAAATGTTCATGTTTTCACATCCGGGCAAGTTCTAGGCGTCATGTAGTCAGATACACTGCTCATGGTTCGACCAATTGAACCGTATTCGTATCCTTTGTCAACATGCTTCCTAGCGCTACAAGGCGTTGTGCAGCCTTCCCCGCGGTCAGTTGGATCAATTCCAATTATAGTCTCTTCAGCTTTTGGTTGACCTCTGCGCCCCAGATATATATAAGCAGTGCCTGCCGCTGGGTTCTCTCCATAAGCTTTTTGTAAGTCCTCTTTTCCATGGCTTGCCACCATACTAAGACCCCGTATAGCTAAGTCGGACGCACCACCAATATGTAGACACAGTGCATCAGAGCGCGTATGAGGCCCCATGATCTGCGCAGCATCATCTTGGATGCATATAGCGCAATGGTGGCCTTTTTACCCTCTCTAGTGCATTGGGCTTCAATGCCAGCTTTCTGTCCAGTACAGTGCCCAGGTATTTGACTGGTGTTTTCAGGGTCAGCCTGGTTGTATTTATTTCTGGGGGATCCATGGCGGTACCTTGCATCCGTCTTATCCGCATTGATACTGAGTCCTACCTTGTCCTTGTCTACGAAGACTCCGAGCGCATACTCCTTGTTGTGCAGCGCTCCTTCAGTGGTGGCTACTAGCGAATACAGCGCCGTCTCCACTGATTTCCCTTTTGTGTATGCGTGCTGGCTGGTTGACAGTGATCTGCCCACATCGTTTCTGATGTATACGTCCCGCAGCTTTTCTAGCGTCTTGAGTAGAAAGGAGGTGAGACTTATCGGCCTGTAGTCCTTAGGACTGACGTGACTGCTCTTTCCTGCTTTAGGCAGGAAGACAATCCTCGAGGTCCTCCATTGGATTAAGATATAGCCCGTACTAAGACAAGCTGTGTATATTGCGTATAGCCATGGAGTGATGACTTCTTTGGTCGCCTGCAGTATGGCTGGAAATATTCCATCTAGTCCTGGCGCTTTTATCCCCGCGCAGGAGTCTATAGCCCAGTGAATTCTTCTAGAGGATATGAATTCATTTGGGTGCTTGTTAGCATCGGTGATCTTTGTGCAACCTGGGAAGTGCGCGTGCGTTAGTGATGTTAGGGCCTCTACGCTGCCCTCAGTCCACTGTCCGTCGTCGCGTTTGAGCTGTATCTGAATGGTGGGTCGCTTTGAAAGCAACTTCCGTAGTCTAGCCGTTTCTTAGGCCGTTTTTTTGTTGGAGCAGAAGATTCTCCAAGAGCTCCTTTGTGCCCTGCGTATTTTTTTCTTGTAGATTCAGATCAGGATTTTGTATTCCTCGTTTATTGTATCATCCTTCGCCTGCTTGGCGAGTTTGAAGAATTCTCTGAGGTTATCGCATTAAAGCGAGAGGCCCTTGTTCCACCAGGGTGATCTGGTCCTTTTCTTGCTTCTTGAAATCGGGCATGATGCGTGATATGCACCCATATCTTCATCGGATTTTACTGTGCCCGGACTAGTCACGAGTTTAAGAGAAATTATATCTTGAAACTTTATCCAGTTAGTGTTGCGGTGTTCCGTGTTTCTAAAGACTGTTGGTTTTGGAGAGTGCTCGAATCCGCATTGGAACTGTATGTACCTGTGATCCTAAAAGGTTGGTCTCTCCAGGACCTTCCAGTCTGATACCATTGTACTTTGTCCTGCTACGAGTGTTATATCGAGCACGTTGGACGAGGTGGGGTCTACAAAGGTGTGTTCCTCCCCCACGTTTGCTATATCTAAATTGCTAGAGAGAAAAAAGTCTAATAGTGACTCAATTCTGTCGTTTATGTCGGGGCTTCCCCATACGCTGTGGTGCGCATTGGCGTCTGCACCTACGATCAGTTGCTGGTCTTTTGAGCCATGTTCTTCCAGACTCCTGAGTTCTTCCCGTGGAGCTGGTCTATCGTGTGCCATGTAGCACGAAGCTACCATTAGGCGCTTCTTCTTGCTTTCTAGTAACACAACAGTCATGTCGTCCGAGCTGTAATGAGACATAAGGTTAGCTTGAAGACCCTTCCGTACCGTTACGGCGGTTCTGTATCTGCTTAACAATGGTGTGTAGGACTAAAGGATTTTAGGATTTAAGGACTTTAGTCCTGCAATGGTATTGCTTGAGGCAATTCATGGCTCTTGGACTAGAGCTACATCGGCGGACCCTTGCTCCATGGCATTTAGGAGCTCCGCCGACGCTACCTTGCTCTTATGGAGATTGGGATTCTGACGCTGCAGCAGCTTCAGCGCTCGGTCCCCTTGGATAGCGCCTGGGGAAGTAACTTCGCTTTTGGGATAGATGAGATTAGTTCCCTGTCCACCACCTCCACCTTGGCCCCGTCCCACAACGCTTCGATCCGGCCGACCGTTTGCGTCAGCCACTTTCTCGTAGGGTCATCCATACACTTTAGGATTTTGACTCCATTTAGCCACCGGCACCTTCGAATGTGGGCATGTCCGCTACAGGGTCTTCCTCCATGTAACTAATGACTCAACAAGCCGCGCATGCACCGTCTTGTACCGCGCCTCGGTCATCTTGCCTTTCTCATCGCTCCTGTCAATAAGTGCCACGATCAAATGTCGTTTGCTCACCTCACTGGCCTTCGCGATTTTCCTTTCTCTTTGGGTTTTCGCCCTCAAGGGGGGGCCTGCTTCCTTGGGCACGCGTTGCCGCTTGCTCGCCGGAGTGTCTTTTATGGGACTCTCGGCAGAGCGTTCCCGCTTGGTGGCAAGCATCTCCTCCACATTGTTGGCGAAACCGGTCGTTGATGCCATGTTGGGAAGCTTAGCAGAGTGCTGCTCACCTCGATCCTTTGGTCGGCTCAGTTAAGCTTTACCTTCTCCTCTTCGGATAGGGCAGCTTTTGTCAGGAGCCGGCTCTGGATTCGAAGGGCAGCTTGTACTGCGCCTTAGCATTATTCCACTCGCTTGAACGCGGGGAGCTGGTGCCTGGTTCTGGCGAGTGAAGAAGGCTTTCTTCCTCCTCTTTCGAAAGCTGCACGCTCTCCAGGTCCGAGTCTGTATACACAACGGCACCCGTGCTGCTTAGCCTGCTGTGTGTAGTTATTTTGGCAGTAGCGTTACAACTGACTTGACCTGCTCCCGTCAAATCAGAGGTGTGACTGCTGGCGACATGGAGAGAGGATTTCTCCCCTCCGTGCCCGCCGGTGGTAGCAGTCACGCCTTCCATCGTTGTTTGGGCTGATATCCCGGTTGAAAACAACTTCACCGGCAGAATCAAGATATCACTCGAACGAGTTGGGAACCTTAGCGGTTGTGAACTCCATTAAATATTTTCGACATTATTTGTTGGGCAGGAACTTCGTCGTTTATACTGACTGCAACTCGCTAAAGGCGTCGAGAAATAAACGATTTAACTCCCAGAGCACAGCGTTGGTGGGCTTATTTGCAGTCATTCACATTTGATTTTCAGTATAGAAAAGGGAATAGAATGGCACATGTTGACTTTTTGTCGAGAAATCCTCTTTCACCAAAGCCTACTTTAACCGCAAAAACGGTCGAAGAGAAAAGAGTAAATTTAGCTGAAATTTCAAGCCACTGGGTTATTGCTGAACAACGTCGAGATTCGGACATAATCGAAATAGTTAAACATTTTAAAAACTTCTCTGCCTGGAGATATTGCGAAAACCTATGAACTAAGGGCAGAAGTTCTTCATCGAAAAATACAGAAAAATGGGCAAATGCGTTGTTCACCAGTGGTGCCACGAGGTTTCAGATGGTCTGTCATAAATCAAGTTCATGAGTCAATAATGCATTTAGGTTTTGAGAAGACATTACATTAAACTTACGATTTCTACTGGTTTGACAATATGTCAAAATACGTAAAAAAAATTTGTCGACAACTGCATCACTTGCAAAATATCAAAATTCACTTTAGGAAAAATACAGACTGTGTTGCACCCAATACCAAAAGCCACTATTCCTTGGCACACTATTCACATCGATATAACAGAAAAATTAAGTGGCAAGAGTGACCAGAAGGAGTGTGTTATTGTTCAGGTAGACGCGTTTACCAAATATGTCTATCTAAGTCATAGTCTTAAATTTGACAGTGAGAGTTGCATAAAAGCCGTCCAAACTACTGCTTCATTGTTTGGAGTACCAAACCGAATATTAGCTGACCAGGGAAGGTTTTTTTACAGGCGCAAAGTTCAGTCAATTTTGTTCAGATCAAAAAATAAACTTGCATTTGATAGCCACTGGTGCAAGTCGAGCTAATGGTCAGGTGGAGTGAACCATAAGCACGTTAATGAATATGTTAACGGCGGTTTAAACTGGAACACAGTCTTGGCAGGATGTGTTAGGAGAGGTGCAATTGGCAATCAATTGTACAACAAACCGCACTACGAAAGCAAGTCCTTTAGAAATGTTACTGGGAAAGGTAGCACGCCCATTAGGATTACTTCCACCTAGTGACATAGAAAATGTTATTGATTTGCCAAACGTAAGAGCGCAAGCTGCAAAGAATGTGTTAGCCAATGCAGCTTATGATAAAGAACGATTTGATAGAAGGCAAAAGTAACAAATCACAAAGTAGGACATTTTGTGTTACTTAAAAGCGAAGAAAGACACCAGACCAAGCTAAGTCCGAAATTCAAGGGGCCTATTGAAACAGTAAAAGTTCTTGAAGGTGACAGATACTTTTTAAAGTCCTTAAACAATAAAAGAAATTATAAATATGCACATGAGGATTTAAGAAAATTACCATAGGGGCAAGTGCCCGAAGAGGTAAATGTGTGTGATGATTATGATAATATTGTTGAAGGTAATATAGCCGTTGCAGAAGGTGAAGAGAGTGAAAATGCAAGTACTGAGAAGATTAAGAGTATGGAAGAAAAAAGTGAAGTACACCAAGAAGGGTGACGAAGTTGAACTGCTGGCCAACGGAAACGGCAGAGTGCTGAAACCATAAAATAGAATGCAATCACAAGTGCAATACATATTGTTTGTTTTGATCATGGCGTGTGGGACATTTGATTTTGTGGCAATAAGAGTGAATAATGAAGAAGAATGAATAAATTGAATTGAATTGATGAAAATGATGGTTATGAAAGCCAATACTGTTTTGTGAAATTGTTAATATGATAATTTGTTGTGAATTAAGATTGCAAAATTGGATATTATTATGAAACTATTTAATGTTCAGTCTAATAAATAAAAGAAGGAAAGAGAAATTCTAATGCTGTTATTTTCTACACGAGGTCGTGTTAGGGTCAGGATGGCCGTGTCAGCGCATTGAAACTGCGTAGTTGTGTACGAATACACATTTTCGGGTATTTCGTCAGAAATACTAATTTCACAAGAATGGTAATATTGCATCAGCTTATAATTGTACTGAGTTTGTGTAGCGTAGTTTTGGGAAGCGAGTCGACAGCGTTGTGTCGCTGTCGCCGAATGTGTTTCGAAGGCATTGACATAGAAGCGATGAGGACGACAGATCAGTTAACTGCGTACTGCAGTAAACTGGAGTAAACTTCGAAACCCACTTCGCTTTAATTGAAGACGAACATAATTCGACATATTTAATATTTTCAAAGTAAATTTTTCCCAATTTCCAAAATGCCAAAACTTGCTACTATGAAAAAAATTATATTAAAATTAACTGGTTTAATCTTAAAGACAAGCATACATTCTCAAAATTGAATAACCTGCCATATAAACATAGTAAAAATATTTTTTTTAATTTTTTATTATAGATCTCAAAATGTCGATAAACACCTAAATTTTCGCAACCCAACCAAAAACAAATATGAAACGTTTTGTAAACCTTTTCAAATTAAAACACTTTCTTTATTGTTTATCTTAATCAATTCGAAACCAAAATGTCTATTAATATATAAGTTAAATTCATAATTCAAATTATTTTATTTGTTAAGCTTTTGCGATTTCTTTAGCTTTAATGATTTTTATAGTTACTTGAACTTTATAGCCCTTAAATTTTTAAATTTTGAGATATATATTGGCTGTTAGAACTCATCAAAATAAATATCAATGATCCATTCATTTATATGTTAAAAATAGTCCTACTATAACGTATGAGTTTTACCAAAGTATATGCGTTTCGAATTGAATTTGGCAAAACAATAACAAGACACTTCTAGATAATGTAATTTGTAGCGTGTGACGCAGGCGCAGTGCGAATACACAAATTAGCAGAATGTGAAGTCTGTAATAATTGAGGTCTCTTAGTCGGACGCAACCAGCAGAGTAAGAAGGACAACCAGATACTCGGAGTGAATTTAATAAAAGTGTGAAAAAAGGAAAAGGTCGTTGAGTGGGGCAGTTCACATTGTGTTGCGGAGACTTGAAGAACTTGCATTCTCCATTCGGGGAAATTAAAAAGCCAACGTCCTGTGACTCATCCTTAAACGCATGGTACTGCAATTTGACGGAATCCGAAACATTCCCAAAATTGAATAACCTGCCATATAAACATAATAAAAATATATATAATTTTACTTACCTATGGAACACTTACCAGAACAGCTTCAATATATTATATATTTTATTTATATTTTCAGACGATCTGTCGCCCTTAGTAACAACCACACAAAATGAGTATAAAAATAATGTTTTTGACGATATATTGAATTCATCTGAAGCACATATCGACACATCACCGGACTTAAATGAATTATTACGGGATGTTCAAAATGAGCACGACATTTCGGGAATATATCATATTGATCAAATTAATGACCTAACTTATTGTTTGGACTCAATATCATCAATGTCTGAACTTCCCTATTTTAAACAAATCCAAGAAAGTTCAAAGTACGTGTCCCTTGTCGATGAAAATGAAAATGTTGACGATCTAAACAGCTACTTAAATTACGTTAACATCAGTCAATTGGGATGTGACGGCAAAACATTAAATACACATGATCGTAATACACCGTCTCCTACAGGAAGCTGCAGCAGTTCTAGTGGGAGCTCAACAAGTGGGGTTCAGAGTGATATATCTGATGCCTCATTAAATAGGCCGCTTGACCAAGTCATTGTTGAGTCAGTTAAAGTTAAACAATTTATTAAACCCCAAGATGAACAATTTAATATAAAATTGGGCAGTAATTTTTCAAATTTATCAGATATAGAATATTTAAAACCACAATCCTCGGCGGAACTTAATTCTTTAAGTTCTAACAATACACAAAATAATCCAATTGCTCCCAGTTTTAATTTAATGAATAATAAAACATACATTAGTACAGAAATCACAAATCTATCGGCAGATCAAACGAAAAATATTGGTGCACCACTAAAGCCAAAGACTATAGTTTTGTCTTCGCGGGACTATAGATCGCTAATGCAAAAAATACATCCAAGTGGAGCTAAGGCTTTTTCTAAGATAAATGTTAATATTCCAAAAAACGTTACACAGAAAACTAAAATAGAGGGGTTAAAAATTGAGCCTAAATCAAACTTAAAAAAGAAAGAACAAGAAAAGGCAGAACACTCTGTGAGTCAAATGTTAAAACACACAAATGGTAGCCCCAAGTTTGACTTCTTAAAAAGTCTTACAGCTGACGAAAAGATGTACAAAAAACAGCAGCGATTAATTAAAAACCGTGAGTCTGCTTACTTATCCCGAAAAAAAAGAAAGGAATATGTAGTCGCACTGGAAACAAGAATAAATAAACTTGAACAAGAAAATTACTTTCTAAAGGATGTAAGTATAGACGTTATTCTATTAATTAAATAATTATAAGATCATAAGAATTAATACTTATGATGCTAAAAATAAAGTGGAACATTTCTTAGATTATCACTAAGTCAGAGTTTTGCTTATAAGGAAACTCCCAGTTTAACCATTTTTTATTGTGTTCTTATATTGACGTACTCATACGGCATCGAAATTTTAGCTCTGCTTCATTCTAAGCTTCTTCAAATTGCCAGTAAAAATTTAAGCCCTTACTACGAAACAAAGATAACAAGGTACAATTGAGTTTGAAAGCGCAAAAACTACAAATATAGCCCAAAAACTCGTCGTTGTTTTTCCCTTGCATTTTTATTTATTTTAGTTAAAAGTTTGCAGCGCAGTTAAGGAATATTTTTGACCCTATAAAGTGTATATATTTTTTAGCAGCGTGAAGTCGAGTCCATCTAGCTTTGTTCGTCTATCCGTTTCTTCTACAAAGCTATCTGAAGAAAAGCCTAGTTTTCGATTTCTACAATTTCGTTTTTAATTTTATAAAAATCGGACTACCATATCATATGGCTTTTAATGGGAACAATCAATAAAATATTACAAAAAAAATACAAATTAAAGCTTTGATGTTTTTTATATTTTCATGTACTCAGAGAAATTGCGTTTTTTTAATATTTCAGAATTTGGAATTCAACTTTATGAAAATCGGATATGTCATATAGCTATCATATTTCATATTTCATCTTTCCAAGTGAACGGACGTGTTTTTTTCTTGCGCTATCGTTTTGTAAAAAAGATTGATTCTAACCACCGGGGTTAACTTGAATTTTCTAATTTGTGTTTATAACTTCCCGTTCACTTCGCGTGTGCATGCAGCTATTCTAATTTGTGTACATAATTGACTTTATTTTCCAATTTAGTTGTGCTGCTAGTGTTAGCTTTTGCATATTTTGCATTCCTTTTTGTGCCTTTTTCGTCAAGCTTTTGTTTGCGCCGTCGCAACAGCTAAACGTTTTATCTATCTATCTCCCACGCTCTCTCACTCTCTCGCTTTAGCTGTGCCGCTGCACTTCTTCACTTCTTCATCTAATCTCATTCGCTCTCCCGCTCTCTCGCTCTCGCTGAGACTCTTCACTTCTTTCTTAATAGCTCTGTTGTTATTTTTTCAAAGTACAAGTACAGTGGTAAGTCCATATAATGTCCGGAAATATTGTCTGTTTCGTCAAAACCTGCAAAAAGGCAATTGCTTTAGGTGACCTTACAATCGGCTGCTGGCTGTGCGACAACGTCATGCACGCCAAGTGTATTGGAGTAGCAGCTCGGACGGTGGACGATGTAAAAAAAAACATCGGCCTGCGTTTCTGTTGTGAGGCCTGTCGCGATGTAGAAAGATGATGTCTTTCATGCGGCAAACCAAAAGCGGTTTTAAGGGCATTTTAACGAGTTTTCGTAAAACTCTTGATATGTTCTTGCCGCTGGACACCCAATTTAATAGCCTTACGCTACTAAATGAGTCTCCTAGGCGCAAAAAAACTGCTACTGGTGGGCAGCATGTAGACGGACCCCAACTACCTGCAACGGGCTCTCAGCAGCAGCCTCCCTCGGCACAGCCCTCGACCTCAGCATTAATTCCAAGAGTGCTGAGATCGAGCGCTAGAAAAGATTCGGTATCCGAATATGCAGCGGGAGTGCCCGTACCGCCTGTGATTTCTCTTTTATCCCCTGGGGGGTCACAAATATTGACCCCTCAAAGTCCCGTGCACACAAATATATCTGCCCAGGGTGTTAGGCCCGGAATACCGGCCGACAATGGCACGGCAGATAACAAATCTGCCTTGCCAAAAGCCCTTATAGCTGTTCTACCAACGAGACATATTTTTGTCTCGCGGTTCTTCCCTGACCAAACATCGGAAGATGTTCTCGCCTTTATACAAGGCAAAACCAGAGCCGAAAAAATTAAGATAGAGTACATCGTTGTTAAGGAGTTTGAGGCGAAGAAAAAGAAAAAGACTTTTGGTTAGAGACCAGTTGGTAGTTCTAGGAGATTTTAATATCCCTGGTGCTATTTGGTGCTCAAATATATTCAACCAATACTCTCCATACACCTACACAAGATGACTTTATCGCTGGCTTGTTTGACATTTCGCTGTCTCAAGTCAACCATGTTCGAAATTCCTTACAGCGCTTGCTCGATCTTTGCTTCGTCTCTGATCCTGCGAGAGTCAGTTTAGCAAGGGTGGCGCCTCTGCAGCCCGAAGATCCTTATCATCCAACTTTCGATGTGACTCTTGATATTGGGTGTGACGTACAGAATATTTCTGACCGTCCCGCCAATAAAGTCCTATGTTTTCGCAAAACGGACTTTGAACGGCTGAATAATTTTATAAACGAGTTCAATTGGTCTGATCTATACATGTGCACTGACATGGCTGTTGCCTTGGATATTTTTTACAGTGCCATGAATTCATTTTTTACTGAACGTGTTCCGTTATATTATCCGCCAAGCTCGAATAAACCGCCGTGGTTTACTAAAGAGTTGAGCCGACTTAAAAATAAAAAATCTAGACTGTATGCTAAATTTAAAATCACCGGTTCTCAATCTGCCCTTTCATCTTATTTATCAGCTCGGTCAAACTTTAGCGTGATGAACGCGCAGTGTTATAAAAACTATTTAACTCGTTGTAGGGCCCAGTTCTCACAGGACCCATAACAGTTTTATAATTTCGTTAACACTAAACGTAAGCGTAAAACAGACCCTTCCTCGCTTTCATTTGAAAATACTAATGCAAATAATGATCAGGCAATAGCCGATCTATTTTCGCAGTTTTTTCAAACAACCTATTCTAGCTCTTCGAATCTACACCAGACCTATTCCTACGACATACCCAAATCAAACTTAATTTTCTGTCCTAGCCTAAACGAAAGCTCTCTCCTTTTAGATCTTCATCGGGTCAAGTTTATTCGCCAGGTCCCGACGGAATTCCTGGCTGTGTGCTCAGGTATTATGCCGACGCCCTATCCCCTTCTGAAATTGTTTACCTCGTCCTTAGAAACCCCCCACTTTCCCATTATTTGGAAGGAATCGTGTATTATTCCTCTCCACAAAAAAGGTAGTAAATTGGATGCCAGCAATTATAGAGGAATCTCTAAGTTGTTGGCCATTATATTGTAGTTCAGTTATTTCTCCATGTCAACATGGTTTTATTAAGCGAAGATCAACAACAACGAATCTTTTGGAGCTCTCTTCCTATATTATAAAGGGCTTCCATACTAATTGTCAGACAGATGTAATCTATACTGATTTCAGTAAAGCATTTGACTCTGTTAACCATTCTCTCCTCGTTAGAAAACTCGATTTAATGGACTTTCCAAGTGATCTTCTTAATTGGATCTCAAGTTATCTGAATGGCAGGACGCAAAAGGTCCTCTTTAAGAATAATTTATCTAATGTTCTAAGGGTTACATCTGGCGTCCCGCAAGGAAGCCATTTGGGACCCTTATTGTTTACATTATTTATAAATGACCTGCCCAAAGTCTTGACCAACTGCAGAGCTTGGAGTGCAATACAATGACGTTGCCTGCCAGTCCGATTTACAAACAGATCACAATAATTTTCAAACTTGGTGCCGTGTAAACTTTTTAAACTTAAATGGCTCGCAATGCAAGCTAATGACATTCTCTCGTGTCGTTCCTAAGCTTGCTACTTACACGCTGAACTGCTGCTCTTTGGAAAGACTTAATTCTGTTGATGATTTGGCGTCCGCTTGGACTCAAAACTTGACTTTATTGATCATATTTCGTCTATGGTGAATAGAGCCAGGGGTGTGCTTGGATTTATTAAACGGTGGTCGAAGGAATTCAATGACCCCTATAAATCCTTATATACTTCTTTAGTTCGTCCTATCTTAGAATATGGATGCTGCGTTTGGAGCCCTCAGTACGACGTCCATAGTAAACGCATTGAGTCGGTTCAAAAGAACTTTTTACTTTTCGCTCTATGCGGTTTAAATTGGGATGCAAACCAAAGATAACCTTCCTACTGTAGTAGACTCCTATTAATAAACTTGCCGTCCTTAGCCAATCGTAGAACGATGCTAGGGATAACCTTTATTTTTAACCTTATACATGGTGATGTGGAAAGTGCTGACTTGTTGCTAACAATCTGGCAGCACGCCGGTAGTAAATTTTCCTCGTATTCTGTCCTATATTTTCCATCGCGCCTACTAACACCTAACCCAAACAGGCACGTGCCTGGTGTCATACGGGCCTTTTGAATGTACTGACCTTAGTGCATCAACGTCCAAATAGAAACGATCGTTAAATGTACAGGAAAATGCCGAACTTAGCTTCCTTTCTTGTAAATACTTTATATTGGTAAAAATTTCTTTATTTAATTTGCGGCTTTTACGGCAGGCGTTATTTTCGATGTTATATTAAAGATCTCAAAATGCGTCGGGAAACACCTCAAGTTTCTCAATTCAACAATATAAATAAACGAAATAAATAACGAACGTTTTGTAAACCTTTTCAAATTAAAACCCTTTCTTTATTGTTTATCTTAATCAAATCGAAACCAAAATGTCTATTAATATATAAGTTAAATTCATAATTCAAATTATTTTATTTGTTAAGCTTTTGCGATTTCTTTAGCTTTAATGATTTTTATAGTTACTTGAACTTTATAGCCCTTAAATTTTTAAATTTTGAGATATATATTGGCTGTTAGAACTAATCAAAATAAACATCAATGATCCATTCATTTATATGTTAAAAATAATCCTACTATAACGTATGAGTTTTACCAAAGTATATGCGTTTCGAATTGAATTTGGCAATACAATAACAAGACACTTCTAGATAATGTAATTTGTAGCGTGTGACGCAGGCGCAGTGCGAATACACCAAATTAGCAGAATGTGAAGTCTGTAATAATTGAGGTCTCTTAGTCGGACGCAACCAGCAGAGTAAGAAGGACAACCAGATACTCGCAGTGAATTTAATAAAAGTGTGAAAAAAGGAAAAAGTCGTTGAGTGGAATAGTTCACATTGTGTTGCGGAGACTTCCAGAACTTGCTATCCTAAAACGCATGGTACTGCAATTTGACTGAATCCGAATGTCCTTCAGGGTTGGATACCCTTTAGAAACACTTGCCACTCGGTTAGGAGATTAATGGCGAGCGGCTGATCCCAGCCCAACTCCCGTCGTCAAATTTGCGGAAAGAAAAATATTTGCACGAATTACGAAAGGAGGTGGATCGAGAAGTTGGGCTATCAAAGAGAAAACCTCTCGTTTTGTGTAGGCTGATTGGAGGTCACCCACTTAAAACTATCGAATATAGCTTACCAACGGATCCCAAAAGTTTTCGCCGTACTAAAATCTTCCAGTTCTCTTCTCGCATCTCTCCATCTCTCCAGCCGGGGGTCTTAGAGTACCTGCTACGAGCACATCGTCGACGTAAATGAAACCCAAGATGATGACACTTGCCAAAAGATGCTGGCTCCGAATATGTTACCAATACATATTTGAATCTAAACTTTAAACACATATTTGAAAAAGCCAGAAGAAGTCAGATCAGACTGATATTGGAACACTACGCGAACCTTCGTCCTGGTGCTATCTGTTAGAAGACAGCGTCGGTAGCTGGAGTCGTCGTTGTGGTTCTGGTAACTTTTAGGGGTATCCATAGTGGCACGTTATATCTCTTGGAAAAGAGAATGGGGTCCATCTTATCCGTTGATAGTGATTCCTACCTTATACGCTTACTCACATATATCTTCCTAACTATTGGATAGTAATGTAGCCCGTTCTTAAGCGAGCTTTTAATATTGCTTGGAGCCATGGGGAGATCACTTCTTTGGTCACCTAGAGCATAGCTGGAAATATTCCATCCAGTCCCAGTGTGTTCTACTTGAGAATATAATATCTGGTGTCAGTTGCTCTTCTCTAGTTGCTAGGTCCTGGCTTGCTGGCATCGGTGGCCTCTGTGCAACCCGGCGAAGTGAGTTTGTATAAGTGCTGCCAGGGTCTCTTCGATGCCCTCAGTCCACTGTCTGTTGTTGTCTATATGGTGTATTCGATAGAAACTTCCGAAATTCAATTCATTGGTAACTTTTCTCTTCCTAGTTTTCCAAATCGGGCATGATACGTGGTACGTGTCTAGTAATTCTTTGAAGAGTGTCTCTAGGGACTTTTCAATGTCTTCCGCAGATCTCACCCGGGGAGGTCGTGAGTCTTGTGATTGTCTTCATGAACTTTCCGCAGTTAGTTTTCTAGGGTTTTCTGAAGACAGTTTGTTAAGGAAGTCGTATTGGACTTGTGGCCTGAGAAGGATGGTCTCTCGAGGACCCTCCATTCTGGTACAATAGAACCTTATCCTGCTACCAGTGTTATATATAGCACGTTTGATGAAGTGGGACCTTTCTAAATGTTAGAATAAAGTTTAAGAGAGACTCACCTCTGTCGTTTATTTCTGGGCTCCCTCACGCTATGGAGCGCATTAGCACCTACCCCTAAGAGCAGTTGCTGGTCCTTCTGGCCTGTCATGTCAAACTGCCAGAAGGCGCTTCTTTTTGCTTTCCACCATCACCACAGTCAGGTAATCAGAGCTGCAATGAGACGAAAGGTGAAAGCGTGAAGAGCCTTCTGAACGAGTAATGCCGTTCTATGTCTGTTTACCAATGGCGAACGCAGCTCCGTTCAACGTAGAAATTTGTGCTGAGGTATTTCTCTAACCCCTGAGCCACGAGTCATGATCGCCTCGCAACGGCAAAGACAAATATCCAGCGAGCAAAAAAATAAATATCCTAAAAGGGGTTGCAAGTTTTTGTCCCTCTCACACGCGATATGCACACATCGCCGACGCAATTTTAGTTGTCTGCGTCGCGCGATGTGTAAGCGGTCGGACTGTAAAACTTTAAGACGTACGTTCAATACCCAGTCGCAAAAAATTCTATAAAAGTTTGCTAGTAGTCTAGATGATTTACTTCAATTAACAACTTAAATGTAACAATTGAAAAACAAAAATCGGATTGTAAAAAAATCGAAGCTTCATACATATTTTTGGAATCGAAATTGTTTCCTGAATTTTTATTTTTGTTTATTATATTTACAGTTTTAGAATTAAAATGTTACATTCACTGTTTATGGTTAAGACAACCAATTTGCCACCCTTGAGCAATAAATACGAACGAATAGGTCGATTATATGCTGTGTATATTTTCGTTTTCACTTCTCTGGTCGGAGCTGCAACTACCGATCGAATGACTTTAACATATATAAAAACGCTTACAATGTAGCTTAGCATAAAGATAAAGCGACAGAAGAAGAAGAGATAGAGAAATAGATAACGAAAGAGAAAAGCTAAGAGCGCAGCACGTGCAGCCATACGCTAGCGGTCTGCTCAGAACATACTCCTCCTCCTGGAAGAGGTACTGTTTCAAATTCATCGGCAACGTGGGGCAGAACGGCTAGCTTGGCGATTTTGTGGCCTCCAATTGGCTAACAACTTTTCCGAAATGCGGTCAGCAGCGCTTGTGATCCTGCATGCGAATATGTAGTCAAGAAGGCAGCTGGATTTGCTACCGCAGCCCTCATCAGAATTATTAGTAGGATCCTTGACGACGGCAGCTAATACAGACTGAGGAGTTGACGCATTCGGCAGCCCTCCAGACACGATCCAACCAAGTTTTTGTGTTCTGAAGGGTTGGCAACGCGCTACCCAAATGAATTTGTCCCGTAGCCATTATTTCAAAGAAGAGTCCAGCACCAATTAGAAGATCTATTCGTCCCGATCGATTAAAATAAGGATCAGGAAGCGAAATATTATGCGGAATGATGTGGCATTCATGTTGAAATGAGGCTGATAATCAGTGATACTGTTCGTTACAACCGCGGAGAATGAAGCACGATAGCTTGCATCCCGGGATTGCGCAACAATGTCGACTGTCCTATCACAATTCAGAGAAGTTTCACCAATCCCAGAGACTAGTGTATGGGACTTTCGATGATTCCAATTTACCTGGTTTGCTAGGCAAGAAGTAATGAAATTTAGCTGGGACGCCGAGTCTAAGATTGCTCGGCAAGGCATAAATTCTCCAGCGAATGCGCTGATGAATGTGATGATGCTAATGCTGATGAAAATTATGTTGATGGCTGAGAGTTCGGATGATAGAGATGAGGTGGTGGATGGTACAGATGGGTCCTGATTAAAATGCAACAATGAGTGGTGCTTTAATTGACAATATTTGCAGTGCGTTGACTTGCATTGCTGCAAACTATGCCCCTTGCGCAAACAGTTGAGGCACAGGTGCAACTTCTTTGCTTGTCTAAATCGAACATGCGGACTCAAATTTAAAAATCGAGAGCATTTTGGCAAATAATGATCCCTTGAATCACAAAACGAACATAGCGGAAGATTTGAGCTATCAACTGAAGCAATGAAGCTATACCTATGCAGGGCTTTTCCCACCTGCTGGCTTGGTGTTTGCGTTACCAAGGCTTGATCCGAATTTTCCATAATCCTACACCTCCTTTACAAGAACGACTCCATAGAATCCCACGTAGATAGATCGCTGATGGACAACTCCTCTTCCCATTTTTTCCGCGTCCTCTGATCGAGCGTGCGACGATGTGAATCAGCAATCCGTCCAAGATTTGTTGCGTAGTGGCCAGGGTACGGATTGCTCGCAGATGCGAATTCATGCAATCGCTTAACTCCCGAAGACCCTTGGCTGATCCCTTCTCGACACCTTTTAACCCAAATATTGCCTGTACGTGTGCCTGAAAATGTATAACTTTATTATCGAATCGATTTGTAAGTAAATCCAAATCCTTTCTATAAATGGCATTCGAGGGCTCAATCGAACGTATGGTCTCTAGAGCCACGCCGCCTAAACTTGACCTTAGATATTGTAATTTTTCAATATCACTTAGCTCTTCATCATTTCCGATGACCGTGCTGAACGTCGCAATAAAATCCGGCCAATCAGAATAGGATCCATGGAACCGAGCTCTCTCCAAAATTGGCAACCGAGGGTTCCTAGATCGGAAAGAAAGATCCGGATGATTAATAATGTCGATGGATGTTGAATTTGCAGCGGTTGCAGCCGGTAATTGCGAATTGCGAAGCGCCGCTTCGGTTTATCTTCGCTTTCACATCCATGAACGCCGTGGAGAATTCGATCCGATGGTCGCTTGCTATCTCCGAAAAGTCCAATTTTTCCAGCGAAGTCTGTGCGGAATCAAAGGCCAGATTTAATTAATTAATCCACTCCAGTCGCGCCAGTAAAACAGCTTCATTAAGCTGATCTACAGTCTCCGGGTTTATATAATAATTCATCGAGCTTAATTGCCGCAAAAGAGATTGGGCCTTGACTCGGTAGAAGTCCACGTCACTTGGCGGCTCATTTTGATGCTGAACCGAGTTTTCCGTGTTAGACATCTTTATTTTCTCACGCTAAAAGAATCAATAAAGGGAAAATGTCTGACCGCTTCGGAATATAGGAACCCGTTTAGTTTTGCACCAATGTTATTGTTGTATATTGTCTGCCTTGTAACAGCGGAGTTTTGGCACACGCGCGTCTATGCTATATATGCATAGGTATATATATGTTCAATAGGCGCTATTTACGACGCTTGGCACAACACAGATTTTGTTTAACAGCGCGATGTAACCGAAAATCAGCGGCCGGCTATATGCACTCAGCTTGTTATGTACAAGGTATGTGTGTGAGTTTGCTTGTGTGCTTATGACCGAATGCCAGTAAGCGACAGCGAAGCAAAGTGATTTGTTTAAACGATATTAAACAACGAACAGCGGGTTGCAGGCTCCGAGCCAAAGAATCACGTCGGGGTCACCAAAATGTTTATGGGGAAGACAACCAACTTGCGGCCCTTGAGCAATAACTACGAACGCACGAATAGGTCGATTAAATGCTGTGTATATTTTCGTTTTCACTTCTCTGGTCGGAGCTGCAACTACCGATCGAATGACTTTAACATATATAAAAACGCTTACAATGTAGCTAAGCTTAAAAGATAAGGCGACAGAAGAAGAAGAGATAGAGAAGTAGATAAGAAAAGAGAAAAGCTAAGAGCGCAGCAGATGCAGCCATACACCCATGCGCGCATGATTAGGCGCTAGCGGTCTGCTCCGAACAATTCACAGTTTGGCATTTTACTCTACATTTACTCTACATTTAACGCAGCTATATGATATAGTCTCCCGATTTTCATTAAATAATTATATTAGCTTCCTTTCTTGTTCTGACTTAAGTTTGGTGATCTATTCTGTGGCCCGCGATGCAAACAAATACGCTCTCTGATTCTGATACTGGTGTGTGGTACAGATATTTGGCAAAACGTCCCAAGTTAACGTTAATGGTGTAAAAAAAATCATAAACAAGTTTGGAATGACGTGTTCTATTGGGAAGGCTCTCGTGGGGCCACGCAAAAGCCAATGTGGCCCTTAGTTGTCGGGATGTACTTCGTATGGAAGGTTTTTTTTTGCGCAGTTTCAGTTTTCTCGGATTCATTGCATTTTCTACAGTTATTATTGTCGGTGATGCCTAGCTTGACTGCAAGTGCAGCAGCTAAGCAGTGTCCTGTGAGAATTCCCACTAGCATTCTACAGTCATGCCGTGGTAGACGCAACACGTAGTGGCTGAGTTTTCATTTCGCTCCTTGCACATGATCTTAGATGTTCTGCAGGTTTTTGAATTTATTCTCCATCTGCATTTCGCTAACTCACTTTGATGTGTTCTAAGGGAGACGGGAACGTTTTCCGTTCTGCCGCTCGTCCGTCCGATGCCTTCCTTTGCAAGCACGGCAGCGGTCTCATTGCCCTCGATGCCTTGATGGATGGGAACCCATCTAGTGCCTCCCTGTTTTCCACAACTTGTTTGGAACTGACCGCTAACGATTGCATTGGTCTAATAGCCGCTTGACTGTCTATGAACATGTTGACCGCCTCACGTGGACAATCTCTGTGGAATCTCTGCCGCCTTCCTGATGGACTGATGAATAGGCTGCATTGGCTTTGTAGTTTATACGACAGCCTCATCTCAGGGTATGTACAGTGTATGCCCGCTCTAACTCCTCCTTCCATCTTGGAGCCGTTTTCCAGTCGTCAGGTCCCATTAATGTTTTTGTTTTGACATCCGGTGACTTTTGTGCGTCCTGGGAAGTGAGCTGCATTAGTCTTGTCAGGGCTTTCTCGCTGCCCTGAGTCCACTGTCCGTTGTCGCATTTTAGCTGACTCTGTAATAGAGGTGGAGAAACATCGATGTTTTTCGGCGAAAACATCGATGATGATGAAACATCGGTGTTTTAAATAAAAAAAAAATTAGCAGTTATTTGCATGTGCCTTTCGGCAGAAATGCTTATAAAAAGGTTTTTTTGCAGAAATTCATCTACAATGCTTTTCTGAAGAAATGCATATGTACATACAAACATTCGTAAAAAAAATTCGCATATTTAGTACTTACTTTTCAAAACCCTCTTCATGTTTAAGTACCACCACACTCACGCCAACACCACCAACAAGTATAACTAAAATAACAATATTCTGTTAATAATTTATAATGAGATTGAATGAGATATGTACTTACAATTCGACTGTCTTCCTCTATGTGCCTTAGAGATGGAAAAACATCGATGTTGCACCGCCAAGCATCGATATTTCGGATGTTTCGAAAACATCGATGTCATCGATGTTCGCATCGATGTTTCTCCACCTCTACTCTGTATGGTAGGTTTCTTCGATAGCAACTTTAAGTCGCTTCTGGGGCTATCTCTATATTGAAACAGAAGTTTCTTTAGGAGTTACATTCCGTACAAGTACGACGGTTCTGTTTTAGCTTACCGATGGCGGATAGAACACATTGTAATTCGTGGACTTTTAAAGAGTTAAGCCATGGTCCTTTTTAGAACATAACACAAAATTGGTCTACTTAGCTCGAGCATTCTTTATTAATTGAAAATTCCCTTAAACAGTTTTTTAGCTTTTGGTCTAAAGCTAGGAACACGCGATGCAAACAATTTGCAGCAAGTTGATTGCTGCCATCAAATTTGCACGTATAAACACGAGTGAAAACATTTTTCTGCAAACAAAGAACTTGTAATATTTTTTTGCAGCAATATTGTTGCCTGTCGTCTGTATACATTTTTTTTTACCGCTATCTTGGTTGCGTCAGTCGAAATAGCTATGCAAAAGTTTGCGTGCAAAACAAAAATTTATTGGAGCAAGAAAATTTCTTGCAATATTTGCATAGGTATACCCATTTCATTTTCAGCATAAGCCCGTGAAGTTGACGCTACCGTCGGCAGAGGAGCGGTTCGCTTGTGAATATCACTTATATGCATATTCTTATGCTATTAGGGAGAAAGAGAAATATGAGTATGCACTTGCATGTGCTAGACTTGTGCAGCATGGGAACGCTGACCATGCAGTTTGGGCAATCACAGTCTGACTGGGTGATAATATTACATTTGCACTTGAACTTGGCCTGCATGGTGACATGAATGTCTTGTATATATTTTTACATTTATATGTTGATATATTTATGTTTATACGTGCACATCAGTCCATATATTCAGCACGTTTGACGAGTTGGGACCTACGAAGTTGTGTCCTTCCTCACGTTTGCTTGGTTTGGTTGAAAGTATAAAGTCTAAAAGTGACTCACCTCTGTCGTTTATATCGTGGCTCCCCCACACTCTGTGGTCCGCGTTGGCGTCTGCACCCACGGGCAGTTGATGACCCTTCGGGTTGGGTACTACCAGACTCCTGAGGTTTGGTATTCCTGGCCTGTCGTGTGCCATGTAGCAGGATGCTACCAGTAGGCGCTTTTTCTTACTTTCTAGCATCATCACAATATCCCGAAAGGGAAATACCTCAACACCGAACTTAACGTTGAACCGAGAAGCGTTCGATTCAGGTACCCGAATGCCGCGCTTGCCGCTTTGCTGAACTGGGGACCATGTATAAGGCCATCCCTGCACGACATAGTTTTCTGTCCTGAAACGCTCACCACATAAAGCAAAGTCCGACTGGGTACTAACGTCAGGTTACTGCCTTCCTCCTTTTAAGACTCGTCCAGCTTTATTTCCTGGGCGGCGTTAACGATGGTTTCCATTAGGTATTTCTCCACCCCGCCTGCTTTCAGGATATGAGCATCCTTATCCCCGGGAGGCGCAGATGTACGCTACCCATGCTTCACGCCAACTTCTCGTATCTGGGATATAGGATGTCTTCTGCCTCCTTGTTTATCTGGAGGATTACATATTGGTCCCTGTCTTTGTGTAATGGGCTCATAATGTCCAGATTGGTTTGGAAGCTTCAGTTTCAGCGCTCGGAGTACCTTTGCCTTTGAATTGGATGGGATTAGCTCCCTGTTCAATACTATATCTTGACCCCCTCTCACAGCACTTCCAGCTGGCAGACCATTTGCGTCAGCCACTTTCTCGTCGGGTCATCCATCCACTTCAGGATTCTGACCCCATTTAGCCACACAGTACCATCAAATGTGAGCATGGGCACTTCAGGGTTTTTCTCCATCCATGTAAGTAATGATTCCATGAGCCGCGCATGCACAGCCTCCCACCGCGCATGCACAGTCTTTCACCGCGCCTCAGTAATCTTACCATTTTCGTAGTGTTGCCGTTTGGTGGCATTCATGCCCTCTACCTTGTTGGTGAAACCGCCCGTTGAGGTCAGGCTGGGAAGTTTGGCGAAGTTATACAAAATATCCTCCGCCGCGGAAAAGGTGTGAAATACGAAAAAGTTTTAAGAAAAAAAAGTTTGCAGTTTCTATTCGTCACATTCCTTAGTAAGCGACTAATATTTTTTTTTTAAGCAATGGCAGGAGCCGAATTATGTTAGTTCTTAATTCAATTTTCATAGACGAACCTATAAATGTTTTTCCTGAGGGAGCACATTGGGATTATAATTTCTATATTACTTTGTTTTAAAATATAAATTGTTTACTTACACATAAAAGAAAATAAAACTATAACTATTTTTTTCTTATATTTACACAGGATAACAAAAACCTTCGTAATCAGCTTATTGCTCTTAAAGAAAAAAGCAAGCATAATACCGGAAATTCTACTGAAATTGTGCTACAGTCGTTGTTTTCTACCTCTAAGACCGAAAAACATAATACACGAATAGCCCCAAAACCGAAATGCTCTAATCAAAAACTCAGTACTGCAACTGTGAAAAAAAACGTTGCACTGTTATTTGCCATGGCTTTCATGGTAACTCTAAACGCTGGAAACTTTCAGTCATACTTCAAAAAGTCACATATTCAAGAAGGCACAAATGTCCTCGAAACTGCCCTTAAAGATTCTAGCCTGACTGGTCGCCGGTTACTTTGGGGAGAATCAAATGCTGAATATAATGAAACACACATGTCAAATTTACATAAATCAAATCAAACGGAGGTACCTCCTCTTTACTTTTTAAATTCTCCTAGGCGTACCAACAAAGAAGACTATTTAGAGGAAGATCCTAGCAAGTTGCGAAATAACGTTTACAATGAACCTCCACCACTTGCTTATCCATCGAAATGCATTGGCTGCTGTAACACTTCTAACTTCAATCTTCAGGAGGAGTATTTAAGACTTGCCCAAAATTTAAATAAATTGGCTAATGGAAATGCTAGTATGATTTCACGATTTACAAATGGGAAAGATAACCCAGATGGCTTTAAATTACCTAATGAGTATCTTGATCTTAAAACAGGAATACACAATAGGCATAAGGGAAAGCGTAAAATGTTTATGGACCTTAATGATTTTTCTTCTGATATTCAGGGCAAACAAAGAAAAATAGATAAAAAATTAAACAAAATTGTATTTAATAAAAGCGAACAAATTAACTTAATAAATGGCCTAACAAGAAAAGATGATACATTTTATGCAATATCCTTTAACATGGATCATATATTCCTTCCACCATCAAAACAAAATAATAGTGCTCGCCCAAAGATGTCTCTGGTATTTCCTAAAGGGAAACAAGAACATAACGGCGACTTTATGTTTGTGCAGGTAGACTGTGAAGTTTTTAACACTAAAGAGCTCGATCTGAAATCTTTTATGATCCCAGTTGGGCTCCGGCCAAACAATACAAGGTGGAAATCAATTACAAAAAAGGATCAAGATGTGGAATTTAATCCAATATCTGAACAAGACACTATAATGATAAACGATAAGCCGAAAGTGCGTTCTTTTTATATGATTGGTCCAAAAAACCAAGCTGCTGCAGATGTATCACAAGAAAAAACACGCTTGGTTCAGTTTAATCAAACTGTGATTAGTAAAAGCAAAAGGATACCGGTCCCCAGATGGAACACACGGCAACGCGGATCTCTGCACTCTTAATTAAAATTATTTTCTTCAATAAACTAATAATTTTCCTATTTCCATGTTATTTCCTTTATGGTTAACTGTACTAACGATTGATATTATTAAACCTTTTTATGATATATGTCTAGATTTTAACTTAAGTGTAAAATAAAACAAGAAAGGAAGCTAACTTCGGCTTGCCGAATACGCTTGCAGTAAATAATTTATTTATGTTTTATTTAAGGATTGCAGTTAGTTTCAGTAATATTCTTTGTATAAAATTCACTTACTAAGCCCCTACACCACGACAAGGTCTCAATCCACGAAGGGGAACTAAAGTTAAAAAATACATACAAACAAAAAATATATAAAATACATTGAAAATTTTTAAAATAGATCCTTATTTAGCTTAAATACTGTCTTACATGCTATATTTAATTTCTATTTACTGTCTTACATTCTATATTTAACAAAAATACTACTGGGTATAAGGGGTATGATATACTAGGGCAAACGCTTCTGGAATCTGAGTGTCAGAAAATATCCAATCAATTTGAGTACGATGTTTTGTTGTTTCGGAATTATTAATGGAGAAAAGATTATAACCATCCCAATTTTCCTCAAGAACATCGCTCGTTGAAGATCTGCAGATATTAAAATCTCCTAATAGTACAACTTTATTATTATCTATCTGCGTACTTTTTCAACGTCAGCTTTAATTTCATTTCTAAATTTTGTAATAGGATATCCGGGACTTCTATAAACAATTAAGAATGACGTGCTCAGATATTTAAATGCAATCGATTGAAAGGTTGCTCTGGGGCTTGGCGATTTCTTTGTTTCAAAAAGAAATTGCACATCTGTTAAAATACTTTGTTTGGCATATACAAGTATTCCGTTTTTCCCAATACCATTTAACTGGTAAATATCGATTTCCCTTTAAAATTCTGTCGAAGCCTTTGATCCAAATATCCTAGCGTTTTGGATCGGACCATCGAGATTTCTTCTATAATAATTAATTGGATTAATTGATGTTTGGTTTACTGGAAGTGAAAAAACGGAATGAAGAGTAAGTCCTCCAATTTCAAAAGCTGCCTTTCCAGTAGGAGCACAAAGTAAGACCTTTGCAGAATCGGTTGCTCCCAGTAGCTTATTAGCTCGCCAAGTTATAGACTGATATGTTGTTGAAATCAGTCGGCTTTTGCTTACTCCAGCTCTTCCGCCAACATATTCATAAAAAGTTTTTCTTACTGCTATATTATGCATTACATGGGCATAGTACTGGCGTTGCTTGAAGTTAAACGACCTGGAAAGTGAGCAAAGGTTGTCATTAGATACCAACGGGGGAAGTCTTATAAGCTGAAGTTCGCCATCTTCTGGGTTATGTAAAGCATTGTCATCTTGGAGTATATTTACGTTTTTTCCGACGTTTGGTACTGCACAGGCCCTGAATTCTTCATCTAAATATTGAGAGGCAGGTTCTTTAGGAAGAGGCCCATTATCTTCTCTCTTTGTTGCGCTTAATGATTGCATAATTATTTCTGAATGTCATTTCATTGTCATTCGAAATAAGTTCTGTCTCTTCACTTCTCCATGGGAAGAAGAGCATTACGTGCTCTCTAAAATAGTCCGATGGGGAAGAGTTCAATCTGAATCGAACCCACCTAAGAATTAGGGAATGCTTACGCCTTCTCACACTTCCAGTCCCATCAAGCTGTTGGTAGCTTTGGACAGCCATGGGATTTTCATCATCCAGTTCAACGTCGATCGCTTCATCATAATCTTCGTTGGATGGGTCCGATCGTGTGTTTATCTTGGGAACTTTATACCAAGCTGCAAATTCTGCAAGGTATATCGATTCCAAGTCAGCACGCCTTTGCACGTACCGATGAAGTAAATTTTGCTAAAAAATTTCAGTTGAATTCCCAGGAAGCTGCTCTATCGGAAAATTTGCGGCGGAGAAATACCTGAGGTTTTTTTAAGCTTGATCGGATGGCGAACCTATATTCTTCAAAACTTATTTCTAAATGGGTAAGGAAATTTTCAAAACTATAAAAAAGGATTGCTTCTTCATCGAAACAGGATTTTAAAAGGATTTTAATTTTTTTAAGCATTTCTTTATAATGTTCAACATTGGCTTCGTTGTCTTCCAATGGAAATATAACCATTGTTTCAGGCTTTGGAGGGTATGGCATTTGAAATTTGCAGATTTCCTGGCCACGGAGTTCTCTTAAGCATGAAGAACAATGCTTATGGCGCTGATTACGAATTGCCTCTTGTAATTCAGGATCAACTTGATCGGAATTTTCTGGTCCTTCCAGCTTTGAAGCGCCAGAAAACCAGTACATGCCATGAGAGTGGGGCGATTCTCTGTGCTGGAACTCAATCCTCCAAAAATAATGCACAAGGGTATACTCGCCAAAAATTCGAAGCTTTTGAACAATTTTATTAATTGTCGAAACTTAAAGTCAAAATATCGGGAGCATGTTACGGGGTCAGATCTAATTAATCGATCTGCCGCTTCGTCCTCGGTAATAATTATATTATGCAATTGACGGGGAAAGAATAACCAAAAGTTCATTCCATTTCGAATCAGCAGCGGAAAAAGTTATAAAAAATGTAGGCAGCGAATCGGTGACCTTGCTTTTTTTGCATAGGTGGTTTTTGCTTTATATATTGAACCGCAAGAGATTGTTGGGAAAGGCAGTTCTGCATCTTCATCAAGGGTTAAATTTGTTGGGAGGCGGCCTTCTCCAGGGGCCAAAGCTGTGTGTTGAAATGCAGGGTCAATATTATTTTCTAAAAGGGTTTCATGACCACCTGGGTTTTAACCTTCTTCTGGTCGATTTGATTCTCTACTGGGCAATTGGCGTAAAAGCTGTTCCACTTCCTATCGGTCAGCTTCATCTGCGATAAATGGGATTTCTTCTCGATCTCCCATTTGAGTAAGCCAACCTCTATTAAAGGATATATTATGCTTTCTGTAGAGTTCAGTGTTAACTAAGTAACGGACAGCTTCAAGGACCCGAGCGGGTCGAATAGTTTCAGTCATGAAATTGTGTGAATATTCAAACTTTCTTTTAAAGGAATTCGCGGAGAAATTAGGCGCTCCTCAAGGCATGTTAAATTTTTAAGACACTCAGGGATGTCTGGAAAGTCAAACCCATTAAAGAGACAAGGGGATGGTAGCGGACCCTTCGAAACACTCTGACGACATGTGCTGCAAAACTGATATTTTCCGGACTGACTCGGAAATTTCCTACTAAGATAAAATGCGTTGTCTACATTCAAAGTGGGAAACGGAGCAGAAGTAAACATTTTATTCAAGGCACTTATTTGAGATGGAAACCATATTCCTCCACAGCATACACTGCATTCAGTTGGTCCGTCCTCGATTTCTCTTTGATATTGTTCCCTCGCAGTGGATCGGTTCCTCTGGCGTTGGCGTGTCCTTTGATCCTCTCTTTCGTCCGTGGAAAGTTGTGCCCTAGTAGCAATATTTCGCTGTGACTGCCTCGATGATTCGGCCTGGCGATTTTCAGATTTTGCCTGGCAAGGGCATGCGCTGCTGCATCCCGAATACGCTTCTGCTCGCGATTTTCTCCGATCGCTCTCCAGGCATAGTGATCCGCAGTGTTTTGCACCTGCTGTCGCCGTCGTTCTTCCGGATTTTGCTGGCAAGGGCATACGCTGCAGCATCCCGAACACGCTCCTGCTCGCGATTTTCTCCGATCGCTCTCCATTCAGCGTGATCCGCAGTGTTTTACACCTGCTGTCGAAGTCGTTCTTCCTGATTTTGCCGGGCGAGGGCATGCGCTGCAGCATCCCGATCACGCTCTGGCCCGCGATTTTCTCCGATCACTCCCCAGGCAGCGTTACCCGCAGTGTTTTGCACCTGCTGTTGTCGTCTCTCGCCAGAGTTTTGTTTGTTTCTGTTCGCGCGCTCGAACTCGTTCACTACGCCTTCTCTGAGAACGTGCTACAGTGTTTCGCGCGCGAACCTCCTGTGCAGTTCCAGAGTTTTCTAGCCGGACGGAGGCATTGTGCTCGGCATTTCGTGCTCTAATTTAAGAAAAATTTCGAGCGTATTGGACTTGGCTTCGCCTAAGTGCTGATTGGCGACGTTGTTCTTGTGACAAAGAAAATATGCGCGGCATTTTTATACCCTTGCAGGGTATTATAATTTCAGTCAGAAGTTTGCAACGCAGTGAAGGAGGCACCTCCGACTATATAAAGTATATATATTCGTGATCAGGATCAACAGCCGAGTCGATCTAGCCATGTCCGTCTGTCCGTCTGTCCGTCTGTCCGTTTCTACGCAAACTAGTCTCTCGGTTTTGAAGCTATCTGAATGAAACTTTGCAGTTAGTCTTCTATATACTCTCACTCGTATATATGTCGGAACGGGCCGGATCGGACGACTATATCATATAGCTGTCATAGGAATGATCGGAAAATTTTTACAAAAAAAATTATAAAATTTTTAGTTTTCAACAGAATTTGATCAAATTTGAGATATAGCCATTTCATATTATTCTACAATTTTGTGTAAAATTTTATGAAAATCGGACTAATATATCATATAGCTCCCATAGGAACGATCGAGAAATTTGAGAGGAATGAGAATGGCGGTGGCTGTTGTCGGAAGACTGACAATCGCGGTGGCGATAACATTTTTAGTTTTCAACAGAATTTAATCAAATTTGAAATATAGCCATTTCATATTATTCTAAAATTTTGTGTAAAATTTTATGAAAATCGGACTACTATATCATATAGCTCCCATAGGAACGATCGAGAAATTAATACAATTAAATTTATAACTTTTTTAGTTTTCAGCTGATTTTCATCAAATTTGAGGTATAGCCATTTTATATAAGTCTTAAATTTTGTGGCAAATTCCGTAAAAATCGGACGACTATATCATATAGGTGCCATACAAACGATCGTTTGATGTAGAGGAAAAATGAAAATCTGTGAATGTAAAACTGCAAATATAATATGTATAGGTGAATGAAATGAAAGCAGGTATTACTTCATTGTTTTTTAACACAAATATATATAATTTATATTGTATGGATTCCTATTCATAGAAGTTCTATCTGCAAGGGTATATAAACTTCAGCGTGCCGAAGTTAGCTTCCTTTCTTGTTTTTCTTTTGTTTTGTTTTTCTTTTTTTGTCACAGATTAAAAATACATACACAATAATTAATGATACACTGGTACCACTCGGAAACTGTCGTGAAAATTATAAAACTAGAAACTCAATGAATAGGCAATGTTTTTGTGTCTTAGCAATTGTTTTGCTTACTTACACCCTGTTGTTCTATGTAAAGTAGGAGGTGGGAAATGCGGTTTATTATGTTAATACAAGAGAACAATAATTAACAAATCACTGGATAATGTAGCCCAGTGAAAATTCCCACGTCGCAAGCGAAGTCGAAAAGTAAAGGCGGGGGCGTCGTGGTCAATTAAACAAGTCAGCTTTATTTCGCTGCATACATAAGACTGAGAAGCTAGCTTAAACTAAACCGAGCTCCCGGCCGCTTTGCTCCGCCAAAACGAGCGCGGGAGATCGCCGTCGGTCGGCAACATAGACCCGAGAGTCGGAGCGCGAGAGCAAGGGAGGCGAGCGCGGCAGAGCTCGGAAAGCTCCGCGAGCAGAGGCGGCACAGTGGGCCTCACCTTAACAGATTTCTATATAATCTCACTCATAAGTCGGAACGGGCCGAATTGAATATGTCATATAGCCGCCATCGGATTTAAAAAATAAAATATTATAACTTTCAGTTTTAAACATACTTCAACATACATACATACATATATACAAGGATTGTCTCAAAAATTCCCGAACTTTGGTCGCAGGGCATTTTCTGGTGAGGCTACCTATTCGCTGTGAAATCTGTTGGTATATTTTTGTCATCGCACACTGGGCGGGATTGCATTATAAACGACATAAAGTAAAAAATTGTGTTATTTTATTTAACATTTTAATACTAAATTTTTCTAAGTATCAAGTATTAAAAAGTATTTTTAGTTGAAATGCAACCTTGCAATTTTTATTGAGCTGCACAGTCAAATGATTGAAGACCTGATTTGTGTGGTTAAGTTGGCGGGAATCTTTTGTTAATTTTGTGCGCTTGGCAATCAGAAAAAAATTTAACATTATTTGAAATGGATTTTGAACTTCAAGTTAAGACAATTGATTTTTATGAAGCATTTTGGGTATAATTATTTTATGTGTATTGTTTTGTGTTGTCCAAAGATAAAAAACCTTACAAAAATGTCCGTCTTCTGTGGAGAAAAAACTCTTCTGCGTATTTCTGCGATGTGTTTCGTATGTTTAACAAAAAGAAGATGATTAAATTTTTTAAATGTGCAAATTTGCTATACGTATGGACTTACAGAGCTCGCAACTCTACCGCGCTTGCTGAATGGATATTTTGCCAAATAAATGAGTGTGAGCTGACTGAGGACCAAAAGGACAAAATTCATAAAAAAAATTAAAAGCTTCGAAATTTATATAAAGTTATATCTACAAAAGTATAGCCGTAATGTGCGAACATTCAAGAAAAAACATTCAGAGTGGCTATCAAAATCATTAAAAATATTTTTAGATAACCAGGCGGAGATTTCAAAATTAAAAAAGGGAATACAAAAGCTAGCTTATGTGGAAGGAGTACCGCGTCTTAAAAGAAAACTTGCTAGTGATGTAGCAGTTAAAAATGACACTTACACCAAACTTTTGATTCACGCAGCCACAATATCAGCAAAAAAATCGAATGAATATAATACTGCATTTATACTTCAAAATTATTATACGTCAGAAAGACAAGCAACTGAAGCCAACAGCAGAACCAATACCTCTCACAGTAAATGATGCATTGGAATTTTTGATAGAAAATTCTTTAAGCAAACAATTATACAATGAAATTCATCATATGATTAAAATATAATATAATTGCTATATAACTACAGAAGAAGATACAGAAGAGGACGCCTAAGAGTGCAGTATGTAGGTGCAGCGGTAGACCTATGCGCGCATGATTAGGTGCGAACTCTCTGAACTATAATATTAAAACTTTAAACTTACATCTAAATTTTATGTTTTACACATAGTGTTTTGGTCATACGCTGCGTTGACGAAGGATATAAAGCACAGATTTTCTTTTTGGGGCATTACATTTGGTTGGTTTTTCATCATTATTTAAATTTTTTTTATTGAATAAGGCCTTTGAGGTTCGAGTCTAAGATTTTATAAAATTTCGACAACTTAGTGGTTTTTTCGGCAATCTGAGCCAAACACAGTAGCCATTGGTTGGTTTTTCGAGCACAGCTCATGACGCAGCGAACATTTGGTCAAAAGTATCGACGCCCATTAGTGTTATTTTAGAATTCGATGTGAGGTTTTTTAGTCTTGTTGTTTACAGTTCCATTTTCATTACATGATGACAACAAGAAAATAACTATGTGATTTCGGCTTATAAGACAAGAAAATCAGCCATTACCGTATTAATTTCGTCGTTCTAAGAGTCTTCTGAAGAAGTTAGTTCCTTAACTAGTGAGCCCAAATTTTGACAACCTTTACCACAATTTTCAATATCCACATTGGACTCGGCCTCTTCAATAAGGTTTGCAATCGAAATCACGTCTAAACTCATTCTCTAGACCAACATTTTGAAGAACAACATTACCAAAAAGTCACACTAAAGACATGCTTCGTCGTTTCGACGTCGAAATTTTTCAAACTTACTTCTGTCAATTATATATGATCTGTGGTGCAGGCCCAAAACAATTAATGAATTCAATTGATGAAAAATCTGTCCCACCAAAACCTAAGCACCGTCAGTATTAGATAAGTCCACCACATGCGTGGATGCTTATTTTTGAATTACTTGTTAAAATATCCTGTATAATGAGAGTTTAAAAAATGGCAAGCAAGAAATGAAAGTGAAAAAATCGTTATAAATTTTAAAACGAAACATGTAAAAAAGAGAATGTGGCAAGAAATGAAATTGCATAAAGATAAGCCAAAACAGAATGGGATACAAACTTGTTCGCATCAATTTTAGATGTGGACTTGGAATTAATTAACAGTCTGGATGCCATTCTAATAGCTCTTAACTGTAAATTTGCAATCGATTCTCAAAAATTTTAAAAATTCTTCGAAAAAACCATTCGGCTTTCGACATTACCCATGGTATCCGGTGTCACCAACTTTACACAAAATTTTAATACATGGATCCCGAAAAATAGC
Organism: Drosophila serrata; assembly: GCF_035046125.1. Taxonomy (NCBI): domain Eukaryota; kingdom Metazoa; phylum Arthropoda; class Insecta; order Diptera; family Drosophilidae; genus Drosophila; species Drosophila serrata. Next base: position 513,899 of record NW_028256980.1, on the reverse strand, counting down.
TGCATCTGTAGTTCTGGTAGGCTGTTTTGGAAAAAACGCGTCAGAAGCGCGCAATCAATTCTACAAATGTGATAGGCGAATGCACGCAAGACAGAACTATCGATTAAATAATATGATGAATGTGTTCCACAGATCTATGAACCCATCAGATCCCTTTATCTCAAGTAGTTCAATTAAAAAAAAGGGCTGCTCGACATGAAATACAACCCCCTCCGCAAGACGTAATTGAACTCTTAGCAGCACTCCAAAACTATTTTCCTAGTACTTCAAAGTCTTTTCTTTCCAAACGATGTATCGGATGACTGGGAAGACACGGATTCAAATGACACAAATTCATTTTTGTTTCAATTAGCTGTAGCAATTAAACACATTTCGTCTAACATATGTAATCTAATTTAGTCTTTGCCAAATCACAATGTTTCTATACTAAGTTTAAGATCATAATATATATCCTGTTATTCCTATTTAAGCAAAAATAAAATCCATGTTTATTATAAATAATAAAAATAATTACAATCCGGACCAGTTTGCAGTGTGGGCAACAGCTTATTCCCGCCCATATCCTCATAGAGGTAAATTCGACATTTTGTCCGATCCCTAACCACTTAAGTGGCTGCTAATTAAATATAACGAAAAAGAACTTAATGAAATGCCTTATAGATGGCTTGTTAAGCTTTGCGAATTCAATTTCAACTTAGCATACATTAAGGGAAAAGATAACGAATAAGAAACGACGAAATAAAAACTTAGTAGTGTAAATATAAAATAAAATTTTATAATTGAGAATTTAAAAGTTCATTTTGTGAAACCGAACAGTCACACTGGCAATGCAGACGTTGAAAGAAAATTGTGAAAAAAAATTACACATAATAACATTTTAAAATATAAGAAACATTATATAACATTTTTAAATAAAACATGAAACTAGAAATAAGGGATATATAAAAAACTATAAATCTCTAAGACACAAAACTGAACCGAAAATTAGAAAATTTAATTTAAATAATATACATACCAACATAAAAATAAAGAAGAAATATCTGACTTCAAATGTAATTCCTAACACTTATAAGTATATAAACGAATTGTAAAACTAAGGAGAGTCCTTATGTAAGGGATGGGGAAGCTATGCAGTCGGAGTTCTTATTCTTTCTCTTCGCCTATATTTAACAGTGGGAGATTACAAGCTCGATCTGGCATAAAAGCTCTCTTGAATATTCGAAAACTTTCTAACTGACTCCTTATTTATTTGATTTTTTTATTCATTTATGAAGGAAAAAATTCACAAAGTTGGGGATAGTTTTTAGTTTGCATAAAAGCGAGAAGGGTAGCTATATATTTCTTCTTATAAATTTCTTCTTCTTCTTCTTCTTCTTCTATATAAATTTCTTTTACGTTCCTCGGTCCGGGGCTTAGTCATAGCCTTGGTAGCAAAATCTGACACCGCCTGCCAGTTTGTTCCGGTAAGCAGCATCGGCAGCACCAGGTTCCTCACCGTGATGGAGCAGTTTATCCTTGCCTCCAGAGTTGCCCGCTCTCTAGCGAACCTCTCACACCGGAAGACGACGTGCTCCGCTGTCTCAATGGCAGCACGTGCAGTTGCCGCACTCCTCGAAACCAAGCCTTCGGAGGTAGCTCCTAAAGAAGCCGCTAAGGATCTGGGTCCGGTGGAAATTGCTTTCTTTTTACCCAACTTTTCAATTGTGGTATTAGCAAATGGGCCCATCTTCCCTTCTTCGTCCACTCCCACCGTGATTGTCACATGGTGACTGATTCCTGCCAGATACCTGCCCATGGAAACTGCCAATCCCTGCAGCTAGGACGTCCAGTGGGGGGGGGGCTTCCCGGCAAGGACCACCGTTCTCAAAGCGCTGCCCTCACCTATAGTGCTCGCGAACGTGATGCTCATATACTTTATCGCTTTGGACGATCTGATTGAGGTATCAGCCTTCTTTCTGCTGATCTCCAATACAGCTTCTTTTTTTGGGGCCCTAAGTGCAAACCTACGCTAGACTACTGCAATGTCGCCCACGAAACCCACCAGCTCCGTCCGGCCTCAGAACGCTATCGTACACAGCAACGGTGAGTTGCACGTGTAGCAGATATCCAGCGTGATGTCAGGTAGTACTCCTTCTTTCCACCGTTAACCCACGATCGCAGCTTTAGAGAAGTCTAACACTTTGTTTATGGTGTCCACAGTCGACTTAGCCATCCTAAAACCGAACCGGAGGGCGGTGAGGTCGCCTGCCGGCGCAATGGCCTTCTCTAGCCTTGTCCGGATCAGTTTTTCCACCAACTTGACAGTCCTATCGATCAAGTAGGTCTGTAGGAGGATGGGTCATCAGGTGCCTTCCGTGGCTTAGGTAGTAGTAGAGTTGTCATCTCGTTGGGAGGGTGGCTTCCCTGGAGCACTTGTTGAAGAGCTTCGCAAAAAGGTCCGGGTGAAAAAAAGAGAATACACTCAGAGCCCTATTTGGGACTAGGAAAGAAACTGGGGATTTCGTCACCTTGACTCTGGTAGCTCTAGCCTGGATCTCCGTCTCCAGGACTAGTTAAAACCCTTTTAAGGGCAGCGGCGCGGTCTCCAGCGTGCCTTTGGCAACAGTGGACGAGGTGATGATCGAAGCGCGAACGTGACGTCTACCACCGACCCCGCACCGCCTCTGTTATAGGTGTGCTGCGCCTCGACGTCGAGCTGTTCGAAGTCCCCGAGAAGGGATCTGCCACTGGCGTTAGTGAGGGTGCTTCCCCAATCGACTGCCCAAGCGTTGAATTCCCCAACTACCAGCACATCTCGTATCCGCGACAATCCTATACACTTTTCGAAAACGGTGGGCGACAAGTTTTTTATTTATTTATTTATTTATATAAAGCTAGCGGTTGGTTGTAAACTAAAGGCTAACATAGGATATTGAGCATTGGCTGCTGTGGCCTACCGCTCGATTAAATATATACAGATTTTACCGCTCGATTAAATATATACAGATTTTAATATTATACAAAGGACTTAAAGGCTAGATTTTGTGGGTGAGGTTGCCTTAGTGGAGAAAGGAGAGGATTTTCAATGAGTTTTCTGTTGTTGGGTTTGCGAGGAGTTGGGTTGGGTTTTCGTGGGAGAAGGATGAGGTTCTGTGTCGGGAAAGTGCAGTGCAGTCAATTAATATGTGTTTTATATCTATTGTGGCATTATTGCATAAAGGGCAAGTGTTTTGTATTGTTCTATTATTATAGTGGGCGTTTGTGATTTGTGTGTGGCCTAGACGTAGTCTATTGATTATTATTTGTTGTTGTCTGCTAAGGTTTGTGGTTTTGAGGGAGTAGTTTGAAGGGGTGTTGAGTGCAATATGTTTGCACCAATGGTTGCATTGGTTTTGCAGATCTTTTTCTATGTGACTGTAGTAATTTTTGAGGTGTTGTGTGATATCTTTGGAGTTGAAGTTTTTGGTAAGAATGAGTGGATAATTGTAAGCTTCCTTGGCTGTTCTGTCCGCTCTCTCATTCCCTTTTATGCCTATGTGGTTTGGGATCCAGATAAGTATAATTTTGGGGAAGAGTTTCGTTATTATGTTTCTGATTGCGCTGGGGTAGTAGTTGTGGTTGTTGGAGTTGGTTATGGCTCTTAAGGAAGATAGGGAATCAGAGCATATAGCGAACTTCCCTGGTATTTTCTTGCAGAATTGTACCGCTTCTAGTATGGCTATAGCTTCGCTTGTGAGGGCAGAAGAGTAATAGGGTAGGAGTCCGGTTTTAATAGTGTTGTGGTCGTTGGATATGCTAAAGCTAACAATGTCGTTAGTCTTTGAGCCGTCGGTGTAGAGGAATTGATGGTTGGGGAGGGAGTTTTTTATAGAGTGGAAAAGTTGGTGGAAGGTTATAGGGGGTGTGGTGTTTTGGTTGTAGTGGGATAGGGATGTGTTTGTGGCTTTTATGATTATTTCTGGGTTGTATTTTTTGGATGGGTAGTTTTTAGCAGGGGAGAGATGGAGGGATAGGGATTTGCAGGAGTCAATTATTGTATCAATGGTGCTGGGGTATCTGTATTTTTTTTTTGTTGGTTTGAGGAATTTGCCAATTGGGGAGTCATGCGAGTGAATCAGTTTAGTTGCTAGTTTGCTAGTGTGGTATTTTTGTCTGATTAGAATAGGGCTTATTTTTGATTCAGTCAGTAGATTATTTGTTGGTGTTGTTCTGAAGGCACCAAGCGCTGCTCTTATAGCTGTGTTTTGTGAGGATTTGAGTCGGTTAAGGATGGAGGTTGGAGCTTTCCCGTAGATGGGTAGGCAGTAGTCTATTTTGGAGATGAGGAGGGAGTTTGTGATTTGGATGAGGGTGGCGGTGTTGCAATTGCATTTTTTTGAGGAGAGGTGTTTAATGATGTTAAGGGGACGGGAGAGGGGTGTTTTTAGGTTGTTTATGTGAGAATGCCAGTTGTACCGGTTGTTGATTGTCAGGCCAAGGATTTTTATGGAGTCGGTGGTAGGGATGTTAATTGAGCCAGTGACTATTTTTGCTGTGCAGTTTCTTTTTCGGCATATATGTAGGAATTGACATTTCTCAAGAGAGAGGGAGGATCCAGAGGATGAGCACCATTCTCGGATATGTTGGAATAGGGTTGTAAGATTGATTTGGGGGTTTTTTTTCCGGGTGTGTTGGATAATAAGATGGAAGTCGTAGGCGTAGGCAGTGAACTTGACTTGTTTTGAAAGGGAGATAATGTCGGTTAGGGAATTATAGGCTATTAGGAAGAGGATGACTGAGATAGGGGAACCCTGTGGGATACCATTATCAAGGGGGAAGCTATGGGAGAGGGATGTGCCGATTTTTATTATTATTTTCCGGTTGGACATGAAGTTGTGGACGTATCTTATAATGCGGGGGTCTAGTTTCTAATCTTCCAACTGACGGTGTGGATACCAATTTTATCAAAGGCTTTAGCAAAGTCAAGAGATATTATTGTTAAGTGTTTTTTAAGAGACAAAGATCTGGTTGCTAGATGATCTACGTAAAGTAGACTATCTAAAACAGATTTGCCTCTTTTGAAGCCGAATTGGTTGTTATGAATGAGTTTGTTTGTTAAAACAAACCACCATAACCTTTTCACTAGGATTTTGTCGAGAACTTTGGCCATGCAAGAGTTGAGTGAGATGGGGCGGTAGGAGTTGGGGTTGGTTTGGGGTTTATTGGGCTTGAGGATGGGTAGTACGAGGCAGATTTTATAGGATTGGGGGATGTAGGAGTCTAGGATGTTGCTGAAGTGGTGGAGGATTCGAAGCTTATAGGAGATGGGTGCATTTTTAATCATAGGATAAGAAATGCGGTCTAGGCCAGGTGTGTGTCCTTTTAGAGAGTTTATGGCTGCGTTAAGTTCAATAAGTGTAATGTTTTTTTTCAATTTCAAGGGCTGTTGGGGATAAGGGGTAGGGACAGGGTGGTGTAAGGAGAATTTTGTTGGTGCGGAATTCGGTAGGGAAGTTGGAGTCCTTTGCCTCTTTTGACCATAGGTCTCCGAGTGTGTTGCCTATTTCGGTTGGATCTACAGAAGTTGTTTGAGTGGAGGGGTTGTGAATGCTATGTATGTGTTTGGAAAGGTACATTCCACATTTCTATTTTTTTTTCTGTGGACCTTCCAATAGATCTCTGGGGCGATATTGGCTGTGCCGAGAGAAAGGTCGATGTGTGTAAATATGTTGTGTGTCGAATAGTGGGTTGGAGATTTGTCATTTAGTAATGTGTAGTCGGATCTGTCAAGGAATTTAGCTATTGTGTTGCCTCTGGAGTTGGATCTAGGGGAGCCCCAATATGGATGCCAGCTGTTAAAATCCCCTAGTACGATAGTAAAGGGGGATGTAGGGGTTAGAACTTTTTCTAAGTTTTTAATGTTGAATTTTTTGGTGGGGGAAATGTATGTGCATATGAGATCTATTTATCTTTTTGAATTTATTGTGACGCAAGTGGCTTCAAAGTCTGGGCTGGGCTATTGGAGTGGGAGATGGAGTTATGCACCAATAGTGCTGCTCCTCCAAAAGCGTTGGTGCTGTCACTGCAGTATAGGGAGAAGTTCATGGGGATTGGTAGGGAAGATGTATTGGTGAGGTGGATTTCTTGGAGTGCTATGATTTGGGGGTGGTGATGCTTAATGAGTATTTGTAATTCTGGGTAGTTGTTTCTGTAGCCTTTGATATTCCATTGTATAATATTTAACATGGTTAAAATGTGTCCATTTCCCCTGAGTCGCTAGATGCGTCAGAGTTGTTTTTGGTGTTTGGCTTAGGTTTTTTAGCATCTTTTTTCATGGAAGCAAGTAATCTTTTAGGTGTGTTTAGGGGTAGGATTTTTATGGATTTGTTTGAGGATTTAGTGGTTGTGGAGGGTGTAATCTAATTGGTTAAGTTGTTACCGAAGCTGGGGTAGATGTCGGCGTATGATATAGGTGGTGATCTGGTTATTTCGTGGTTGTTGGGTCCGGGTCCTTTGAGTTGTTGAGGTCCATCTGCGTTCCGGTTTTGCTGGGAATTTTGGTTCTTGATGACAGATGAGTAGGAGTGCGGTGTGTTATCTGAGGTGCGGGCCTTGAGGATTGCGTGGGCTGTTTTGTTGTCGCATTTGTGTGTCGTTTTTATGGCTTGAAGCTCTTGTTGCGTGAGGGATACTGGGCATTTTCTGCTAGAGGAGTTGTGTTTGTTGTTGCTCTTCGTTACAATTAATGCATTTCTGGGGTCTTGTGCATTTTTCGTTTGTAGATGGGACTAGGTGTTGCAGTGATCCGCAGTTGTAACAAATTTTGTGTTATTGCAGAATTTGTTAAGGTAGTCGAATTTATAGCAATTGTTACATCTTAGCGGCAGAGGGATATAGGTCCTGACCGCTGTTCTCTGGTAGCCAATCATGATGTAGTCGGGAAGGTTGTGTGTGTTAAAGGTGATAATAATGAGTCCAGTCTCTTTAAGAGAGCCGTTGTCTCGTTTTAATATCTTCCGTACGTCAGTTACTTGTTGTGCCGCTAGTTCTTGTATTATGATGTTCTCTTCAATTCCTCGTAAGTCGTTGGAGTATATTACACCTTTGGTGCAGTTAAGAGAGCTGTGTAGTGTTACTGTGACGTTTATGGTAGGAGTGAAAGTTTTGAGCTGCATGAATTTCAACGCTTGTACATTTATTTTTGTTTTAATGAGCAGTGATCCATTGCGGAGTTTCTTGCATTCTTCAATTTCTCCACCACAGGCAAAATCAATTTGTTTTTTAATGAGGAAAGGGTTGACGTTGTTGAGTTCAAGGCCGAGGTCAGATCTGGAGACAATTAGATATTTAGGTCCTGGGGATTTTAGGAGCTGTCCAGTTGTAACAGCATTTGCTTGGTCGGGGTCGGGGGGGTCCCCCATCCCTACGACTCTGACTTGTACCGTTGGTAGTTTTTTCAGTTCTCTTGCACTTGTACTTGCACTTGCACTTGTACTTGCTTTTGCGGTTGTTGGTAGTTTTTGTAGGTTTTTACTTGTATTTATTATTTTTATTTTATTCTGTTTAGAGTTTGGAGAAGTAGACGTCTGCTCTTGAAGTTTTTTATATTCTTGCATGGTTTTATAATTATTATTAATAATTATTAATAAGTTAATTGCTTTCTATTACTTACAAGTGCTTATTGCGATTTATTACTATTTTAACACAATGTCAACCTGTTGTGTCACGGAATGTCCACATGGCCGCAAAATTACTTCGCGGCAAGCTTCTGTTTATTGTTGGCTGTGCACTAATGCCGCACACCCTGGCTGTGCCGATCTTGGGCCTGTTGGCCCGCGCATCGCTGACCGCATACGGGATCACGCTGGCTTCGAATGGATTTACCCGAGCTGTCTACATATTAAATCTGAAATGCGGATTTTTATGAGATAATCCCATTTGGAATTTCAATTTTTGGCGGCTGGGTTCAAGGATTTGGCAAGCCGTTTTCAGAAAACGGAATCATTCTTCAAAACGATAAACTGATAGGCGTCACACCAAATTGCAATACGGGACATATTCCTAATAATCTCTTGCCTGTTGCAGACCCTGCGAGCCCCCTTGACTCAGCTGCCGATGTCACTGCGTTTGGTCAAGTAGTGAATGCTGCACCTTGCCCTGGACAAGCCGATATCGTCGCGTCTCCGACCTTGCCGCCAGTCAACGTGGATCTGGCATCTACGTCGTATGCTGCTGCCGCAAGAAAAGCCTTGCTTAACTCCTATGTTTCTGATTGCGAATTATATATTTTATTGTCTATAGGCGTGACCGTCAACTGCGTACTGGCGGCGGCGTTCTTATTGCCGTGAAATCTGACCTTATTTCTGAACTGGTTCCCATAACCTACTCAGATAATACTTTGGAGTTTGTTGCGGTTCGTGTTCAAGTTCACGACTACTCTCTCTATGTATCATGCTCTTACATCCCACCCCGGTCTGACGCTACTATTTATTTACAGCACCTGTCCTTAATCCGGGGAATTCATTCAACTCTGGTTGTTAATGACCATTTGATAGCTATGGGCGATTTTAACCTTCCTTCCATATCTTGGATGCCATCACCTGACACCAATTTTCTGGTTCCCCCTGCAACTCATGACTTAGTCCAAGGTCTTATTGACCTTTCTTTGGGCCAATTGAACTATGTCAAGAACTGTAGTGATCAAATCTTGGACCTTATCTTTGCGTCTGAGTTCGCCAACGCCCTTGTCTCAAGAATTGACCCTATCTCCTGTCCTATCTCCCACACTGGAGATAATTCTTGAAACGTCGTTTCCTTTACTTCTTAGTCCAGAAGTTAACCGACAATTTATAATTTGAATGTCATTAACTCCTACTTATCCCTAGCTGATTGGACTTTTTTGGATTCTCTAGACGACCCCAGTAACATGGTTACGCGCTATTATGATATTTTATACTCTGCCTTTGACATTTATGTCCCATCCTTTCCTTCACCTGATGCGTCTTACTATCCCCCATGGTTTTCTCGTCGACATTCTTACCTTAAAAACTTGAAGTCTAGGCTTCACAAGAAATTCACTTGGACTGGATCACAGGTGGACCTTTCTAGATATTTGACAGCTCGCACAAAATTCTTATCCCACAATTCTGAATGCTACAGAAACCACCTAAATAGGTGTAGAAATTAGTTCCAGGCTAATCCTAAGCAATTTTCGCGTTTATTAATTTAAAACGAAGATCCCAAAATTTTCCTTCTTGTCTTCATCTCAACACTGAGTCCGCGTCTAACGAGCCTGTTATAGCGAACCTATTCCCAAAATTTTTCCAGTCTACGTACTCATCCATTGGCTACAATACAACCTCTACGTATCCTTATTCACTTCCACTTTCTAATTCCATTTTCATGCCCGCTATTTGCAAAGACGATGCTTTTCAGAACCTCAAGACACTAAAACCTTCCTTCTCTTCTGGTCCTGATCGCGTTCCTAGCTGTGGTTTCAGACACTGTGCTGGTGCTTTATGCCGACCTCTGTTCATTCTTTTTCAGATGTCGCTTCGTCTTTCATTTTTCCCAGAAAATTGGAAGGAATCTTTCATCATTCCCCTCCATAAAAAGGGCAGTAAATCTATTATCGAAAACTACAGAGGAATTGAAAAGCTTAGTGCTATTCCGAAGTTATTCGAACTTCTGAACACTGCGCAGCTGCAGCACCAATGTTGGTCAATTATGTCCCCCTCTCACCACGGCTTTATGAAATAAAAACCAACGTCTACAAACCTTCTAGAATTTTGTCTTGTCATTTGAAACGGTTTCAAATTAAATTTTCAAACGGACGTTATCTTCACCGATTTCAGCAAAGCTTTTGACTCGGTAAATCACCTACTGTTATTAAGAAAACTTACGTTTCTTGGTTTCCCTGCTTTATTGACTAACTGGATTGCAACATATTTATCCAACCGTAGTCAACGTGTTGCCGTTGAGCGTTCTCTCTCAAACCGGGTTTTTGTTACTTCTGGCGTTCCTCAAGGGAGCCATCTTGTGCCACTTCTGTTCGGCCTCTTCATCAATGACTTGCCTGAAGTGGTTCTACACTCAAATGTGATGATGTATGCAGATGACGTCAAACTATGTTTGCCATTGACGAACTCTCATTCACACAACCTTTTGCAAACTGACCTCAATAACATACAATCTTGGTGCATTAATAATCTCCTCTTTCTCAACAACTCCAAATGCAAATTTATGTCATTTTACCGGAAGAATTGCCTGCTCGCCAATTACTCTATAGGTGCGTGCGATCTTGAACGCATTTATACGGTAACAGATCTCGGAGTCCTATTTAACCACACCCTTAATTTTAATGACCACATTGGTCTAATAATTAGTAAAGCTCGAGGGGTTTTTGCCTTTGTTAAGCGATGGTTAATTATCCTTATACATTAAAACTTCTATATATCTCACTCGTTCGCCCAATTCTCGAATAGTGTTCGTGTGTGTGGTCACCTCAATATGCGAAGCATCAAGACCTTATTGAATCTGTTCAGAAACAATTCCTTTTGTTTGCTCTGCGTGGATTAAGCTGGGACCCACATCGTCGTCTTCCATCGTATGCCGACAGGCTAAGACTTTTAAGCCTCCCCACCCTAAAGGATCGTCGAACTTGCCACGGCGTTATGTTTATTTTTAAGCTTATAACGGTCAAATTTGCTCCACATTCCTAATAAGCAAATTACGACTCGCTGTTCCTGTAAAGCCTTCCCGTCATTTTCGTCCAATAGCCCTTGACGTGTGTAAGATGAACCTTGATGAGCATGATCCTTTCCGTGTTCTTTGTTCCATGTAAAATAATTAATATTTTCTGTTACATGTTTAATTGTCCATCGAGATTAACGTACAAAATTTGTTAAGACACATATCCTTGCCTCTGTCCACCTGTTGTGAAAACGGTAAAAAGCACTCCTTTGTATTGTACAGAGGTAAGGATATAATTTAAGAATGTTAATGTTACACAAATATATATAGTTTATATTCTATTAAAGATTAATGATCGAATTGCGATATAAAAGCGTATACAAATTTTGGCGTGTTAAAGTTAGCTTATTTTTTTTTTAGCTTTTTTGTTTTTTTTTAAGTCATTTATTGGGAAAGAGAGAAGAGGAGAAGAGGAATGAGAAAGATAGTTTTCGAAAAGGGGGTATAGAAGGTTAGGGTACGCTCGGGCGGTCCGGCCGAGAAGTCATGCTTCGCGTGGCCCTGGTTCCCGCCCAAACTTGCCTTCCGATTCTAGCGTCCCTGAGCTTGGTGGCGAATTCTGAACCCAGCTCGTCAATTCTCCTCGCTCAGCAGCAAGAGCCGCAAATCTGCCAGCTCTCTGGCAAATTCCCGCAATGGAAGACGACGTGGTCCGCCATTTTATCGGTGTCTCTGAGGCAGCACGGGCAGGAATCGCACTTGTCGTGGCCGAATCTCTGCAGATAGCTTCTGGCTGCTCAGGACTTGGGCCTGATGGAAATTTATCTGCCCGTGCTTTCTCCTGAGCCAGATTTCCAGCTGCGAAATCATTCTATGCGTTCATCTTCCTTCAAAGACATTTTCCACCGCGATTGGACAATCTGAGGCATCAGCTGTAGTCCAACGCTGCACAGCCAGGGGTTTATACGTATGATGCTCGTGCAGGTCGAAAAGGTCTGAATCAGCTGGTCAAGCATCTTGCAAGCCAAATCGATGAAACAGGTTGTTCCATAGGCTTATGGACTTTCGAGCGGCATTCCTGGTTTCCATATCTTTGGGAAGGTTCCTTTTCTGGAACACTTACTGATGAGCTTCGCGAACGACAGGGAAACTTTCAGAACTCGGTTGAGAATGTGTTCGGTGCCAGCGGCTTTTTCATCCTTGACACTCCTCGCAGCTTTGATATCCACCTCCAGCACTGGCCTGAACCCGTCTATCTCTTTTTCTTCTCTTCACGATGATCCTGTAGACATTTCCCTAAGGGTCGTGATCAGCGGAGTCACATTGATCCAGAAAGTATTTAATTTTACATCCCGGATGGCAAACTTCAGGGCTTTGCGGCACCGCCTCTTCAGACTAGATCATAAGCGGAAGGAACGCTGATAATTACGCCTTGCCTTAATGTAGTTCCTTCTGGTATCGGTTATCGACTGGTTGCACCAATACACGGAATTCCTGTAGCCCCTTCGTGTTTGTGGACGGAGAGGAGAGGGTTGGGCACGTCCGACATCTAACTTGGTGGTCACTACCTGTGTTGGCATTGCTCAGTAACCAGGAGCACTGGTTTGCCCTGAAGCAGCTTATGAACCTGCTCTACTTTAGGTTGGCTGCTACCCAGTTTTGAGAAGAGTAACGTCCACTTGGCCGGACTCAATCGCTTTAAGTCGATTTCTTCATCCTCCCGAGACTGGCGAGAGGGCCGGCCGTTGCCATTGATTAAACACCTCTTGGTCACCAGTTCATTCAGGTCTTGGATGAGGGTGGTGGCCTTGGGCGACACCGTGCCGTTCGCCTGCTTACTTAAGTTCGAGGAAATGCTCACCCTTCGCCCTCCTTCGGACTTTGGTGACGCTTTCACCCACTTTTCCAATTTCTTGCATCCTGAGTAACCATGCTCAAGACGTCACTATGAAACATCACTGCCGCTGGGGCTTTAATGATCGCCTTATTCCTGCCCTTTTTTCGTCTAGCTCGGTTTTCTCCTGAGAACGCTGGGAAGAGGGCGGCGCTTTGGCACCGTATACCCCTTATCCGGGTGCGACACTTTGGTCCCTCGTAGGGGCGTGCGCTCGTGGGGCCGTCTGTAGCAGTCTCTCCTCTGACGGCCGAGGCCGCGCTTCCGGTGAAGCGGTCTGACACCACTGATCTACGGTTGCGATGGCTTAGCCATCAGCTTTCTAACCCGTCCTGCAGAAATAGCTATTTCCGAAGCTCCTTCAAATTTGTTAAAACGTGCTTTATGCCCTGATTTATGTTACGAACCTTCTGGTCATTTACCTTGGCCAGTAGATGGTCCAGGATCGTGCCAATCTCACAAGTAGGGGGCTTTGGCACCTCCGCCTTCTTGGGTGAATGGGCCGGATCAAGGGAACTAGTGGAGTCCCGAACTCTTTTCAATTTGGGGATCTCTGGCCCGATGGCATCTGGTGGTCTCTGCAGGGCTTGAGCAGGCGATGTGTGGCCGCCGCCAGGTAGGGTCTATTGTAATTTAGAGTGCTTTTGTAAGGCTCCCAGTTTTCTTCCCGATTCTGCCTTTTTGTCAAAGGCTTGGGGCAGCCACCCGAAAGTGGTGAGTTTTAGTCAGCGAGCACTTCACTTCCCATCAGCGACCCTTGGCGGTCGTGCGCTCTATGTCCGCTTTCTGGGCGCACCTGCTGCGACGAACAACTGGAGGGACGTGCATATTTGTGCAGACCTGCCACAATTCGTAGGCTAAATTTTTTAGATGGTTCTATGTAACCATGAAGGCAGAAGACATTTGTTTTATTTATGTTGGTTTATCGCCAGAATTAAAGTAGTAAAGTCGAACTAGGCCCATTGTCGTCGTCATTCCAAAGAGCCGGGCAATAGCTTCTTCTGCCGCCGCCCAGTCGCTGGAGGCCAAACTTTCGGAGAGCCCCCTCGAAAAGGCTTTCCATCTTAGCGAAGGCCGGCTCAGCAGATGGCAACGGGTGACTCAGATGCAGGAGCACTTCTGGAAAAGGTGGAGCAGCGAGTACTGGTCCCTATAGGATAGGCGCCAGTAGCACTTCAAAATGTCCAATATCAAGATTGAAAGCATTATGCTGAAAGGGAATAACATTCCATCATAATACCACATCTGGTCCGAAAACCTAAGGGTCTGATCAAAAGAGCCGTCGCCCAACTTTGCAAATGGTGGCATATTACTCGTCTTGCGCCCACACATACCTTCTAACGGTGGCAATATTAACCAAATAATCTATTCTAGGTATTCGTGGATAAGTTAACGGGGTTCTTCTCCCTTAAGCCAAACTCGTAATTTAAAAATATTGGTTTATTTATAACGTATTACTAACATCGCCCGCAGTCAATCCTTGTAAAACAAGATTTTCGACAGCTGTATATTCAACCACCTTCCACCATCCAATAACAGCTGAAGATGTTCCATCCGGATGCTTGTAAAAGCAGCACTTTAATTTTTATTTTTAAACTAATAATCACAGCTGCGGCGATTATAACATATAACACATTCACTAAATATATAGGTCAACTCGGTACAAGAATTAAGCGACAAATACTTACATACTTTTTATTTAAGACTAGTTCTATTATGAGATAAATCTGCTTAACGGTTGGCAGCGAAATGGTCAAAGAAATAGAGAAAATGCACGAAAATGGTCACACTGACAGCTGAAGCCAGCTGTTTGTTTACAACAAACTTTTTAAAATTATACATATTAAATATTCGAATGGATTGAATAACGGAATAATATACATATATAGTAATGGGATCTCCTATATAGAGCTGAAGGCAACTTACAAAATTTATTAATTCAAATTTTTTCTCGGAGCCTAGAAAAGCAATGCGTGCCAGTATTGTTTTTATATTTTAAATTTCTCTCCATCTTAGTTTTAAAAATAAATAAGATTCACACCTGCTTTGTTTTTTTATCCGGCAATGATTTACATTTTTCGTTTGGAACTTTTATATAGACTCCTACTACCCGTCCAAGCCAAAATTCATTAGAAATTATTTATATGAAGTTTTACCGTTTTGAGAATAATTATCTAGGAATCTAGGAATACCCCCTTAATCAGAAGGGAATTTCTAGCCAGATTCTGGTGTTCCGGTGCTCGATTGTAAAGTTGAAACCCTGGAGCTGCATAGACCACCTGGCCAGGCGTCCCGACAGATCTTTCATGGACATCAACCACTTCAAGCTGGCGTGATCCGTGATGCACGTAAACGGCATGCCTTCCACGTATGGTCGGAACTTCCGGATCGCAAGGAGGGCTGCCAGGCACTCTTTCTCGGTGACGGTGTAATTCACCTGGTGCTTGTTCATCTTCGCCGAAAAGAATGCTATCGGCTGCTCCTGGTTGTCCTCGTCCTTTTGGAAGAGAACGGCTCCAACCCCGATGTGTGATGCGTCACACTGAATATAGAAGTGCCGCTTGAAATCGGCGTGCACCAGTACTGGTGCCGTGGTTAGCGCCATCTTCAAGGCTTCAACCGCCAGCTGCGCTTCCGGACTCAATAAAAACTTGTTTCCAGTTTTCTTGAGGGATTCAGTCAACGGCGCTGCTAGTATTGCGAAGTTTCGAACGAATCTCCGATACCAGCCTGCTGTTCCCAGAAACGCGCGCACCTCCTACATCGACACCGGCTCCGGCATCCTCCTGATTGCCGCCACTCTACCGGGATCCATGCTCAGACAACCTCCACCCACGACGAAACCCAAGTAAGTCAAAGACTTGAAGCAGAATTTAGATTTATTCATGCCAATAGTTAATCCTGATTCTCTTAGGCATTCGGCGGCTTGTCGTAGGTATCGGAAGTGCGTCTCGATGTCCGGGGCCAGAATGAGCAGATCGTCCAAGTATACAAATACGTTGGATCGGATCTCGGCTGGGATTACTCGATCCATGAGTCTCACCAACCTCTGTGCCGCATTACAGAGCCCGAAAGGCATCACCCTGAATTGGTAGAGGGGCCGACCATGAACTGTGAACGCTTGCTCTTGCTCTCCTCAATGACTTCCAGGGCTAGCATCTTGTCGACTTCGTCCTCGACCACCTTTTGCTTCGCTGGCGACATCGGGTAGGGTCGGTCTTTGAAAATTTTGGCGCCTTCCACCAGCTCTATGGAGTGTTTCTCCAGGCCAGTCGTTCCCAAACCATCCTTCTCGAGGGTGAGTAACCTCTGCTTGATTGCCTCTAGCTCTCGGTTCTCGGCTTCAGATAATGTCCAGGATTCGGGGTCCGTCTTTTTCTCGTCGTCATCTTCCTGGTCGGGGCAATGCTCCATCTCCCTGGCATGAACTTCTTCGGCCTTCTTCACCCCTTGAACCGGGATATTTCCAACTACGGCCGGAGCCAGGTCAAACGCCCGCCAAAAGTCGACGCCGAGGTATGCCGCCTGTTCCAGATAAGGGCACAGATAGAAATAAATGTTTTCTACCCTTCCCTCATACTCCACAGGTATCTCTATCCGGCCGATGATCGACCGATCCTCTCCAGCGGCAGTTCGCACCACCGAGAAGTACCTCTGCACCGGCACACCCATCGCGTCCACCAGTTCCTTGCAGCCTTTTCCGAGCAGACTGACGCTCGCCCCGGTGTCCAACAACCCAGTCAGCTGCTGGCCTGAGATCGTTACTCGGGCGAACGGTCTGGGATCCTGGGTGCCGCCCCACTTGACGGCCGCGACGACCTCTTGGCGTTTCCGGAACCGATCTCATGCCATTCGAACCGTCCGGGAGACCTCACGCATGCCGCTCAGCTGATGCTCCTCGAAGATTCGGTTCCTGACCTGTAAATACCGTCGCATGCGCTCTTCATAGGGTAAGTATCTTAAATTATTTTTAGAATTATCCTTAACGCCTATCTTGTTATTTTTAGGGTCTCCTACTGCGCGGAATTCCGCGTTGGGCGAGCCCCTTCCGATCTGGGATCGCCCAGCCGTCCGTTTTTCATACAATTCGGGCACTTCGGAGCGACGGTGTCGGTCTTTCCGCAACGGAAACCAAAAACCCTTTTAAGCTCCTGCCCGCAATCCCGAAAACCGTGGTCCATGGCTCCACAATTCCAGCAGTCAGCCCGGAAAGGATTTCGAGGCCGCTCCCGGACTTCCTGCACTTGCAGTGGTTGCTCGTCTTCATCCTCCTCTGGCTCTGGAGCAAACGCCTCGCTGACTCGGTTCCGTTCCGCTCCTTGGTAGCGCGTTGGTGGTGGGAATTGGGCCCGAGCTCTGCGTCCGAAGGTACGCTCCACCTCGAGGCTCTCCTGCCGCAGCTCATCCACAGTGAGTAGCTCCATCGCATACATGAAGCGAGCTATACCGTCTCTTAACCCGTTTTTTATCACCTTAACCAGCTGACGCTCCGGCATAGGCTTCCTCAGGCGAGAAGCAAGGGTTTGCATCGCGTGCAGATAATCATCTACGCTCTCCCCTGGTTGCTGCTCCCGCTGCAGTAGCTGATGCATCCGATGATGCTCCGTCTCGTGGCTCTGGAACCGATCTAGCAGCGCTCGGCGTAGCTGATGCCAGTCGGTGCTGCTGCACGTGGATCCAAAACCACTCCAGGGCCCTACCTGTTAGCAGCGTGTGGAAATTTCTCATCACCTCGGCCCATGAGCAACGCGATTGCCTCTGGAGGTACTCCAAGCAAAACAGGAAGCCTTCGATGTGGTTCCGCTCGTCCTCTCAGCTGAACGAGACGTTCCACCTATCCACCCTTGTGACCTGGGGACTGACTCCTGCATCCCAGTTGATGTACGTCCGTTCGTCACGGAATACGCTGGCGTGGCGGTCCTCGAAACGCCAGTTCCGACCAACGCTGTCATCCCGACGCGTCTCCTCAACCTCGGTGGAACCGTCGGGGCTGAATGAGTAGATCTCGGCTGGATCTGGCGCCCTCCTGGGCGGCTTCGGCGGAACTCGTGGCGTAGGCCTCGTTGCATGACCGGCGGACGTCTGTCCATGCCTGGGTACCGCTCCGCGGGCGTCGTGCACGGGCTCCCTCGCTCGTCCAAACGGAGGTGGTTACTGCTGTGGGCGCTGTTGTTGTCCTGTTGCTGTCGACTGCTGCTGCTGACTCTCGATCCCTCCAGGTAAGTGCTGCTGCTTTGTGGCGGGTCTCAAAACTTCATTAATTAACTTCATCATTTCCAGAAACCCGGCCCTCATGTCGTCCCGCAAGCTCTGGCTGATCCCCTCTTCTTGGGTCTTGCGGTATGTTTCCGCCGCCTGAGCCAGGGCGAGGTTCACCGCCGACTTGGCTGTGGAATCTACGGGCGGATCTTGAAAATGTACTTCCCGCTGAGCGGGATCCATTTCCATCAGATGGTCAGCTGTGGCCCCGATCGCCTCGAAGTATAGCAATTTAGTCTTTGCTTGCTCTACCGGCTCCCCCAGCTGTTGGTCTTGCCGCCGAGAAGGGGGTGTCCTCGGCAACCCCATAGAGGCCCGCGGCGGCGCGTGCCCGACAGCACCCTCCCCATCTGTGGATCACAGCTCCTCTTCCTGGGCTGAAGGACCCTTTGACCTGAGCTGGTAATTATTTAACCTATCCCTGTCCATAATCCAATTCTTTAATTCCTAACCGCTACCAACTTTATTCACAAAATAAATAAATATGTAAACATAAATAACCTAACATAAATAAATGCACATGCAACAAATATGTAATTAAATAACGCAATAAATAAATAAATCAATAAATAAATATATAAATAAATAAATGGAGAAATAAATATACGAATAAATAGATAAATAAATCTTCTTCTACCTGCGTACTCAACCAAAAAAATTCACTTACTTTTCTATTCCTTTCTAAATTTCAGGGGAGATGGAGCCGATCAACCGCCGGTGGCTCCGTTCCAGATTCCCGCGTCATCAATTCGTCCCAGTAGTTTAGACTCCGGCCGCTCGTCAACTGGGCTAACTTTCAGCGGTGCTGAAAGTCGCCAGTTAAGGACATCGGCTTTCAGCAGTATCCCGTAGGATTTTCCTTGATGCCTGGGTCTTCAAGGCTCAGATTGCGGTGGTCGCGCAGGTCTCACTGCGGGTCGCGACTTCACGAACAAACTGATCACAGGAAGCTTCATCCACCAGGAAAACCCAAGGATCTGCACAACATTTACTTTAACATTAACATTAACATTGAAAACAACCAAACTTGACTTTAATATAAATAAACACTTGTTTCCCTATTTACTATATATCACAGTTTATATCACAGTGGTTCTTGACTCGTGTTTTCTGCACGGTCTGTGGCTAACGGATGCGAATCCGTCGTTCCCACGCCCGGATGCCACCACCCTGCCACCGCAGCACCCTCTGTGTACTGTGCCCGAGAGGAATTGTCCATCTTTTTGCGGACCAAGCCTCCCGTCCTGACTGGGAAAACTAATTAAAAATAAAATCAACAAATATCCTACGCCTTGGCCACCAGTCCCCGGTCCTCGGTGCAGTTGCAGACCGTAATATAGGCCTCGCAAGGCACCGAATGAGAGGGCTGTATGACCCAGGACGTGGCCTTTCGTGACGTCGTCATCCCGCTATTCTTTTATTTTTTTAGTAATTTGGGCGCCATATTGTAACGGAACTGCCTTTCCTTGGGCAACGCCGGCCTAGCTCAGGGTGCCCAGGGCTGGGTCCGACCCAATGCCCGCAGTCCGCACAATTGAAAATATCGAATTAATCGGACGTCTCGGACTAAACTACAAGTGTCATCACTAAACATTACAAAAAGGTAAACAAACAACAGAAATTAAACTGCTGGGTCGAACTTGTGGCTTGGCTGGTTCCGACACGACGCGCCCACCCATCCAGTGATGGCTCGTCCACATTTCGGGGCATCACCCATCTCAGGTGGGCCGGAGCTTACTCCAGGCGGTCTGGCGACTGGCCCATCTCCCCCCAGGTAAAACTTACTCCATTTTCATTTCACTCTTTTACTGACTATTGATCATTATTGTTTTGGATCTTAAATTTAACAAAGTTACAAATATAGTTTTAGGCGCCAACTCGTCCACGGCGAGAACGTGGCCTCAGCCAGGGATGCGCTTACGCCAAGGCTGCCTTTCATTGGGGACCGACAACGTTTGCGGAGGAGATGCTATTCGGCCACAAATTGGCCACGATTGGCTAACAAGAAATTTTCCCTCACTTTCACCTACTATCCCTGCTGGAGCTCCATGAGAAATAGCCTAGGGTCGGGGTTAAAAAAAAAAGAGAGCTTACTAATGGCTTCTTTCCCGTTCCCCTATTGGTTGCAGCGCATGGGTTGCACCAATCCTGGACCCAGGATACGATCAATCCGGAGGGCGAGACAAACACACTAATACCTTACACCTAACAATAACAAACTAAATAAATTTTTTTTCCAGCTCGCTCTGGTTTGGCGCCGGGTAGTAAGGGCTGTCGGCAGGTCGGCGGAAGCTGCCTGGGCAGAAACTAATAGGCAATCCGCCCCTTATATCGTCCCATCCGGAACGGACTCACCGGATGGTAGCAGCTGAAGGGAATTTCCTGCAGTGGCTCGGCCGGCTGCTCTGGGTGGCGGACCTGTGCTGCGGCGGCGGCTCGGGGATCTGGGGGTCGTCTTTGGGCTGCGGCGGCGGCGACAGCTCCGACGTTTGCGTGGGCCGGCGGACTTGGGTTGCGCCGGTCACTCTGGCCGGTGATCGTTCTGGCCGCGGCGGATTCAGCGACGCGGTGACCAGCAGCTTTGGCGGATTCGGCGGATTAACCGCTCGAAAATCACTCACACACGTTATCCAACCAGATCTTTCTCCTCGTTTCTTTCCGCTCGCACCTCCCTTTATAGCCCGGTTCCTTTCATCCGTTTCAGACTCCAGCCATCACTTTTCATTGCCCTTGCCGAGAGAAAGGGCAAGAACCCTTTCTCTTAGGCCGCATTCGAACTTCCCGGTTCGCTCATTTTCTTCGCCCCCTCCTGGTCCAATTCCACCTATCCCTATCAATATATCGATAGTTCTTCAGCCCGTTCCCACCCGAAATGCAACAAATCCCCCCTGAATCAGAAGGGAATTTCTAGCCAGATTCTGAACGGAATCAGCCAGAAATTCGAGACGGAATCAGGCAGTGATCGTAGAAGAATTTAGAGTAGAATCAGATAGGACTCTCAAAGGAATACCAGATGGAATCGTCAAAGAATCGTAGGGGAATTTAGAGTAAAATCAGATAGGAATCCCAGAGAAAATTAATAATTTAGAAATTAGAGCTGCGAAAAAATCGATTTAAACAAGTCTATCGATTCTTATTTTTCGGTAAATAATATTTTTCATCATCTCACTCTAATTTCGGAACCGCTGCTCCGAACCCATCGAAAACAACAACGAATATGAAGTCAGAACATCGGCAGTAGCCGAACGCAGGTAGAATTTTCATTGCCTACTTTGTTTCCGAGTTCTCTAACCGAAACCCATGAGATTTGTTTTTCTTTTTTCGAACACGACACCAGGAATCGGACAGGAAATGAATTTGGTACTGAAGGGTAGCTTCTACATTATGGTTTACAGTTTTTACCCCTTGTACGGAAGAATAATGAAGAAATATCAATAGCGCTATCGATGGTTAGGTACTATCGATGGTTCTCCACCTCTACGACATAAAAGTATAACACACCATATGGTTTCCCTCCCTTATTGCTTCGGCTGTGATTGCTGTTAATTGTAAGGCCCCAAATGAAAAATTGTCTGGTAGCACCAGAATTTTAAGAGGGTAGACACCCCTGACATTTTCAAAACATCGTTTTTTTTTTGTTTTTACATTAGTTTGTTGCCGATATCCTTACGGTCATTTTAAGACATTGGGTTTAAAAATATCTCATTATTTGTGTACAGTCATTAGAAGTGAGCGCTGTCGGTAAACCTTAGATTACTTTCTTTATCTTCTATATAACGTTCTCTAACGCATGACGTAGAATTTTTCTGATATAATTTTCTTCTGACCATGCGAAAAACAGGAATATTAAAGGTAAATCCCCCAAAACTTCCAACCATTAGCCTTGGGATTAATTGAGAAACTGAATCAGGTGAAATAAAAATGTAAGACCATTAGAAATTATTGGAATTCGTGGGACTAGGACTTCCTATCCCTTGACTTTGCCTTTGATGAGCCGTTGCTTAAATTACATTGTTAATTAGTTTGTTGATGATTATAATTGAGCCAATCTTCAGCTGCAAAACGAACGGCACAGTCCCTAGCGCATCAAGCGAGTTCAAAAATTCCGTCGCTTCATTCTCGTTGTTCACACCGTCGACGTATTTTTTATATGTAGTTCTACAACGATTTGACATTAAAAACTTTGAATTCAACCTATCGAAGTCATTATTCTTCGCTGCTAGTATTCCTCGTTCACTAACCCAAATTAGATTTTCATGATTTGGCAATGCCGGGGAAAACTTTGTTGATGAGTTTCTCCTTCGATGACGTGAATTTTCAAAAATTTGTCGGAAACGATATCAATTCAGTCGACGCATCAACAGGAATATTGCCATCGCCAATAGTTGTCTTGAAAATTCAGCAGCAGAGGCGTTATCCTTTAAAGTGACTCTTATGTTTGTGGTCACTTTCAATTTCTTGAACCTACAACAAATAATCTTGACTGAATAGATGCCAAAACCAGCGCGATTTAATTCTAAATTTACAGGTTGCCTTCTTCTAGTAAAATTTCGCCTATTCTGAGGTAGCTTTTCTGCAAGGTGAACCTGTGCATATTGGTTCCGCCTTAAAGCGTTTTGTTTGGGTCGTTCATCTTGTGTTTGATTATTACGGATATTCATTTACCGAATTGCTACTCGCGTACTCCGTCCAATATATGAACGCCTAATAGGAGGCATTGTTAAAAAAAAAAAAAAACAATTCTCACAAAGAGATCTTTACGCCGTCCAATGTTTGATCGCCAGTAGCAGGCATTATTAAAAAATATAAGTCTCAAAAAGCACACTTTGGTAATTTTTCACAAATTTTAATGTTCATGCTACAGTGTACGTTCAAAGTAAGTTGTCAACATCTGTTGAGGCCCTTAAGAATTTCATTAATTTATTTAGCAACAAAAACATTGGCCTGACAATTTTAAAGATGTGCACAAATTTCATCGAAATCGATTCAGCAGTACTCAACAGATGTAAGTTTTCCAAAACTTACTTCATTTTATTTATTTATATAGAGAAATCATATTCAGATAGACATTGGCTGGGGAATAAAATAGGAAAATTTTGAGCTGCAAAACCTTATGGAACACCCGTTAAACGCATGGAGGAAGGCAGAAGGGTCTCTGTGGGAAAACCCAATTAACTCACAATCTTTAATTACTTTTAAAATTAAAAATCCACCACGGAGCAAGCGCAACTCACTCAAGAAACGGTGTCAATAGACTTTGCTTTGAGGCTTTGCTGTTGTTTATTCATTAAGAATATGTAGGTCAACTCGGTACAAAAAGCAAGCGGCAAATACATACATACTTTTTATTTAAGACTAGTTCTATTATGAGATAAATCTGCTTAACGGTTGGCAGCGAAATAGATAAAGAAATAGAGAAAATGCACGAAAATGGTCACACTGACAGCTGAAGCCAGCTGTTTGTTTACAACAAACTTTTTAAAATTATACATATTAAATATTCGAATGGACGGAACGGAATAATATACATATATAGTAATGGGATCTTCTATATAGAGCTGAAGGCAACTTACAAAATTTATTAATTCAATTTTTTCTTGGCGCCTAGAAAAGCACTGCGTGCCAGTAATGTTTTTATATTTTAAATTTCTCTCCATCTTGGTTATAAAAATAAATAAGATTCACACCGGCTGATATGAGTTTCTTCTGACCATGCGAAAAACAGGAATATTAAAGGTAAATACCCCGAAACTTCCAACCATTAGCCTTGGGATTAATTGAGAATGGGAAACTGAATCAGGTGAAATTAAAATGGAAGACCATTAGAAATTTTTGGAATTCGTGGGACTAGGACTTCCTATCCCTTGACTTTGCCTTTGATGAGCCGTTGCTTAAATTACATTGTTAATTAGTTTGTTGATGATTATAATTGAGCCAATCTTCAGCTGCAAAACGAACGGCACAGTCCCTAGCGCATCAAGCGAGTTCAAAAATTCCGTCGCTTCATTCTCGTTGTTCACACCGTCGACGTATTTTTTATATGTAGTTCTACAACGATTTGACATTAAAAACTTTGAATTCAACCTATCGAAGTCATTATTCTTCGCTGCTAGTATTCCTCGTTCACTAACCCAAATTAGATTTTCATGATTTGGCAATGCCGGGGAAAACTTTGTTGATGAGTTTCTCCTTCGATGACGTGAATTTTCAAAAATTTGTCGGAAACGATATCAATTCAGTCGACGCATCAACAGGAATATTGCCATCGCCAATAGTTGTCTTGAAAATTCAGCAGCAGAGGCGTTATCCTTTAAAGTGACTCTTATGTTTGTGGTCACTTTCAATTTCTTGAACCTACAACAAATAATCTTGACTGAATAGATGCCAAAACCAGCGCGATTTAATTCTAAATTTACAGGTTGCCTTCTTCTAGTAAAATTTCGCCTATTCTGAGGTAGCTGAAAAGGTGAACCTGTGCATATTGGTTCCGCCAGTAGCAGGCACTATTAAAAAATATAAGTCTCAAAAAGCACACTTTGGTAATTTTTCACAAATTTTAATGTTAATGTTAAGGTGTACGTTCAAAGTAAGTTGTCAACATCTGTTGAGGTCCTTAAGAATTTAATTAATTTCTTAAGCAACAAAAACATTGGCCTGGCAATTTTAAAGATGTGCACAAATTTCATCCAAATCGATTCTGTGGTTCCGCCAGTAGCAGGCACTATTAAAAAATATAACTCTCAAAAAGCGCACTTTGGTAATTTTTCACAAATTTTAATGTTAATGTTAAGGTGTACGTTCAAAGTAAGTTGTCAACATCTGTTGTGGCCCTTAAGAATTTCATTAATTTCTTAAGCAACAAAAACATTGGCCTGGCAATTTTAAAGATGTGCACAAATTTCATCCAAATCGATTCTGTGGTTCCGCCAGTAGCAGGCACTATTAAAAAATATAACTCTCAAAAAGCGCACTTTGGTAATTTTTCACAAATTTTAATGTTAATGTTAAGGTGTACGTTCAAAGTAAGTTGTCAACATCTGTTGTGGCCCTTAAGAATTTCATTAATTTCTTAAGCAACAAAAACATTGGCCTGGCAATTTTAAAGATGTGCACAAATTTCATCCAAATCGATTCAGCAGTACTCAACAGATGTAAGATTTCCAAAACTCACTTCATTTTATTTATATATTTATATAGAGAAATCATATTCAGATAGACATTGGATGAGGATTAAAATATTAACATTTTGAGCTGCAAAACCTTATGGAACATCCGTTAAACGCATGGAGGAAGGCAGATGGGTCTCTGTGGGAAAACCCAATTAACTCACAATCTTTAATTACTTTTAAATTTTAAAAATTCACCACGAAGCAAGCGCAACTCACTTAAGAAACGGTGTCAATAGACTTTGCTTTAAGGCTTTGCTCTTGTTTATTCATTAAGAAGAAGCACACAAGCTCTTTCAAGATTTAAAAAAAAAAAACATGGGTCCGTCGAATATGGGCAACCCTGTATTACAGCATGGAGGCGTCGCGATATTGGCATTATTAGCCCCTTCAAGTCGTAATATTCTGGAATTTTCTCCCATTTCTCCTGTATTACTTTAATTAAACCCTTTTTATTTGTTGGAGTCCGTTTAGTCACTTTCTTTTCCAAAAAATCCCAAAAATTTCCTATTCATATTTATATCTGGGCTTTCCGCAGGAGTGTCAATGACTTTTTTGCAATTAACAGGAGCCAGGTCCTGCACAGCTGCGATTTGAGCTGGAGTTCGTTTTCCTGGTGCAGTTAATTTTTTTTTTTTTTTTTGACAAGTTACGTCATGCAGACCAAATTTCTCCGCGCTTCTGGTCAATTAATTTTTAAGGATGTCCATTAAAAATCTGCAGCTCACCAACTCCTTTGGATGATATGCACCCCCTTATCATCACAGAAAACTTGCCAAATTTGAATGTTGGTATGATATTCTTCGGCTGGACACCTGTGTTTGGTTTCCTCCAAACTTTATTGGGTCAGCCATGAGTGTATAGCATTATTTTAGTCTCGTAACAAAAAAAAAACTTCATCCCCATCTTGTTCTTGTTTTTGCTTTTTTTTACTATGTTTTAAGTTAAAATATTTAAGTTTTGTTTTTTTATATTTATAGATTAAAGTTATCCTAATAATATTATAAAAGAAAATTTTTAAAAATTCTTGTATTTGTTAATAAATTTTCAGTTTAAACCCAAAATTGTGAGGGATTTTTCGTTTTGCAAAGAATTACTTGACAAACTGTATATTCGACTAAAAAGAAAAATAAGTTACCTTTCAAGAACAAGTTCCAAGATTTTAAATTCGAAAGAGGGTTGGGAAAGAGCCTTTTCATATTTGACAACTATATGGTAATAAATTTTTTAAGTGAAACCTAAAGTAACGTATATTAATATTTATCATTATTAAAACGTTAAAAGTTTAGGTAAAATCTTAGTACATTTGAGGATATTTTAAATATAGAGGCAAAGAGGCATAAAAAACCTTTTCGTTTTTCGTTTTCTTTGTTCACCATTCACTTAATAGGGTCTTCCACCAGAGATCTATCTGTCGCTCCATCAGTTGAACAGATGATCCATAAGCTTTTCCCTTTTGTCCTCTATCCGAATTTGGTGGACTTGTTTGGACGATAGCTAGGTGGCAGATTTTCGGTGTTCCTCTGAGTTTTTCTTCTTGTCGGTGAAATTTTGACCATTCATTACGAAAAAGTCAACATATATGGCAAGTACCGAATGAAATATCGAATGCTAATAGGGCCGAATATTAATATTGGGCCACCATAATGTCCCGCAATTTGTAAGTTTTCTCGTGTTGAACAGCTTATAATAATTAACTTATTCCGTATGAGCCACTTTAAGCAGCTTTGCTTATGTTTTCTTTAAGCCACAGCTGTAAGATCAGTTGTTATCGGATGGAGGAGGAAGAAGTAGCTTTGTGGGAATCGTATATTATAGTGGTGCGAAAACATGGATATTGCAACACAATTAGGGTTGTCTTAAAAGTAAAAATAACACTTGGCTTTATAAAATAATGTTAGAAAACTTTTAACTGGGATCTAAATTTACATAGTTCTTAAAACAAATTTTATTAATTAACATTAGTTTGTTAAATATGTCCAGGCGCTTCCTACGTTTAGATTTGTCAGGTTGTACTATTTTATCTAATATATAAAATTCTCGTGTCACAGTTTTCGTGCCCTTACTCCTCCGAAACGGCTTGACCGATTTTGATGAAATTTTTTGTGCTTATCCGGTATCTATGAGAATAGGCCAACATCTATTTTTCATCCCCCTAAATGTTAGGGGTAGTCCACCCTTAGCGTTTCCAAGTGACCCTACTGCTGCGTCATCTACAGGCAGCCAGCTGAATCAAAGCATTTCCTGTCAAACATTCAAAACATATTGAAAGAAGAAACTTGAAAAGTTCTGAACCGTTTATGCCCAAATTTTTAGAGAACATGCGTTGAGGTTCCAGCTCGGTTATTGACTACTTTTGATGTTGATAGCTTATCTGCGGCTGCGAATATATCTATTTTTTTAGCGTTTCCCCGTGCCCCTACTACTGCGCCCTCTACAAGCAAATCAAAGCATTTCCTGTCAAACATTAAAAACATATTGAAAGAAGAAATTGGAGATACAAATTTTATTTTTTGTTCAGGTTCAGTAAGAAACGAAGTCATGCCACCAAAAAAGTCGAGATTGGGTCGTTGTATTCGCAATACAGAAGCAAAAAGACGTAAGATTACGAATATGACTGACGAAGAACGGGCCTCCTTCCGAGAGACTGAGCGGCAGAGAGCAATGCAAATGCACATAGAGGAATCAGCAGAAAGACGAGCAGATAGGCTTGAGAGAAAACGATTGAGAGTTAGGCAGTCGCGTTCTGCAGCAATCGATTTGATTCACTCTCAAAATAATGAACGCGACAGGGCAAGGGTAGCTGAAGAGCGTTTACAGCTTGCAGAAGATCAAAACCTGCAATACAATCGTCTTGCATTCAGATATAATCCAACTATTGATTACAGCTCGAGTCGAATGTCGTTATTGGACGAATGCATCAGGTCTGCATATACCGTCAGGCTCTCAAATTTAAAAACGAACCAAAAGGATTGTGTTGCGCTTCCGGGAAAGTGGAATTGCCTCAACTTGAAGCACCACCAGAGCCTCTGCACTCTCTATTCGCTGGATCTACTGCAGAATCGAAGCATTTCCTGTCGAACATTAGGAAATACAACTCTTGCTTTCAAATGACGTCATTTGGTGCGGAAATTATAACTGCACAATTCATGCCAACTTTTAAAATCAAAGGACAAATCTATCATAAAGCCGGTTCCCTGCTTCCGTTCCCAGACAGCGAACACAAATTTCTTCTTCTTGGTGATGATGGAAATGAAGTAGATGCACGTTATGGAATCAATACCTAAATACGCTGAAGAGGCACATTATTTCGCAGCTACAGAATCTTTTTCACGAACGGAACAATTTGGTGCGTTTATTCAAAACAGCAATCGATATGATGCCTTCGGATACCCATAAAATTGTCATTCATGCAGACAAAACGCCTGCTGGAGAACATATCAGGAGATATAATGCTCCAACTATAGACGAAGTGGCAATTGTCATAGTCGGGGATCAGTTTCAACCTCGAGATATTGTTCTCCATCGACGAAACGATCGATTGGTAAACGTCGCAGAAACTCACCGTTGTTACGATGCTTTGCAGTATCCACTAATCTTCTGGGATGGTGCCGATGGATACCATTTCAATGTGACTTATTTCTTATGCGTTCAACCACAATATGCCACAGAGAAACGTGGCAGTCCATTTGGAGAATGGTCAACGTGTCTATTTCACAGAAAAAAATGTGCAAGAAAGAGTCCTGAATCGGCCAGCGACAACTCTGACTGCCTTCTTCACCTTATGCCAGGAAGATGATTTTGCCAGAACCTTGATGTATTCAGAAGTGCCCTCTTAACCATAATATGCCCGTGCGAAGCCGGGACGGGCCGGCTAGTATAATATAAAAAAAATATAATATAATAATATATAACGTAATAATTGACGAAGTTATGAGTATTATTATTCTTGCAAGATTTTCCTTTACACTGAATTTTTTTGTGCTTAAAACTTGAAAGCGCTTTTCTCCCAACTCAAAATTACTGCACCGATCCTATTTAAATTTTAAACACTATTTCTGTACCTATTTTGCAAGGTAACGATGTCGAGTTTTTTTTTGTTTTTAATTTTGATTTTACTATGACAAATTAGACTATTTTTTCACAAACACTCGTGTTTTTCACTTTAAAGTGAAAAAAATTCAAAAATTGGTATTTCAAAAAAAACTCGACATCGTTGCCGTTGTAACCTAACGAATGAATTTGGATTGTTTTATTTCCGATGCTCCGGAACCCAGTTATGATTGACACCGCAATTCAACTTTTTTTCGAGACACGCCCGGACAGGTTACATTGATATATTTTTGAATATTTCTTTATACAAATTTTATGACATTCTTTGAATGTTATACTTTAATTAATATAAATACATTTTAACTGTGTCGCATTATTGGATCTCAAATGCACGATCCACATAATAAACACATTTCAACTTACCACCTTAAAGACAAATGCCTACACTTTATTTATTTTGTTTCCAATTGAAATGTTAGGAAACGACTACTAGATATATTGGTTTGTAGTAAATGCTATTGGTATCTGCGATGGATATCCCGCTTTTCTGTCGAACGGGCTAAAAAGTACCCTATGTCCGTCTTCTGGCTCTAAGCTACCTCCCTAGTAATTTTCACCCAAATCTGTTCTGCCGTTCTTGAGTTATAATTGGTGTAACTAACAGTCTTTTAGTCTTTTTTCTTGTTATATATATTGATGTATTATAACATTTATATAATATATATAATATTAGTCGGCAACGTAGTGAAGGAGACTTTTCCGACCCTATAAAGTATATATCTTCTTGATCAAATCGATCTAGCCATTTCCGTCAGTCTGGCCGTCCGACTGCCCGTCCGTCCTTCTATCCGTTTCTACTCAAACTAGTCTCTCGGTTTTTAAGCTATCTAAATGAAACTTTGCAATTAGTTTTTGTATATATACTCTTATTCCTATATAAGTCGGAACGGGTCTGTTTGGCGGACTATATATGAATATAGTTGCCATAGGAACGATTAAAAAATTTTTAGAAAAAAATAATCACTTTTCCAGTTTGCAAAAATTTAATAAAATTTTAGATATAGCCATTTTATATTATAGAAATGCGTTTTAAATTTGTGAAAACCCAGACTACTTTATTATATAGCTGCCATCTAATATATAAAATTCTCGTGTCACAGTTTTCGTGCCCTTACTCCTCCGAAACGGCTTGACCGATTTTGATGAAATTTTTTGTGCTTATCCGGTATCTATGAGAATAGGCCAACATCTATTTTTCATCCCCCTAAATGTTAGGGGTAGTCCACCCTTAGCGTTTCCAAGTGACCCTACTGCTGCGTCATCTACAGGCAGCCAGCTGAATCAAAGCATTTCCTGTCAAACATTCAAAACATATTGAAAGAAGAAACTTGAAAAGTTCTGAACCGTTTATGCCCAAATTTTTAGAGAACATGCGTTGAGGTTCCAGCTCGGTTATTGACTACTTTTGATGTTGATAGCTTATCTGCGGCTGCGAATATATCTATTTTTTTAGCGTTTCCCCGTGCCCCTACTACTGCGCCCTCTACAAGCAAATCAAAGCATTTCCTGTCAAACATTAAAAACATATTGAAAGAAGAAATTGGAGATACAAATTTTATTTTTTGTTCAGGTTCAGTAAGAAACGAAGTCATGCCACCAAAAAAGTCGAGATTGGGTCGTTGTATTCGCAATACAGAAGCAAAAAGACGTAAGATTACGAATATGACTGACGAAGAACGGGCCTCCTTCCGAGAGACTGAGCGGCAGAGAGCAATGCAAATGCACATAGAGGAATCAGCAGAAAGACGAGCAGATAGGCTTGAGAGAAAACGATTGAGAGTTAGGCAGTCGCGTTCTGCAGCAATCGATTTGATTCACTCTCAAAATAATGAACGCGACAGGGCAAGGGTAGCTGAAGAGCGTTTACAGCTTGCAGAAGATCAAAACCTGCAATACAATCGTCTTGCATTCAGATATAATCCAACTATTGATTACAGCTCGAGTCGAATGTCGTTATTGGACGAATGCATCAGGTCTGCATATACCGTCAGGCTCTCAAATTTAAAAACGAACCAAAAGGATTGTGTTGCGCTTCCGGGAAAGTGGAATTGCCTCAACTTGAAGCACCACCAGAGCCTCTGCACTCTCTATTCGCTGGATCTACTGCAGAATCGAAGCATTTCCTGTCGAACATTAGGAAATACAACTCTTGCTTTCAAATGACGTCATTTGGTGCGGAAATTATAACTGCACAATTCATGCCAACTTTTAAAATCAAAGGACAAATCTATCATAAAGCCGGTTCCCTGCTTCCGTTCCCAGACAGCGAACACAAATTTCTTCTTCTTGGTGATGATGGAAATGAAGTAGATGCACGTTATGGAATCAATACCTAAATACGCTGAAGAGGCACATTATTTCGCAGCTACAGAATCTTTTTCACGAACGGAACAATTTGGTGCGTTTATTCAAAACAGCAATCGATATGATGCCTTCGGATACCCATAAAATTGTCATTCATGCAGACAAAACGCCTGCTGGAGAACATATCAGGAGATATAATGCTCCAACTATAGACGAAGTGGCAATTGTCATAGTCGGGGATCAGTTTCAACCTCGAGATATTGTTCTCCATCGACGAAACGATCGATTGGTAAACGTCGCAGAAACTCACCGTTGTTACGATGCTTTGCAGTATCCACTAATCTTCTGGGATGGTGCCGATGGATACCATTTCAATGTGACTTATTTCTTATGCGTTCAACCACAATATGCCACAGAGAAACGTGGCAGTCCATTTGGAGAATGGTCAACGTGTCTATTTCACAGAAAAAAATGTGCAAGAAAGAGTCCTGAATAGGCCAGCGACAACTCTGACTGCCTTCTTCACCTTATGCCATGGAAGATGATTTTGCCAGAACCTTGATGTATTCAGAAGTGCCCTCTTAACCATAATATGCCCGTGCGAAGCCGGGACGGGCCGGCTAGTATAATATAAAAAAAATATAATATAATAATATATAACGTAATAATTGACGAAGTTATGAGTATTATTATTCTTGCAAGATTTTCCTTTACACTGAATTTTTTTGTGCTTAAAACTTGAAAGCGCTTTTCTCCCAACTCAAAATTACTGCACCGATCCTATTTAAATTTTAAACACTATTTCTGTACCTATTTTGCAAGGTAACGATGTCGAGTTTTTTTTTGTTTTTAATTTTGATTTTACTATGACAAATTAGACTATTTTTTCACAAACACTCGTGTTTTTCACTTTAAAGTGAAAAAAATTCAAAAATTGGTATTTCAAAAAAAACTCGACATCGTTGCCGTTGTAACCTAACGAATGAATTTGGATTGTTTTATTTCCGATGCTCCGGAACCCAGTTATGATTGACACCGCAATTCAACTTTTTTTCGAGACACGCCCGGACAGGTTACATTGATATATTTTTGAATATTTCTTTATACAAATTTTATGACATTCTTTGAATGTTATACTTTAATTAATATAAATACATTTTAACTGTGTCGCATTATTGGATCTCAAATGCACGATCCACATAATAAACACATTTCAACTTACCACCTTAAAGACAAATGCCTACACTTTATTTATTTTGTTTCCAATTGAAATGTTAGGAAACGACTACTAGATATATTGGTTTGTAGTAAATGCTATTGGTATCTGCGATGGATATCCCGCTTTTCTGTCGAACGGGCTAAAAAGTACCCTATGTCCGTCTTCTGGCTCTAAGCTACCTCCCTAGTAATTTTCACCCAAATCTGTTCTGCCGTTCTTGAGTTATAATTGGTGTAACTAACAGTCTTTTAGTCTTTTTTCTTGTTATATATATTGATGTATTATAACATTTATATAATATATATAATATTAGTCGGCAACGTAGTGAAGGAGACTTTTCCGACCCTATAAAGTATATATCTTCTTGATCAAATCGATCTAGCCATTTCCGTCAGTCTGGCCGTCCGACTGCCCGTCCGTCCTTCTATCCGTTTCTACTCAAACTAGTCTCTCGGTTTTTAAGCTATCTAAATGAAACTTTGCAATTAGTTTTTGTATATATACTCTTATTCCTATATAAGTCGGAACGGGTCTGTTTGGCGGACTATATATGAATATAGTTGCCATAGGAACGATTAAAAAATTTTTAGAAAAAAATAATCACTTTTCCAGTTTGCAAAAATTTAATAAAATTTTAGATATAGCCATTTTATATTATAGAAATGCGTTTTACATTTGTGAAAACCCAGACTACTTTATTATATAGCTGCCATCTAATATATAAAATTCTCGTGTCACAGTTTTCGTGCCCTTACTCCTCCGAAACGGCTTGACCGATTTTGATGAAATTTTTTGTGCTTATCCGGTATCTATGAGAATAGGCCAACATCTATTTTTCATCCCCCTAAATGTTAGGGGTAGTCCACCCTTAGCGTTTCCAAGTGACCCTACTGCTGCGTCATCTACAGGCAGCCAGCTGAATCAAAGCATTTCCTGTCAAACATTCAAAACATATTGAAAGAAGAAACTTGAAAAGTTCTGAACCGTTTATGCCCAAATTTTTAGAGAACATGCGTTGAGGTTCCAGCTCGGTTATTGACTACTTTTGATGTTGATAGCTTATCTGCGGCTGCGAATATATCTATTTTTTTAGCGTTTCCCCGTGCCCCTACTACTGCGCCCTCTACAAGCAAATCAAAGCATTTCCTGTCAAACATTAAAAACATATTGAAAGAAGAAATTGGAGATACAAATTTTATTTTTTGTTCAGGTTCAGTAAGAAACGAAGTCATGCCACCAAAAAAGTCGAGATTGGGTCGTTGTATTCGCAATACAGAAGCAAAAAGACGTAAGATTACGAATATGACTGACGAAGAACGGGCCTCCTTCCGAGAGACTGAGCGGCAGAGAGCAATGCAAATGCACATAGAGGAATCAGCAGAAAGACGAGCAGATAGGCTTGAGAGAAAACGATTGAGAGTTAGGCAGTCGCGTTCTGCAGCAATCGATTTGATTCACTCTCAAAATAATGAACGCGACAGGGCAAGGGTAGCTGAAGAGCGTTTACAGCTTGCAGAAGATCAAAACCTGCAATACAATCGTCTTGCATTCAGATATAATCCAACTATTGATTACAGCTCGAGTCGAATGTCGTTATTGGACGAATGCATCAGGTCTGCATATACCGTCAGGCTCTCAAATTTAAAAACGAACCAAAAGGATTGTGTTGCGCTTCCGGGAAAGTGGAATTGCCTCAACTTGAAGCACCACCAGAGCCTCTGCACTCTCTATTCGCTGGATCTACTGCAGAATCGAAGCATTTCCTGTCGAACATTAGGAAATACAACTCTTGCTTTCAAATGACGTCATTTGGTGCGGAAATTATAACTGCACAATTCATGCCAACTTTTAAAATCAAAGGACAAATCTATCATAAAGCCGGTTCCCTGCTTCCGTTCCCAGACAGCGAACACAAATTTCTTCTTCTTGGTGATGATGGAAATGAAGTAGATGCACGTTATGGAATCAATACCTAAATACGCTGAAGAGGCACATTATTTCGCAGCTACAGAATCTTTTTCACGAACGGAACAATTTGGTGCGTTTATTCAAAACAGCAATCGATATGATGCCTTCGGATACCCATAAAATTGTCATTCATGCAGACAAAACGCCTGCTGGAGAACATATCAGGAGATATAATGCTCCAACTATAGACGAAGTGGCAATTGTCATAGTCGGGGATCAGTTTCAACCTCGAGATATTGTTCTCCATCGACGAAACGATCGATTGGTAAACGTCGCAGAAACTCACCGTTGTTACGATGCTTTGCAGTATCCACTAATCTTCTGGGATGGTGCCGACGGATACCATTTCAATGTGACTTATTTCTTATGCGTTCAACCACAATATGCCACAGAGAAACGTGGCAGTCCATTTGGAGAATGGTCAACGTGTCTATTTCACAGAAAAAAATGTGCAAGAAAGAGTCCTGAATCGGCCAGCGACAACTCTGACTGCCTTCTTCACCTTATGCCAGGAAGATGATTTTGCCAGAACCTTGATGTATTCAGAAGTGCCCTCTTAACCATAATATGCCCGTGCGAAGCCGGGACGGGCCGGCTAGTAGAAATATAAAACTGTAAATGCATAGGTGAATGTAATGAAAGAAGGCATTACGTCGTTGATTTTTAACATAACAAGAAAGGAAGCTAACTTCGGGACGCCGAAGTTTATATACCCTTGCAGATAGAACTTCGATGCCTAGGAATCCATACAATATTAATTATATATTTAAGTAATACCTTCTTTCATTTCATTCACCTATACATATTGCATTTGCTGTTTAACATTCACACATTTGCATTCTTCATCCACATCTAACGATCGTTTTTATGGCACCTATATGATATAGTCACCCGATTTTCGTAAAATTCGACACAAAATTTAAGACTAATATAAAATGCCTATATCTCAAATGTGATGAAAATCTTTTGAAAACTGGAGTTATAATTTTTAATTGTATTAATTTCTCGATCGGCCCTATGGGAGCTATATGATATAGTAGCAAATTTTTAGTATAGCAATTTTTTTATAAAATTTCACACAAAGTTGTAGAATAATATGAAATGGCTATATCTCAAATTTGATGAACATCTGTTGAAAACTGAAAAAGTTTTAAGTTTTTATTGAGTTAATTTTTAGATCGTTCCTTTGGGAGCTATACGATATAATAGTCCGATTTTCATAAAATTTTACACAAAATTGTAGAATAATATATGGATTAATCTCAAATTTGATTAAATTCTGTTGAAAACTGAAAATATTATAATTATTTTTGTAAAAATTTTCAATCATTCCTATGGAAGCTATATGATATAGTCGTCCGATCCGGCCCGTTCCGACATATATGTATGTATACGAGTGAGAGTATTTAGAAGACTAAAAGAAAGCTTCAAAACTAAGAGACTAGTTTGCGTAGACACGGAAAGACGGTCGTGCCTAGATCGACTCGGCTGTTGATCCTGATCAAGAATATATACATATGATTTATATGGTCGGAGTTGCCTCCATCACTGTGTTGCAAACTTCTGACTGAAATTATAATACCCTGCAAGGGTATATAAATTAAATTCAAAAATAAAATATATTTCCACTTTTTTTCCTGCCTTTCTATTGCTTATTATCTTGGTAGTGACGGCACAAAGCATGGGTGGTTAAAAGAAAACATCGATGATTTGGAAAATTCGAAAAACATCGGAGCATCGATGGTTTCATCGATGTTTTTGCACCTCTAGCATAAGTGTCTAAATACGACGATTTAATAAAATTTTTTAATTAATGCCAACACTGAAGGATTCGGTTGCTATTAGTTCTGCGAAACATGCAGACTCCTCAACAATTTCAAGTTCTTTTTCGCCCTTGGAACAACCTGTAACTGGCATAACAAATATGCTTGAATTCCCCTATTTAAGGACAAGAACATGCACGAACAAACAGATCACAACATCGCCTAATGTAAAAAAAATTAAGAAACGCCGCGGCAGTGATACGTCGAGTGACGAAGAACGCTGGCTTCATGCCATCGAAACTGGAAAACTAGCAGAGGTCGATGACGAATTAAAGAAAATCAAGAATCCAAAATTAATGACTGCTCGTCAACGTGCTATGTATGAACGTACACAATATCCAAAGAGTGGATTTGCCGAAGAGCTTATTGCACTTCCAAACGGATATAAGGAAAAGGAAAAGCCTCAAACGGCCGAGGAAATCAACAAGGCAGTCCTTAAGTCCCAAAAGCGGAAGCAGCAGGCGGACGAGCGACGTGAAAAGGACAAGCTAAAAACAATGGAGCGCTTGTTAAAGAAACAAGAATCCCATAGGCAGCGCTATGCAGTTCGTATTAAACAATCACAGAAGCCGTCTTATCCAAAAATTACATACATAAATAATATTGAAGGAAGCGTTATATTAGTACCACCAGGCTGCGAGTTTCCATTAAAAGCACAATTACCACGGGCTACACCTTCTGAAGAGTTGTGCTGTATTAGCGGTTGTGGAAATCGCAAGTCATATAATTGTTCTATTTCAAGGAACCCTCTATGTAGTCTTGCGTGTTATAAAAAGAATAGCATATATTTAAATCAATAAAAAAGGTCGATCTGTACACAAAACTATTTTTGTCAATTACTCCTATTCCTTTGGCTCTGCAACGTTCACTTTTAACATGTGAATGGCACAAAAAGCTGGTACAGTTTTGTTTACATTTTAAACCAAGTTAGTGATGCTAAAAAAACTGACTACATACAGTTTGTCAAGTAATTCTTTGCAAAACGAAAAATCCCTCACAATTTTGGGTTTAAACTGAAAATTTATTGACAAATACAAGAATTTTTTAAAATTTTCTTTTATAATAATATTAGGATAACTTTAATCTATAAATATAAAAAACAAAACTAAAATATTTTATCTTAAAACATAGTAAAAAATAGCAATAACAAAAACATTGCAATTCGTATGCTGTCAATTAATTCTTTGCAAAATGCAAACAGGAGTTGAAGAGGTTCCTAGAATTAAGCAACGCAAAGCTAATTCTGAGGAAAATTAACGCTTGCCACTTCTTAGTGGTCTTTACTTTTATGTTCTTGAAAAATTTCGTTGGAAAAAGTTCGTGTTTGATCGAGTCCAGAATTTAAATCATGCCCGGCAAACGAATTGACGATAATAACATAGAATTGGTTTACTTTAACCATTATAAAGGGTAATCGGCGTCGGAACATTCCGAAATTTTTGATATTAAGTTAGGAACAATGTATAAAATAATTAAACGGTCTAAAAAGAAAAATAGACTTGACCTGTACAATTCTGCAGGCAGATTACCAAAAGCTCTCCAAATGCGACCATTATAAAATTTCGAAACAAATTGATCAAAACACGCCAACAACCCTCAGAAAGTTGGCTTTGGACTTAAAAAATGATTGCAGAAAAACAGGTTGCCATGAGACTGTGAGGAAAGTCCTGAATCTCCACAAATACTCCTCACACATTGCCAGGAAGAAACCAATGCTTTCAGCTATAAATATTGAATGGCGGTTTAATTTCTCTATCGGCCACGTTAACCAGCCTCCTGAGTATGGGGATGAAGTTTTTTTTTTGTGACGAGACTATGTACATTAGTGAACGAAAAATAAGCTGGCGTTGAATTGAGGCATATATGTATAAAAACAACTGGAAAGACAGTACCTTTTAGAACAACTAAAAAAAAACCAAAAGCACTTGAATATCGCGAAATGTTTATTATAAGACTCTTCCATTTTGGCGAAATGTCTTGTGTAATGATGAAAGGATTTTCAATTACTTTTATAAAAAAGGTTTTTATCGTCCAAGACGTCCCTAGGGACGGAAGCGTAAATTAAAATAAGTAGTAATTATAGTTAAATAACTTAAATAATTTGTCCCCCAATGCAAGCGCTAGCCGCTAAGTATTGCTGTGACGTCATAAGTGAGCCGCCGCCGCGGCGCACTGGCTGTAGCCGTCCAAAATCTTTGAAAAAGACTCTGCATGCAGAAATTTGAACACGCATACAAACGTGCGAGCGCATTCGAACGAATGCTTCGAACTCGAAAAAGCCGAACGCACTCTGGGGCTCTAGACATATCGTTCGGGTGCTCTGGGGTTCCAGGCTCAGCCGTTTTTGTGATATTACTTTTTTGTACTGTTTGACTTCTCTATGTATTTCTTGCTTAGTGGTTTTATATAATGTTGACTTGATTCCTGCGGAAGATTTCATGACCCAGATAAAAAAAAAATCATCGGGTTTTAAAATATCTCATTATTTGTGAATATTACAGTCACTAGGTATACCTTTAAGTACTTTTAATCTTGTTTTACCTTTTTCTCAAAACTACGTTTTTTGGAACGGTGTACATGATTTAACAAAAACTACTTGACCGATTTTCTTCAAATTTTGTACACAGCTTCTCTATGGCATGACGTAGGATTTTTTCGATATATTTTTTTTAGTTATCAATTTAAAAACAGAAATTTCGTATAAAAAATTCTTATTTTTTTCATAGCGCTCACATTTGCTCCAAAAAATGTTTTTTTAAAACCCAGTACGTCATGCTATAGCTGTATTTATATAGTTTAAACAAATTTCGGATAAAAAATGTGTGGTTCATCATGTGCACCATAAAACCGTTGCCGTTTTAGACTCGCTGTATTTCCACCATTTGTGAATATTTTTTATTCTTCCAATAATTATTTTATAGTTTATAATATGTCCTTTAATAGTCAAATTAATAATAATAATAATTTGTATTTTTAATAGTTTGGCAAAATAAATTTTTTTTAAATTGCATTTTTCAGGTGTTCAGGGTTGTCTAACTCCTTAATTCTTTTCAAAGATCAGCAGTTCAGCGTATAAGTCCAAAACAATAATTAATAATAAAAATAATGAATTGTATTGATTTTTAAGACCAAAAGGGAGGGGAAAATTAGACAATTTAAATACAAAAGTGTTATGTTTTCGGGCGGGGACGCCGTTGGTGCTCCGAGTATTTGTCGTTAGTTTTATAGCCCCGAATAGTATGCCAATATTCAAACCCTTTCAGGGTATTATAATTTCAGTCAGAAGTTTGCAACGCAGTGAAGGAGTCATCTCCGACCATATAAAGTAAATTTATATTCTTGATCAGCATCAACAACCGAGTCGATCTAGCCATGTTCGTCCGTCCTTTTATGCGCAAACTCAGTTTTAAAGCTTAATGAAACTTTACAGTTAGTCATCTCTACTCGCACCCGCAAATATGGACGACCATGCAAACGGAAAATTTTTAGAACAAAACATTTAACTTAATTTTTCTACAGTTTTTCCTATCGCTGCCATAGGAACGATCGAGAAATTAATACAACTGAAATGTATAACTTTTTTAGTTTTCAGCAGAATTGCATAAAATATGAGATATAGCCATTTTGTATTTTTCCAGATTTTCGTTTAATTTTTTTTTTATTCGGACGAATTCTTCTTACAATCTGCCACTAGCCGTGAGTTGGTTTTCACGGGAGCTAGAGAATAATGTTAGCCGCTTGGCTATCGAAGTAGATCCGTCCTTTAGTGTCGCTAAGTCCTCGCCGTGTTGAAAGCCTAACTGCTTTCCTTGTGGCGAGCCACCCGGCCTGAAAGAACGCCGAGTCAATTCACCGTGCTCAGAGTAGTTATCAGCCCCTACGCCACCGTTCATCTAGAAACGGTCACTGTAGAGAGATACCTCGTACACTACAATTACCCTGTCCCTGCTCCAGTCTTCCTTTGTTCTTCCTTATCGAAGTAAATCTCCGCGGTCATTTTGTCCATTCATCCGTTAAATTGTAATTTGATGCCTTTAAGTATCTTGCCGTGCCCTGTAGCAATTGCTGGCATTCAGTCTTACTGCGCTTTGAGTGTCAATGTCCATTACGAACAATTCTATCGGTATTATGGTCAGGATTTCATGAGCGGAGTTCTTCCGCATACACTGCTCCTTGTATCCTTGTAAGTTTTGATATACTAAATGCCTTCGTTAGTGCTGGGCACCATACTAGGACTCTGTATGTTAATACTGGCCGCACTACCGCGTCTTAGAGGCATATACGAACTTTTTAGCCCCCATTTGTCTCCGAACATTTTCCTGTAGAGTACGATGCAATGCTTGTCTTTCTGACACTTCTCGCAACGATTTTCTTCCATGAGAGCTTTGGGTCCAGTATCACTCCTAGATACTTTGCCTGCTCTGATAGTTTTAACTCTGTGCCGGTTACGTTAGCATGTTAAGTCTTTGTTATATCTTTGTTCTTCTTGTGAAGAGCATCAGTTCGGTTTTAGTGGCGTTGATACCTATCCGCAGGTTTTTTGGTTTTGCTGCTTAGAAGGTTAAGTTGTTGTTTGGGCGGAAAATTATTCTGGTTTGGTATAGGTGGCTGTGGCTGTGCACTGCTGCCAGCTGAGCGGTAGATGTTTGTGAGATTCCAGGGTAGCGAAAAGCGTTGGCAAAGGAGACACCAGGAGTGGTTGTTGAGGGAGTGAAGATATTTGGTTGGGCGTTGGTTTGGTTTGGTTAGTGCGTCTCTGGTTTAGAGGCTCAGCTCGGCTTGAGTTCTATATAGATGCGACAGTCCTAGTAGTTCTCAATATGATTTCCGCCACATTTACTGCATTTCCTAATAGTAGGGTCATCTTTATTTCCCAGGCATGCTTCAATGCAATGCAAATCTCCACAGGTGACACAGGCAGGTCGCAGGGTGCAGTAGGTTCTTGTATGGCCAAAGTCCTGGCAGTTTGTACACTGTACGGGTCTGTTTCGCTTATGCGGTTCCTCTACAGTGATTTTTTGGTGAAGGAGATATTGCAGATTGTATGTAGGATGCACTAAATTTTTATTTAGAGGTTTCGCCTTTGGGCCAGCTCAATTTTAATTAGTGGTTGATGAATTTGATCCATGTTAAAGATGTTCACGAAGCCTTTTTTCTCGAGCAACAGTCGGTTTGATACC
Source organism: Drosophila serrata (assembly GCF_035046125.1). Classification (NCBI taxonomy): domain Eukaryota; kingdom Metazoa; phylum Arthropoda; class Insecta; order Diptera; family Drosophilidae; genus Drosophila; species Drosophila serrata. The sequence continues at coordinate 472,323 of NW_028256980.1, read as the reverse complement.
TTGTAGTACAATTTGTAGGCCTTTCCTACTTTTGAGTTGGTAAGTATAGTAATATGGTAATATAGGCCCATTGTCGAGATCTTTTGTTACAGAACGAAAGTTGTCTTCATTGTTAACCTGACGTTTTGCTTCTAATATGTTTCCTTTTTTAGGGTGGTGACATAAGAGTGGTAAGGCCCAGTTACTTGTTTAAGCTTATTGATCATGTCGGCACATTTGTGTTTCCTAATATTCATTGGCGGTGGTTTTACAGGTTTCATGACTTGAGGCTCCTGACTTTGTCTTTTTCGCCCTTGCCAAGTATGGTAAATTTGTTTTAGGATATTTCTGTGTTGCCTAAAGTTTTGGTACTTTTGGCAAATTTCAGTTTACGATTTTTTGTGGGCTAAGCTTTCTTTTCATTTGTACATACCGATCGATCCCGGCCAGTACGAGCGTGTTATTTGTGAGAGAGACAATAGAGCTAAGTTTTAGTTGCGGTGTTGAGATAAGCCACTGGGTAGCCGCAGACGTTAGTTGTTGTTGTCATTGATGTTGCTGTCGTAAGAGAGGGTATCGTGCTTGTGAGCGCACAAGCCGAAGTAGTCGGTGCGTCGATAAGAGAGAACGAGGCATGGTGAACTCCTCGACTGAGTAACGGCAGCTGGTGACAGTGAGCTGGCTCTTTCGGTAGCGGTAAATAACGATGATTTTGTTGTTTTCTTCGTGTTAATCCGTGCAGAAGACAGCCGTCGTTCGTTTACTTTTATTTGTTGCCAATCGCGATAGTTAATATTTTATTTGCATTCACAAGGAAGTATAGATATGGCATTGCTGCCAGCGTCCTTTCGCTCTATTTTTTTTTTTGTGGTCAAATTGTTTATTTTTAAAAGTCTTTCGGCAGAGCGATCAAAAACACGTCCGAACGCATAAAGAGTCACTGGCATTGTGGCTAAAATCCCGCATTCAAGTATACAATGCTCAAAATAAATTGAGTGAATATTAAGGAGACGCTTGTCAGATATCAGAAGGTGAGTGTGCTGCCCGAAGTCTTATGTCACACCCGAAAACACTCGAAACGAAATGAGTGAGTGAGAACGAAAAGAATTTGGAATGCTGGCCAGAAAACAAACACCAAGTCAATATATAACATATGAAATTTGGATTAAAATGCAAAAACACTTTGATTTATTTAGTCAGTGTCGTAGTCCATTCTTCAAGTTTTGATGGTTATTAAGTTCCTGTCATTTTTGAAAATATTCGTTCTGAAGCAATATACTCGCTGGAATGCAGAAAATTTTATATCCCGTTTTATTGTAAAAGAGGAAAAAATTTTTGTGTAAATTCCAACAATCCAATGCATCGAAGTCAGTTGTGTATTGAACATTAATACATTCATATCCTCCAATTTCTTGATTAACTTTGTCTGTTGTTGTTTTATGTTTGTGGACTTTGACTTTGTTTCCGAATATGTTTACAGTTTGTAATTACGTCTTCTCTTTCTGTTGTTGAAAATTGTATGAGCTCATTGGTTGGTGGGAGAAAGAATATGGCTAATTAGTGATATTTTGTTAAGTTGGATGTTACAATGGTCAATAACTGGTTGAGGTGACAAGAGCAACATCCCCGTCATTCTGCTTTTGGTTTAGTTTTACTGGGTAAGTCCTAATAATGACGATGTGAGAGAAAACATCGGCCTACCTTACTGCTGCGAGGTCTGACGCAAGGTGGATAAGGAGATGGTGTCTTTTAGGCATCAACCCAAGGGCGGTTTAAAGGACATATTATCGAGTTTTCGCAAACCTCATGATATGATCTTGGCGCTTGATAGCCAATTTCAATAGCCTGACGGTTTTTAATGGGTCTCCCAGGAGCAAAAAAATGCAATTGGAGGGCAGCTTGTAGACGGATCCCAGCTACCTGCAACGGGTTCTTAGTTGCAGCTCCCGTCGGCACAGCCCTCGACAACAGCATTAACTCCTAGAGTGCTTAGATCGAGCGCTAAAAAAATTCGGTGCCCGACTGTGCCGCCGATGATATCCTTTCTGTCCCCTGGATAAAGGTTAATGTCGAAAAATTCAAATATTCCTAAGCTAGAAATATTTCATCTTTAAAAAAAAAAATTTCCCCAACGAACTCTTTGGCTCAATTTGCTCCACCTAATTCTGGCCAGAGTATGTTTTTATTAAGGAGTTCGAAACGAAGAAAAAAAACTAACGGCCTGTAGGAATAGCGCTTCCCAGGCCTGATCATACTACTGCGCCTTCTACGTCTTCCAATCCCGACCCAAAAAACTAACTTACTCTCTAGGTATTTCCTATCAGAATGCATGAGGCTTATGGGGCCCATCCACAGTAGTACATGTTGGCCGAGCATGTTGAGCTCGACGAAATTTTCATCGTTAGTGCTAGTGCTCGCGTACAAATTTCGTGTTCGTCGAGCCGCTCGAACAAAATAGAAATCATTCTATCTTGCTTGTGTTGGCGACAACATGCTCGACAATGGATGGCAACGTTTTCACGAACATCATTTGAAGCAAACGTTTGAAGCGACAACACCTAATAGAGCAGCTCTAAGATGTCAAAACAATTTATTTATTTTAATTGAAAACTTTATATTCCAGCCAAAGCCGCAAACATTAGTTGCCAAAAGTGCAATTATAGTGGCGCTGTCGTTGTCCGTTGACATGTTTGCTTCTCAAAGATTTGGCAGCAAATGATGTTTGCGAGCATGTTGCCACTAGTTGGTGGCAAATGAAATTTTTGCTCGACGAGCGGCTCGGCCAACATGTTCTACTGTGGATGGGCCCCATTACGTAGTAAGCTTCCTCACTTGTATTCTGATACCCTTTCGTTTGCTTCTCAGATTATAGTGCTCACAGAAACCTAGTTAAAGCCGGAGGCGTAGGGGTGGCGTTCTTATAGCGGTGGACTCCTCACTCACGTCAGAATTATTAACCTTTGAGGAATGCAACGATGTTGAATTCCTCTTTGTGAAGCTATCTATCAAAGGTAGCTCCATTTTTATTACCTGTTCCTACATACTTCCACTGTCGGAACTTCCTATTTATTGGAATCACCTTTCCGCTATTCAGATGATATTCAGTAGACTTTTGGATAGAGACCAGTTGGTAGTCCTAGGAGATTTTAATATCCCTGGTGCTATTTGGTACTCAAATAATTCCACCAATACTCTCCATACACCTACACAACATGACTTTATAGCTGGCTTGTTCGACATTTCCCTGTCTCAAATCAACCATCCATGTTCGAAGTTTCTTACAGCGTGTTCACGTCAGAAGGCCATTCGCGGCGGCCGCGGCGCCGCCTCTGTCCACCGAGTTTCCAAAGCTTTGGCCGCTCTTGCACTCCCGCAAGTCGGCTCTTCGCGCACTGCTCATCGGGCTAGTCTAAGCGCTCCCGCGCCCACTCTTCGATGTTCGCGAACGCCCGCTCCCGAGTTCCCGAGCTTCGCTCGCTGCTAAGCGAGCTGAGGGACGGCTAGTTCGCGCTCCACTTCTCGGGCCCGCTCTCGCACTGTTAAGCGTAGCTTATCGGTCGGGAGCGCAGCCCTTACATTTAAGCTATTGAGTACCATGTATGCAGCGCAATAAAGCTGATGATTTTCTAATTGCCCACGACCACCGCTAAGCTTTGTAGGCTCGGTGGACGATCTTTGCTTCGTCTCTGATCCTGTGAGAGTCAGTTTAGCAAGGGTGACTCGATGTGACTCTTGATATTGGGTGTGACGAACAGAAAATTTCTGACCGTCCAGCCAAAAAAGTGCTCTGTTTTCGCAAGACGGACTTTAAGACCCTAAATAATTTTATATATTAATTCAATTGGACCGATCTATACATAGATACAATTTGGGGTTGAAGCCAAAATAATCCCGCGTCGCGAAACAAAGAAAAGGGTTAGAAATGAAAAGTCGGTTTCGTCGTGGGGTAAATTCAGCGTCAGCTTTAATTGGCTGTAATGGTACTAAATCTTAAACTTAAAACCAAGCTCCCGGCCACCTTATTTCGCTTAAGCTAGAGCGGGAGATCGCCGTCGGTCGGCAGCAGAGGTCCGAGCTTTGGAGCGTGGGGCGAGCGCTGCTGCGCTCGGTAAGCTCCGTAGAGGTGGAGAAAAATCGATGGTAACATCGATGTAATCGATGTTTTCAAAACATCGGTCAAATCGATGTTTGGCCAGCCAACATCGATTTCTTCCATCTCTACGTGCGCATCGAAGAAGAAAACGCGTAATTGTAAGTAAATTGGGATTAATTTATTATTTTATAAATTACTTATATTATGTTTCATATTAGTGTTCTGTTGGTGGTGTTGGCTGAAGTAGTGGAGTGGACGGTCATGGACAGACACTTGAAACGTAAGTAATTTTAATATAAAAGCTGTCGAAATTTGGACATAAATGCCTGAATATGTGTACCTCTGCTTTGATGCAACCGCATGATATGTACATATGTACATTTGTACGTTATACGTTTTATGTTTATATGAAAATATTACTTTTTAAGGAACATCAAATTCAGAGGAAAATGTGGAGGAGCCAGCTCAAAAAAAGAAGCGAGAAGCTTCCATCGCTTGGAATCATTTCAAGAAAACGGTTGAAAAAAACACATGCCATTTGTAATTACTGTGGAAAGGCCATAAAAACGATGGGAAACACCACAAACCTTCTTAACCATCTGAGCAACGTACATCCAGAACGGCTTAAAGACAGCAAAGGCAAAAATCATACAACCGCTTTAGATGTGTTTGTGGGAAAGTCCACTGTGCATTATATCAATGATTCGGCGAGGAAAATAAAGATTGATGAAATGGTGCTAAACATGATTGCTGTGGATGTTCAGCCTTTTAGTTGTGTCGAGGATGAGGGTTTCGAGCCAACGAAGGCTACATAACTGTAACATGTCATTTTATATCCACCAATTTCAAATTGGAATCAGCCATTTTAGCAACACAGCATCTTCTAACGCCAACCAATCACACAGCTGCGAATATAGCAGATACCATTAAATCGGTGCTATCAGATTGGTCGATATCGCAAAAAGTGGTATGTATGGTTTCAGACAACGATGCATCGATGAAAAAAGCATGCGAGTCATTAAAATACAAACACTTACCGTGTGTGGCCCACACAATCAACCTGCTGGTCCAGGACATGTTGAAACAGCAAATTTTAGATGATATTCTAAGCAGGTGTAAGACAATAGTAGCTTTTTTCAAACGAAGTTCGACTGCGTATACTAAATTTAAGGCAGCGCAAAAAACAGAAAATCCGTACGTCCTGATACAAGAAATGCCGACCCGCTGGAATAACGCGTACGAGATGATTAAAAGAATAATTATAACAAACGAATACATAAGTGTAGTCTTGGCAGTATCCCACAATGCCCCACTACCGTTGTCTGCCGAGGATATTGATACATTAAAAGAATTATCCATGTTGTTAGCCCCGTTTGCGGATGCAATTCTGTCGGTTTCAACGAACACAAATGTATCAATTTCATTAATTATTCCCGTTGTTTGCGAACTTTTCCATAAAATTAACGGTTTGGAACTTAAAACAGTGGAAGGAATCGCTGCCTCGAATTATGTGAAGATTCGTTTACGAGAAAGGTTATTTCCATACGAAACAAGAACTATTCCACGCGTAGCCACTATCATTGATCCTCGATTTAAAAAACAGGGATTCCTTGGCGCATCGAACGCGGAGGAAGCGGCCAAGGCTCTACAGGAAGAGCTGAACTCCATTTGTATTACAATCCCACGACCGCAGCCGGCACCACCAACAGAGGAACCGACACGGTTCTCATTTCTTAAAACTAAAATTGAGGCGTGCTGATTCAGTCATTCTGTTACGGCAACATTTAGAAAAAGGGAACCAGCCGGAAAACTGCGATCCCCTTGCGTATTGGAAAGTAAGACCCTATATGCTAAGACATTTGTTTTTCAAATATTAAATTAAACATACTATCTTATTTCAGATCTCAACTGAAGAAGCTTTAAAAAAGGTATCCAAGAAGTTCCTATGCATTCCAGCTTCGTCATGCGAGTCGGAACGTCTGTTTAGCAAGGCAGGCCAAGTTATTTCAGACCGTCGTACTCGCCTTTCCCCATCAGTCGTCGACAAGCTTTTGTTTCTCAACAAAAACAAAAACATAAATAAAATTGAAATTTCATAAAAAATAATTTTTTTATTTAAAACATCGATGTTTAATCGATTTTTTGCGCCAAAAACATCGAAAACATCGATGTCCGTGAACATCGATGTTTCTCCTCCTCTAAAGCTCCGCAAGCAGAAGCGGCACAGTGGGCCCCTCACTTAAGCATCCAGCCCCACTTGCAATCGCTCGGATTGCAACAGGGTCGTTGCAGCTGTGGCTGGTGCCAGGCTCCGGACACGACCCATCCGAAGACGGTGCTTTGGGCCACTGGTAATCCTGGATCTTCATGAACCCTGGTTGCCTTACTCGCGGATACATGGCCGCGCCCTGGAAATCATCGCCGGTATTTAGAAGCGCTCATCGGCCAGAGTAATGTCCTGAAAATGGGCCCGCTCCGTCTCACTTAACTCCCGGACTGGGAACGTGAGGCTCAATCTTGAACCCCAAGTTGCCAAGTTGGTGGCCGAAAAAATTTGCTCGCCATGGAAACCCTCCGCTAGCGATGCGTCGATGCAGGCGATATAGACGTGCACTGAGCTATGAGCGTGGCCGTGTCGAAGATCCGCTCCAGAGCAGTCGGTAGAATATTGACGCTGTGCCGCTGCAGCAGCGATGAAAGCGTCGAGGCTGCGGCCGTGCTCTTCGGGGGAACCTGGAAAGTGACGGAAGACTTTACTCTTGCCTGCGTTAGAGCTTCGGTTGCCTCAGATTCATAGCATTTCCTGCAGTTGCCGTTGTTGGTGATGCCTAGCCGGACTGCATGTGCGGCAGCCAGGCAGTGACATGTAAGAATTTCCACTAATATCCTGCAGTCTTTTCGGGATAGATGCAGTACGTAGGGGCTGAGTTTGTCATTGCGCTCTTTGCGCTCTTTCTTAGAGAGACTGGGACGTTTTCTATTCTATCGATAGCCAGTTCGACTCTACAATTTCGTTTCCCTCTATGCCCTTGTGGCTGGGAACCCAATAGATCCGCACTGACGCTGTTGTGCTCAGGATATCTAGTGAGTCCCTGCTTGGAACTGAAAGCTGACGATTGCATGGATCTAATCGCCGTCTGACTATCTACGAACAAGTTTACCGCCTCACATGGGCTATATCCAGCGCAAGCTCTGCCGCCTTCCTGATGGCGAAGACTTTCGCCTGGAATATGCTTTAATGGCGTAGTAGCTTGTACGACAGCCTCATCTTGGGGTCTGTACAGTATATGCCCGCTCCAACTCCTCTTCATCTTGAGCCGTCAGTGTATATATTGAGGTATCGATCGTGGTCCTGAACTGATTTCCAGTCTTCAGGTCCCATAAATGTTGATGTTTTCACATCAGGGCAAAGTTCTAGGTCATGTAATCAGATACACTGCTCATGGTTCGACCAATTGAGCTGTGCCCGTAACATTTTAGCGCTACCTGGCGTTGTAGCGTTGTTTGTCCAGGGGGACAATTCCAATTATAGTCTCAACAGCTTTTGTGGGGGTTGACCTCTGCGCCCCAGATATGCAGAGCAGTGCCTTCCGCTGGGTTCTCTCCATAAGCTTTTTGGAAGTCCTCTTTCCCGTGGCTTGCCACCATACTAACACCCCGTTTAGAAAAGTCGGACGCACCACCGACCCAGAATTTTCTTTGATGCATATAGCGCAATGGTGGCCTTTCACCCTCTTTAGTACATTGGGTTTCCATGCCAGCTTGCTGTACAGTACAGTACAAAGGTATTTGACTTGTGTTTTCGGGGTCAGCCTGGTTGTATTTATTTTTGGGGGGATCCATGGCGGTACCTTGTATCTCTTTGTGAAGAGAATCAGGTCCGTCTTATCCGCTTTGATACTGAGCCATACCTTGTTCTCTTCCTGAGTGTTGATTCCATGATCGAGCTAAGGGTCGATGGACATACTCCCGTGATAATTATGCTTGTGTCGTCAGCATAGGCTGTTATCATTGAGGCCTACCTCTCGAACCTTATGATTAGGTCGTAAATCGGTGTATGGGTTAGGGCATATATTGGCACAGTGGAGCGCCGAAAAGTGGACTGTAAAGAATTGCACGAACAGAAAAATTTTGCATGGTGTCGGCACAAAAATCGAAAAAAATATCGAGGCAGCGGCGGACTGTGCAAATAGGGTTAACTTCCGAAACAAAAGCACACCGGTTGGCCTACATTGATTATGAATCTACGCACACAAAGTGGACACGGATGGAAAATTTCGGGGATCGAAGGATAATAGAAATTGGAATTTCTCAACTGCCGTGGTGTCATGAAATCTTGGACTGGGAATTGAAAAGAAAAAAATGTTAATCTTGCAATAGTGCGACCGAAGTTAATTGTTCGGACCACTGTTGAAGATCAGCAGCGAGAAAAGACGAAAAAAGTCGTACTTATCTTTGGCGGACTCTTGCTGGAAATATCCTTTTAATATCCGGCTGGAAGGACCAAAATGTTAAAGAGGGCGATCCTGCCCTCAAAAATAAATCCTGGGGTTGAAGCCAAAATTCATTCCATTCCATTTCACGTCACGAAACTAAGAAAACCCTTCGGGGTTAGAAATAAAAAGTCGAGGGCGTCGTGGGGTAAATTCAGCGTCAGCTTTAATGGGCTGCATACATAGTACTAAAACTTAAATTTAAATCCGGGTTCTCGGCCGCTTTACTTCGCTTAGGAGTGAGCGGGAGATCGCCGACGGTCGGCAGCAGAGCTGAGGCGGCACAGTGTGCCCCTCATCTAAACATTTAGCATATACTAAGAAACTTCCCACTTCCCCTTCGTTGGAAGGAATCGTCTGTTATTCCTCTCCACAAAAAAGATAGCAAATTGGTACCAGCAATTATAGAGGAATCTCTAAATTGCCGGCTATCCCTAAACTTTTCGAAAACGTAATTACTTCTCACTTGCAGCACCTTTGTGGGTCAGTTATTTCTCCATGTCAAAATGTTTTTATCAATATTATTATAAAGGGCTTCCATAATAATTTTCAGATTTTAGTAAAACATTTGCATCTGTGGTGCCGGGTACACTTATTAAACTTAACCGGATCTAAATGCAAGCTAATGACATTCTCTCGTGTCGTTCCTAAGCTTGCAACTTACACGGTTACAAAAAAGAGAAGATATCTTTGTTACGGCGAAGTTTGTATAGCCGTGTAAATGGCAATTAGATCATTAATAATTAATACAATCTAAATTATATATATTTGTTGTCTACTAATTACTAATTATATATATTTAATGTCTACTTTTGTTGCATTTACCTATTCATACTATATTTATTGTTTAACATTCACATTTTTGCATTTTCCCTACATTTAATGATAATTTCTATTGCTGCGTATGATATAGTCTCCCGATTTTTACAAAATTAAACCTAAATTCTATAAATATATAAAACGGCTATATTACAAATTTGATTAAAATATGTTGAAAACTGAGCATTTTCATAAAATGTAAAACAAAATGTTGTAATAATACAAAATGGCTTTATCTCAAAATTGATGAAAGTCTTTGGAACTTGGAAAAGTTATAATTTTTTTTTATAAATTTTTCGATTGTTCCTATGGTAGCTATATGACATGGTAGTCCTATCCGGCCCGTTCCGACATAAATACGAATGAGAGTATATACAGCACATTTTCATTTAGATAGCTTCAAAACTGAGACTAGTTTGCGTAGAAACGGACAGACGGACATGGCAAGATCGATTCGGATGTTGATGCTGATAATGAATATATATACTTTATATGGCCGGAAGTGACTCCTTCGCCAAATTAATAAAAAATAATTGATAATTGATAATTAGGTAGGTCAACTTTTTTTCAAATAATGATGACAAACGCACTTATTGGCCTTGACCTTCCCAAGCATTTCTCTATATGGACGATTTAAGTGTCATAGGATGTTCTGAAAAGTATATGGTTAATACCCTCATTAATGACCTTAGGAAAAAAATAATATTAAATTGCATTCTAATAATGCTCATTCTTTATGAAGATAGTTACTTTTTTTGCTTGATTACACCTAACATGAAGCTATTAGAAAATACCCAGTCCCTGCAGACGCAAATAGCGCTAAAAGATTCCTTGCATTTCGTTAGTTTTATTAATACGCATACGAAAAATGGGCCAAGGGCTCTACCACAGAGAAGGAAGGGAAACTACGATGAGGCTTTAAATGTTTTTTAGGTTGGGTTAATTGATGTAGATTTTACAGAATAAAATATCACGCTTCTTATTGTTATCGCTTACCAGAGCGTTTCAATCGGGTGTTAATAATGCATCCCCGTGGCAGTCAAACGGTACCAGTAGTAAAGAAAGCAAGTGGGGCAGCATTAATCCAAAAATACAACGGTATTCAATAACCAGAAGCATATGCATCTCGCGGCTTAAAACAGACCACAGACCAGACTTATCTATTTTTTATCGCTAACCCGGTGTCCAAATAAAAAAGAACGACGATTGAACTGAGCAGCATGTAGTTACTGTTAAGTATCTTATGGGTAAAGTCAATCATGTTGCGAATGCATTATCCAGCATAACAATTGAAGAATTAAAGAAATTTACAGAAAAATAGTCCAAGCGAGATCATCAAAAGACAGCAAAACATGAAGTTTTTAACAATAATGACGTTAAATAAGTTGTTAAACTAAAAACAGAATTCAATAGTTTATTTTAAAAATTCAAGCGAATAATTTAACAATTTTCAATTAATGATCTGTACTCTAATAAAAAGTTTACTCTAGGTCAATTAATTCAAAGGCTTAATGCAGAAGCCGGACAACATCAAATCTTTAATTTTAAATGTCACCAGTTGAATAAGTTTATTGAACTTGTATCAAAAACTAATTTAAAAGAAATTATTAATAAATATAAATGGACGTAGATGCACTACGGTGGCCCGTATGACACCAGGCACGTGCCTAATTGGGTTAGGTGTTAGTAGGCCCGATGGAAAATATAGGACAGAATACGAGGAAAATGATTACCGGGTTATTTGCTTGCATGTTTACTAAGTGTCTACAAATCATTATAATTTGCACATAAGACTCTAAAAGGTTCATGCAGTTGGAAGGAGGTTCTGCAGTGGCGCAACACTAGTGGTATATAAGATCTAGTACTTTTACTTGGAACGTAGAAATTTAGCTGACTCAACAAGTCAGCACAATGGATAAGGTTATAAATAAAGGTTATTCCTAGCATCGTTCTACGATTGGCTAAGGACGGTAAGTTTATAAAAGGAGTCTTTTCGAATAGGAAGGTAACATAATCTTTGGTTTGCATCCCAATTTAAAACGCGTAGAGCGAAAAGTAAAAAGTTTTTTTGAACCGACTCGATGCGTTTACTATGGACGCCGTACTGAGGACTCCAAACGCAGCATCCATATTCTAAGATAGGACGAACTATATAGGACGAAGGATTTAGTAACATAGGGGTCATCGAAATATGATCAATAAAGTCAAGTTTTGGGTCCAAGCGGAGGACCAAATCATCAACAGAATTAATTCTTTCCTAAGAGCAGCAGTTCAGCGTGTAAGTAGCAAGCGTAGGAACGAAACGAAGGTATGTCATTAGCTCGCATTTCGAGCGGCTTTAGTTTAATAAGTTTACACTGCACGTTCTTTACTGATGTGTTAATATGAAATATTGACACCACTTTTATATATAGATATTATAAGTTGCCCACCCTGTTAAACTTAATATTTTAAATAGAACTAAACTTAAACAACATCGTTTGTTAACCTCTTTATAAATCAATTATTTTGTTAGCCCACCCATTTAAACTACATATTTTTAACAAAGTAAAACTAAACAGGGAAGTAAGCTAACTTCACGGCGAAGTTTGTATACCCTTGTAGATTGCAATTCTGTCATTAATAATTAAGACAATATCTATATATATAAAAATGCTCTGTTTGTGTCTACTTCCTTCATAGACTTGAAAAGTTCTGAACCGTTTAAGCCCAAATTTTTACACAACATGCGTTGAGGTTCCGGTTATTGTCTACTTTTGATGTTGATAGCTTATCTGCGTTTGCGAATATATCAGTTTTTTTCGCGTTTCCCAGTGCCCCTACTGCTGCGCCCTCTACAGGCAGCCAGCTGAATCAAAGCATTTCCTGTCAAATATTCAAAACATATTGAAAGAAGAAATTGGAGATTAAAAGTTTATTTTTTTGTTCAGGTTCAGTAAGAAACGAAGTCATGCCACCCAAGAAGTCGAGTTTGGGTCGTCGTACCCGCAATACAGAAGCAAAAAGACGTAAGATTACGAATATGACTGACGGAGAGCGGGCCTCCATCCGAGAGACTGAGCGGCTAATAGCAATGCAGATGCACAACGCGGAATCAGCAGAAAGACGAGCAGATAGGCTTGAGAGAAAACGATTGAGAGTTAGTTTGATTCACTCTCAAAATAATGAACGCGACAGGGCAAGGTTAGCTTAAGCTTGGATGCTCCAGGAAACCTCCATGTCCGAAATATATTGAATATTAAGAGAAAATACAAGAATTTCAATTTGCAAATTGACTACTATTCAATACTAGCCCGAACTACCACTCATATATATATATATACATATATATATATATATATATATATATATACAAAATACAAAATACAAAATACAAAAGAATTGTAATGTCAAATTAAAATAAAAATTAATCCTGTATTTTAATTACGGCCGATTCCGTCAATCCGCTCCGCCCTCTCCGCTTAACTTAAAATCCACTGCTGTCCGCTCAAGAGCAAACAGCTTTAAATAGTAGCTCCATCGTCAAGGCTCACTCCGTCGACCACAAAAATGGCTCAAACCGCCATCGACATTGCGTTGAAGAAGTTTATTGCCACGACAGATCGTGTGAGTCAATCCGAGGCAAAGATCCAACCTCTTGACGCCCCAGAAACCACCCAGCCCTCTCCTTCCACGTGTAAAGTGCGTTGCGATCAGATTCGAGCACTGAGGGAAAAGGTCGAAAGGGATTACGATATTTGTTCTGAACTTATATCGGCATCCGGTGAGAGTACCACCATCGGGCTAACGCTCCAGTCCAGATATGAGCATTGTTTCTCGGTCTACGAAAGATGTAGTGCTGACCTCCAAGAGTTGGTGGAAAAGAGCGCTTCTCAGTCCGTGCCGATTTCCTCAAATACGTCCGTCCCGGAGTCGGCTAGTTGTCGCCTGCCACCGGTTGACACCGAAACTTTCGCTGGTGACTGTCTTCGGTGGCCCACATTCTGAGACCTGAGCTTATATTCACAACTCGCGTCTCACCCCGGTGGAAAAATTGTTCCACCTACTATCCAAGACAACTGGCGAAGCGCACGCCATTGTTTCCAAAGCCCCGCTCACCAATGAGGGGTTCGTCGCAGCTTGGCAAAGCCTCACCGACCGCTTCGAGAACCGGCGGTTGTTAGTCAACAGCCAGTTGAAAATCAACATCCAGGCTATCTCCCAAGAGTCCGGCAGCGCGCAAAGGGAGCTGCAAGGCATTATCTAGAGTTGTCTAGCGGCATTAGAGATGACCGCCATTCAAGTCGAAGCCTGGGACTGCCACCTGGTATACATGGTTTCCTCGAAGCTCCCCAAGCTCACGCTCTCCATGTGGAAGCAATCTATCCACAATAAGGACAAAATTCCAACTTGGAACGAGCTAGCCGCGTTTCTGACCGAACGCCATCGTACGCTGGAGGCCATCGACGACGTTACGCATACCAACTCAGGGCATTTTCCGCCAAAGTTGTTGACTCCGAGGGCCCCAGCGCCCCGGCTTCATTCTTCCGACTTCAGGGTGACTCCAACACCCAGAAGGTGTGACCTGTGTTCCAGGGAAAACCACCCTTTGCGAAGATGTCACCGTTTCCTTAAAATGACCGTAGTCGAGAGATCAAATATCATCCGATGAAAGCAACTCTGCTTGAATTGTTTGGCACGAGGCCATCAGCAGCGGGATTGCAATTACTGAGTACCCTACGACATCAAAAACAGACGTTCCCGAGGTATTTTATCATACCCATGCCGAGTCTGCAGCAGAATCCATCCGCTTCGAAAATGCAAAAGGTTCCTCAGGCTTAGTGCTGAGAAGAGGCTCACCGCGGTGTCCACCAACCGCTACTGTTCCAACTGTTTGGCCCACGAACATTCCCAAGGCAAGTGCCGCAGTGGTGATCGATGCAAGACGTGCAATCAGCATCACCACACGCTCCTGCATATGCCTGGAAGTCCAGTTCCCGCACCCCGATCGCAACATCGGATGACTCCGTGCTCCCAATTCGCGTTATTAACTGACCGCTCTTCTAAATGATACATTTTTTTCCAGTCCGCTTCGAGAACATGCCACCGCTTCGCACCACGCGAACGCTCTGATCAGAGGTCCAATCCAATTCCGAGGTTGCCACCGAACATCATCCGCTACCGACGTCGACGTCTCCTCTAGGATCCTGCGCCTCTCCCCGGCACTCCTCAGCCACTCCACGGCCTTCGTCCACCGCTCCGGTGCGCATAGGCAATTTCCGCCGCTAGCCAGGACACCCAGCAGAACGTGGCAGCGCTTATACAGGACGAATATGTTGCAAAACGAGTGATTGCAAGGGGGGGGAGAATGTTCACGTCAGGAGGCCCTTCGCGGCGCCGCCTCTGCCCACCGAGTTTCCAAAGCTTTGCAGCTCTCGCACTCCCGCAAGTCGGCTCTTCGCGCACTGCTCATCGGGCTAGTCTATGCGCTCCCGCCCACTCTTCGATGTTCGCGAACGCCCGCTCCCGAGTTCCCGAGCTTCGCTCGCTGCTAAGCGAGCTGAGGGACGGCTAGTTCGCGCTCCAGTTCTCGGGCCCGCTCTCGCACTATTAAGCTTAGCTTGTCGGTCAGGAGCGCAGCCCTTATGTTTAAGCTAATTAGTTCTATGTATGATGCGTAATAAAGCGGAAGTAATTATTCGGTTCCACGAGGCCCCCGACTTATGATTTAACCACTACGGGTTATATATTTTCTGACTGCGTCGCGGGAGCTATTTTCCAGTACAGGATCTTTAGCGGCAGGATCGCCCCCCTCCTTTTCAATCGCGAAGTTAATTGTTTCTTCAGCAATGGATGTGGGATCGGATTGCATTGCATCTACATCCTCAGCATCTTTATTGTTTTTAGGAGTAAGGCACTTCAGGGGTGCGGTCTTCTCCATTTGTTGTTTTGTTTTGGTGTTAATCTTTTTTGCTTTTGGAGTGAGACACTTTGCTAGTAAGGTCTCATCCTTTTTAATTGGGTCAAGGCATCTTGTTGATGCGGTCTCGCCCTTTTTATTTGGGTCAAGGCATCTTGTTGATGCAGTCTCACCCTTTTTCTCCTCATACCTGAATTTATAGGTTTTTGAACCTAAGGTTACAGTCTCCTTCTTATAGTCAATCTTTGCTTTGGTATCTTCTAAATATTGACGACTTAACAGGAAATCATAATTGTGAAAGAATTTATGCACATAGAATATTTGTTCAAACGGACATGTTACATTAGGCTTAATCATTATGCTTTTGATTAATTTTATTGGGCCCTTAATTGTATATACCATGAGATTTTCTTTAGTTTCTTTTAAGTTTTCAAAATTTTCTCTAATGATATTGATGGACGAACCTGTGTCAATCATACCTTTGTAAAGATTGTTCTGATACGCATTTTTTACATATGGACTGGCTCTTCATCTTCTCCCATGTCCGAGGTTTCCGAGGCAGTTTGATGAAAATTTACCTCTACATCCATTCTCTTCTGTCCACTGCTACTTTCTCTTTGTCTTTTTACAGGACCATTATTACCTGGGTTATTCGAAGTAGAGGGTTGATAATTCAAAGGGTTATTCTGCCGAACTTGATTTAAACTATTCCTAAAATTGTGAAATACTTGCGGGTCAACAATTGGAGGGTTGCTTGGATTACGATTCTGGTTATTTCTATTCAAATTATTATTTTTATTATTATTCTGATAAGTCGACGAATAACAAGCACTGGTATTATGTCTGTTGTTGTAATTTCTTTGATTGTTGCTTTGATTTTTGTTTCCCTTGTTCTTGCGATTATGATCGTGAAATATTTGTAAATAAACGTCTTCAGGAGTTGCATCATAAATACCGAGTTCCATGGTGGCTTTGGCCTTGCGAGCCAACGACATATATATTCTATTTGGTAATTTCTAATTAATTGTAGATTTGATAGTCCATTTTAACATTATAGAGTAGTTTCTCTTAATTACAGGGTTACATTCTAATTCTAACTTATATTACGATGGTGCAGTTCTAGATGAAATTACTTATGCTCACGGGGTATAGTGTCTCTTCTAATTGTTTCACCAGCGTGACGTATGGTCTGTGGTCCTTAAATGATGTGGATAATGCAGTATCAATGCAGTATCTACTATCACTCGCTTGATAGCGCCGTAAATGATGTGAGCTTGATGGGCATCTTGCGTGGGGCGTCAATAACTGATCGACTTGGTTGATGAATACTGATAGCTCTTTGATTTGGCTTAACCGCTGATTCAAATGAAGCTCGGAGAAATGTACCACTGTTGCCATTTCTACTCTTTGTAAATTTTGAGTTGTATTAAGAAAAGTCACAGAATTAAAAATTCGAATTTGAATTTTGTTTTCGACCGCACGGGATTTTCGTTTAGAATACTACTTGCACGTAGACTCTTTAGCGGATCACTTTTGAATCACTGTTTTAATTCGCTGGTCTTGATAGCTAGTTGTATAGCGTATCCTTAAATTTGACCAGTACCGTACTAAAAAGGACACTTTGATCCTACCGACTGCGCCAATTAAATACTTGGTTATTCGTAAGCTTAAAAAAATATTTATTTTATTTAAACCGAATTTTTACAAGATATTTTTTTTATTGAAGAACACCGACCGATTAATTTCGTGTCTCAATTTGAACTCATCTTATTGAACTAGGTAGGTTGACGTTCTAGCCTCGGTCTTGAGCTTTTGTGGATCTTGATGGATTTCGTAGATCCTAAGAGAGAGCTTAATTGATTCTTTAATTTCTCTTGGATTCAAGTGTATTCTCTCTTGGATACAAGTGCTCTTTTGAAATTTGATAATATTGTTTTCGAATTAGCGAGTCCGAACTTTGAGCGTGTGAACGCGACAAATAGAGGAGAATGTGTATACAATGAAATTGTTTAGTCTACTACTGGAGACTTGTGTTTAGACTACTATCGGGGACTCGTGTGGAGTTGTGGTGTCCGATGACTATCTGGTTATCATTCGATGATGATGCATAGTTTTACATATGTGAATTAAGTAGGCATGTGCTAAAGTTCGTAAACTATGTCACTATATATATAAGATGCCGACGTTCGAACTCACCAACACGTTGTCGTCCCCATATGTGACCCTCCAGTAGGCCACCGCCGCGAATGCAGATTGACTTGCATACACAAACACGTGCAGCTCTTGGGCTCCGTACCCAAATTATTGGCGAGGACATCGGAACTGTTTTACGGCGACCATCCCCTTACGCCAAGTCGCAAAGGCTTTGCCAATCTCCTCCGGTAGTGGTTCGTCCCACTCGATGTTCTGCCTCAAAATCTCTCTCAGCAACGGCTTCGCTGTAATCATCAGGCAGCACAGGAATCACAGTGGGTCGAATGTCGATCAAGTATTCCCTTTTTGTAAGAACTCGATCTCCTCTTAGAACGCTGCCTGGCACTCAGTGATACTCCACTTTGAACCTTGCAACGCATTCCAAGAATCTTCTGCTCAGCCTCGCCCCAACCGACGCTCTTGAATTGTCCAGGTGTTCCCAACGCCGTCTCTACGGTGGGTAAGCTGGATGAGAACTTGCATAGCTCGAATCCAGCTTCCTTCACTCGGGTAGATACATTGATAGCTACGTGCTCTGTAGCGTACCACGTAGTCGACTTTTCTTGCGCTCTCGTTTTGTGTTCAAGTTTGTAATTAACCACCGGCGTTAACTTAAATTTTCTATTTTGAGTTAATAACTTCCCGTTTACTTCGCGTGTGCATGCAGCTATTCTGATATTTGTTTATAATTGGTTTTATTTCCGAATTTAGTTTTGCTGCTAATGCTAGCTTTTGCATATTTTGCATTCCTTTTTGTGCCTTCTTCGTTTAGCTTTTGTTTGCGTCGTCGCAACAGCTATACGTTTTTACTATTTATCTCCCACGCTCTCCCACTCTCTCGCTGTCGCTGTGCCGCTGCACTTCTTATCTATACTGATATCCCACGCTTTCCCGCTCTCCAGCTTTCTCGCTCTTATTGTGACTCTTCACTACTTATCTTCATAGCTCTGTTGTTTTTTTTTTGCCTTTTTTTAAGTACTAGTACAGTGTCTTTACAGTCTTTAAAATATCCGTAAATATTGTCTATTTCGCCATGTCTTTCTTGCGGCAAACCAAAAACGGTTTTAAGGGCATTTTAACTAGTTTTCGTAAAACTCTTGATATGTTATTGGCGCTGGACACCCAATTTAATAGCCTTACACTATTATATGAGTCTCCTAGGCGCAAAAAAAATGCTATTGGTGGGCAGCATGTAGACGGACCCCAACTACCTGCAACGGGCTCTCAGCAGCAGCCTCCCTCGGCACAGCCCTCAACCTCAGCATTAATTCCAAGAGTGCTGAGATCGAGCGCTAGAAAAGATTCGGAACCCGAATGTGCAGCGGGAGTGCCCGTACCGCCGGTGATTTCTGTTTTGTCCCCTGGGGGGTCGCAAAAATTGACCCCTCAAAGTCCCGCGTTTAACGATATATCTGCCCAGGGTGTTAGGCCCGGAATACCGGCCGACAATGGCACGGCAGATAACCAATCTGCCTTGCCAAAAGCCCTGATAGCGGTTCCACCGACGAGACATATTTTTGTCTCGCGGCTTTCCCCTGATCAAACATCGGAAGATGTTCTCGCCTTTATACAAGGCAAAACCAGAGCCGATAAAATTAAGATAAAGGTGGAAAAGTTTAAATTTTCTTACGCTAGAGACATTTCATTCTTCAAAATAAATGTCCCTAACAAGCTTTTTAACACTATTTACTTTCCCAACTTCTGGCCAGAGTACATCGTTGTTATGGAGTTAGAGGCGAAGAAAAAGAAAAAGCGGCCTGTAGGAATAACTTTTCCCAGGCCTGATCATGCTACTGCGTCTTCTACGTCTTCCAATCCTGACCCAAAAAATTAACCTACTCCTTAGGTATTTCCTATCAGATTAACATGTATAACCTGAATTCTGATAGCCTTTCGTTTGCATCTCAGGTTATTGTGCTCACAGAAACCTGGTTAAAGCCGGAGATTCTGAGCTCCGAAGTTTTTCCAGCTGTGTTCACAGTATATTGGCTAGATCGCCCTATCAGACGCGGGGGTGGAGTTCTTATAGCGGTGAACTCCTCACTCACGTAACAATTATTAACCTTCAAGGAATACTAGGATGTTGAATTCCTCTGTGTGAAGCTATCTATCAAAGGTAACTCCATTTTCATTACATACGTACATACCTCAGTGTCGGAACTTCCTATTTATTGGAATTACCTTTCTGCTATTCAGATGGTTTCCAGTAGACTTTTGGATAGAGACCAGTTAGTAGTCCTAGGTGATTTTAATATCTCTGGTGCTATTCGGTGCTCAAATAATTCCACAAATACTCTCCTAACTTCTACACAACATGACTTTATCGCTGGCTTTGCTGTCTCAAGTCAACCATGTTCGAAATTCCTTACAGCGCTTGCTCGATCTTTGCTTCGTCTCTGATCCTGCGAGAGTCAGTTTAGCAAGGGTGGCGCCTCTGACGCAGCCCGAAGATCCCTATCATCCAACTTTCGATGTGACTCTTGATATTGGGTGTGACGTACAGAATATTTCTGACCGTCCAGCCCATAAAGTCCTATGTTTTCGTAAGACGGACTTTGAACGGCTGAATAATTTTATAAATGAGTTCGATTGGTCCGATCTATTCATGTGCACTGACATGGCAGTTGCCGTGCATATTTTTTACAGTGCTATAAACTCATTTTTTTAATGAATGTGTTCCGTTATATTACCCCCACGATCGAATAAACAGCCGTGGTTTACTAAAGAGTTGAGCCGATTTAAAAATAAATAATTTAGACAGAATGCTAAATTTAAATTAACCTGTTCTCAATCTGCCCTTTCATCTTATTTATCAGCTCGGTCAAACTTTACCGTGCTGAACGCGCAGTGTTATAAAAACTATTTTACTCGTTGTAGGGCCCAGTTCTCACAGGACCCAATATTTTAATTTTGTTAACACTAAACGTAAGCCTAAAACAAATCCTTCCTTGCTTTCATTTGAAAATACTACCGCAAATAACGATCAGGCAATAGCCGATCAATTTTCGCAGTTTTTTCAAACAACTTATTCAAACTCTTCGTATTTACCCCAGACTTATTCCTACGACATACCTAAATCAAACTTAATTTCTGTCCTAGCCTAAACGAAAGCTCTTTTCTTTTAGATCTTCATCGTGTCAAGCCAGTTTATTTGCCAGGTCCCGACGGAATTCCTGGCTGTGTGCTCAGGTATTGTGCCGATGCTCTGTGCTATCCCCTTCTGAAATTGCTAACCTTGTCCTTAGAAACCTCCCACTTTCCCAATATTTGAAAGGAATCGTTTATAATTCCTCTCCACAAAAAAGGTACCAAATTGAATGCCAGAAATTATATAGGAACTACTATTTGAAAACATTATTACCCCTCACTTATTTTCAGTTATTTCTCAATGTCAACATGATTTTATTAAGCGAAGATCAACAGCAACAAATCTTTTGGAGCTCTCTTCCTATATTATAAAGGGCTTTCATAATAATTTTCCGACAGATGTAACCTATACTGATTTCAGTAAAGCATTCGACTCTGTTAACCATTCTCTCCTCGTAAGAAATCTCGATTTAATGGGTTTTCCAAGTGATCATCTTAATTGGATCTCAAGTTATCTAAACGGCAGGACGAAAAAGGTTCTCTTTAAGAATAATTTTTCTAATGTTCTAAGGGTTACATCTGGCGTCCCGCAGGAATGCCATTTGGGACCATTATTGTTTACATTAATTAAAAATGACCTGCCCAAAGTCTTGACTGACTCCAGAATGCTTATGTACGCGTCTTTCGTCAAGCTTTGCGTGCATTACGATGACGTCGCTTGCCAGTCGGATGTAGAAACAGATTTCAAACATAACAGTAGTACACATAAAAAGCCTGAAGGGGCTCCGCAGGAAGCGGATGCGTTGACGCCAAAGGATGCCGCTTTCTGTTCCAGATACTGACAGTAACGCTGTACGGAGCTGGATGGACGGTGGATACGTTCGCGCTCTTTGGTAAAGAAACCTCCATTACAATGATTGACGCCGAACTACCTAGGGATCTGGGAGTGCAAAGAGAACGCCGACAGCTAAATTATTAATTAGCACGTTAATGCACTACGGTCAGTACATTCAAGTGGCCCGTATGATACCAAGCACGTGCTAATTGGATTAGGTGTTAGTAGGTGCGATGGAAAATATAGGACAGAATACGAGGAAATTGACTACCGGAGTGCTGCCAAATTGTTAACTTGCATGTATACTAAGTGTGTTAGTGTTAAAGATTTTAATTTGGGAAGGGTATCTACGTTAGAGATTAGTGTGCAAATCATTATAATTTGTAACACTAAAAGGTTCATGCAGTTCAAAGGAGGTTCTACAGTGGCGCAACACTAATGGGATATAGGATCTAGTAGTTCTACATGGTACATGGAAATTAAGCTGACTCAACAAGTCAGCACTTTCCACATCACCATGTATAAGGTTAAAAATAAAGGTTATCCTAGCATCGTTCTACGATTGGCTAAGGACGGCAAGTTTATTAATAGGAGTCTACTAGAGTAGGAAGGTAATCTTTGGTTTGCATCCCAATTTAAACCGCGTAAAGCGAAAAGTAAAAAGTTCTTTTGAACCGACTCAATGCGTTTACTATGACCGCCGTACTGAGGGCTCCAAACGCAGCATCCATATTTTAGGATAGGACGAACTAAGGAAGTATATAAGGATTTAGTAGCATAGGGGTCATTAAATTCCTTCGTTTAATAAATCCAAGCACACCCCTGGCTCTATTCACCAAAGACGAAATATGATCAATAAAGTCAAGTTTTGGGTCAAAGCGGACGCCCAAATCGAGTTCACACCTGTAGTGTAAATTCATGCAATGCCTGGCTTAGTACGTGTTGTGAATGGCGGCTCACTACAAGATGGCGGCAGCATGCAGAGCGCGCTGTACCCACCGACACCGTTATTGGGCACCGAACCGACCCCGTTATATGAGGCCTGCCCAATCGATGTGGCTAATGGCGGACCGCTCCAAAAACACAGAAGACTTTTTTTCTCCGCAGAAGACCAACAATTTGGTCAGGTTTTTATTCTTTCTGGACAACACAAAACACACAACAAAAATAGAGAACTGTGTGGGAACAGGTGACTTTATATTTATTATAAAGCCTAGGACTTAAAAATACTTAGGCGAGTTATGGATAGGTTACAGGAACACATAAAGAAAAGAACGAGCTCATGGCACTATAAAAATGTCCACGGTGGTTGCCATGTCAGAGCACATGTACAGATCAGACCAGCCAGAAAGCAGTAGTCTTTGTCAGTTTTTCGATCAGGATTGCTTTCTATGAAAGTCCCCGTATCGAAAGTCACTTCAAAACTTGGATTGTAAGTATCTTTAGGTTGGCATAAATCAAAAAAGCCATCTGTGGGGTTATGCTGCGTCGCAGTCTGAAGGATATTTGACAACCCATCAGAAGATCAACGAGCTCCAGGTCCCTATCTGAAAGCCTTTTGAAACGGCCCGAATTGCCGAAGGTGGTTCCAATGAGTTGGCTCTTCAGACGATGGAGGAATGTAAGAACAAGAAATATAAATAAAACTACGTAGAAATGATAGTTTCACACAGATAAATTCAATACCCGTGAAACTTTCAGACCCCAACAGTTCCGAGA
Source organism: Drosophila serrata (assembly GCF_035046125.1). NCBI lineage: Eukaryota > Metazoa > Arthropoda > Insecta > Diptera > Drosophilidae > Drosophila > Drosophila serrata. The sequence goes on along the minus strand of NW_028256980.1, from coordinate 449,206 downwards.
TAATGCAATAGGTCCCCTATTAAACAATTAACAATTAAAACTCCACCTACTCACTGAAAAAGCCTAATCTATAAATTGTGTACTTACGTGAAAGAATTTTGGAGCAGAGGATCTCCGGCATTAACCAAGTCTTAGTAAACACAACCTGCGATGCACAAGAGAAGGTATAAGAATACATTTTCGAGAGCTTAATAGTATTTTTATAGGAAAGTTGGAAAGACTGAAGGTACTTCGGTGGTCACTGTGGCTTGTGCCGTGTTTTTTTTTCTTGCCTCGTGCTCCTTGACTACAATGTGCTTGGGCCAGAAGTACACGAGCAAATAGTGTCAACAACTTTGAAGGAGACATTTATACTCTGGCAAACGAACATTTAAATTTTCTTACCTTTACATGTTGTTTGGGTTTTGCCTTTTGTATATGTGTAACGAATCGGTACACTCACAAATATATTCCAGGCAAGTTCTTATCCGGCTTCGGCTCGTCGGCTACGGGAGTAATGGTCCTGCTCAGATCTCGGAATGCTTATACATAATTTTAACATAAATAAATGCATGCAACAGCAAGCTTAAAACGAGGACACACGCTTAAATAAAGATTGAAGGGAACAAAAGTACTCTCTTTTCGTCTCTCGCGCTTTTAGCTCTCTTGATGTTCCGGAGATTTCGGTTTGCCCACCGTACCAATGGTCGCTCCTACCCTCAGTGCTACATAGCCTGAACTCATAGATAAGTGCTATCCTACATTACAACATTAACTAGCTGCGCCCGCCTTTAAGATAGTTCAAAACATTATAAAATTTTATTAAAAGCTAAGAAGTATAAATTCATTTCTTAAACTATACCATCTAGACAATAAATATAAAGAAAATTAATCATGCAAATAATAAGTAAATAAATAATTAAGACATTCTTTTTGGTTTCGGCCGTTCCTCACAAAAAACAAAAAAATTTAATAGGCGGCGATGGCACGTAAGCGAGGACGGGACTAACACAAGGGAAGGCGAGGGGAAGAGAGAGAAAACGGCGTGAGTTATCGCCCTTAACTATTATTATTTACACATCCTATGCTACCCACACACATTACGCGCTCCTAGTTCTGATCGAGTTCTGGCGACACCGCTGCCCCGTCCCTAAGGCTTCCTCTTTCCTGTTCCTCATGTTTCGGAACGGCGGCTTCGGCGTGTTTTCGGGTGGCTGCACACCCACTTCGGGTTCGCTGTTCCATCGTTGGCTTTAACGTGGCTCGTGTGTTGCGCCAGGCGATGTGCGGCTCTGTCGAGTGTTGGCTCTGCCAATGTACGCTCTGCCGATGTTTCGGCTCTGCCAAGTGTTGGCTCTGCCAAGTGTTGGCTCTGCCAAGTGTTGGCTCTGCCGATGTATGGCTCGGTCGAGGGCGAGCTCTGTTGAGCGGCTCTGCCGAAGTTTTGACTCTGCCAAGTGTTGGTTTTGCCGATGTATGGCTCGATCGAGGGCGGGATCTGTCGAGCGGCGGTTCGATCTTATCCCTGCTGGGGTTCTCGATGTTTGTGTGGCCTCTGTTGGTGTTGTCTCTGCCGGTGTCGTCTTTACTGGTGTTGTCTTTGCTAATATTGTGTGTTTGTGTATTCCGGCGTCGTTCCTCTATGTTTCAGTCTGCCCCTCTCTTCCCTGGAGCCGTGGTCCCAAAAAAATCACCTTTAGATTGCGGCTTTGTGGCCAATAAAAAATATCCTTTCCTTTGACACTTTAGACACTCGCGAATACTTTCGACTTAGGATTGGTTAAAAAAATTTAACTTTACGCCTCAGCACCCAAAAATGGAAGTGGCGGTAGCCCCCATGTGAAAGTGAGGGAAATGGGGACCGTTGACAATTGCCACTGTTACTGTCTCGCACCTTTTCGTAGATGCCATATTCACATTATCTTGCTATAGTGGCCACGCCGCCTCTCGACCTTCGACTACCCAACAGATGGCGCTAACAAAAGTATCTTTTGCCGAGCAAGCGCTACATATGCTAGAACATTCTTCGATATGTGGACAGGGTCAAGCTCCGCAACAAATATTAATTTTGTATATGGTGCAGCTATTAGGGTCTTATGTAACGTATTGTTACCAACATCGGCCGATAGTCCGGGCGTTGTTGGACCCTGGGTCGTTAATTCAACGGTATCTCACGATATCAAAAATTGTTGCCGTTACCCCTATCTCGATTGGGTTTCCGATTTAAGTCCGGTTCTGGTCTGGCGCATGAAGGACACACCTAACAACAAATTGGAAAATGGAAATTACTTATTTATTATTTTCAATCCTAGCCTAAACGAAAGCTCTCTTCTCTTTGATCTTCATCGCGTCAAGCCAGTTTATTCGCCAGGTTCTGAATGAAATCCTGGCTGTGTGCTCACGTATTGTGCTTCGATCTCAAGTTACCTGAATGGCAGGACGCTGAAGGCCCTCAATAAGAATAATTTATCTTTAACCAGGTTTCTGTGAGCACAATAACCGGAGAAGCTAACGAAAGGCTATCAGAGTACAAGTTAGGAAACTTACTACGTAATCCTTTTCCATTCCGATAGGAAATACCTTGAAAGTGGTTTAGTTTTTTGGGTCGGGATTGGTAGACGTAGAAGGCCCAGTGGTCTGATTATGCCTGGGAAGAGTTATTCCTACAGGCCGCTTTTTCTTTTTCTTCGCCTCGAACTGCTTCACAATAACGTACTCTGGTCAGAAGTTGGTAGAGCTAATTGTGTTAAAGAGCTTGTTAGGGACATTTATTTTAAAAGATGAAATGTATCTAGCGTAAGAATATTTAAACTTTTCCACCTTATTCTTTATTTTATGAGCTCTGGTTTTGCCTTGTATAAAGCGAGAACATCTTCCGATGTTTGATTAGGGGGGAACCGTGAAACAAAAATATGTCTCGTCAGTAAAACCGCTATAAAGGCTTTTGGCAAGGCAGATTTGTTATAGAAATAGCTTTTTTGCAGGTTTTGGCGAATTTTGAGCTGTATGTTGGTAGGAATATTTATTTTTTATTTATTTATTTATTTATGAAGTAAATATCAATGACTGCCATTCTTAAATTATATTGTACCCTTACCTCTGCACAACAAAAGGGAGTGTTTTTTATCGATGTGCTCCGACTCGCATCAGGTGGGCAGAGGTAAGGATAGATAATTTAACAAATTATGAACATTAAACTCGGTGGACACTGACGAGAAGGCCTTACAGGGACTGCGAGACGTAATTTGCTTAATAAATACGTAGAGCAAATTTGACCATTGAGTAGCTTAAGAATAAAAATAACGCCGTGGCTGGTTCGACGATCCACTAGAGTGGGGAGGCTTAAAAGTCTTAGCCTGTCGGCATACGATGGAAGACGACGATGTGGGTCCCAGCTTAATCCACGCAGAGCAAATAAAAGGAATTGTTTCTGAACAGATTCAATAAGGTCTTGATAATTTGCATATTGAGGTGACCACACACACGAACACTATTCAAGAATTGGGCGAACGAGTGAGATATAAAGAAGTTTTGATGTATAAGGATAATTAACCATCGCTTAACAAAGGCAAAAACCCCTCGAGCTTTACTAATTATTAGACCAATGTGGTCATTAAAATTAAGGGTGTGGTTAAATAGGACTCCGAGATCTGTTACCGTATAGATGCGTTCAAGATCGCACGCACCTATAGAGTAATTGGCGAGCAGGCAATTCTTCCGGTAAAATGACATAAATTTGCATTTGGAGTTGTTGAGAAAGAGAAGATTATTAATGCACCAAGATTGTATGTTATTGAGGTCAGTTTGCAAAAGGTTGTGTGAATGAGAGTTCGTCAATGGCAAACATAGTTTGACGTCATCTGCATACATCATCACATTTGAGTGTAGAACCACTTCAGGCAAGTCATTGATGAAGAGGCCGAACAGAAGTGGCACAAGATGGCTCCCTTGAGGAACGCCAGAAGTAACAAAAACCCGGTTTGAGAGAGAGCGCTTAAAGGCAACACGTTGACTACGGTTGGATAAATATGTTGCAATCCAGTTAGTCAATAAAGCAGGGAAACCAAGAAACGTAAGTTTTCTTAATAACAGTAGGTGATTTACCGAGTCAAAAGCTTTGCTGAAATCGGTGAAGATAACGTCCGTTTGAAAATTTAATTTGAAACCGTTTCAAATGACAAGACAAAATTCTAGAAGGTTTGTAGACGTTGGTTTTTATTTCATAAAGCCGTGGTGAGAGGGGGACATAATTGACCAACATTGGTGCTGCAGCTGCGCAGTGTTCAGAAGTTCGAATAACTTCGGAATAGCACTAAGCTTTTCAATTCCTCTGTAGTTTTCGATAATAGATTTACTGCCCTTTTTATGGAGGGGAATGATGAAAGATTCCTTCCAATTTTCTGGGAAAAATGAAAGACGAAGCGACATCTGAAAAAGAATGAACAGAGGTCGGCATAAAGCACCAGCACAGTGTCTGAAACCACAGCTAGGAACGCGATCAGGACCAGAAGAGAAGGAAGGTTTTAGTGTCTTGAGGTTCTGAAAAGCATCGTCTTTGCAAATAGCGGGCATGAAAATGGAATTAGAAAGTGGAAGTGAATAAGGATACGTAGAGGTTGTATTGTAGCCAATGGATGAGTACGTAGACTGGAAAAATTTTGGGAATAGGTTCGCTATAACAGGCTCGTTAGACGCGGACTCAGTATTGAGATGAAGACAAGAAGGAAAATTTTGGGATCTTCGTTTTAAATTAATAAACGCGAAAATTGCTTAGGATTAGCCTGGAACTAATTTCTACACCTATTTAGGTGGTTTCTGTAGCATTCAGAATTGTGGGATAAGAATTTTGTGCGAGCTGTCAAATATCTAGAAAGGTCCACCTGTGATCCAGTCCAAGTGAATTTCTTGTGAAGCCTAGACTTCAAGTTTTTAAGGTAAGAATGTCGACGAGAAAACCATGGGGGATAGTAAGACGCATCAGGTGAAGGAAAGGATGGGACATAAATGTCAAAGGCAGAGTATAAAATATCATAATAGCGCGTAACCATGTTACTGGGGTCGTCTAGAGAATCCAAAAAAGTCCAATCAGCTAGGGATAAGTAGGAGTTAATGCCATTCAAATTATTAATTGTCGGTTCCACTTCTGGACTAAGAAGTAAAGGAAACGACGTTTCAAGAATTATCTCCAGTGTGGGATGATAAGCATCTTCAGGACAGGAGATAGGGTCAATTCTTGAGACAAGGGCGTTGGCGAACTCAGACGCAAAGATAAGGTCCAAGATTTTATCACTACAGTTCTTGACGTAGTTCAATTGGCCCAAAGAAAGGTCAATAAGACCTTGGACCTTGGTGTCAGGTGATGGCATCCAAGATATGGAAGGAAGTTTAAAATCGCCCATAGCTATCAAATGGTCATTAACAACCAGAGTTGAATGAATTCCCCGGATTAAGGACAGGTGCTGTAAATAAATAGTAGCGTCAGACCGGGGTGGGATGTAAGAGCATGATACATAGAGAGAGTAGTCGTGAACTTGAACACGAACCGCAACAAACTCCAAAGTATTATCTGAGTAGGTTATGGGAACCAGTTCAGAAATAAGGTCAGATTTCACGGCAATAAGAACGCCGCCGCCAGTACGCATTTGACGCAATCAGAAACAGAGGAGTTAACTGAAAGAATTAGCGTTAGCATCGAAGAAGGCACTATTAGAGTGCAGCTTGCCAAGTTTCCCCAACAAACTACGAGCATTCTGATAGTGCAAAGAAAACGAATTGATTAGTTTTTTTGGAGGCCTGGTTGAGGGAGTCAAAGGCACTCCAGCCCGAGGGTTGCTCTTGTAAAGAATTTTTTATTTTTTTTTTGTCCACATACTTGGACGTTGATGCACTAAGGTCAGTACATTCAAGTGGCCCGTATGACACCAGGCACGTGCTTGTTTGGGTAAGGTGTTAGTAGGCGCGATGGAAAATATAGGACAGAATACGAGGAAATTGACTACCGGCGTGCTGCTAGATTGTCAGATTCATGAACAATATCATGTTCGGGACATACGGAAGCATCAAGAACTTTACTATATAACGCGTCAGAAAGTGCAATTTTAAAAGAAGAAATTCGTTTCTGCTTAAAATTGAATTTAGAGACAGAGAATAGCGACGTCTTTCACGGTCGCATCAGGATTAAGGCGAGAGACTTTTCCTATCCTTTTCCTTCAGTTGGTTTGAGGCCAGCAGGGCTTTGCTTGCGGCAGCAGCATGCGACGTAGATGCCAGATCCACGTTGACTAGCTGCAAGGTCGGAGATGCGACGATATCGGCAAGTTCAGGGCAAGGGGAAGCACTCACAACTTGACCCGACGCAGCGACATCGGCAGCTGAGTCATTGGCAACACCCGAGGTATGACCATTGGGAAGGTTGCGTGGGCTAAACAGCAAAAGGGTCCTCGCAGGATCTGCAACAGGCAACAAATTATTAGGAATAGGTCCCGTATTGTTATTTGGTGTGACACTTATCAGTTTCATCGTTTTGAAAAAAGATTCCGTTTTCTGGAAACGGCTTGCCAAATCGTTGAACCCAGCCGCCAAAGATTGTAACTCCAAATGGGTTTGTCTCATAAAAATCCGCATTTCGGATTTAATATAAAGGCAGCTCGGGCATGTCCAATCCAAGCCAGCGTGATCCTGAAATAATGTAAATCGCAAAAGCACTCGCAAGTAATAGAAAAGCAATTAACTTGAGTGGCGAAGGAACCGATCAAAACAGAAAACCGAGCGAGAGAAAAATATAAGCTTTTATCTCAGCTCAAGAAAGTATGAGATTGTGTGATTGTTCGCGGCTTGAAAATCACTTGCAGCAACAACAACACTGAATCCGGTGCAGCAGAAAGCGGTAAACACACAGCGCAAAAAACAAGGGCGAAAAAATATTTTTCACCGATTTTGTTTTCGGAAATTAAAGTCACCGTCTTTATATGAGATGATCCAGATGTTGTGGCTAAATAAAGATAGCCGAAACACTGATCACTTGCCAAAAATTTGAGCTTTTTAGAATTAATATTCACGGTGAAAACTTTAAGCGAAGGTAGAGCGAAAGAAAACACGTCCGACTCGTAGGCAAAAGCTTTCTTTCTTTTATGTATATATTAGATTCGTTATTCGTTTGTCTTTGCTACGATTTGAAGAAGGCCGCAAATATTGCCCGAAAAATAATTTCTTGCTATTGCATTTAAAGATTGCACAAAGTTAAATGTTAAGTCCAAGGATTCTATACATCTCTCAGAGATTACTTTTGCCACCTCTTACGAGGGCGGCCATTTTATATATGTATATGTGTGTATTTTTGGCTAAAAATATGAATGCTTAGGTGTACGTAGTGAGGCGCCAGCTTTGCTTTGTTCTCAGTTGAGGAGCAGTAGCAAAAGCAACGCTGCTCTATCGTTAACTGCCATCTCTCTTCATTTCCTGCTGCTTATATTGCGAAGCTCAGCTGCAGGGCATTCCTTAGTTCGTTCAGCACCATGGAGCCAATGACAATCTTCTTACAGTTGACAAGCAGTGTGAGGGCCTCCTCCGTCTGCCAGTTGAGGGTGAGTAGGACCAGGCTCTTCGAACTGAGCGTCTGTTGCAGACACATCGATTAGATCACGCCTCAGGCCACGCAGCTCACACTAATACTCGTCCATGCCACGCAACTTGTCCCGCTCCTAGCGATGACAGCTCTCTCCGATCTGGACGGACCGCACCAGCTCGCCCACCGCAGGTTTCAATTGCAGCCGCGAGCTACCCGCACTGAAGATGAGTTCCAAATCAACAGCATGCGTTGAATCGTTGAAGTCCACGCCCAGCACACCGCTGGCCGTTTGCTCTGCCTGCAAGGCTGTAACCGGAGCAAACTCATTCAGCTGCATGCCCGCCGGCAGTGTGGTCTGACCCAGGTGTTTGACCGTGATCCCCTTTTCGCCACGATTCTGGAATTTCAGCTCATGGAGGAGTAGAGATGCAGTGCGCTGGTGAAGAGGTAGCCCAACTGCAGGCCATGGCCGCTCACCTTAATGAGCAGCTTCTTGTGCTTAAACTCGACGTGCGAGGGCCGACCAGTTTCACCCGGTTGCGAGCATGTTGCGGCTGGAGTGGCGTCGCCTGGCCAGCCACCAAGGGGGTACCAAGCGTTAGGAATTCTCCTAGCGAGGGCGTCATCACAGGACAAACGGGCGGAAAGTCATCCAAATCGAGCAGCAGATTGCTTTTGGTAGGCGCTGCCGCCGGTTGTTTACCTTCCTTCTCCAGCTTTTGGGGCTGACCTTGCACTTGATTCTTCTGTTCCTTCGGCTGAGCTACGTTGTCCTCTTCGGCGGAATCATTGTCACTGCTACCGCTTGCATGATTACTGAGTGTGTTAGTATTTAAGTTTTAATTTTGGGAAGACTATCTACGTTGAAAATTAGTGGGTACTCTAAAAGGTTCATGCAATTCAAGGGAGGTTCTTCAGTGTCGTAACACTAAAGGTATTTAGGATCTTCATAGTACGTGAAAATTTATCTGACTCAACAAGTCAGAACTTTCCACATCACCATGGAAAGGGGTTATAAATAAAGGTTATTCCTAGCATCGTTCTACGACTGGCAAAAGACGGTAAGTTTATTAAAAGGTGCACCAAGAAAAATACTAGATCTTAAATACCCTTAGTTTTCCTTCACTTGCAACGGCCTGAAGCGACAGTTTTAAAAAACCCGCCAATGAACGTCGATTAACTAGGGGAGCAAAAAGAGGACGTTGCTGCCTAGTGAAGATAGTTATCGAGGATCAGCTGTAAATAAGTGTGACTAGGTGTCACTCCTGCCACTTGTCAGTGGCCGCGAAGTTCCGCCAGCCACATTTCATCTTGGCCAATTCTGTTCTTGATTTATCCGCGAATAGACGTGTGTGAGCAACGAGTAGCCGATAGTTAAATTTTAAAGGCAAAGGTTATTCGGACCCGTCTCGCCTTGACTAACCTATATTCACAGAAAGAGAGTATATGCCAAACTTTGTACGCCGGCGTCGGCAGCAGCAGTAACAAGCCAGTGAAGCCGTCTTTGGGGTATAAGTTTAATGTTAAACTGTTTGCAGTTCGCCAAAGGAGTGATCGGCCACCGCCTTCGCCTTTGCATCACGGGCATTGAGTTTGCGGCTGGGCGAGGCTGTGTTCGTATTATTTCAAAAATTTCTCCCCGGAAGGCCTCACAGACCTTTCGAGGCGAAAGAGTTGTTTTAGAGGAACACCTCTGTTGCCTCTGCGGGAAGGTTGCTCCGGAACTAACAAAGACCAAATGGAGATCTAAGTTCGAGCTGAGCATCAAAGGCGTCGGACGCTTCGTCGAGGGATTCTTCATGTACTAGGGAGCGCGCATTGCCAATTGGGGGGATGTGCCTCCGGCTCGGTGAACTCTCGATAAACTTAATTCGGCTGAATAGCCATTTCTACCTAGCCTGTAAACCCTCTTGATAAGCTTAGCCTTATATATTTTCATAGCTAACGGATAATATAAAGGGAGCCAATTGATAGAATAGGCAAAATTGGAACTAAGCGCGTGCTGTCGCTCTTGAGAGAGATGATGGTGGATTTTCCTTCTGAGCCGAGAGAATACCTCACTCGATTTTCTTTACAGATAAAATCTTTCAGAAGATCGATATTCGTCGTGGGGAAAAAAATGCAGTGAGTCACCAACCCAAGTTCAAGAATTTCTATTCGCGTTTCTCAAGAGATTGATGTAAAAATATAGAACAACGCTTGATTCTAGTGCCTACTATAGCTAAGATAATTGGATGATTTTTTTTTATGCTAGCGCCCTTACTTCGAAACCGAATTTACCAAAATAGAGAGGTCAATTTTAGATACTATTACTATAAGTTTAAATAACAAAGTGGTCATTGATTGAGGCCGACGTGCACTTGAAGCCATCTTTGATAATGTACATTAAGAAATTAGAAATATTCGGAAGAAGTTAAAATCCATTAAGTTGAATTTGTATAAAACTCTTAAGACTGAAGAAAATTACTGTCGTTAAATATTATGGCTAAGGGGTGTAGTATTATCTCATCGTTTTCTATTACTAAACTGAGTGCTGAACCAAACACCAGAAGGAATTAATGAATACCCATAAAACAATGTATTTCTAAACTTGAATCTGATGATATAACCGTTCGCGTAGGAAGAATTCGAAGGGGTCACCCGAGTCCAGCTCGAAGGGCGTGATCACAGGATGGGAAGGAATATCGCGACCACAACAACAGCCGTGGGTTCGGTTCCCTGGCTTTCTTCAATCTTTTCAGCTTTTAAACCTTTTTTTTTCGAGTTTTCTATTCTCACTTACCGAGTAAGGCCGGACCCTATAGCGTGCCCAGCAAGTATCGACTCTTGGAGTCACAGCCCGCGAAGGGTATTCTTCGCAAGAGGAACAGGAACACTAGAGGGTTAGTTTTCGAACAGCCTGCAGTCCGTTCAATTTCTAGGATTTTACTCGCTCCCTACTTCGACTTTCTAATCTTAAAACGGAAAATTGGGAAGTCCACTTTGGTATCCTATTATCTTGATTTTTTCCGAGGAACCTCAGTAACAATAATAATAAAATCTACGCCGCGGAAATATTAAGCACCGAGTTCAGTTTAAAAACCAATTAAGCAAAAGAAGTTATTTCGTTAGGAATATAGAAATCTTGATTTTGTTATAGGTCTAGACCGATCGCCAGACAGAGCTTCACGGGGAGCTCAGAAGATGTTCTGTCCAATATGCAAACACGAAATCGAGCAAGAAGACGAAAAGTTCGAAACCGTATTTCTACAGATGATGTTCCCGTTTGCTCAGAAAATACACGCAGTTCCACTAGTGATCCGACCACCACAGCTACAGCCATGACCCTCGTCGCGATGAAGCGTAGGATGTTCGCCGCACTATCTAAAAAAATATCAGAATCTATACAGTCAGCAGCAGCTGAATGCGTAATAGCAATGTTAAGAGTAGGTCCACGTCGCCAGCATTAGTTGAGTAAAGAGATGGACGGCGTCGTGATTTCGAGCAGTTTCTTAGTATGCGCCCAAACCGGCCAAATTCGGGTTCTCCTCCTTTTCATAGAAGCACAGCTATAGAAAGCGGAGTAAGACCGGAGAAGGTAGTGCACACCCTGAATGGATGGAAGATAAAGTACACCGGATCCGGGGTGTCAAGACGATTTCATCAGCCAACGAATACGATAACGTCAAGAAAGCGATAGAATTTTACATTGTGCCATCGTTAAAGAAGGATCTATACTTAGGTGATGTTTGGAAGTTTTTTGGTTTATTGCCTAGTAGATTGCGGGTAGCTGAAATGGAGCTCAAGGAGGGAGTCTAGATAGCACCACTGAAGACGTAGACCAACATGACTTGTCCGATGAAGAGAAAACAAAGTTGGCCAAGGCAGTCAGTTGTTTCCCATCATTTAAGGAGGAAGGACTGGGAAAACCAACATAATTTTGCATTCAATCGATGTGGGGATGGTCAAACCAATTAAACAACAATAACGCAAATTAGCGGAATATTAAGTCGCATGCCGAGAGCGGAATACATAACCAGCATCGATCTAAAAGATGCTTACTGGCAGGTGCCGTTAGACAATTTAGCGTTATGCCTTTCGGATTATGTAACGCCACAAGTACAATGTCCCGGCTAATGGATAAGGTGGTCTCTGCTTACCTTAGGAATAAGGTGTTCATTTATCTAGACGATGTTGTAGTTTTGGCTACCTTCCTTATGCACTTAGAGGTGTTGAGAGAAATAGCTGTTCACATCAGGCGAGCTGGATTGACGATAAACGTCGGCAAGAGCCATTTCTGCATGAAGCCACATCATCGGTGATGGGGGAATCAGGACAGTTTCAGACAAGGTGAAGGCTATCACAGACTTCCCAGTACCCAAGACACTCCGGGCTTTTCGTAGTTTCATGGGATGGTGCGGGTGGTATCGGGAATGTGTGCCGAATTTTGCGTCGCTAGCCGCTCCTCTGACTAACTTAATGACTACAAAACGGAAGTTCTCCTTAACTCCAGAGGCATTGAAGACATTCGAGTCGTTGAAAACTTGCCTCTGCCAATCTGCCCGTCTTGTGCAGCCCAGACTTCAAAAAGCCGTTTGCTATCCATTGTGACGCCAGCAAGACAGGAGTTGGAGCTGTCCTGGTGCAGGTTTCAAAAGAAGGAGACGAACGACCAAGTGCGTTAATTTTAAAGAAACTAAATCGAGCCCAAAGAAATTACACTGAACAAGAGTGCCTGGCAGCTGTAGTAGCGGTTAAGAGTTTTAGAGCCTATGTGGAGGGTCACGCGTTTACCATTGTAACAGATCACTCCTTCTTACGTTGGCTCATGTCAAATCAAGACCTAAATTCACGGCTAGCTAGATGGTCTATAGCATAAGGGAAGTTCAAGTTTGAGATCAAACTAGGTCAAGGTCGCCGAAGATAAAGTCGCCATGGTGGACTTATCCGAAGGTTTGCTTTTAGATTTGAGTTTAAAGCATTTCCATCTGAGTATAAGGACCTAGTGGAGAAGATCACCGCCAATGCGAGAAGTTTTCCTGATTTGAAAGTCGAGGACGGATACGTGTATCGAAAAGCTGAACACTTAACTGGAGAACAAGTACATAACGAGTATGCTTCGAAGCTATGATTACGGTCATGACGGTCTTTTATCGTGTCATGGAGGAATCCATAAAACCGTGGAACGGCTAAGGAGGTACTACTTTTGGCCTCGGTTGGTGTTGGACGGGAAGGCGCATGTCAATGCATGCGAGACATGCAAAATGACGAAGCCACCGATTCACGCTTTACGGCCGCCGTTGGGAAAGGCGCCGGAAACTTTAAGGTTCCAAGAGTGGGAACTTAGGAATTTTCATTATCCTTGATCACTTCTCAAAATTCGTATATGGATCCCAGTTCCGGTCAGAGACGTTCCGAACCTTAATGGAGACTTACAATATATCGCAGACGTTGACGTGCATTCTCCGCAAGCCAGTGCTTCGGAACGCGTAAATCGCTCCGTGATAGCAATAATTCGATCCTACTTACGCCCTGATAAGAACTGCTGTGCATTGCGAGCTTCGTATCATTCCAGTATTGCGACTAGCCCATACTACATGGCTTTTGGTCAACACATGATAATGTCCGGGTCCACCTATTCGCTACTAAGAAAATTGAACTTGCTTGACGATCTATCTTTAGTGTACGACAGGCAGGATTCTTTTGATATAGTTCGGGAAAAAGCGACTAGAGAGATGCAAAGGGTTAACGACGCCAACGAGAAACGATACAACCTTCGTTCTCGAAAAGTCACGTTTGCGGAAGGGCAAGTAGTGTTCCGCCGTAACTTTAAGCAAAGTTGCTTCCAAACCGGATACAACGCTAAATTTGGACCCACGTTTGTGAGAGCTCGAGTGAGAAAGAAGATTGGTAGTTCATACTACGAATTGGAAGACCTCCAGGGTCGTCTCTTAGGCAACTTTCATGCCAAGGACATTCGTAAGTGATGCCGCTTCAGGGCAATCCATCTAGGGTGCCTGAGGAAAACAACCTAGCCTGATTTTGGTGGGGGGCTTTGTAACGGCCTGAAGCGACAGTTTTAAAAAACCCGCAATGAACGTCGATTAACTAGGGGAGCTAAAATAGGACGTTGCCACCTAGTGAAGATAGTTATCGAGTCAGCTGTTAGCAAATAGTGTTGCTAAGTGTGACTCCTGCCACATGTCAGTGGCCGCGAAGTTCCTCCAGCCATTTTTGATCTCGGCCTATTTTGTTCGTAATTTGACGTGTGCGAGCTACGAGTAGCCGATAATTATATTTTAAAGGCAAAGGTTATTCGGACCCGTCTCACTAACCTATATTCACAGAAAGAGAGTAAATGCCAAACTTTGTACGCCGGCGTCGGCAGCAGCAGTGTTCGCACAGTGCGAAAATTTGATAGTCAAAGCCAAAAGTAACAAAACGGTGAAGCCGTCTTTGGGGTATAAGTTTAATGTTAAACTGTTTGCAGGTCTCCAAAGGAGTGATTTCGGCCACCGCCTTCGCCTTTGCGTCACGGGCATTGAGTTTGCGGCTGGGCGAGGCTGTGTTCGTATTATTTCGAGATTTTCTCCCCGGACGGCCTCACAGACCTTTCGAGGCGAACGAGTTGTTTTAGAGAAACACCTCTGTTGCCTCTGCGGGAAGGTTGCTCCGAAACTAACAAGGAGCAACGAGAACACCAAATGGAGATCTAAGTTCGAGCTGAGCATCAAAGGCGTCGGACGCTTCGTCGAGGGATTCTTCATGTACTAGGGCGCGCGCATTGCCAATTGGGAGGATGTGCCTCCGGCTCGGTGAACTCTCGATAAACTTAATTCGGCTGAATAGCCATTTCTACCTAGCCTGTAAACCCTTTTGATAAGCTTAGCCTTATATATTTTCATAGCTAACGGATAATATAAAGGGAGCCAATTGATAGAATAAGCAAAATTGGAACTAAGCGCGTGCTGTCGCTCTTGAGAGAGATGCTGGTGGATTTTCCTTCTGAGCCGAGAGAATACCTCACTCGATTTTCTTTACAGATAAAGTCTTTCAGAAGATCGATATTCGTCGTGGGGAAAAAAATGCAGTGAGTCACCAACCCAAGTTCAAGAATTTCTATTCGCGTTTCTCAAGAGATTGATGTAAAAATATAGAGTAACGCTTGATTCTAGTGCCTACTAAAGATAAGATAATTGGATGATTGATGCTAGCGCCCGTACTTTGAAACCGAATTTACCAAAATAGAGAGGTCAATTTTAGCTACTATTACTATAAGTTTAAATAACGCTGTGGTCATTGATTGAGGCCGATGTGCACTTGAAGCCATCTTTGATAATGTACATCAAGAAATTACAAATATTCGGAAGAAGTTAAAATCCATTACGTTGAATTTGTATAGAACTCTTAAGATTGAAGAAAATTTTACTGTCGTTAAATATTATGGCTAAGGGGTGAAGTATTATCTCATCGTCTTCTATTACTAAACTTAGTGCTGAGTCAAACACTAGAAGGAATTAATGAATACCAATAAAACAATGTATTTCTAAGCTTGAATCCAATTGAACTCTGCTGATGTAACCGTGCGCGTAGGAATAATTCGAAGGGGTCACCCGGGTCCAGCTCGAAGGGCGCGGAAAAATCAAGCACCGAGTTCAGTTTAAACACCAATTAAGCAAAAGAAGGTTGATAAGTTGTTGCGAATTTTGTTCGTAAGTTATTTCGTTAGGAATATAGAAATCTTGATTTTGTTATAGACGAAGTGGGTCTAGACCGATCGCCAGACAAAGCTTCACGGGGAGCTCAGAAGATGTTCTGTCCAATATGCAAACACGAAATCGAGCACGAAGACGAAAAGTTCGAAACCGTGTGTAAACATCAGTAAATGTTGTCCGTTATATCAAGCCAATTGTAGACCAGTAACAGAACCAAAAGGATCCGTAACCCGGTCGAAATCCAAAACCCGTCCGACGGACGTTGGTATCTCTACAGATGATGTTCCCGTTTGCTCAGAAAATACACGCAGTTCCACTAGTGATCCGACCACCACAGCTACAGCCATGACCCCCGTCGCGATGAAGCGTAGGATGTTCGCCGCACTATCTAAAAAAAATGTCAGAATCTATACAGTCAGCTGTAGCTGAATGCGTAATAGCAATGTTAAGAGTAGGTCCATGTCGCCAGCATTAGTTGAGGAAAGAGAGGGACGGCGTCGTGATTTCGAGCAGTTTCTTAGTATGCGCCCAAACCGGCCAAATTCGGGTTCTCCTCTTTTTAATAGAAGCACAGCTATAGAAAGCGGAGTAAGACCGGAGAAGGTAGTGCACATCCTGAATGGATGGAAGATAAAGTACACCGGATCCGGGGTGTCAATAGACGATTTCATCAGCCAACGAGTACGATAACGTCAAGAAAGCGATAGAATTTTTTATTATGCCGTCGTTAAAGAAGGATCTATACTTAGGTGATGTTCGAAAGTTTTTTTGGTTTATTGCCTAGTAGATTGCGGGTAGCTGAGATGAAGCTCAAGGAGGGAGTCTAGATAGCACCACTGAAGACGTAGATTTGCCTGGATTGTCGAAAAGTCTATAGTCATACCGAAAAGGATGCATGAAAAGGATGGAATACTAAGTCGCTTGCCGAGAGCGGAATACATAACCAGCATCGATCTAAAAGATGCTTACTGGCAGGTGCCGTTAGACAATTTAGCGTTATGCCTTTCGGATTATGTAACGCCACAAGTACAATGTCCCGGCTAATGAATAAGGTGGTCTCTGCTTACCTTAGGAATAAGGTGTTCATTTATCTAGACGATGTTGTAGTTTCGGCTACCTTCCTTATGCACTTAGAGGTGTTGAGAGAAATAGCTGTTCACATCAGGCGAGCAGGATTGACGATAAACGTCGGCAAGAGCCATTTCTGCATGAAGCCACATTATCGGTGATGGGGGAATCAGGACCGATCCAGACAAGCTGAAGGCTATCACAGACTTCCCAGTACCCAAGACACTCCGGGCTTTTCGTAGTTTCATGGGATGGTGCGGGTGGTATCGGAAATGTGTGCCGAATTTTGCGTCGCTAGCCGCTCCTCTGACTAACTTAATGACTACAAAACGGAAGTTCTCCTTAACTCCAGAGGCATTGAAGACATTCGAGTCGTTGAAAACTTGCCTCTGCCAATCTGCCCGTCTTGTGCAGCCCAGACTTCAAAAAGCCGTTTGCTATCCATTGTGACGCCAGCAAGACAGGAGTTGGAGCTGTCCTGGTGCAGGTTTCAAAAGAAGGAGATGAACGACCAAGTGCGTAAATTTTAAAGAAACTAAATCGAGCCCAAAGAAATTACACTGAACAAGAGTGCCTGGCAGCTGTAGTAGCGGTTAAGAGTTTTAGAGCCTATGTGGAGGGTCACGCGTTTACCATTGTAACAGATCACTCCTTCTTACGTTGGCTCATGTCAAATCAAGACCTAAATTCACGGCTAGCTAGATGGTCTATAGCATAAGGGAAGTTCAAGTTTGAGATCAAACCAGGTCAAGGTCGACTTAACGTTGTACCAGACACGTTATCTCGCACGAACGAAGATAAAGTGGCCATGGTGGACTTATCCGAAGGTTTGCTTTTAGATTTCAGTTCAAAGCATTTCCATCTGACTATAAGGATCTATAAGTTTTCCTGATTTGAAAGTCGAGGACGGATACGTGTATCGAAAAGCTGAACACTTAACTGGAGAACAAGTACATAACGAGTATGCTTCGAAGTTATGATTACGGTCATGACGGTCTTTTATCGTGTCATGGAGGAATCCATAAAACCGTGGAACGGCTAAGGAGGTACTACTTTTGGCCTCGGTTGTGTTTGACGGGAAGGCGCATGTCAATGCATGCGAGACATGCAAAATGACGAAGCCACCGATTCACGCTTTACGGCCGCCGTTGGGAAAGGCGCCGGAAACTTTAAGGTTCCAAGAGTGGGAACTTAGGAATTTTCATTATCCTTGATCACTTCTCAAAATTCGTATATGGATCCCAGTTCCGGTCAGAGACGTTCCGAACCTTAATGGAGACTTACAATATATCGCAGACGTTGACGTGCATTCTCCGCAAGCCAATGCTTCGGAACGCGTAAATCGCTCCGTGATAGCAATAATTCGATCCTACTTACGCCCTGATAAGAACTGCTGTGCATTGCGAGCTTCGTATCATTCCAGTATTGCGACTAGCCCATACTACATGGCTTTTGGTCAACACATGATAATGTCCGGGTCCACCTATTCGCTACTAAGAAAATTGAACTTGCTTGACGATCTATCTTTAGTGTACGACAGGCAGGATTCTTTTGATATAGTTCGGGAAAAAGCGACTAGAGAGATGCAAAGGGTTAACGACGCCAACGAGAAACGATAAAACCTTCGTTCTCGAAACGTCACGTTTGCGGAAGGGCAAGAAGTGTTCCGCCGTAACTTTAAGCAAAGTTGCTTCCAAACCGGATACAACGCTAAATTTGGAACCACGTTTGTGAGAGCTCGAGTGAGAAAGAAGATTGGTAGTTCATACTACGAATTGGAAGACCTCCAGGGTCGTCTCTTAGGCAACTTTCATGCCAAGGGCATTCGTAAGTGATGCCGCTTCAGGGCAATCCATCTAGGGTGCCTGAGGAAAACAACCTAGCCTGATTTTGGTGGGGGGCTTTGTAACGGCCTGAAGCGACAGTTTTAAAAAACCCGCCAATGAACGTCGATTAACTAGGGGAGCTAAAATAGGACGTTGCCACCTAGTGAAGATAGTTATCGAGTCAGCTGTTAGCAAATAGTGTTGCTAAGTGTGACTCCTGCCACATGTCAGTGGCCGCGAAGTTCCTCCAGCCATTTTTGATCTCGGCCTATTTTGTTCGTAATTTGACGTGTGCGAGCTACGAGTAGCCGATAATTATATTTTAAAGGCAAAGGTTATTCGGACCCGTCTCACTATCCTATATTCACAGAAAGAGAGTAAATGCCAAACTTTGTACGCCGGCGTCGGCAGCAGCAGTGTTCGCACAGTGCGAAAATTTGATAGTCAAAGCCAAAAGTAACAAAACGGTGAAGCCGTCTTTGGGGTATAAGTTTAATGTTAAACTGTTTGCAGGTCTCCAAAGGAGTGATTTCGGCCACCGCCTTCGCCTTTGCGTCACGGGCATTGAGTTTGCGGCTGGGCGAGGCTGTGTTCGTATTATTTCGAGATTTTCTCCCCGGACGGCCTCACAGACCTTTCGAGGCTAACGAGTTGTTTTAGAGAAACACCTCTGTTGCCTCTGCGGGAAGGTTGCTCCGAAACTAACAAGGAGCAACGAGAACACCAAATGGAGATCTAAGTTCGAGCTGAGCATCAAAGGCGTCGGACGCTTCGTCGAGGGATTCTTCATGTACTAGGGCGCGCGCATTGCCAATTGGGAGGATGTGCCTCCGGCTCGGTGAACTCTCTATAAACTTAATTCGGCTGAATAGCCATTTCTACCTAGCCTGTAAACCCTCTTGATAAGCTTAGGCTTATATATTTTCATAGCTAATGGATAATATAAAGGGAGCCAATTGATAGAATAGGCAAAATTGGAACTAAGCGCGTGCTGTCGCTCTTGAGAGAGATGCTGGTGGATTTTCCTTCTGAGCCGAGAGAATACCTCACTCGATTTTCTTTACAGATAAAATCTTTCAGAAGATCGATATTCGTCGTGGGGAAAAAAATGCAGTGAGTCACCAACCCAAGTTCAAGAATTTCTATTCGCGTTTCTCAAGAGATTGATGTAAAAATATAGAGTAACGCTTGATTCTAGTGCCTACTATAGCTAAGATAATTGGATGATTTTTTTTTATGCTAGCGCCCGTACTTTGAAACCGAATTTACCAAAATAGAGAGGTCATTTTTAGATACTATTACTATAAGTTAAGATAACGCCGTGGTCATTGTTTGAGGTATTGAAGCACTTGAAGCCATCTTTGATGTTATACATTAAGAAATTACAAATATTCGGAAGAAGTTAAAATCCATTAAGTTGAATTTGTATAGAACTCTTAAAATTGCAGAAAATTTTACTGTCGTGAAATATTATGGCTAAGGGGTGTAGTGTTATCTCATAATTTTCAATTAATGAATACCAATAAAACAATGTATTTCTAAGCTTGAATCCAACTGAACTCTGCTGATGTAACCGTGTGCGTAGGAAGAATTCGAAGGGGTCACCCGAGTCCAGCTCGAAGGGCGTGATCACAGGATGGGAGGGCATATCGCGACCACAACAACAGCCGTGGGCTCGGTTCCCTGGCTTTCTTCAATCTTTTCAGCTTTTAAACCTTTTTTTTCGAGTTTTCTATTCTCAGTTACCGAGTAAGGCCGGACCCTATAGCGTGCCCAGCAAGTATCGACTCTTGGAGTCACAGCCCGCGAGGGGTATTCTTCGCAAGGGGATCAGGAACACTAGAGGGTTAGTTTTCGAACAGCCTGCAGTCCGTTCAATTTCTAGGATTTTACTCACTCCCTACTTCGACTCTCTAATCTTAAAACGGAAAAATATGAAGTCCACTTTGGTATCCTATTATCTTGAATTTTTCCGAGGAACCTCAGTAACAATAATAATAAAACCTACGCCGCGGAAAAATCAAGCACCGAGTTCAGTATAAACACCAATTAAGAAAAAGAAAGATGATAAGTTGTTGCGAATTTAGTTCGTAAGTTTTTTCGTTAGGAATATAGAAATCTTGATCTTGTTATAGACGAAGTGGGTCTAGACCGATCGCCAGACAAAGCTTCACGGGGAGCTCAGAAGATGTTCTGTCCAATATGCAAACACGAAATCGAGCACGAAGAGGAAAAGTTCGAAACCGTGTGTAAACATGAGTGAATGTTGTCCGTTATGTCAAGCCAATTGTAGACCAGTAACAGAACCAAAAGGATCCGTAACCCGGTCGAAATCCAAAACCCGTCCGACGGACGTTGGTATCTTCCGTTTGCTCAGGAAATACACGCAGTTCCACTAGTGATCCTATCACCACAGCTACAGTCATGACCCTCGTCGCGATGAAGCGTAGGATGTTCGCCGCACTATCTAAAAAAATGTCAGAATCTATACAGTCAGCAGCAGCTGAATGCGTAATAGCAATGTTAAGAGTAGGTCCACGTCGCCAGCATTAGTTGAGGAAAGAGATGGACGGCGTCGTGATTTCGAGCAGTTTCTTAGTATGCGCCCAAACCGGCCAAATTCGGGTTCTCCTCTTTTTCATAGAAGCACAGCTATAGAAAGCGGAGTAAGACCGGAGAAGGTAGTGCACATCCTGAATGGATGGAAGATAAAGTACACCGGATCCGGGGTGTCAATAGACGATTTCATCAGCCAACGAGTACGATAACGTCAAGAAAGCGATAGAATTTTACATTATGCCATCGTTAAAGAAGGATCTATACCTAGGTGATGTTTGGAAGTTTTTTGGTTTATTGCCTAGTAGATTGCGGGTAGCTGAAATGGAGCTCAAGGAGGGAGTCTAGATAGCACCACTGAAGACGTAGACCAACATGACTTGTCCGCTGGAGAGAAAACAAAGTTGGCCAAGGCAGTCAGTTGTTTCCCATCATTTAAGGAGGAAGGACTGGGAAAACCAACCTAATTTTGCATTCAATCGATGTGGGGATGGTCAAACCAATTAAACAACGCCATTTTCCGGTCTCTCCCGCTGTGGAGAAATTTATGTATACAGAGATTGATAGAATGTTGTAGTTGGGAGTCATTGAAGAATCAGAGAGTGCATGGTTATCGCCCATAGTTCTTGTGACTAAGCCTGGGAAGCTTAGGATTTGCCTGGATTGTCGAAAAGTCTATAGTCATACCGAAAAGGATGCTTACCCTCTTCCGAAAATTAGCGGAATATTAAGTCGCTTGCCGAGAGCGAAATACAAAACCAGCATCGATCTAAAAGATGCTTACTGGCAGGTGCCGTTAGACGTTCAGTCTCGCGACGAAACAGCGTTTACAGTGCCTGGGAAGCCGCTTTAACAATTTAGCGTTATGCCTTTCGGATTATGTAACGCCACAAGTACAATGTCCCGGCTAATGGATAAGGTGGTCTCTGCTTATCTTAGGAATAAGGTGTTCATTTATGTAGACGATGTTGTAGTTTCGGCTACCTTCCTTATGCACTTAGAGGTGTTGAGAGAAATAGCTGTTCACATCAGGCGAGCAGGATTGACGATAAACGTCGGCAAGAGCCATTTCTGCATGAAGCCACATCATCGGTGATGGGGGAATCAGGACCGATCCAGACAAGCTGAAGGCTATCACAGACTTCCCAGTACCCAAGACACTCCGGGCTTTTCGTAGTTTCATGGGATGGATCGGGTGGTATCGGAAATGTGTGCCGAATTTTGCGTCGCTAGCCGCTCCTCTGACTAACTTAATGACTACAAAACGAAAGTTCTCCTTAACTCCAGAGGCATTGAAGACATTCGAGTCGTTGAAAACTTGCCTCTGCCAATCTGCCCGTCTTGTGCAGCCCAAACTTCAAAAAGCCGTTTGCTATCCATTGTGACGCCAGCAAGACAGGAGTTGGAGCTGTCCTGGTGCAGGTTTCAAAAGAAGGAGACGAACGACCAAGTGCGTTAATTTTAAAGAAACTAAATCGAGCCCAAAGAAATTACACTGAACAAGAGTGCCTGGCAGCTGTAGCATAAGGGAAGTTCAAGTTTGAGATCAAACCAGGTCAAGGTCGCTTTAACGTTGTCCCAGACACGTTATCTCGTATGAACGAAGATAAAGTGGCCATGTTTATGGAGAAGACAACGAATAGGTTATTAAATGCTGTGTATTTTTTCGTTTTCACTTCTCTGGTCGGAGCTGCAACTACCGATCGAATGCTTGACATAAACATATATCAAAACGCTTACAATGTAGTTAAGCATAAAGATAAGGCGACAGAAGAAGAAGAAGAGATTGAGAAATAGATAATGAAAGAGAAAAGCTAAGAGCCCAGCACGTGCAGCCATACCCCCATGCGCGCATGATTAGGCGCTAGCGGTCTGCTCCGAACATACTCCCCCCGTTGGAAGAGGTACTGTTTCAAATTCATCGGCAACGTGGGGCAGAACGGCTAGCTTGGCGATTTTGTGGCCTCCAATTGGCTAACAACTTTTCCGAAATGGGGTCAGCAGCGCTTGTGATCCTGCATGCGAATATGTAGTCAAGAAGGCAGCTGGATTTGCTACCGCAGCAAGTGTGCCCTCATCAGAATTATTAGTAGGATCCTTGACGACGGCAGCTAATACAGACTGAGGAGTTGACGCATTCGGCAGCCCTCCAGACACGATCCAACCAAGTTTTTGTGTTCTGAAGGGTTGGCAACGCGCTACCCAAATGAATTTGTCCCGTAGCCATTATTTCAAAGAAGAGTCCAGCACCAATTAAAAGATCTATTCGTCCCGATCGATTTAAATAAGGATCAGCAAGCGAAATATTATGCGGAATTTTCCATGATGTGGCATTTATGTTGAAATGAGGCTGATAATCTGTGATACTGTTCGTTACAACCGCGGAGAATGAAGCACGATAGCTTGCATCCCGGGATTGCGCAACAATGTCGACTGTCCTATCACAATTCAGAGAAGTTTCACCAATCCCAGAGACTAGTGTATGGGACTTTCGATGATTCCAATTTACCTGGTTTGCTAGGCAAGAAGTAATGAAATTTAGCTGGGACGCCGAGTCTAAGATTGCTCGGCAAGGCATAAATTCTCTAGTCTTATTCCTCACATAGACAATAGCGGTTGGAATCAACACGTAATCAATGGGCAGAATATTAGTTGGTTTCGGTGGAGGGTTTGATGAACGGTGATTAGGTTGAGATGATGAATGCGCTGATGAATGTGATGATGCTAATGCTGATGAAAATGATGTTGATGGCTGAGAGTTGGGAAATGGATCGGATGATAGAGATGAGGTGGTGGATGGTACAGATGGGTCCTGATTCAAATGCAACAATGAGTGCTGCTTTAATTGACAATATTTGCAGTGCGTTGACTTGCATTGCTGCAAACTATGCCCCTTGCGCAAAAAGTTGAGGCACAGGTGCAACTTCTTTGCTTGTCTAAATCGAACATGCGGACTCAAATTTAAAAATCGAGAGCATTTTGGCAAATAATGATCCCTCGCATCAAAAAACGTACATAGCGAAAAATTTGAGCTACCAACTGAAGCAATGAAGCTTTACTTATGCAGGGCTTTTTCCCACCTGCCGGCTTGGTGTTTGCTTTACAAAGGCTTGATCCGAATTTTCCATAATCCTACACCTCCTTTGCTAGAACGACTCCATAGAATCCCACGTAGCTAGGTTGTTGATGGACAAATCCTCTTCGAGCTTTCGTGCGACGATGTGAATCAGCAAACCGTCTAAGATTTGTTTCGTAGTGGCCAGGGTACGGATTGCTCGCAGATGCGAATTCATGCAATCGCTTAACTCCCGAAGACCCTTGGCTGTTCCCTTCTCGACACCTTTTAACCCAAATATTGCCTGTACGTGTGCCTGAAAATGTAGAACTTTATTATCGAATCGATCTGTAAGTAAATCCAAATCCTTTCTATAAGTGGCATTCGAGGGCTCAATCGAACGTATGGTCTCTAGAGCCACGCCGCCTAAACTTGACCTTAGATATTGTAATTTTTCAATATCACTTAGCTCTTCATCATTTCCGATGACCGTGCTGAACGTCGCAATAAAATCCGGCCAATCAGAATAGGATCCATGAAACCGAGCTATCTCCAAAATTGGCAACCGAGGCTTCCTAGATCGTAATGATGATTAATAATGTCGATGGATGTTGAATTTGCAGCGGTTGCAGCCGGCAATTGAGATTTGCGAAGCGCCGCTAAACCTCGATTTATCTTCGCTTTCACATCGATGAACGCCGTGGAGAATTCAATCCGATGATCGCTTGCTATCTCCGAAAAGTCCAATTTTTCCAGCGAATTCTGTGCGGAATTAAAGGCCAGATTTAATAAATTAATCCACTCCAGTCGCGCCAGTAAATCAGCTTCATCAAACTGATCTACAGTCTCCGGATTTATGTAATAATTCATCGAGCTCAATTGCCGCAAAAGGGATTGGGCCTTGGCTCGGTAGAAGTTCACGTCACTTGGCGGCTCATTTTGATGCTGAACCGAGTTTTCCGTGTTAGACATCTTTATTTTCTCACGCGAAAAGAATTAATAAAGGGAAAATGTCTGACCACTTCGGTATATAGGAACCCGTTTGGTTTTCACCGCGCAAATTAAGAGGTAAATCAGCGTCACCGAGATGCAACGGAACCTCGACAATGTTGTTATTGTAATTGTCTGCCTCGAAACAGCGGAGTTTTGGCACACGCACGTCTATGCTATATATGCATAGGTAATATATGTTCAATAGGCGCTATTTACGACGCTTAAGCGCGAGCCACCTTTCTATACAATGCTTGGCAGAACACAGCTTTTGTTTAACAGCGCGATTTAACCGAAAATCAGCGGCCGGCTATATGCACTCAGCTTGTTATGTACAAGGTATGTGTGTATGTGAGTTTGCTTGTGTGCTTATGACCGAATGCCAGTAAGCGACAGCGAAGCAAAGCGATTTGTTTAAACGATATTAAACAACGAACACCGGGTTGTAGGCTACGAGCCAAAGACTCTCGTCGGGGTCACCAAAATGTTTATAGGGAAGACAACGAATTTGCCACCCTTAAGCAATACTTATAACGCACGAATAGGTTATTATATGATGTGTATATTTTAGTTTTCACTTCTCTGGTCGGAGCTGCAACTACCGATCGAATGCTTGACTTTAACATATATCAAAACGCTTACAAAGTAGCTTAGCATAAAGATAAGGCGACAGAAGAAGAAGAGATAGAGAAATAGATAACGAAAGAGAAAAGCTAAGAGCGCAGCACGTGCAGCCATACCCCCATGCGCGCATGATTAGGCGCTAGCGGTCTGCTCCGAACATACTCCGCCCGTTGGAAGAGGTACTGTTTCAACTTCATCGGCAACGTGGGGCAGAACGGCTAGCTTGGCGATTTTGTGGCCTCCAATTGGCTAACAACTTTTCCAAAATGGGGTAAGCAGCGCTTGTGATCCTGCATGCGAATATGTAGTCAAGAAGGCAGCTGGATTTGCTACCGCAGCAAGTGTGCCCTCATCAGAATTATTAGTAGGATCCTTGACGACGGCAGCTAATACAGACTGAGGAGTTGACGCATTCGGCAGCCCTCCAGACACGATCCAACCAAGTTTTTGTGTTCTGAAGGGTTGGCAACGCGCTACCCAAATTAATTTGTCCCGTAGCCATTATTTCAAAGAAGAGTCCAGCACCAATTAGAAGATCTATTCGTCCCGATCGATTAAAATAAGGATCAGCAAGCGAAATATTATGCGGAATGATGTGGCATTTATGTTGAAATGAGGCTGATAATCAGTGATACTGTTCGTTACAACCGCGGAGAATGAAGCACGATAGCTTGCATCCCGGGATTGCGCAACAATGTCGACTATCCTATCACAATTCAGAGAAGTTTCACCAATCCCAGAGACTAGTGTATGGGACTTTCGATGATTCCAATTTACCTGGTTTGCTAGGCAAGAAGTAATGAAATTTAGCTGGGACGCCGAGTCTAAGATTGCTCGGCAAGGCATAAATTCTCCAGCCTTATTCCTTACATAGACAATAGCGGTTGGAATCAACACGTAATCAATGGGCAGAATATTAGTGGGTTTTGGTGGAGGGTTTGATGAACGGTGATTAGGTTGGGATGATGAATGCGCTGATGAATGTGATGATGCTAATGCTGATGAAAATGATGTTGATGGCTGAGAGTTGGGAAATGGATCGGATGATAGAGATGAGGTGGTGGATGGTACAGATGGGTCCTGATTAAAATGCAACAATGAGTGGTGCTTTAATTGACAATATTTGCAGTGCGTTGACTTGCATTGCTGCAAACTATGCCCCTTGCACAAAGTTGAGGCACAGGTGCAACTTCCTTGCTTGTCTAAATCGAACATGCGGACTCAAATTTAAAAATCGAGAGCATTTTGGCAAATAATGATCCCTCGCATCAAAAAACGTACATAGCGGAAAATTTGAGCTACCAACTGAAGCAATGAAGCTATACTTATGCAGGGCTTTTTCCCACCTGCCGGCTTGGTGTTTGCTTTACAAAGGCTTGATCCGAATTTTCCATAATCCTACACCTCCTTTGCTAGAACGACTCCATAGAATCCCACGTAGCTAAGTTGTTGATGGACAAATCCTCTTCGAGCTTTCGTGCGACGATGTGAATCAGCAAACCGTCTAAGATTTGTTTCGTAGTGGCCAGGGTACGGATTGCTCGCAGATGCGAATTCATGCAATCGCTTAACTCCCGAAGACCCTTGGCTGATCCCTTCTCGACACCTTTTAACCCAAATATTGCCTGTACGTGTGCCTGAAAATGTAGAACTTTATTATCGAATCGATCTGTAAGTAAATCCAAATCCTTTCTATAATTGGCATTCTAGGGCTCAATCGAACGTATGGTCTCTAGAGCCACGCCGCCTAAACTTGACCTTAGATATTGTAATTTTTCAATATCACTTAGCTCTTCATCATTTCCGATGACCGTGCTGAACGTCGCAATAAAATCCGGCCAATCAGAATAGGATCCATGGAACCGAGCTATCTCCAAAATTGGCAACCGAGGCTTCCTAGATCGGAATGAAAGATCCGGATGATTAATAATGTCGATGGATGTTGAATTTGCAGCGGTTGCAGCCGGTAATTGAGATTCGCCTTCACATCCATGAACGCCGTGGAGAATTCAATCCGATGATCACTTGCTATCTCCGAAAAGTCCAATTTTTCCAGCGAATTCTGTGCGGAATTAAAGGCCAGATTTAATAAATTAATCCACTCCAGTCGCGCCAGTAAATCAGCTTCATCAAACTGATCTACAGTCTCCGGATTTATGTAATAATTCATCGAGCTCAATTGCCGCAAAAGGGATTGGGCCTTGGCTCGGTAGAAGTCCACGTCACTTGGCGGCTCATTTTGATGCTGAACCGAGTTTGCCGTGTTAGACATCTTTATTTTCTCACGCGAAAAGAATTAATAAAGGGAAAATGTCTGACCACTTCGGTATATAGGAACCCGTTTGGTTTTCACCGCGCAAATTAAGAGGTAAATCAGCGTCACCGAGATGCAACGGAACCTCGACAATGTTGTTATTGTAATTGTCTGCCTCGAAACAGCGGAGTTTTGGCACACGCACGTCTATGCTATATATGCATAGGTAATATATGTTCAATAGGCGCTATTTACGACGCTTAAGCGCGAGCCACCTTTCTATACAATGCTTGGCAGAACACAGCTTTTGTTTAACAGCGCGATTTAACCGAAAATCAGCGGCCGGCTATATGCACTCAGCTTGTTATGTACAAGGTATGTGTGTATGTGAGTTTGCTTGTGTGCTTATGACCGAATGCCAGTAAGCGACAGCGAAGCAAAGCGATTTGTTTAAACGATATTAAACAACGAACACCGGGTTGTAGGCTACGAGCCAAAGACTCTCGTCGGGGTCACCAAAATGTTTATAGGGAAGACAACGAATTTGCCACCCTTAAGCAATACTTATAACGCACGAATAGGTTATTATATGATGTGTATATTTTAGTTTTCACTTCTCTGGTCAGAGCTGCAACTACCGATCGAATACTTGACTTTAACATATATCAAAACACTTACAAAGTAGCTTAGCATAAAGATAAGGCGACAGAAGAAGAAGAGATAGAGAAATAGATAACGAAAGAGAAAAGCTAAGAGCGCAGCACGTGCAGCCATACCCCCATGCGCGCATGATTAGGCGCTAGCGGTCTGCTCCGAACATACTCCCCCCGTTGGAAGAGGTACTGTTTCAACTTCATCGGCAACGTGGGGCAGAACGGCTAGCTTGGCGATTTTGTGGCCTCCAATTGGCTAACAACTTTTCCAAAATGGGGTAAGCAGCGCTTGTGATCCTGCATGCGAATATGTAGTCAAGAAGGCAGCTGGATTTGCTACCGCAGCAAGTGTGCCCTCATCAGAATTATTAGTAGGATCCTTGACGACGGCAGCTAATACAGACTGAGGAGTTGACGCATTCGGCAGCCCTCCAGACACGATCCAACCAAGTTTTTGTGTTCTGAAGGGTTGGCAACGCGCTACCCAAATGAATTTGTCCCGTAGCCATTATTTCAAAGAAGAGTCCAGCACCAATTAGAAGATCTATTCGTCCCGATCGATTAAAATAAGGATCAGCAAGCGAAATATTATGCGGAATGATGTGGCATTTATGTTGAAATGAGGCTGATAATCAGTGATACTGTTCGTTACAACCGCGGAGAATGAAGCACGATAGCTTGCATCCCGGGATTGCGCAACAATGTCGACTGTCCTATCACAATTCAGAGAAGTTTCACCAATCCCAGAGACTAGTGTATGGGACTTTCGATGATTCCAATTTACCTGGTTTGCTAGGCAAGAAGTAATGAAATTTAGCTGGGACGCCGAGTCTAAGATTGCTCGGCAAGGCATAAATTCTCCAGCCTTATTCCTTACATAGACAATAGCGGTTGGAATCAACACGTAATCAATGGGCAGAATATTAGTGGGTTTTGGTGGAGGGTTTGATGAACGGTGATTAGGTTGGGATGATGAATGCGCTGATGAATGTGATGATGCTAATGCTGATGAAAATTATGTTGATGGCTGAGAGTTGGGAAATGGATCGGATGATAGAGATGAGGCGGTGGATGGTACAGATGGGTCCTGATTAAAATGCAACAATGAGTGGTGCTTTAATTGACAATATTTGCAGTGCGTTGACTTGCATTGCTGCAAACTATGCCCCTTGCACAAAGTTGAGGCACAGGTGCAACTTCCTTGCTTGTCTAAATCGAACATGCGGACTCAAATTTAAAAATCGAGAGCATTTTGGCAAATAACGATCCCTCGTATCAAAAAACGTACATAGCGGAAAATTTGAGCTACCAACTGAAGCAATGAAGCTATACTTATGCAGGGCTTTTTCCCACCTGCCGGCTTGGTGTTTGCTTTACAAAGGCTTGATCCGAATTTTCCATAATCCTACACCTCCTTTGCTAGAACGACTCCATAGAATCCCACGTAGCTAGGTTGTTGATGGACAAATCCTCTTCGAGCTTTCGTGCGACGATGTGAATCAGCAAACCGTCCAAGATTTGTTTCGTAGTGGCCAGGGTACGGATTGCTCGCAGATACGAATTCATGCAATCGCTTAACTCCCGAAGACCCTTGGCTGATCCCTTCTCGACACCTTTTAACCCAAATATTGCCTGTACGTGTGCCTGAAAATGTATAACTTTATTATCGAATCGATTTGTAAGTAAATCCAAATCCTTTCTATAATTGGCATTCGAGGGCTCAATCGAACGTATGGTCTCTAGAGCCACGCCGCCTAAACTTGACCTTAGATATTGTAATTTTTCAATATCACTTAGCTCTTCATCATTTCCGATGACCGTGCTGAACGTCGCAATAAAATCCGGCCAATCAGAATAGGATCCATGGAACCGAGCTATCTCCAAAATTGGCAACCGAGGCTTCCTAGATCGGAATGAAAGATCCGGATGATTAATAATGTCGATGGATGTTGAATTTGCAGCGGTTGCAGCCGGCAATTGAGATTTGCGAAGCGCCGCTAAACCTCGATTTATCTTCGCTTTCACATCCATGAACGCCGTGGAGAATTCAATTTTTCCAGCGAATTCTGTGCGGAATTAAAGGCCAGATTTAATAAATTAATCCACTCCAGTCGCGCCAGTAAATCAGCTTCATCAAACTGATCTACAGTCTCCGGATTTATGTAATAATTCATCGAGCTCAATTGCCGCAAAAGGGATTGGGCCTTGGCTCGGTAGAAGTCCACGTCACTTGGCGGCTCATTTTGATGCTGAACCGAGTTTGCCGTGTTAGACATCTTTATTTTCTCACGCGAAAAGAATTAATAAAGGGAAAATGTCTGACCACTTCGGTATATAGGAACCCGTTTGGTTTTCACCGCGCAAATTAAGAGGTAAATCAGCGTCACCGAGATGCAACGGAACCTCGACAATGTTGTTATTGTAATTGTCTGCCTCGAAACAGCGGAGTTTTGGCACACGCACGTCTATGCTATATATGCATAGGTAATATATGTTCAATAGGCGCTATTTACGACGCTTAAGCGCGAGCCATCTTTCTATACAATGCTTGGCAGAACACAGCTTTTGTTTAACAGCGCGATTTAACCGAAAATCAGCGGCCGGCTATATGCACTCAGCTTGTCATGTACAAGGTATGTGTTATGTGAGTTTGCTTGTGTGCTTATGACCGAATGCCAGTAAGCGACAGCGAAGCAAAGCGATTTGTTTAAACGATATTAAACAACGAACACCGGGTTGTAGGCTACGAGCCAAAGACTCTCGTCGGGGTCACCAAAATGTTTATAGGGAAGACAACGAATTTGCCACCCTTAAGCAATACTTATAACGCACGAATAGGTTATTATATGATGTGTATATTTTAGTTTTCACTTCTCTGGTCGGAGCTGCAACTACCGATCGAATACTTGACTTTAACATATATCACAACGCTTACAAAGTAGCTTAGCATAAAGATAAGGCGACAGAAGAAGAAGAGATAGAGAAATAGATAACGAAAGAGAAAAGCTAAGAGCGCAGCACGTGCAGCCATACCCCCATGCGCGCATGATTAGGCGCTAGCGGTCTGCTCCGAACATACTCCCCCCGTTGGAAGAGGTACTGTTTCAACTTCATCGGCAACGTGGGGCAGAACGGCTAGCTTGGCGATTTTGTGGCCTCCAATTGGCTAACAACTTTTCCAAAATGGGGTAAGCAGCGCTTGTGATCCTGCATGCGAATATGTAGTCAAGAAGGCAGCTGGATTTGCTACCGCAGCAAGTGTGCCCTCATCAGAATTATTAGTAGGATCCTTGACGACGGCAGCTAATACAGACTGAGGAGTTGACGCATTCGGCAGCCCTCCAGACACGATCCAACCAAGTTTTTGTGTTCTGAAGGGTTGGCAACGCGCTACCCAAATTAATTTGTCCCGTAGCCATTATTTCAAAGAAGAGTCCAGCACCAATTAGAAGATCTATTCGTCCCGATCGATTAAAATAAGGATCAGCAAGCGAAATATTATGCGGAATGATGTGGCATTTATGTTGAAATGAGGCTAATAATCAGTGATACTGTTCGTTACAACCGCGGAGAATGAAGCACGATAGCTTGCATCCCGGGATTGCGCAACAATGTCGACTGTCCTATCACAATTCAGAGAAGTTTCACCAATCCCAGAGACTAGTGTATGGGACTTTCGATGATTCCAATTTACCTGGTTTGCTAGGCTAGAAGTAATGAAATTTAGCTGGGACGCCGAGTCTAAGATTGCTCGGCAAGGCATAAATTCTCCAGCCTTATTCCTTACATAGACAATAGCGGTTGGAATCAACACGTAATCAATGGGCAGAATATTAGTGGGTTTTGGTGGAGGGTTTGATGAACGGTGATTAGGTTGGGATGATGAATGCGCTGATGAATGTGATGATGCTAATGCTGATGAAAATTATGTTGATGGCTGAGAGTTGGGAAATGGATCGGATGATAGAGATGAGGCGGTGGATGGTACAGATGGGTCCTGATTAAAATGCAACAATGAGTGGTGCTTTAATTGACAATATTTGCGGTGCGTTGACTTGCATTGCTGCAAACTATGCCCCTTGCGCAAAAAGTTGAGGCACAGGTGCAACTTCTTTGCTTGTCTTAATCGAACATGCGGACTCAAATTTAAAAATCGAGAGCATTTTGGCAAATAATGATCCCTCGCATCAAAAAACGTACATAGCGGAAAATTTGAGCTACCAACTGAAGCAATGAAGCTATACTTATGCAGGGCTTTTTCCCACCTGCCGGCTTGGTGCGACGATGTGAATCAGCAAACCGTCCAAGATTTGTTTCGTAGTGGCCAGGGTACGGATTGCTCGCAGATGCGAATTCATGCAATCGCTTAACTCCCGAAGACCCTTGGCTGATCCCTTCTCGACACCTTTTAACCCAAATATTGCCTGTACGTGTGCCTGAAAATGTATAACTTTATTATCGAATCGATTTGTAAGTAAATCCAAATCCTTTCTATAATTGGCATTCGAGGGCTCAATCGAACGTATGGTCTCTAGAGCCACGCCGCCTAAACTTGACCTTAGATATTGTAATTTTTCAATATCACTTAGCTCTTCATCATTTCCGATGACCGTGCTGAACGTCGCAATAAAATCCGGCCAATCAGAATAGGATCCATGGAACCGAGCTATCTCCAAAATTGGCAACCGAGGCTTCCTAGATCGGAATGAAAGATCCGGATGATTAATAATGTCGATGGATGTTGAATTTGCAGCGGTTGCAGCCGGCAATTGAGATTTGCGAAGCGCCGCTAAACCTCGATTTATCTTCGCTTTCACATCCATGAACGCCGTGGAGAATTCAATCCGATGATCGCTTGCTATCTCCGAAAAGTCCAATTTTTCCAGCGAATTCTGTGCGGAATTAAAGGCCAGATTTAATAAATTAATCCACTCCAGTCGCGCCAATAAATCAGTTTCATCAAACTGATCTACAGTCTCCGGATTTATGTAATAATTCATCGAGCTCAATTGCCGCAAAAGGGATTGGGCCTTGGCTCGGTAGAAGTCCACGTCACTTGGCGGCTCATTTTGATGCTGAACCGAGTTTTCCGTGTTAGACATCTTTATTTTCTCACGCGAAAAGAATTAATAAAAGGAAAATGTCTGACCGCTTCGGTATATAGGAACCCGTTTGGTTTTCACCGCGCAAATTAAGAGGTAAATCAGCGTCACCGAGATGCAACGGAACCTCGACAATGTTGTTATTGTAATTGTCTGCCTCGAAACAGCGGAGTTTTGGCAAACGCACGTCTATGCTATATATGCATAGGTAATATATGTTCAATAGGCGCTATTTACGACGCTTAAGCGCGAGCCACCTTTCTATACAATGCTTGGCAGAACACAGCTTTTGTTTAACAGCGCGATTTAACCGAAAATCAGCGGTCGGCTATATGCACTCAGCTTGTTATGTACAAGGTATGTGTGTATGTGAGTTTGCTTGTGTGCTTATGACCGAATGCCAGTAAGCGACAGCGAAGCAAAGCGATTTGTTTAAACGATATTAAACAACGAACACCGGGTTGTAGGCTCCGAGTCAAAGACTCTCGTCGGGGTCACCAAAATGTTTATAGGGAAGACAACGAATTTGCCACCCTTAAGCAATACTTATAACGCACGAATAGGTTATTATATGATGTGTATATTTTAGTTTTCACTTCTCTGGTCGGAGCTGCAACTACCGATCGAATACTTGACTTTAACATATATCAAAACGCTTACAATGTAGCTTAGCATAAAGATAAGGCGACAGAAGAAGAAGAGATAGAGAAATAGATAACGAAAGAGAAAAGCTAAGAGCGCAGCACGTGCAGCCATACACCCATGCGCGCATGATTAGGCGCCAGCGGTCTGCTCCGAACAGGCCATGATGGACTTATCCGAAGGTTTGCATTTAGATTTGAGTTCAAAGCATTTCCAATCTGTCTCCTAGAAGGACCTAGTGGATTAGATCACCGCCAATGCGAGAAGTTTTACTGATTTGAAAGTCGAGCTGAACACTTAACTGGAGAACAAGTACATGACGAGTATGCTTCAAAGCTATGGTTACCGTCATAACGGTCCTTTATCGTGTCATGGAGGAATCCATAAAACCGTGGAACGGCTAAGGAGGTACTACTTTTGGCCTCGGTTGGGGTCGGACGGGAAGACGCATGTCAATGCATGCGAGACATGCAAAATGACGAAGCCATCAAATCACGCTTTACGGCCGCCGTTGGGAAAAGCACCGGAAACTTTAAGATTTTTCCAACGCATATATGTTGACTTCTTGGGGCCTTATCCCCGTTCCAAGAGTGGGAACATAGGAATTTTCATTATCCTTGATCACTTCTCAAAAATCGTATATTTAAGACCTGCCAAGAGAATAAATGCTAGCGTTATTGTCAGATATTTAGAAGAACTGTTCATTACGTATGGGGTTCCAGAGACTGTCGTATCTGACAATGGATCCCAGTTCCGGTCAGAGACGTTCCGAACCTTAATGGAGACGTACAATATATCGCAGACGTTGACCGCGGTGCATTCTCCGCAAGCCAATGCTTCGGAAGGCGTAAATCGCTCCGTGATAGCAAGAATTCGATCCTACTTACGCCCTGATAAGATATGCTGTGCATTGCGAGCTTCATATCATTCCAGTATTGGGACTAGCCCATACTACATGGCTTTTGGTCAACACATGATAATGTCCGGGTCCACCTATTCGCTACTAAGAAAATTGAACTTGCTAGACGATCGATCTCTAGTGTACGACAGGCAGTATTCTTTTGATATAGTTCGGGAAAAAGCGACTAGAGAGATGCCAAAGGTTCACGACGCCATCGAGAAACGATACAACCTTCGTTCTCGAGAAGTCACGTTTGCGGAAGGGCAAGAAGTGTTCCGCCGTAACTTTAAGCAAAGTTGCTTTCAAACCGGATACAACGCTAAATTTGGACCCACGTTTGTGAGAGCTCGAGTGAGAAAGAAGATTGGTAGTTCATACTACGAATTGGAAGACCTCCAGGGTCGTCTCTTAGGCAACTTTCATGCCAAGGACATTCGTAAGTGATGCCGCTTCAGGGCAATCCATCTAGGGTGCCTGAGGAAAACAACCTAGCCTGATTTTGGTGGGGGGCTTTGTAACGGCCTGAAGCGACAGTTTTAAAAAACCCGCAATGAACGTCGATTAACTAGGGGAGCTAAAATAGGACGTTGCCACCTAGTGAAGATAGTTCTCAAGTCAGCTGTTAGCAAATAATGTTGCTAAGTGTGACTCCTGCCATATGTCAGTGGCCGCGAAGTTCCTCCAGCCATTTTTGATCTCGGCCTATTTTGTTCTTGATTTATCTGCAAATAGACGTGTGTGTGCTACGAGTAGCCTATAATTGAATTTTAATGGCAAAGGTTATTATTCCGTCTCGCCTTGACTAACCTATATTCACAGAAAGAGAGTAAATGCCAAACTTTGTACGCCGGCGTCGGCAGCAGCAGTGTTCGCACTTGGTGCAAAAATTTGATAGTCAAAGCCAAAAGTAACAAAACGGTGAAGCCGTTTTTAGGCTATAAGTTTAATGTTAAACTGTTTGCAGGTGTGATTTCGGCCACCGCCTTCGCGTTCTCGCCATGAGCATTGAGTTTGCGGCTGGGCGAGGCTGTGTTCGTATTATTTCGAGAATTTCTCCCCGGAAGGCCTCACAGACCTTTCGAGGCGAACGAGTTGTTTTAGAGAAACACCTCTGTTGGGGAAGTTAAACTAAAAAGAGAAGACCTAATGGAGATCTAAGTTCGAGCTGAGCATCAAAGGCGTCGGACGCTTCGTCGAGGGATTCTTTATGTACTAGGGCGCGCGCATTGCCAATTGGGAGGATGTGCCTCCGGCTCGGTGAACTCTCGATAAACTTAATTCGGCTGAATAGCCATTTCTACCTAGCCTGTAAACCCTCTTGATAAGCTTAGCCTTAAATATTTTCATAGTTAGGATAAGTTAAAGAGAGCCAATTGATAGAATAGGCAGAATTGGAACTAAGCGGGTGCTATCGCTCTTGAGAAAGATGCTGGTGGATTTTCCTTCTTTGCCGAAAGAATACCTCACTCTTTCTTTACAGATAAAATCTTTCAGAAGATCGATATTCGTCGTGGGGAAAAAAATGCAGTGAGTCACCAAACCAAGTTCATGAATTTCCATTCGCGTTTCTCAAGAGATTGATGTAAAAATATAAAGTAACGCTTGATTCTAGTGCCTACTAAAGCTAAGATAATTGCATGATTTTTTTTTATGCTAGCACCCGTACTTTGAAACCGATTTTGCCAAAATAGAGAGGTCATTTTTAGATACTATTACTATAAGTTAAGATAACGCCGTGGTCATTGTTTGAGGTATTGAAGCACTTGAAGCCATCTTTGATGTTATACATTAAGAAATTACAAATATTCGGAAGAAGTTAAAATCCATTAAGTTGAATTTGTATAGAACTCTTAAGATTGCAGAAAATTTTACTGTCGTGAAATATTATGGCTAAGGGGTGTAGTGTTATCTCATCATTTTCAATTAATGAATACCAATAAAACAATGTATTTCTAAGCTTGAATCCAACTGAACTCTGCTGATGTAACCGTGCGCGTAGGAAGAATTCGAAGGGGTCACCCGAGTCCAGCTCGAAGGGCGTGATCACAGGATGGGAGGGCATATCGCGACCACAACAACAGCAGTGGGTTCGGTTCCCTGGGTTTCTTCAATCTTTTCTGCTTTTAAACCTTTTTTTTCGAGTTTTCTATTCTCAGTTACCGAGTAAGGCCGGACCCTATAGCGTGGCCAGCAAGTATCGACTCTTGGAGTCACAGCCCGCGAGGGGTATTCTTCACAAGGGGATCAGGAACACTAGAGGGTTAGTTTTCGAACAGCCTGCAGTCCGTTCAATTTCTAGGATTTTACTCACTCCCTACTTCGACTCTCTAATCTTAAAACGGAAAATTATGAAGTCCACTTTGGTATCCTATTATCTTGAATTTTTCCGAGGAACCTCAGTAACAATAATAATAAAACCTACGCCGCGGAAAAATCAAGCACCGAGTTCAGTTTAAACACCAATTAAGCAAAAGAAAGATGATAAGTTGTTGCGAATTTAGTTCGTAAGTTTTTTCGTTAGGAATATAGAAATCTTGATTTTGTTATAGACGAAGTGGGTCTAGACCGATCGCCAGACAAAGCTTCACGGGGAGCTCAGAAGATGTTCTGTCCAATATGCAAAAACGAAATCGAGCACGAAGAGGAAAAGTTCGAAACCGTGTGTAAACATGAGTGAATGTTGTCCGTTATGTCAAGCCAATTGTAGACCAGTAACAGAACCAAAAGGATCCGTAACCCGGTCGAAATCCAAAACCCGTCCGACGGACGTTGGTATCTCCACAGATGATGTTCCCGTTTGCTCAGAAAATACACGCAGTTCCACTAGTGATCCTATCACCACAGCTACAGTCATGACCCTCGTCGCGATGAAGCGTAGGATGTTCGCCGCACTATCTAAAAAAATGTCAGAATCTATACAGTCAGCAGCAGCTGAATGCGTAATAGCAATGTTAAGAGTAGGTCCACGTCGCCAGCATTAGTTGAGGAAAGAGATGGACGGCGTCGTGATTTCGAGCAGTTTCTTAGTATGCGCCCAAACCGGCCAAATTCGGGTTCTCCTCTTTTTCATAGAAGCACAGCTATAGAAAGCGGAGTAAGACCGGAGAAGGTAGTGCACATCCTGAATGGATGGAAGATAAAGTACACCGGATCCGGGGTGTCAATAGACGATTTCATCAGCCAACGAGTACGATAACGTCAAGAAAGCGATAGAATTTTACATTATGCCATCGTTAAAGAAGGATCTATACCTAGGTGATGTTTGGAAGTTTTTTGGTTTATTGCCTAGTAGATTGCGGGTAGCTGAAATGGAGCTCAAGGAGGGAGTCTAGATAGCACCACTGAAGACGTAGACCAACATGACTTGTCCGCTGGAGAGAAAACAAAGTTGGCCAAGGCAGTCAGTTGTTTCCCATCATTTAAGGAGGAAGGACTGGGAAAACCAACCTAATTTTGCATTCAATCGATGTGGGGATGGTCAAACCAATTAAACAACGCCATTTTCCGGTCTCTCCCGCTGTGGAGAAATTTATGTATACAGAGATTGATAGAATGTTGTAGTTGGGAGTCATTGAAGAATCAGAGAGTGCATGGTTATCGCCCATAGTTCTTGTGACTAAGCCTGGGAAGCTTAGGATTTGCCTGGATTGTCGAAAAGTCTATAGTCATACCGAAAAGGATGCTTACCCTCTTCCGAAAATTAGCGGAATATTAAGTCGCTTGCCGAGAGCGAAATACAAAACCAGCATCGATCTAAAAGATGCTTACTGGCAGGTGCCGTTAGACGTTCAGTCTCGCGACGAAACAGCGTTTACAGTGCCTGGGAAGCCGCTTTAACAATTTAGCGTTATGCCTTTCGGATTATGTAACGCCACAAGTACAATGTCCCGGCTAATGGATAAGGTGGTCTCTGCTTATCTTAGGAATAAGGTGTTCATTTATGTAGACGATGTTGTAGTTTCGGCTACCTTCCTTATGCACTTAGAGGTGTTGAGAGAAATAGCTGTTCACATCAGGCGAGCAGGATTGACGATAAACGTCGGCAAGAGCCATTTCTGCATGAAGCCACATCATCGGTGATGGGGGAATCAGGACCGATCCAGACAAGCTGAAGGCTATCACAGACTTCCCAGTACCCAAGACACTCCGGGCTTTTCGTAGTTTCATGGGATGGATCGGGTGGTATCGGAAATGTGTGCCGAATTTTGCGTCGCTAGCCGCTCCTCTGACTAACTTAATGACTACAAAACGAAAGTTCTCCTTAACTCCAGAGGCATTGAAGACATTCGAGTCGTTGAAAACTTGCCTCTGCCAATCTGCCCGTCTTGTGCAGCCCAAACTTTAAAAAGCCGTTTGCTATCCATTGTGACGCCAGCAAGACAGGAGTTGGAGCTGTCCTGGTGCAGGTTTCAAAAGAAGGAGACGAACGACCAAGTGCGTTAATTTTAAAGAAACTAAATCGAGCCCAAAGAAATTACACTGAACAAGAGTGCCTGGCAGCTGTAGCATAAGGGAAGTTCAAGTTTGAGATCTAACCAGGTCAAGGTCGCTTTAACGTTGTACCAGACACGTTATCTCGTATGAACGAAGATAAAATGGCCATGTTTATGGAGAAGACAACGAATAGGTTATTATATGCTGTGTATTTTTTCGTTTTCACTTCTCTGGTCGGAGCTGCAACTACCGATCGAATGCTTGACATAAACATATATCAAAACGCTTACAATGTAGTTAAGCATAAAGATAAGGCGACAGAAGAAGAAGAGATTGAGAAATAGATAATGAAAGAGAAAAGCTAAGAGCGCAGCACGTGCAGCCATACCCCCATGCGCGCATGATTAGGCGCTAGCGGTCTGCTCCGAACATACTCCCCCCGTTGGAAGAGGTACTGTTTCAACGTCATCGGCAACGTGGGGCAGAACGGCTAGCTTGGCGATTTTGTGGCCTGCAATTGGCTAACAACTTTTCCGATATGGGGTCAGCAGCGCTTGTGATCCTGCATGCGAATATGTAGTCAAGAAGGCAGCTGGATTTGCTACGGCTGCAAGTGTGCTCTCATCAGAATTATTAGTAGGATCCTTGACGACGGCAGCTAATACAGACTGAGGAGTTGACGCATTCGGCAGCCCTCCAGACACGATCCAACCAAGTTT
This sequence comes from Drosophila serrata, assembly GCF_035046125.1. Lineage (NCBI taxonomy): Eukaryota > Metazoa > Arthropoda > Insecta > Diptera > Drosophilidae > Drosophila > Drosophila serrata. Next base: position 409,142 of record NW_028256980.1, on the reverse strand, counting down.
TTGTGTTCTGAAGGGTTGGCAACGCGCTGCCCAAATGAATTTGTCCCGTAGCCATTATTTCAAAGAAGAGTTAGAAGATCTATTCGTCCCGATCGATTTAAATAAGGATCAGCAAGCGAAATATTATGCGGAATTTTCCATGATGTGGCATTTATGTTGAAATGAGGCTGATAATCTGTGATACTGTTCGTTACAACCGCGGAGAATGAAGCACGATAGCTTGCATCCCGGGATTGCGCAACAATGTCGACTGTCCTATCACAATTCAGAGAAGTTTCACCAATCCCAGAGACTAGTGTATGGGACTTTCGATGATTCCAATTTACCTGGTTTGCTAGGCAAGAAGTAATGAAATTTAGCTGGGACGCCGAGTCTAAGATTGCTCGGCAAGGCAAAAATTCTCCAGCCTTATTCCTCACATAGACAATAGCGGTTGGAATCAACACGTAATCAATGGGCAGAATATTAGTGGGTTTTGGTGGAGGGTTTGATAAACGGTGATTATGTTGGGATGATGAATGCTATGATGAATGTGATGATGCTAGTGCTGATGAAAATGATATTGATGGCTGAGAGTTGGGAAATGGATCGGATGATAGAGATGAGGCGGTGGATGGTACAGATGGGTCCTGATTAAAATGCAACAATGAGTGATGCTTTAATTACAATATTTGCAGTGCGTTGACTTGCATTGCTGCAAACTATGCCCCTTGCGCAAAAAGTTGAGGCACAGGTGCAACTTCTTTGAGAGCATTTTGGCAAATAATGATCCCTCGCATCAAAAAACGTACATAGCGAAAAATTTGAGCTACCAACTGAAGCAATGAAGCTTTACTTATGCAGGGCTTTTTCCCACCTGCCGGCTTGGTGTTTGCTTTACAAAGGCTTGATCCGAATTTTCCATAATCCTACACCTCCTTTGCTAGAACGACTCCATAGAATCCCACGTAGCTAGGTTGTTGATGGACAAATCCTCTTCGAGCTTTCGTGCGACGATGTGAATCAGCAAACCGTCCAAGATTTGTTTCGTAGTGGCCAGGGTACGGATTGCTCGCAGATGCGAATTCATGCAATCGCTTAACTCCCGAAGACCCTTGGCTGATCCCTTCTCGACACCTTTTAACCCAAATATTGCCTGTACGTGTGCCTGAAAATGTAGAACTTTATTATCGAATCGATTTGTAAGTAAATCCAAAGCCTTTGTATAATTGGCATTCGAGGGCTCAATCGAAGGTATGGTCTCTAGACCGGTCCGATGACCGTGCTGAACGTCGCAATAAAATCCGGCCAATCAGAATAGGATCCATGGAACCGAGCTATCTCCAAAATTGGCAACAGAGGGTTCCTAGATCGGAAAGAAAGATCCGGATGATTAATAATGTCGATGGATGTTGAATTTGCAGCGGTTGCAGCCGGTAATTGAGATTTGCGAAGCGGCGCTAAACCTCGATTTATCTTCGCCTTCACATCCATGAACGCCGTGGAGAATTCAATCCGATGATCGCTTGCTATCTCCGAAAAGTCCAATTTTACCAGCGAATTCTGTGCGAATTAATCCACTCCAGTCGCGCCAGTAAATCAGCTTCATCAAACTGATCTACAGTCTCCGGATTTAAGTAATAATTCATCGAGCTCAATTGCCGCAATAGGGATTGGGCCTTGGCTCATTAGAAGTCCACGTCACTTGGCGGCTCATTTTGATGCTGAACCGAGTTTTCCGTGTTAGACATCTTTATTTTCTCACGCGAAAAGAATTAATAAAGGGAAAATGTCTGACCACTTCGGTATATAGGAACCCGTTTGGTTTTCACCGCGCAAATTAAGAGGTAAATCAGCGTCACCGAGATGCAACGGAACCTCGACAATGTTGTTATTGTAATTGTCTGCCTCGAAACAGCGGAGTTTTGGCACACGCACGTCTATGCTATATATGCATAGGTAATATATGTTCAATAGGCGCTATTTACGACGGTTAAGCGCGAGCCACCTTTCTATACAATGCTTGGCACAACACAGCTTTTGTTTAACAGCACGATTTAACCGAAAATCAGCGACCGGCTATATGCACTCAGCTTGTTATGTACAAGGTATGTGTGTATGTGAGTTTGCTTGTGTGCTTATGACCAAATGCCAGTAAGCGACAGCGAAGCAAAGTGATTTGTTTAAACGATATTAAGCAACGAACACCGGGTTGCAGGCTCCGAGCCAAAGAATCTCGTCAGGGTCACCAAAATGTTTATAGGGAAGACAACGAATTTGCCACCCTTGAGCAATAATTATAACGCACGAATAGGTTATTATATGCTGTGTATATTTTCGTTTTCACTTTTCTGGTCGGAGCTGCAACTACCGATCGAATGCTTGACTTTATCATATATCAAAACGCTTACAATGTAGCTTAGCATAAGCTAAGATAAGGCGACAGAAGAAGAAGAGAAAGAGAAATAGATAACGAAAGAGAAAAGCTAAGAGCGCAGCACGTGCAGCCATACACCCATGCGCGCATGATTAGGCACAAGCGGTCTGCTTCGAACAGGCCATGATGGACTTATCCGAAGGTTTGCATTTAGATTTGAGTTCAAAGCATTTCCAATCTGACTCCTAGAAGGACCTAGTGGATTAGATCACCGCCAATGCGAGAAGTTTTACTGATTTGAAAGTCGAGCTGAACACTTAACTGGAGAACAAGTACATGACGAGTATGCTTCAAAGCTATGGTTACCGTCATAACGGTCCTTTATCGTATCATGGAGGAATCCATAAAACCGTGGAACGGCTAAGGAGGTACTACTTTTGGCCTCGGTTGGGGTCGGACGGGAAGACGCATGTCAATGCATGCGAGACATGCAAAATGACGAAGCCATCGAATCACGCTTTACGGCCGCCGTTGGGAAAAGCACCGGAAACTTTAAGATTTTTCCAACGCATATATGTTGACTTCTTGGGGCCTTATCCCCGTTCCAAGAGTGGGAACATAGGAATTTTCATTATCCTTGATCACTTCTCAAAAATCGTATATTTAAGACCTGCCAAGAGAATAAATGCTAGCGTTATTGTCAGATATTTAGAAGAAGAACTGTTCATTACGTATGGGGTTCCAGAGACTGTCGTATCTGACAATGGATCCCAGTTCCGGTCAGAGACGTTCCGAACCTTAATGGAGACGTACAATATATCGCAGACGTTGACCGCGGTGCATTCTCCGCAAGCCAATGCTTCGGAAGGCGTAAATCGCTCCGTGATAGCAAGAATTCGATCCTACTTACGCCCTGATAAGATATGCTGTGCATTGCGAGCTTCATATCATTCCAGTATTGGGACTAGCCCATACTACATGGCTTTTGGTCAACACATGATAATGTCCGGGTCCACCTATTCGCTACTAAGAAAATTGAACTTGCTAGACGATCGATCTCTAGTGTACGACAGGCAGTATTCTTTTGATATAGTTCGGGAAAAAGCGACTAGAGAGATGCCAAAGGTTCACGACGCCATCGAGAAACGATACAACCTTCGTTCTCGAGAAGTCACGTTTGCGGAAGGGCAAGAAGTGTTCCGCCGTAACTTTAAGCAAAGTTGCTTCCAAACCGGATACAACGCTAAATTTGGACCCACGTTTGTGAGAGCTCGAGTGAGAAAGAAGATTGGTAGTTCATACTACGAATTGGAAGACCTCCAGGGTCGTCTCTTAGGCAACTTTCATGCCAAGGACATTCGTAAGTGATGCCGCTTCAGGGCAATCCATCTAGGGTGCCTGAGGAAAACAACCTAGCCTGATTTTGGTGGGGGGCTTTGTAACGGCCTGAAGCGACAGTTTTAAAAAACCCGCAATGAAAGTCGATTAACTAGGGGAGCTAAAATAGGACGTTGCCACCTAGTGAAGATAGTTCTCAAGTCAGCTGTTAGCAAATAATGTTGCCAAGTGTGACTCCTGCCATATGTCAGTGGCCGCGAAGTTCCTCCAGCCATTTTTGATCTCGGCCTATTTTGTTCTTGATTTATCTGCGAATAGACGTGTGTGTGCTACGAGTAGCCTATAATTGAATTTTAATGGCAAAGGTTATTATTCCGTCTCGCCTTGACTAACCTATATTCACAGAAAGAGAGTAAATGCCAAACTTTGTACGCCGGCGTCGGCAGCAGCAGTGTTCGCACTTGGTGCAAAAATTTGATAGTCAAATCCAAAAGTAACAAAACGGTGAAGCCGTCTTTGGGGTATAAGTTTAATGTTAAACTGTTTGCAGGTGTGATTTCGGCCACCGCCTTCGCGTTCTCGCCATGAGCATTGAGTTTGCGGCTGGGCGAGGCTGTGTTCGTATTATTTCGAGAATTTCTCCCCGGAAGGCTTCACAGACCTTTCGAGGCGAACGAGTTGTTTTAGAGAAACACCTCTGTTGCCTCTGCGGGAAGGTTGCTCCGGAACTAACAAGGAGCAACGAGAAGACCTAATGGAGATCTAAGTTCGAGCTGAGCATCAAAGGCGTCGGACGCTTCGTCGAGGGATTCTTCATGTACTAGGGCGCGCGCATTGCCAATTGGGAGGATGTGCCTCCGGCTCGGTGAACTCTCGATAAACTTAATTCGGCTGAATAGCCATTTCTACCTAGCCTGTAAACCCTCTTGATAAGCTTAGCCTTAAATATTTTTATAGTTAGGATAATTTAAAGAGAGCCAATTGATAGAATAGGCAGAATTGGAACTAAGCGGGTGCTATCGCTCTTGAGAGAGATGCTGGTGGATTTTCCTTCTTTGCCGAAAGAATACCTCACTCTTTCTTTACAGATAAAATCTTTCAGAAGATCGATATTCGTCGTGGGGAAAAAATGCAGTGAGTCACCAAACCAAGTTCATGAATTTCCATTCGCGTTTCTCAAGAGATTGATGTAAAAATATAAAGTAACGCTTGATTCTAGTGCCTACTAAAGCTAAGATAATTGGATGATTTTTTTTTATGCTAGCGCCCGTACTTTGAAACCGAATTTACCAAAATAGAGAGGTTATTTTTAGATACTATTACTATAAGTTAAGATAACGCCGTGGTCATTGTTTGAGGTATTGAAGCACTTGAAGCCATCTTTGATGTTATACATTAAGAAATTACAAATATTCGGAAGAAGTTAAAATCCATTAAGTTAAATTTGTATAGAACTCTTAAGATTGCAGAAAATTTTACTGTCGTGAAATATTATGGCTAAGGGGTGTAGTGTTATCTCATCATTTTCAATTAATGAATACCAATAAAACAATGTATTTCTAAGCTTGAATCCAACTGAACTCTGCTGATGTAACCATGCGCGTAGGAAGAATTCGAAGGGGTCACCCGAGTCCAGCTCGAAGGGCGTGATCACAGGATGGGAGGGCATATCGCGACCACAACAACAGCAGTGGGTTCGGTTCCCTAGGTTTCTTCAATCTTTTCTGCTTTTAAACCTTTTTTTTTCGAGTTTTCTATTCTCAGTTACCGAGTAAGGCCGGACCCTATAGCGTGCCCAGCAAGTATCGACTCTTGGAGTCACAGCCCGCGAGGGGTATTCTTCGCAAGGGGATCAGGAACACTAGAGGGTTAGTTTTCGAACAGCATGCAGTCCGTTCAATTTCTAGGATTTTACTCACTCCCTACTTCGACTCTCTAATCTTAAAACGGAAAATTATGAAGTCCACTTTGGTATCCTATTATCTTGAATTTTTCCGAGGAACCTCAGTAACAATAATAATAAAACCTACGCCGCGGAAAAATCAAGCACCGAGTTCAGTTTAAACACCAATTAAGCAAAAGAAAGATGATAAGTTGTTGCGAATTTAGTTCGTAAGTTTTTTCGTTAGGAATATAGAAATCTTGATTTTGTTATAGACGAAGTGGGTCTAGACCGATCGCCAGACAAAGCTTCACGGGGAGCTCAGAAGATGTTCTGTCCAATATGCAAACACGAAATCGAGCACGAAGAGGAAAAGTTCGAATCCGTGTGTAAACATGAGTGAATGTTGTCCGTTATGTCAAGCCAATTGTAGACCAGTAACAGAACCAAAAGGATCCGTAACCCGGTCGAAATCCAAAACCCGTCCGACGGACGTTGGTATCTCTACAGATGATGTTCCCGTTTGCTCAGAAAATACACGCAGTTCCACTTGTGATCCGACCACCACAGCTACAGCCATGACCCCCGTCGCGATGAAGCGTAAGATGTTCGCCGCACTATCTAAAAAAAATGTCAGAATCTATACAGTCAGCTGTAGCTGAATGCGTAATAGCAATGTTAAGAGTAGGTCCATGTCGCCAGCATTAGTTGAGGAAAGAGAGGGACGGCGTCGTGATTTCGAGCAGTTTCTTAGTATGCGCCCAAACCGGCCAAATTCGGGTCCTTCTCTTTTTCATAGAAGCACAGCTATAGAAAGCGGAGTAAGACCGGAGAAGGTAGTGCACATCCTGAATGGATGGAAGATAAAGTACACCGGATCCGGGGTGTCAATAGACGATTTCATCAGCCAACGAGTACGATAACGTCAAGAAAGCGATAGAATTTTACATTATGCCGTCGTTAAAGAAGGATCTATACTTAGGTGATGTTTGGAAGTTTTATGGTTTATTGCCTAGTAGATTGCAAGTGCTGAAATGGAGCTCAAGGAGGGAGTCTAGATAGCACCAGTGAAGGCGTAGACCAACATGACTTGTCCGCTGAAGAGAAAACAAGGATGGTCAAGGCAGTCAGTTGTTTCCCATCATTTAAGGAGGAAGGACTGGGAAAACCAACCTAATTTTGCATTCAATCGATGTGGGGATGGTCAAACCAATTAAACAACGCCATTTTCCGGTCTCTCCCGCTGTGGAGAAAGTTATGTATACAGAGATTGATAGAATGTTGTAGTTGGGAGTCATTGAAGAATCAGAGAGTGCGTGGTTATCGCCCATAGTTCTTGTGACTAAGCCTGGGAAGCTTAGGATTTGCCTGGATTGTCGAAAAGTCTATAGTCATACCGAAAAGGATGCTTACCCTCTTCCAAAAATTAGCGGAATATTAAGTCGCTTGCCGAGAGCGGAATACATAACCAGCATCGATCTAAAAGATGCTTACTGGCAGGTGCCGTTAGACGTTCAGTCTCGCGACGAAACAGCGTTTACAGTGCCTGGGAAGCCGCTTTAACAATTTAGCGTTATGCCTTTCGGATTATGTAACGCCACAAGTACAATGTCCCGGCTAATGGATAAGGTGGTCTCTGCTCACCTTAGGAATAAGGTGTTCATTTATCTAGACGATGTTGTAGTTTCGGCTACCTTCCTTATGCACTTAGAGGTGTTGAGAGAAATAGCTGTTCACATCAGGCGAGCAGGATTGACGATAAACGTAGGCAAGAGCCATTTCTGCATGAAGCCACATCATCGGTGATGGGGGAATTAGGACCGATCCAGACAAGATGAAGGCTATCACAGACTTCCCAGTACCCAAGACACTCCGGGCTTTTCGTAGTTTCATGGGATGGTGCGGGTGGTATCGGAAATGTGTGCCGAATTTTGCGTCGCTAGCCGCTCCTCTGACTAACTTAATGACTACAAAACGGAAGTTCTCCTTAACTCCAGAGGCATTGAAGACATTCGAGTCCTTGAAAACTTGCCCCTGCCAATCTGCCCGTCTTGTGCAGCCCAGACTTCAAAAAGCCGTTTGCTATCCATTGTGACGCCAGCAAGACAGGAGTTGGAGCTGTCCTGGTGCAGGTTTCAAAAGAAGGAGACGAACGACCAAGTGCGTTAATTTTAAATAAACTAAATCGAGCCCAAAGAAATTAAACTGAACAAGAGTGCCTGGCAGCTGTAGTAGCGGTTAAGAGTTTTAGAGCCTATGTGGAGGGTCACGCGTTTACCATTGTAACAGATCACTCCTTCTTACGTTGGCCTACACCTCCTTTGCTAGAACGACTCCATAGAATCCCACGTAGCTAGGTTGTTGATGGACAAATCCTCTTCGAGCTTTCGTGCGACGATGTGAATCAGCAAACCGTCCAAGATTTGTTTCGTAGTGGCCAGGGTACGGATTGCTCGCAGATGCGAATTCATGCAATCGCTTAACTCCCGAAGACCCTTGGCTGATCCCTTCTCGACACCTTTTAACCCAAATATTGCCTGTACGTGTGCCTGAAAATGTAGAACTTTATTATCGAATCGATTTGTAAGTAAATCCAAAGCCTTTGTATAATTGGCATTCGAGGGCTCAATCTCTAGAGCCACGCCGCCTAAACTTGACTTTAGATATTGTAATTTTTCAATATTACTTAGCTCTTCATCATTTCCGATGACCGTGCTGAACGTCGCAATAAAATCCGGCCAATCAGAATAGGATCCATGGAACCGAGCTATCTCCAAAATTGGCAACAGAGGGTTCCTAGATCGGAAAGAAAGATCCGGATGATTAATAATGTCGATGGATGTTGAATTTGCAGCGGTTGCAGCCGGTAATTGAGATTCGCCTTCACATCCATGAACGCCGTGGAGAATTCAATCCGATGATCACTGCTATCTCCGAAAAGTCCAATTTTACCAGCGAATTCTGTGCGAATTAATCCACTCCAGTCGCGCCAGTAAATCAGCTTCATCAAACTGATCTACAGTCTCCGGATTTAAGTAATAATTCATCGAGCTCAATTGCCGCAATAGGGATTGGGCCTTGGCTCAATAGAAGTCCACGTCACTTGGCGGCTCATTTTGATGCTGAACCGAGTTTTCCGTGTTAGACATCTTTATTTTCTCACGCGAAAAGAATTAATAAAGGGAAAATGTCTGACCACTTCGGTATATAGGAACCCGTTTGGTTTTCACCGCGCAAATTAAGAGGTAAATCAGCGTCACCGAGATGCAACGGAACCTCGACAATGTTGTTATTGTAATTGTCTGCCTCGAAACAGCGGAGTTTTGGCACACGCACGTCTATGCTATATATGCATAGGTAATATATGTTCAATAGGCGCTATTTACGACGCTTAAGCGCGAGCCACCTTTCTATACAATGCTTGGCACAACACAGCTTTTGTTTAACAGCACGATTTAACCGAAAATCAGCGACCGGCTATATGCACTCAGCTTGTTATGTACAAGGTATGTGTGTATGTGAGTTTGCTTGTGTGCTTATGACCAAATGCCAGTAAGCGACAGCGAAGCAAAGTGATTTGTTTAAACGATATTAAGCAACGAACACCGGGTTGCAGGCTCCGAGCCAAAGAATCTCGTCAGGGTCACCAAAATGTTTATAGGGAAGACAACGAATTTGCCACCCTTGAGCAATAATTATAACGCACGAATAGGTTATTATATGCTGTGTATATTTTCGTTTTCACTTCTCTGGTCGGAGCTGCAACTACCGATCGAATGCTTGACTTTATCATATATCAAAACGCTTACAATGTAGCTTAGCATAAGCTAAGATAAGGCGACAGAAGAAGAAGAGAAAGAGAAATAGATAACGAAAGAGAAAAGCTAAGAGCGCAGCACGTGCAGCCATACACCCATGCGCGCATGATTAGGCACAAGCGGTCTGCTTCGAACAGGCCATGATGGACTTATCCGAAGGTTTGCATTTAGATTTGAGTTCAAAGCATTTCCAATCTGACTCCTAGAAGGACCTAGTGGATTAGATCACCGCCAATGCGAGAAGTTTTACTGATTTGAAAGTCGAGCTGAACACTTAACTGGAGAACAAGTACATGACGAGTATGCTTCAAAGCTATGGTTACCGTCATAACGGTCCTTTATCGTATCATGGAGGAATCCATAAAACCGTGGAACGGCTAAGGAGGTACTACTTTTGGCCTCGGTTGGGGTCGGACGGGAAGACGCATGTCAATGCATGCGAGACATGCAAAATGACGAAGCCATCGAATCACGCTTTACGGCCGCCGTTGGGAAAAGCACCGGAAACTTTAAGATTTTTCCAACGCATATATGTTGACTTCTTGGGGCCTTATCCCCGTTCCAAGAGTGGGAACATAGGAATTTTCATTATCCTTGATCACTTCTCAAAAATCGTATATTTAAGACCTGCCAAGAGAATAAATGCTAGCGTTATTGTCAGATATTTAGAAGAAGAACTGTTCATTACGTATGGGGTTCCAGAGACTGTCGTATCTGACAATGGATCCCAGTTCCGGTCAGAGACGTTCCGAACCTTAATGGAGACGTACAATATATCGCAGACGTTGACCGCGGTGCATTCTCCGCAAGCCAATGCTTCGGAAGGCGTAAATCGCTCCGTGATAGCAAGAATTCGATCCTACTTACGCCCTGATAAGATATGCTGTGCATTGCGAGCTTCATATCATTCCAGTATTGGGACTAGCCCATACTACATGGCTTTTGGTCAACACATGATAATGTCCGGGTCCACCTATTCGCTACTAAGAAAATTGAACTTGCTAGACGATCGATCTCTAGTGTACGACAGGCAGTATTCTTTTGATATAGTTCGGGAAAAAGCGACTAGAGAGATGCCAAAGGTTCACGACGCCATCGAGAAACGATACAACCTTCGTTCTCGAGAAGTCACGTTTGCGGAAGGGCAAGAAGTGTTCCGCCGTAACTTTAAGCAAAGTTGCTTTCAAACCGGATACAACGCTAAATTTGGACCCACGTTTGTGAGAGCTCGAGTGAGAAAGAAGATTGGTAGTTCATACTACGAATTGGAAGACCTCCAGGGTCGTCTCTTAGGCAACTTTCATGCCAAGGACATTCGTAAGTGATGCCGCTTCAGGGCAATCCATCTAGGGTGCCTGAGGAAAACAACCTAGCCTGATTTTGGTGGGGGGCTTTGTAACGGCCTGAAGCGACAGTTTTAAAAAACCCGCAATGAAAGTCGATTAACTAGGGGAGCTAAAATAGGACGTTGCCACCTAGTGAAGATAGTTCTCAAGTCAGCTGTTAGCAAATAATGTTGCCAAGTGTGACTCCTGCCATATGTCAGTGGCCGCGAAGTTCCTCCAGCCATTTTTGATCTCGGCCTATTTTGTTCTTGATTTATCTGCGAATAGACGTGTGTGTGCTACGAGTAGCCTATAATTGAATTTTAATGGCAAAGGTTATTATTCCGTCTCGCCTTGACTAACCTATATTCACAGAAAGAGAGTAAATGCCAAACTTTGTACGCCGGCGTCGGCAGCAGCAGTGTTCGCACTTGGTGCAAAAATTTGATAGTCAAATCCAAAAGTAACAAAACGGTGAAGCCGTCTTTGGGGTATAAGTTTAATGTTAAACTGTTTGCAGGTGTGATTTCGGCCACCGCCTTCGCGTTCTCGCCATGAGCATTGAGTTTGCGGCTGGGCGAGGCTGTGTTCGTATTATTTCGAGAATTTCTCCCCGGAAGGCCTCACAGACCTTTCGAGGCGAACGAGTTGTTTTAGAGAAACACCTCTGTTGGTGAAGACCTAATGGAGATCTAAGTTCGAGCTGAGCATCAAAGGCGTCGGACGCTTCGTCGAGGGATTCTTCATGTACTAGGGCGCGCGCATTGCCAATTGGGAGGATGTGCCTCCGGCTCGGTGAACTCTCGATAAACTTAATTCGGCTGAATAGCCATTTCTACCTAGCCTGTAAACCCTCTTGATAAGCTTAGCCTTAAATATTTTCATAGTTAGGATAAGTTAAAGAGAGCCAATTGATAGAATAGGCAGAATTGGAACTAAGCGGGTGCTATCGCTCTTGAGAGAGATGCTGGTGGATTTTCCTTCTTTGCCGAAAGAATACCTCACTCTTTCTTTACAGATAAAATCTTTCAGAAGATCGATATTCGTCGTGGGGAAAAAAATGCAGTGAGTCACCAAACCAAGTTCATGAATTTCCATTCGCGTTTCTCAAGAGATTGATGTAAAAATATAAAGTAACGCTTGATTCTAGTGCCTACTAAAGCTAAGATAATTGGATGATTGATGCTAGCGCCCGTACTTTGAAACCGAATTTACCAAAATAGAGAGGTCAATTTTAGATACTATTACTATAAGTTTAGATAACGCCGTGGTCATTGATTGAGGCCGACGTGCACTTGAAGCCATCTTAGGTGTTGTACATTAAGAAATTAGAAATATTCGGAAGAAGTTCAAATCCATTAAGTTAAATTTGTATAGAACTATTAAGATTAAAGAAAATGTTTACTGACGTTAAATATTATGGCTAAGGGACGTAAGACGTAGTGTGCATACAAGTATTTCCTCGTTTTCTGTTTCTACTTTTTCTTGGTGTCGCAAAAGGCCACTCGAGTGTACTGACCGTAGTGCATCAAAGTCCAATAATCCCCGACTCTTTGACCCAAATCTCTAATACCCTAAAAATTAATTTGATTAAAATTTATTATTTTACTGTGTGTTAGAAAAATTGTTTTAGTGAGGTTTTAGTATATTTTTATTTTATATATTGTGTATTAAATCGTATGTTTGTATTAATGTATGTATTTTATTTTTATTGTTAAGTAGCTGTTTAATAATGAAAATACTACCTTAAGCAATGAGCTTTGCATATATTCTAAATATGTGTCAAAATTTTTATATGGTATGGTTTTTTATAATGTACTCAGATCTTAAGTAGTACGATTAAAATGCGGTTTACACTAAACGATAAATATTACGAGGAAACAACAACTCTAGCTTCATAACTACCCTTCAAGCTATCGTTTTCCTTCTTTTAGATTTTCGATAGTAGGGTCAACTCCTTTCACTTTGTTTTCTTCGATCTTTAGCCGTTTCGTTTTAACAGCATTTCTTTCTATTTCATTGCTATCGGGAACGGTATCTGGCGAAACGCACCGTTTAAGCACGCAACGATCGACACCTGCACCTGCAACCTTTTCACAGCTCTCGTATTTGTTGGCTACTGCATCTTCTGTTTCAATTGGGTTAATGGTAGCTTGTAGATCTTGTAGCGGTTTTTGAAATTGAACAATCACGGCAGTCATGTTGTCACAACCAGTTCCATCACCCATAGTGTTTGGCGCTAAACAGTTGTCAAAGAGCTAAAAATATACGTTTTTTTTTGCAAATCAGTAACTTTCCAAAATAAATTGTTAATTTTTTAAATATTAAGTTGTTAAACCCTTGTTTTTAATTTTTGTCAAATTCCATATATAATATATTTAGAGTGTTAAAGTTACAGATTTAGATTGAATTGAATTGAATTGAATTGAATTTTTCACTACAGTAACTGATGGTTTCTATGCCAGTTATATAATCATCAGATTTGCATAAAATTAAAATCGAAATGTTAAAGTTTCTGAAAATATGTTGAAAACTCACAAAGCTACACTATTAATTTTTTTATTCAAATGATTATTATTTCTCTGGCAGCTATCTGGCTCTTTTCGACATATATATATAAGCGAGAATGTGTAGAAGTCTATATTCAAACTTTCATTAAAATAACTTTAAAACAGACTATATTAAATAGATACGGATATGACTAGATCGAATCGGATATTGACGCTGATCATTCTTGATGATCAAAAATATACATATTATAGGAAATGACTCATTTACTGCGTTGCAAGCTTATAACTAAAAATATAATATCCTGCAAGTGTTTAAATATTTTTCAACCATAAAATATTTGTTAATTGCTAAGTGCTACAATAATTTGTAATACAGATTATTAACGCAGACTCAAAACTTATGAAATCAATAAATAATATAAAGTAACATACAAAATAATATATAACCAAAGTTGTAAACGTTCGATCCTATATCCTCGCAATTCGATTTAAAATATTTATGTTGAAATTTCTGAATAATTAAAAGTTTCCATATAACAGAGTACACGAAAATATGTTAAAAATCTGAAACTGTGTAATTAGTTCCCGATCTTATCTGTAGCAGCTACATAATAAAAAGTTTAATCTTGCAAGCTTTGACAATAAAAAGAAAACGACAATTTGCAAAGCTTCCTTCAAATACCATTAAAACCGACATTAGTTTGAGTAGAAAACGATGAACGGCTGGATGTAATTCTTTACTGGGTTGTAATCTTCTTTACTTAAGTCTACCAGAGTGTAATTAGGAACATTTTTAGTCTTACTCAATACTTTATGTAAATATAAGAAAGGAAGCTAACTTCGGGACGCCGAAGTTTATATACCCTTGCAGATAGAACTTCTATGACTAGGAATCCATACAATATAAATTATACATTTTTGTGTTAAAAACAACGCAGTGAAGGAGGCACCTCCGACCATATAAAGTACATATATATATTCTTGATCAGGATCAACAGCCGAGTCGATCTAGCCATGTCCGTCTGTCCGTCTGTCCTTCTGTCCGTTTCTACGCAAACTAGTCTCTCAGTTTTGAAGCTATCTGAATAAAACTTTGTAGTTAGCCTTCTATATACTCTCACTCGTATATATGTCGGAACGGGCCGGATCGGACGACTATATCATATAGCTGCCATAGGAATGATCGGAAAATTTTTACAAAAAAAATTATAAAATTTTTAGTTTTCAACAGAATTTGATCAAATTTGAGATATAGCCATTTCATATTATTCTACAATTTTGTGTAAAATTTTATGAAAATCGGACTAATATATCATATAGCTCCCATAGGAACGATCGAGAAATTTGAGAGGAATGAGAATGGCGGTGGCTGTTGTCGGAAGACTGACAATCGCGGTGGCGATAACATTTTTAGTTTTCAACAGAATTTAATCAAATTTGAAATATAGCCATTTCATATTATTCTAAAATTTTGTGTACAATTTTATGAAAATCGGACTACTATATCATATAGCTCCCATAGGAACGATCGAGAAATTAATACAATTAAATTTATAACTTTTTTAGTTTTCAGCTGATTTTCATCAAATTTGAGGTATAGCCATTTTATATAAGTCTTAAATTTTGTGTCAAATTTCATGAATATCGGACGACTATATCATATATGTGCCATACAAACTATCGTTTGATGTAGAAGAAAAATGCAAATCTGTGAATGAAAAGCTGCAAATATAATATGTATAGGTGAATGAAATGAAAGCAGGTATTACTTCATTGTTTTTTAACACAAATATATATATAATTTATATGGTATGGATTCCTAGTCATAGAATTTCTATCTGCAAGGGTATATAAACTTCGGCGTGCCGAAGTTAGCTTCCTTTCTTGTTTTTTTTATTGTTTCTTTATTTATTTAACAAAATGTAAGCCTCCTAGAAGAAATATTTTTACTGTAAATATATACTGGACTTATACACTTTAGGGTGTACTATTCATTGTCCCGTTATATTAATCAACCGCCGTTTTAAGGTGGTCACATAATTGGCACACTTTAGTAAAAATTATTATTTTTTATTTAAAAACGCAGTTTTTACACTTTCTGCTATTATTATATCACTTGTTATTTGATTTATGTTATTTGCACTATAGTTGAGATTAAATAAGTACGGAAAAAACTTGTACTTTGACAGAAAAAAGGATTATTTATAAACTAAAGGAATAGTTCCTTTGGGAGCTATATGATATAGTAGTCTGATATTAATAAAATTGTACACAAAATTGTAGAGTATAATAAAATGACTATATCTCAAATTTGATGAAAATCAGTTGAAAACTGAAAATGTTATAATTTTTAATTGTAAAAATTTTCCGAGCATTCCTATGGCAGCTATATGATATAGTCGTCCGAACCTGCCCGTTCCGACATATATACGCGTGAGAGTATATAGAAAGCTAACTGCAAAGTTTCGTTCAGATAGCTTCAAAACTGTGAGACTAGTTGAGTAGAAACGGACAGACGGACATGGCTAGATCGACTCGGCTGTTGATCCTGATCAAGAATATATATACTTCATATAGTCGGAGGTGCCTCCTTCACTGCGTTGCAAACTTCTGACTGATATTATAATACCCTGCAAGGGTATAAAAATTTGTGCCAAGTATATGACCATAGCTGTATTTCTAAGGTACATATTAAAACAAAAAAAAATATTCTTTGAATAGGCTTATTTAGAAAACATGGTTCAAACTTAACTAACCCCTGCTGCCATCTAATAGGAATTAATATTATCCGATTTTTCTCAGAGTATATTCGCACGATCGTTTTGTTTACATATCTAAAACCAAAGATTAAAATTAGTACAGTGCAAAACGGATCAGTTTTATAAATGTGTGGCGGAAGGGCTAGAGCTTATTAAATAAAATGCGGTGTAGAACCGCATATAAATATAAAATAAAATTTTGAATTAGTTTTCCTGAATATTTTAAGGTGCACGACTTATAAAATCCCTTAAAAAATGCTTCGTGGTGTACTGGGATGAATACTTTCTAGGAAATTTCAATTAAGTCTCAGCGGAAATTGAAAAACAGACGGACATGGCTTAATCTTTGAATTTAATGCCCTGCAAGAATATCATTTTTGAACAAATCAAGAACAGAAGCAAACTTTGCAAGCCAAAAAGTATATACCATTTCAGTTATAATTAGTAAATATATTTAAAAATAAAAATTAACGAAAAAATTTTTGGAATCAATACTCGCTAAAATTTTACAGTATCCATTTTTCCTTTAAGAACTTTATACTTATAAATAAGTTATTATTATTAATCAGTTTTTCTGAACACCTTACAAAAACATGCTCTCCAAAATATATATAAAAATGGTTTAAATAATTTATAAAAAAATACTTTACCTCTTCACAAATGATTGACAATTTCTTATTTTTTTCTTTTAACCTCAATCGCACAAAACTAATAACTTCTTCACTAGACATATAATTCCATATGCCATCACAGGCCAATACCATAAATTCATCTTCTGGCGTAATTATTAATTTCCTAATGTCTGGTAACGCGGATATCATTTGTGACTCAGCTGGCAATTGAATATTTGTTTTGTACGCGTGGTCACCAAGGGCTCGAGATAAATTTAAGCCGCCATTAACACGGCCATCAAGTGTGACTCGGCCTCCAGCCTTGATAATTCTCGCGGCCTCTTCATCATCTTCTGGTTTGTGATCGATACTCATTTCAATAACTCGACCATTTCGGGATATGACACAGCGAGAGTCGCCTGCATTAGCTACGTACAGATCGCGACCGTGCAATAAACAGACAACAGCAGTGCATCCACTGTCTTTTCCAGGTTCCTCAATCATGTTGGCGCAAAAATGATCATTGGCTTTTTGATCTTCATCTGTTTCCTCTTCGTCGCTAATTTCGTCTTCCTACATATAAACTTGTTAGTATAGATTTTAATAATATGTTATAACTTACTTCGTCATCTTCCTCGTCTCCATCAATGTTTTCAACTTCATCATCAATATCATCATCTGAGCTGTCCGTACCTAATATATTTGGAGACTCGACTGGGTCATTTTCTTTGTAATCGACATCATCATCGGTGGAGGTATCGTCATCCTGGATGCAATCAAACTTCTTCAAGAAGTCTTTAGATTCCTTACTGGTAGATGAAATTCCAGTTATATCGATTTCTTTGGATTGGCCGGTCAAGTTTCCTTTCCCAAAAACTTTGGACCCAAATAAAACAGTTTCCATACTATTTGTATTATTTTTACAAGTGGCATTAGCCCTAGAGGAAGTAACACTCCCATTCTTATTTGTCTGGGAGCCGTCAGCATTTTTCCCACTGGATTCTTTGCATATAACAGAGTGAGTTGAATCATTATTGCTTTTGCTGCTACTACTCACAGCGGACTCATCCACAGATAACTGTATTGCCCTCTCTAAATAACTAGAGCACGGACCGATAACTGCAGGTGCAATGGTAGCAGCTGCAGCTGAAGTGGAAGAACCTTCTGGTTTCGCTGTGGGGTCCATTACAGCCTTATTAACAGCTTCGGCAGCTACTGCCGCTGCACGACGTCCTCGTAAATATGGGGATTGCAATTTGGACACACTGCCCTCTGATGTTAGATTAAGTGTACCATGAGTTAACGGAAGCCCTTTGTACCTTTCTAGAACTTCGTTTAATGGCAAGTTACTCTCCTCCTGCAACTCGGCTAAATCTTCCTCAGCATCGTCATCGTAATCAGTCGCGTCTCCCTCGGCGAAATTATGCTCGCCTGCTAATATTTTTAGGATAGCAACTACTGACGGATCCAGCAGAGTTTTGTCAAACCCTAAAAATGCATCTTTGAGAGCCTTTTCAAAATGTCCATTTCTATATGATTCTAGGTTTTTAAGGAACTCTGGAAACTTGTCGGCACAGTACTGTGCAACCTCAGCTCCACCGTGACCATCATACACAGCAAAAAAGGAAGTATTTTTGTTATAATTCAAAATGGAGTTATGTGCATCCTGAAATTTTTTAAAGTTTGGTAAGTTAATATACCAGTCTCACAGGACATAATAAATTAATATGCATGCATATATGTATGTATGTATCAGAGATCTGCAGACAATGTACATACATATTTTGTAGACTCGCTCAAAACACCAAAAGCGTCAACGTTGCCAAATATGAGCACTACCTGCACTGCTGTACCATTTTTCAGTAATTCATGAACGATTTATCAACAGTCAAGGCGGTGTTGTTGATAAAACATAGACGAATGTCCATACCAATTTCTGTCATCAACAATTAACAATTAATGATTCATCAACAATTTAGGTTGAAAAATGTCTTTAGCTTTTTTTTGGACTTGAAAAATATACATAATTTGCTGTTAATTCTATAATTTTCAATTTTAACTTTTTGTTTTTCCCCACATAAAACACTCAACTCCACTGTTTTTTATATACAGTTATTCACGAAACTGTTTACACACTAAAAATTTAAATTATTTTTTGACTTACGCCTTTTTTTTAAATGTTTTTGATTTTTTTTTGAATGCATAACTAATTAATACAGTATGTCAAGAAACTGTTTACACACTGACAATTTAAAATATTTTTTGACTTTGCATGGAAAAATTACGCCTTTTTTTAAATGTTTTTGATTTTTTTTTTGAATGCACAAATAATAAATAAGTTATTTTTAATGAGTATGTACAAAAACAAAAACAAAAACAAAACAACCAAAGGAACAGCTTCAAAGCAACAACAAATGAGTTTACACATTTTTGGCACTGTCAAGAAACTCTTTACACACTTAAGTTTTCCATTCTGTTTTAATACTTAATAAAAAAAACGGTACTTTATTGTTACCTACGCTTTTGCTCGCATGGATGCATCCTTTTTATATTATTGTGAAATCTTCAAAGCACACACCAAAAAGCGACAATATCAATTTTTAACAAGAAAGGAAGCTAACTTCGGCACGCCGAAGTTTATATACCCTTGCAGATAGAACTTCTATGACTAGGAATCCATACAATATAAATTATATGTATTTGTGTAAAAAACAAAGAAGTAATACCTGCTTTCATTGCATTCACCTATACATATTATATGTATTTGTGTATTTGTGTGAAAAACAAAGAAGTAATACCTGCTTTCATTGCATTCACCTATACATATTATATTTGCAGCTTTACATTCACAGATCTATATATATAAAAATGCTCTGTTCGTGTCTACATCCTTCATAGACTTGAAAAGTTCTGAACCGTTTAAGCCCAAATTTTTACACAACATGCGTTGAGGTTCCAGCTCGGTTATTGTCTACTTTTGATGTTGATAACTTATCTGCGGTTGCAAATATATCAATTTTTTTTAGCGTTTCCCCGTGCCCCTACTGCTGCGCCCTGTACAGGCAGCCAGCTGAATCAAAGCATTTCCTGTCAAACATTCAAAACATATTGAAAAAAGAAAGTTGAAAAGTTCTGAACCGTTTAAGCCCAAATTTTTAGACAACATGCGTTGAGGTTCCAGCTCGGTTATTGTCTACTTTTAATGTTGATAGCTTATCTGCATTTGCGAATATATCACTTTTTTCGCGTTTCCCCGTGCCCCTAGTGCTGCGCCCTTTACAGGCAGCCAGCTGAATCAAAGCATTTCCTGTCAAACATTCAAAAAAAATTTAAATAAGGAATTGGAGAAAAAAATTTTCTTTTTTTGTTCAGGTTCAGTAAGAAACGAAGTCATGCCACCCAAAAAGTCAAGTTTGGGTCGTCGTACTCGCAATACAGAAGCAAACAGAAGACGTAAGATTACGAATATGACTGACGAAGAACGGGCCTCCATCCGAGAGACTGAGCGGCTGAAAGCAATGCAGATGCACAACGAGGAATCAGGAGAAAGACGAGCAGATAGGCTTGAGAGAAAACGATTGAGAGTTAGGCAGTCGCGTTCTGCAGCAATCGATTTGATTCACTCTCAAAATAATGAACGCGACAGGGCAAGGGTAGCTGAAGAGCGTTTACAGCTTGCAGAAGATCAAAACCTGCAATACAATCGTCTTGCATTCAGATATAATCCAACTATTGATTACAGCTCGAGTCGAATGTCGTTATTGGACGAATGCATCAGGTCTGCATATACCGTCAGGCTCTCAAATTTAAAAACGAACCAAAAGGATTGTGTTGCGCTTCCGGGAAAGTGGAATTGCCTCAACTTGAAGCACCACCAGAGCCTCTGCACTCTCTATTCGCTGGATCTACTGCAGAATCGAAGCATTTCCTGTCGAACATTAGGAAATACAACTCTTGCTTTCAAATGACGTCATTTGGTGCGGAAATTATAACTGCACAATTCATGCCAACTTTTAAAATCAAAGGACAAATCTATCATAAAGCCGGTTCCCTGCTTCCGTTCCCAGACAGCGAACACAAATTTCTTCTTCTTGGTGATGATGGAAATGAAGTAGATGCACGTTATGGAATCAATACCTAAATACGCTGAAGAGGCACATTATTTCGCAGCTACAGAAGCTTTTTCACGAACGGAACAATTTGGTGCGTTTATTCAAAACAGCAATCGATATGATGCCTTCGGATACCCATAAAATTGTCATTCATGCAGACAAAACGCCTGCTGGAGAACATATCAGGAGATATAATGCTCCAACTATAGACGAAGTGGCAATTGTCATAGTCGGGGATCAGTTTCAACCTCGAGATATTGTTCTCCATCGACGAAACGATCGATTGGTAAACGTCGCAGAAACTCACCGTTGTTACGATGCTTTGCAGTATCCACTAATCTTCTGGAATGATAGATCCAGTCAATGGTGTAGAAACGAATAAAAAGTGCAGCGCGATGAACTTTTACTCATACAGGTTAATGGTTCGGAGGACCGATTGCAATCATATATTGAAATGTCGTCAGTTGTTTCATCAGTACATTGTCGATATGTATGCAAAAATTGAAACAACGTTTGCTGTTCCTCCGATTGAATCAGACGAAACTTCGGTCCGATAAATATATACATTTGCGGGATGCTGTGATGAATGACCGTAATACAACCAACGTTGGAAAGCTCACGATTTTGCCATCCTCATACATAGGTAGTCCACGCCACATGCATGAATATGCTCAAAATGCCATGGCATATGTTCGTTGCCACGGCCGTCCAGACTTATTTATCACCTTCACATGCAATCCAACTTGGGACGAGATAGTACAGCTGTTATTTCCTGGACAATCGTATAGGGATAGGCATGACATCATAGCCCGTGTTTTCAGACAAAAGCTCAAGTCACTGATGGATTTCAATGTGAAACATGGAGTTTTTGGATCTGTGCGGTGCTGGATGTATTCAGTAGAATGACACAAGAGAGGATTGCCGCATGCGCACATACTGATTTGGCTGTATGATAAAATTACTCCAGATGAAATCGACGATGTTATATGTGCTGAGATTCCACGGGCCGAGGTTGATACGGATGAAGTTGTCATCAAGAACATGATCCATGGCCCATGTGGTACCCTCAACCCATGTTCACCATGCATGGTAGACGGGAAGTGTTCCAAGCGATATCGTCGAGCATTTACAGCCAACACCGTAACAGGGGACGATGGATATCCTCTGTATGGGAGACGGTCAACTGAAGATGGAGGGACTTCGGCAAATTTAAACATGAGAATTGGTGATATTGAGCTAGACAATCGTTGGGTGGTTCCATACTCACCACTATTGTCAAAATCATACAAAGCGCACATCAACGTAGAATATTGCAATTCCGTGAAATCGATTAAATATATCTGCAAGTACGTGAATAAAGGCAACGATATGGCAGTTTTTGGTGTTCAGGCAGAAAATGGTGACAACAATGCAGTACGAGTTGTCGATGAAATATCTCAATACCAGGCTGGAAGATACATAAGCAGCAACGAGGCTGCATGGAGAATTTTTTCGTTCCCCATTCATGAACGCTATCCAGCTTTAGTTCACTTGGCAGTCCATTTGGAGAATGGTCAACGTGTCTATTTCACAGAAAGAAATGTGCAAGAAAGAGTCCTGAATCCGCCAGCGACAACTCTGACTGCCTTCTTCACCTTATGCCAGGAAGATGATTTTGCCAGAACCTTGATGTATTCAGAAGTGCCCTCTTAACCATAATATGCCACAGAGAAACGTGGCAGGGTATAGCTAGTTATATATATATATTATATATATATATTATACCTCAAATTTGATGAAAATCTGTTAAAAACTGAAAATGTTATAATTTTTAATTGTATTAATTGGGAGCTATATGATATAGTAGTCCGATTTTCATAAAATTTTACACAAAATTGTAGAATAATATGAAATGGTTATATCTTAAATTTGATTTAATTCTTTTGAAAACTAAAAATGTTATAATTTTTTTTTTTTAATTTTCCGATAATTCCTATGGCAGCTAAATGATATAGTCGTCCGATCCGGCCCGTTCCGACATATATACGAGTGAGAGTATATAGAAGACCAACTGCAAAGTTTCATTCAGATAGCTTCAAAACTGAGAGACTAGTTTGCGTAGAAACGGACAGACGGACAGACGGACATGGCTAAATCGACTCGGCGGTTGATCCTGATCAAGAATATATATATGTACTTTATATGGTCTGAGGTGCCTCCTTCACTGCGTTGCAAACTTCTGACTGAAATTATAATACCCTGCAAGGGTATAAAAATGCCTGGAGCTAGATTGACCTTTGACGTGGTCCAGTTAGTTTATTTTAACCACCAACTTGGAAAATCTGTAGCTGAGTTGGCCGACATGTTTCGGGTATCCCGGAAAACTATTTACAATGTTGGGGGGGGGGGGCACCCAGTTTAGTACTTTGTAAATAGTACTTAATAAAATTATTGTTAAAGTTTTTAAATATATCCTTTAAGCTGCAAGTTTTGTACATTGTGTAAAGAGTTTATTGGCAGTGTAAAAAATGTGGTTATTTTTTGTTAAATCTTGAATTGTCTTGTTTATGTTTTTTAATATTATCATTAAGAATTATCCAATAAATAGATATCAATTGAAAAAAAAAAAAAATTTTAAAACCTTACTAAAAGCGTTATATTTGCACGCATTGTCAAAAAATAATATTAATTTTCAGTGTGTAAACAGTTTCTTGACACATTGTATGTACATATGTAATTCCATGGTTACCTCTATAATTCCACTGTTTTCCATATAATTCTACTGTTTTTATTATAGTTCCACTAATTTCCATAAATTCCACTATCTTTCTCCCACGCGATAAGTGGAACTACACAATTTAACCATTCTTTCCAGTTTTTCCAGATAAAATACATACATATGTATGTACATACATGAATGTATATTACTTGTAACTCCTTAAAAATTTAAAATTTAAACGCAAACACCCACCCAGCATATATCATTTAAGGGAGAGTGCAAGATCCGGAAACATACAATAACGTCGAAAAAATGCTTAAGGATGTCATTACAGCAGAGCTCGCAAATAACTGTCGACCGATTATAACCGATATTAATAAAAATTATAAAATAAATTTAGTAATTATAACCACAATGCCAAATTATAAAAGATCACGATCAAAACAATGAAATCAATGCACTCTTTATTAATTGTTACCATATTCGAAATTGGCACACAGAACGCATATGCGCTATGGACTAATTTGTTGTTTTTTTTATTTCAATTAATAGTTTTAGTGCAGGTAAATAGGTTTAGTTCGTGGTAAAATATTTTGCTTTTTATTTAATCTTATCGTTTGTTTGTATGTTTCTACACAAAACGTAATATCATTTATCATTTAAGGCCAAGCTAACATAAGATAGGAAAAGACACTTATTTGCAGACAACGAGAAACGGTCGACAGTTATTTGCGAGCTCTGCATTACAGAGAAAGGGATCAAATTTACAGGCGAGGAACCAAAAAATCTGGTGGATTCCATGCCGTGACGCCTTACGGAGGTTGTACACAGGAATGGATACCATTCCAGATATTAAAATAAGTATATTATTAAGTTAAAATAGTTTTTCGTCAGCTGTACGCAGACTTTTGCGGGGGAATTTTTTTAGTGCTAAGTTTAAAATAAAAAATAAAATATAAAGCATTGTTTCATAATTCTAAAAAAAATATGTCATTGAAGACAGTTTAATAAAGAGTATGTTAGAAAAAAAATTTTTTCTAAAATGTTAATAATTAACTGAATTTGTGTTTAAAAATTTGAATTTGAAATTTTTTTTTGGGGTGTACGCAGAGATTTGCGGTTGAGTGTATGCACATGTTTTTACTGATGGCAGGCCTTTTCGATCTTTTTTCATCAATCGAGAGAAAATGAAAGCGCGAAAGTTGAGTTTGGCACGATTGCCGCCACAAGCATCGTCTCGGTTAAGGTTGCAATCACGTTGATGAATTGTTGATGACATTGGCCTACTGGTGACATTTGGTATTGTAGGGTGGTGCTTGAAAACCTTTTGCTCATGTGAGCGGCAGCCACATGCACAAGAACATAATCATTATACACAATTGTGTGGTAAAAAACAACATCAACATTTTTGGTGCTATCTGATTTGGCAACGATTAATTTTTTTAAATTCATTGGTGTTTTACTATAATTAGAATTGATAAATTGTACATCTAAAAAGTAGCAAAGCAAAATAATGTTTATTAAAATAAATGGAATAATTAAAATATTTAATTTAAAAAGTATCAAATTAAGAACTTCATGTCGTCTTATATGTACATACATATTAAACGTATGTACATGTAAGTCCATTCTTCAAAATGCGAATTACAGAACTAAATAAAGAATATACATATGTAAAAAGAATGTACAAGAACTCCGCGTATTATAATATAGAGTAGATTTTGGAGTGGTAAAACACCGCAACCGCATATTATGAGATGCTAGTAGCACCGTCACCGCATTTTGATCGAGTATACTTGTAGTGCTCAAGCCAGACACCGGTGCCGATCTCTGATGAGTATGTAAAAAAAATTACTTTTTACCTCTTGGCTATTTCTCCAACCTTGCATTGAGCTAGCTCCAACGGCAAGGAAATCATTGAATTCATCTGTAGACGCTTTATCTGTCTTCGGATGGGACAAGTAGGCACCCATTGTTATAACCAGTTCAGTCTTCAAAATATTTGCCAAAAAATTGTTGAAAAGTCAAGACAGCCTATCTTTATGCTGTTGACTGATACGCGAAAAATCTATGCTTAACAAACTGAGCACCAGAAATAACAATGCTACTTCCGATGTTTTTATTTTGTTATTTACTATATATTTAATTACAAATCAATAGACCGTTTTATATTGTCTTAGATTTGAAAAAAAAAGTCCAGAAAGCACTTAATAAAAATAGCAAATTCAGCGAAACCCGACACAAATGCTCATCCAAAATTCAAATTTTAAATAAACACATTAATATGCACTCATAAACGATAAAAAATATTATATGTACATACCTACATGATGTAAAAATATACCACAAATCTAAATGGCACACATTAAACTGATATATACTGTTCTTACTTGACGACATTTAGATATGAACTGACCAGACCTCAAACTTTTTTAAGTACAGCAACTACCCGAATCTATGATCAAAAATCATTACCGGCATACTAATGTAGGAAATCAAACTTTATAAGGAAAGACACAACTGTTTAGTTTGTTGATCCCAACATTTAGTTCATTAGCAATATTAAGCTTATCTAAGTACCCAAGAAAGCGCAAAACCAGAAATTAATATATCTTTTCTCTTATATATATATATTGAGTTTTGCAGCAAGCTACATTTTTATCTGATGGTAGTCAGGGTCTGGGTTTATTTAACTATTTTGTTTTTATGCCATCCAAAATTCTTATCCCAAATGGATACCCGATTGCCTCACAAATTTTTACAATTTGTAACAATAGTAGACTGTTTGTAGAGAAAAATTAATAAATTAATGATCAATAAAATAATTTTTAAATCACTCATAAATATTTATTTAATCGATACTAACTTCTTAATTTACAAATATTAATAAAAATTATAAAATAAACTAGCTGTACCCTGCCACGTTTCTCTGTGGCATATTGTGGTTAAGAGGGCACTTCTGAATACATCAATGTTCCGGCAAAATCATCTTCCTGGCATAAGGTGAAGAAGGCAGTCAGAGTTGTCGCTGGCGGACTCAGGACTCTTTCTTGCACATTTCTTTCTGTGAAATAGATAAGTTGACCATTCTCCAAATGGACTGCCAAGTGAACAAATTCTCCATGCAACCTCGTTGCTGCTTATGTATCTTCCAGCCTGGTATTGAGATATTTCATCGACAACTCGTACTGCATTGCTGTCCCCATTTTCTGCCTGAACACCAAAAACTGCCATATCGCTGCCTTTATTCACGTACTTGCAGATATATTTAATCGATTTCACGGAATTGCAATATTCTACGTTGATGTGCGCTTTGTATGATTTTGACAATAGTGGTGAGTATGGAACCACCCAACGATTGTCTATCTCAATATCACCAATTCTCATGTTTAAATTTGCCGAAGTCCCTCCATCTTCAGTTGACCGTCTCCCATACAGAGGATATCCATCGCCCCTGTTACGGTGTTGGCTGTAAATGCTCGAGGATATCGCTGGAAACACTTCCCGTCTACCATGCTTGGTGAACTTCGGTTGAGGGTACCACATGGGCCATGGATCATGTTCTTGATGACAACTGCATGCAAATCTGTATCAACCTCTGCCCGTGGAATCTCAGCGCATATCACATTGTCAATTTCGTCTGGAGTAATTTTATCATTCAGCCAAATCAGTATGTGCGCATGCGGCAATCCTCTCTTCTGCCATTCTACTGAATACATCAAGCACCGCACAGATCCAAAAACTCCATGTTTCACATTGAAATCCATCAGTGACTTGAGCTTTTGTCTGAAAACACGGGCTATGATGTCATGCCTATCCCTATACGATTGTCCAGGAAATAACAGCTGTACTATCTCGTCCCAAGTTGGATTGCATGTGAAGGTGATAAATAAGTCTGGACGGCCGTGGCAACGAACATATGCCATGGCATTTTGAGCATATTCATGCATGTGGCGTGGACTACCTATGTATGAGGATGGCAAAATCGTGAGCTTTCCAACGTTGGTTGTATTACGGTCATTCATCACAGCATCCCGCAAATGTATATATTCATCGGACCGAAGTTTCGTCTGATTCAATCGGAGGAACAGCAAACGTTGTTTCAATTTTTGCATACATATCGACAATGTACTGATGAAACAACTGACGACATTTCAATATATGATTGCAATCGGTCCTCCGAACCATTAACCTGTATGAGTAAAAGTTCATCGCGCTGCACTTTTTATTCGTTTCTACACCATTGACTGGATCTATCATTCCAGAAGATTAGTGGATACTGCAAAGCATCGTAACAACGGTGAGTTTCTGCGACGTTTACCAATCGATCGTTTCGTCGATGGAGAACAATATCTCGAGGTTGAAACTGATCCCCGACTATGACAATTGCCACTTCGTCTATAGTTGGAGCATTATATCTCCTGATATGTTCTCCAGCAGGCGTTTTGTCTGCATGAATGACAATTTTATGGGTATCCGAAGGCATCATATCGATTGCTGTTTTGAATAAACGCACCAAATTGTTCCGTTCGTGAAAAAGCTTCTGTAGCTGCGAAATAATGTGCCTCTTCAGCGTATTTAGGTATTGATTCCATAACGTGCATCTACTTCATTTCCATCATCACCAAGAAGAAGAAATTTGTGTTCGCTGTCTGGGAACGGAAGCAGGGAACCGGCTTTATGATAGATTTGTCCTTTGATTTTAAAAGTTGGCATGAATTGTGCAGTTATAATTTCCGCACCAAATGACGTCATTTGAAAGCAAGAGTTGTATTTCCTAATGTTCGACAGGAAATGCTTCGATTCTGCAGTAGATCCAGCGAATAGAGAGTGCAGAGGCTCTGGTGGTGCTTCAAGTTGAGGCAATTCCACTTTCCCGGAAGCGCAACACAATCCTTTTGGTTCGTTTTTAAATTTGAGAGCCTGACGGTATATGCAGACCTGATGCATTCGTCCAATAACGACATTCGACTCGAGCTGTAATCAATAGTTGGATTATATCTGAATGCAAGACGATTGTATTGCAGGTTTTGATCTTCTGCAAGCTGTAAACGCTCTTCAGCTACCCTTGCCCTGTCGCGTTCATTATTTTGAGAGTGAATCAAATCGATTGCTGCAGAACGCGACTGCCTAACTCTCAATCGTTTTCTCTCAAGCCTATCTGCTCGTCTTTCTCCTGATTCCTCGTTGTGCATCTGCATTGCTTTCAGCCGCTCAGTCTCTCGGATGGAGGCCCGTTCTTCGTCAGTCATATTCGTAATCTTACGTCTTTTTGCTTCTGTATTGCGAATACGACGACCCAATCTCGACTTCTTTGGTGGCATGACTTCGTTTCTTACTGAACCTGAACAAAAAAATAAAATTTGTATCTCCAATTTCTTCTTTCAATATGTTTTGAATGTTTGACAGGAAATGCTTTGATTCAGCTGGCTGCCTGTAGAAGGCGCAGCAGTAGGGGCACGGGGAAACGCGAAAAAAATGATATATTCCCAAACGCAGATAAGCTATCAACATCAAAAGTAGACAATAACCGAGCTGGAACCTCAACGCATGTTCTCTAAAAATTTGGGCTTAAACGGTTCAGAACTTTTCAAGTTTCTTCTTTCAATATGTTTTGAATGTTTGACAGGAAATGCTTTGATTCAGCTGGCTGCCTGTAGAGGGCGCAGCAGTAGGGGCACGGAGAAACGCTAAAAAAATTGATATATTCGCAACCGCAGATAAGCTATCAACATCAAAAGTAGACAATAACCGAGCTAGAACCTCAACGCATGTTGTGTAAAAATTTGGGCTTAGACGGTTCTGAACTTTTCAAGTCTATGAAGGATGTAGACACGAACAGAGCTTTTATATATATATAGATTTAGTAATTATAACCACAATGCCAAATTATAAAAGATCACGATCAAAACAATGAAATTAATGCACTCTTTATTAATTTTTACCATATTCGAAATTGGCACACAGAACGCATATGCGCTATGGACTAATTTGTTGTTTTTTTATTTCAATTAATAGTTTTAGTGCAGGTAAATAGGTTTAGTTCGTGGTAAAATATTTTGCTTTTTATTTAATCTTATCGTTTGTTTGTATGTTTCTACACAAAACGTAATATCATTTATCATTTAAGGCCAAGCTAACATAAGATAAATCCACTTATAGGATATTGGTAATAAAATGGCTATATATTTCGCTCGATAATCAGTGTGACCAAAGAAGTTGAACGTAAGGAACAAAAAGGGACTGACACTGACAGTCCTTTTTTTTTGTAAAAAAAACTTAATGTAGTGATGTTAAAATGTATTTATGTTTTCACCGCTATCGTGAAAAAGACAAATAATCAGAGGCACCAACACTGTCGCCTCCCAATAATAGATTAATTTCGTATTTTTTAAATAAGTTTAACCTTTCATTGCGGAATTTAATAATTTCAAACTCTTCTTGCCGCCTAGAAAAGCACTGCATCCGAATCATTTATTTTTTTAAATTTTCCTTCATCTTGGCTTTCAAAATATATTTGATTCATTTCTTTAGCTTAGCAAACCACAGCTGCTTAGTTTTTTTTTAATCCAGCAACGCTTCACATTTTTCGCTCTAAACATCTTATCGTATGTTAGTACCCGGGCGAATGAAAAGTCAGAAGATCTTTTTCGGTTAGCTACCTCTATTTTATGTATGGTGCTTTGCATGAACAATATTTATTCTAACTTTATAACTGAGCAAGTTACTGACCGAAGAATTTTATATCATTACCATTCATTCCTGCCTTTACAATAACAACTTAATCATTAATCAGTAATTATGTTTTTAAGCTTAGTACTAACATAAATAAATATTCTTCAAGCGCCAAAGCTCCATATAAAAAAAAACACAGAAAAGAGAAGGTAAAATTATTATTTGATTCTTTAATCGGGAGGATAAATGTTCCAAGCGTAAAATGCAAAGCGTTGCCGGTGTTACAGAATAAGATTTAGTGATTAATTTTTAATAAAATTTCTCAAGAAAATTGAATTATTTTATGGTGAAACCCAATGGATATCAGTGCGGGACAGAATGCGCTACTATCATAGGATTGATAAAGCAAAACAAAATTGAGTATATACAAAAGGGTGAGATGCTGCAGGCCCGAAGGCAAATAGCTCTTTCGAAAAGAGCTTTTACTAGCAGCAGAATCTAGAGTTGGAGAAGGATCTACAGTATTTGGAAAAGGAAAAATCCAGCTCTTATTTCTCTTTGGGTGGGAAATCCGCCTCATCTTAAAATATAGTTATAAGCTGCAAATTACTTTTTTTTATAGAAGCGCAAGAGTGTGGTGACTGAAAGTTGTGATTTAACACAAAAGATAGAGAGGCACATACATATATCACAGGTTCCAAGGGTACGCCCAATAATAACGACTGGGGTGATATCATTTAGGAACTGCAGAAGGAACTACAAGACAAAGCAAAAAGCTATGTAATCCAACTGCGGTAAAATAAGCAAAAATATTCAATAAAAACTTTGCAAATTTATTTATGTTCCTTAAATTTTTACAATATAATATTCATAATTATTTGTATTTCTAACTAAAGGCTCAACATTTAGCTTTCTATTACCTCTTTCACTGGTGCAAATATTGATTACAAATAATTATCCATTTTTAAGATAATTCCAAAGTGGCTTATGAAGTAGACCAATTCAATCACAAATTTCTGCTGAACGAGGTGCAATATTTTAAAGAAATATTGGTATCAAAACATAACATGCTGTTTTTATACCCTTGCAGGGTATTATAATTTCAGTCAGAAGTTTGCAACGCAGTGAAGGAGGCACCTCCGACTCTATGAAGTATATATATTCTTGATCAGGATCAACAGCCGAGTCGATCTAGCCATGTCCGTCTGTCCGTCTGTCCTTCTGTCCGTCTGTCCGTTACGGTACGCTAACTAGTCTCTCAGTTTTTAAGCTATCTGAATGAAACTTTGTATATATGTCGGAATGGGCCGGATCGGACGACTATATCATATAGCTGCCATAGGAATGATCAAAAAATTTTTTCCAAAAAAAATTTTAACATTTTCAGTTTTCAATAGAATTGGATCAAATTTGAGATATGGCCATTTTATTAAACTCTACAATTTTGCATACAATTTTATGAAAATCGGACTACTATATCATATAGCTCCCATAGGAACGATCGAGGAATTAATACAATTAAAATTATAACTTTTTCAGTTTTCAGCTTATTTTCATCTAATTTGAGGTATAGCCATTTTATATAAGTCTTAAATTTTGTGTTAAATTTCATAAAAATCGGACGACTATATCATATAGGTACCATACAAACGATCGTTTGATGTGGAGGAAAAATGCAAATCAGCGAATATAAAACTGCAAGTATAATATGTATAGGTGAATGAAATGAAAGCAGGTATTACTTCATTGTTTTTTAACACAAATATATATAATTTATATTGTATGGCTTCCTAATCATCGAAGTTCTATCTGCAAGGGTATGTAAACTTCGGCGTGCCGAAGTTAGCTTCCTTTCTTGTTATGACTATTTTCATTACAATTACACAAATTTCGAGTATATCGCCTTACCACATAGTGCATCCGTGTGAAAAATATATTTCCACAAAGCTATATCTCCATCCAAAAGACGGAATATTTACCCACATATTTGCACACAGGGCTTGCAAAATTCTCCTTGAATTTCGCCATTCTCTCATTGCCGAATTTGCTAGTAAATGTATGTCACCCGTCTATTTATCTAACTCCCGAAAAGTAGATGAACGTGTTAAGCTTTTTGAGGTACTTGGATTTCTACAGGATCAGCAACCGATGGTGTGGATCATGGGTACACAGTAGGGTGGGTCGATCTAAAAATCGCTTAGGATATATGATTTTCGGATTATGTGTTTAAGAGAGATTGCATAAGAATTAATACAGTGGTGATATTTGTTGCAATGGTAACTACTTATCATGGCACCGGTGCATCCTACGGTAATGGAATGTATGGATGACAACCCCTAATTTTTTGTGTAGAATGCGATTAGACTAGTTGGGTAGGTCGACCCTCCAAAGTAAGTGGGGATCGGTCATACATTTGGACTCGATTGGGGAATACTAAGTGGGTCAAAACAAGATTGTTTGGAATTGGATTTTTTGGGTACCTACGAGTTAAAACCAGGGACATCATAATTTATTTTGGAGGTATGGTGTCTTGAGCAAATTTTTTTTATTTTGATCTCTAGAATCCAAAAATAATACGTGCATATCGTTTTTTTTTTGACCCCCTAGAAATCAAACCGCCCAGGTACTTGAATTTCCACAGGGTCCTTGAGCAAGCACGCTGCTGTATGTATGACTTGCAGGTTTAAAAAATATGTATTATGTTTATGTGAAGATGTTGGCTGAGGCCTATGCCGACAGACTGTGTGTTATTGCAAAACATAACGGCATGAGCCGCACGAGCTCTGGGGGCCAGGGCGTGCCGTCATAACCATCTTTCAAAGTGAACGGATGTGTTTTTTTCTTGCGCTCTCGTTTTGTGTTAAAGTATGAAAATAACCACCGGGGTTAACTTAAATTTTCTATTTTGTGTTAATAACTTCCCGGTCACTTCGCGTGTGCATACAGCTATTCTGAATTGTGTATAAATTTGGTTTTATTTGTCAAATTAGTCGTGCTGCTAGTGCTAGCTTTAGCATATTTTGCATCCCTTTTTGTTCCTTCTTCGCTTAGCTTTTGTTTGCGCCGTCGCAAAAGCTAAACGATTTTTCTATTTATCTCCCACGCTCTTCCACTCTCTCGCTGTCGCTGTGACTCTTCACTTCTTATCTTCATAGCTGTGTTGTTTTTTTCAAGTACAAGTACAGTGGTAAGTCCTTATAATGTCCGTAAATATTGTCTGTTTCGCCAAAACTAGCAAGAAGGCTATTTCTGCAGGTGACCTTACAATAGGCTACTGGCTGTGCGACAACGTCATGCACGGCAAGTGTATTGGTAATGCAGCTCGGACGGTGGACGTAAAAAAGGAAATAATGTCTTTCTTGCGGCAAACCAAAAACGGTTTTAAGGGCATTTTAACGCGTTTTCGTAAAACTCTTGATATGTTCTTGGCGCTGGACACCCAATTTAATAGCCTTACGTTGTTATATGAGTCTCCTAGGCGCAAAAAAACTGCTATTGGTGGCCAGCACGTAAACGGACCCCAACTACCTACAACGGGCTTTCAGCAGCAGCCTCCCTCGGCACAGCCCTCGACCTCAGCATTAATTCCAAGGGTGCTGAGATCGAGCGCTAGAAAAGATTCGGAACCCGAATGTGCAGAGGGTGTGCCCGTACCGCCGGTGATTTCTGTTTTGTCCCCTGGGGGGTCGCAAATATTGACCCCTCAAAGTCCCGAGCACACAAATATATCTGCCAAGGGTGTTAGGCCCGGAATACCGGCCGACAATGGCACGTCAGATAACCAATCTGCCGTGCCAAAAGCCCTTATAGCGGTTCCACCGACGAGACATATTTTTGTTTCGCGGCTCTCCGCTGATCAAACATCGGAGGTTGTTCTCGCCTTTATACAAGGCAACACCAGAGCCGATAAAATTAAGACAAAGCTGGAAAAGTTTAAATTTTCTTACGCAAGGGACATTTCATCTATCAAAATAAATGTCCCTAACACGCTCTTTAACACTAGTTGCTCTCCCAACTTCTGGCCAGAGTACATTGTTGTTTAAAGAAAAAGCGGCCTGTAGGAATAACTCTTCCCAGGCCTGATCATACCACTGCGCCTTCTACGCCTTTCAATCCCGACCCAAAAAACTAACCTACTCCCTAGGTATTTTCTATCAGAATGCAAGAGGCTTTCGTAGTAAGCTCCCTAACTTGTATTCTAATAGCCTTTCGTTTGCATCTCAGGTTATTGTGCTCACAGAAACCTGGTTAAAGCCGGAGATTCTGAGCTCCGAAGTTTTTCCAGCTGTGTTCACAGTATAATGGCTAGATCGCCCTATCAGGCGGGGGTGGAGTTCTTATAGCGGTGGACTCCTCACTCACGTCAGAATTATTAACCTTCGAGGAATGCAACGATGTTGAATTCCTCTGTGTGAAGCTATCTATTAAAAGTAGCTCAACTTTTATTACCTGTTCCTACATACCTCCATTGTCGGAACATCCTATCTATTGGAATCACCTTTCCGCTAATCAGATGGATTCCAGTAGACTTTTGGATAGAGACCAGTTGGTAGTTCTAGGAGATTTTAATATCCCTGGTGCTATTTGGTGCTCAAATAATTCCACCAATACTCTCCATCCACCTACACAACATGACTTATTCGCTGGCTTGTTCGACATTTTGCTGTCTCAAGTCAACCTTACAGCTTCCTTACAGCTCTTGCTCGATCTTTGCTTCGTCTGTGATCCTGCGAGAGTCAGTTTAGCAAGAAGGGCGTCCCTGACGCAGCCCGAAGATCCTTATCATCCAACTTTCGATGTGACCCTTGATATTGGGTGTGACGTAGAGAATGTTTCTGACCGTCCAGCCAATAAAGTCCTGTCTTCGTAAGACGGACTTTGAACAGCTGAATAATTTAATAAACGAGTTCAATTGGTCCGATCTATACATGTGCACTGACATGGCAGTTGCCGTGGATATTTTTTACAGTTCCATGAATTCATTTATTACTGAATGTGTTCCGTTATATTATCCGCCAAGCTCGAATAAACCGCCGTTGTTTACTAAAGAGTTCAGCCGACTTAAGAATAAAAAATCTAGATTGTATGCTAAATTTAAATTCACCGGTTCTCAATCTGCCCTTTCATCTTATTTATCAGCTCGGTCAAATTTTACCATGCTAAACGCGCAGTGTTGTAAAAACTATTTAACTCGTTGTAGGGCCCAGATCTCACAGGACCCAAAACAGTTTTATAATTTTTTTAACACTAAACGTAAGCCTAAAAGAAATCCTTCCTCGCTTTTATTTGAAAATACTACCGCAAATAATGATCAGGCATTAGCCGATCTATTTTCGCAGTTTTTTCAAACAACTTATTCATCTGCATTAGTAATCATTTGATTTGTAATTCTTTAATTCGCCAGCTATTTTCCCTTGAATCTGAAACGGTTATATATGTGGTGTCACAGATTACCACAGATTTTTTTTTAATTGAATAACGTTGACATTCGTTACGCGCGTTTTTATATGCAAATTAAATCTATTTTTTTCAATCTTTCTGAGAGATTTTATTAATATTTGTTTCCATAAGAACCTTCTACAGAGTATTAGAAAACTACAAAAAGAAAAAAATAGCCAAATCGGTCAAGACGTTTTCATGTTATGAGGCGACATATATATAGATATAAAAGAAGGTCGTGTAAGTTACACCAGTCAAGATCGGCAAAACAGTTTTGGGTGAAAATAGGTACGGAGGTACCTTAGAGCCAAGAAACGAACATGAGATACTTTTTATCCCGTTAAACAGAAAAGCGGGAAATCCATCTCTGATATATAGCATTAACTACAAACCAATATATCAAGTACATTTCAATTGGAAACAATAAAATAAATAAAGTGTAGGTTTGTATTTAAGGTGGTAAGTTGAAATGTGTTAATTATGTGGATCATGCATTTGAGGTTATAGTTCAAAAGGACGACGTGCGAACTAACAACATCATCAACAAGTGAATTCACACAACGTAAGCAAAGAAAGACAAAATATAATTAGAGATAATGCCTTAATCAGACAAAGCGTGAGGACACAAAGATCAATGGCATCATACAATCGATTTGCATTCTAATAAGATTCCACTAAGAGCTACAGTGATGATGAAAATGTAGATATTGGAAGAATGACGACTATATCCCAATATTGCAATGCATTCAAGTTCAAAAGAGAAACGGCTGGATTGTGCTGCGCAAGTGGAAAAGTTGACTTTACCTTTCAAATATAAAACAAAAAAAAAAATGCTTAATTTTTTAATCACCAAACGAAATGTTACATAAAACGAAGCCATCTGGTGGCAATACGGAGGTCGTCGGGCTTACTAGTGATCAATAAAGTCATGTTTTGGGTCCAAGCGGACGCCCAAATCATCAACTGAATTAATTCTTTCCAAAGAGCAGCAGTTCAGAGTGTAAGTAGCAAGCTTAGGGATGACACGAGAGAATGTCATTAGCTTGCATTTCGAGCCATTTAAGTTTAATAAGTTTACACGGCACCAAGTTTGAAAATTCTTCAGATCTGTTTGTAAATCCGACTGGCCTTGTATTGCACGCAAAGCTTGACGTCATCAGCGTACATAAGAACTCTGGAGTTAGTCAAAACTTAGGGCAGGTCATTTATAAATAATGTAAGCAATGTAACCCTTAGAGCATTAGATAAATTATTCTTAAATAGGACCTTTTGCGTCCTGCCATTGAAATAACTTGAGATCCAAATAAGAAGATCACTTGGAAAACCCATTAAATCGAGTTTTCTTACAAGTAGAGAATGGTTAACAGAGTCAAAAGCTTTACTGAAATCTGTATCGATTATTATGGAAGACCTTTATAATATAAAAGGAAGCCCTTTATAGTATAGGAAGAAAGCTTCAAAAGATTTGTTGTTGTTGATCTTCGCTTAATAGAAACATATTGACATGGAGAAATAACTGATCTACAAAGGTGCTGCAAGTGATAAGTCATTATGTTTTCGAATAGTTTAGGGATAGCCGATAAGTTAGAAATTCCTCTATAATTACCTTGCATCCAATTTGCTTCCTTTTTTGCGGAGAGGAATAATAAGCGATTCCGTCCAAATAATGGGAAAGTGGGAGGTTTCTAAGGGTAAGGTAGCAGGAGGGGATAGCATAGCCTAAGAACAATACCTGAGTACACAGCCAGGAATTCCGTCGGGACCTGGCAACTAAACTTGCTTTACACGATGAAGATCTAAAAGAAGAAAGCTTTCGTTTAGGCTAGGACAGAAAATTTGGTTTTATTTGGGTATGTCATAGGAATAAGTCTGGTGTAAATTCGAAGAGTTTGAATAAGTTGTTTAAAAAAAACTACGAAAATAGATCGGCTAAAGCCTGATCATTATTTGCGGTAGTATTTTCAAATGAAAGCGAGGAAGGATTTCTTTTAGGCTTACGTTTAGTGTTAACAAAATTATAAAACTGTTTTGGGTCCTGTGAGAACTGGGCCCTACAACGAGTTAAATAGTTTTTATAACACTGCGCGTCCAGCACGGTAAAGTTTGACCGAGCTGATAAAAAAAATGAAAGAGCAGATTGAGAACCGGTGAATTTAATCTTAGCATAAGACGTCTCAACTCTTTAATAAAGTAATTAATAAAAAAATCAAAGTGAGCAAAACCAAAACGCAAATGCGAGAATTTTTTGTAATTGCTTGTTGTTCTTGTTGCCGTTTAGTTCTCTTGGGAACTAAGTGTTTTAATGCCACTTCTAAGGCTTTAAATAGTTAAAAATTTGCGGCAGCGGCAGTGTCTTTGCTTTAAGCTTTTTCTCCGCGAAAAGAAGGGTTTTAATTCCACCTTTACGGCTTGCAATAAATAAACATCTGAGGTAGATAATTTTCTTAACTAAAAATTAGTTCAACAACCGCCAATGAATCCTGAATCTGAATTGAAACAGCGTCCGTGTTTTTTGTTGCACTGCTTGTTCTCCCGACCAAGAGCCAAGGTTTTATTTCCATCTTTCCGGCTCCGTAATAAATAAGTTTGACAATAATTAATTACATACTACTTTTAATTTCCCGAAGTAGTAATTAATTTAATTTTTATTACGGGATAAATCCACATTTCGTTATCCATGTTGTGAACTACATATATAAGCAAACCACCATGTTCGAGCAACGCAAATTTAATTAAGGAACAAATAAAAGAACAAGTAAATAATAAATTCTTTGTATTTTCCACTGTATATGGATGGCAGTTCAAACTTGAATGTATTGAAGTTTCAACTGCCATCCATATACAGTGGCGAGCAATATTGAGTGTATGTATAATTTCAATAATATCTTTTCGAATTCTGCTCCATTTAATTGCAACACGTCCCCAAAAGTTGTGAATGTTTTTTTACGATAGACCAAAGATTTTCAATCGGATTGAGGACAGCTGCTTCTTAATCCATTCCTTAGCTAATTTGGTTGTGTTATTCGGATCACCACCTTGTTGAAAAACGAATAGTTGAGAGATTAGTTTCAAGGACTTATAGGTAGTCATCCTTCTTCATAATTGCTTCAACTAGATGCCACCATGTGAAGCATCCCAAAAACATTATATGTATTTCCATAGTCGTGTTAAATTATTTATTGTACATGGTTTCTCTGAGCGTCGAATCCAACATTTACATCATACTGAAAACGATTAAATTTGAACTCATAAGACCAGAAAACTCGTTTCCAATCTACTTTGGCAAAATTGGTTCGATTTTGAGCAAATTTTAAGTGACTTTTTTTTTATAATTTTTACAATACTTGATGGATAACGCTGACTTATAAATTTACGTCGATATGTATCCGATGTTTTGCAATGCTCTACTACATAGCAGTCCATTCGCTGACATATCCGTTCAGACAGGTACCCACTGGTGTCAAAAGCTCGTTATATTTGCATTTTGGACAGCATTAGTCGCGCATCATAGTACTTCAGTAAATTTTTCCCGGCGTGTAACTTCACGCTTGGGGGCCGGCTTTTGCCTGCTCTGAATAGAGACCAACGCAGATTGGCTATTATCAAGCCTCTGGACTATTTGTGACGCGTAACGCGCGAAAAAAAACAAAAAAAAAAAAGGAATAAATGGCTGTATATATATAAGGAGTATAATATAAGGAAATAAGGATCAATAAATAGCTGGAGCATGGGAGCAAGAGGAAAATTTATACTTAAAAGCGCGCGCGCGCCTAAGATGGCACACTAGGCCAGGCACCGGCACGGGTACACTACGAAAGGGAAATTCCGCAAAGGCGGCGGGAACATTAAACCCCTCTTAGCCCTATATATAGCGAAACAAAACCGTATTTCGGCAATATTTTTTTGGCTGGCTTGAGAGACTAACAACAACAACAACTGCTCTCTGGGTGACTTTATGGTCAAACAATAACTACTTCTCTTTAGGCTGACTTGAGGGTCCAACAACAACAGCTTCTCTCTGGCTGACTTTAGGGTCCAACAACAACAACTTTTCATTGGGCTGACTTTAGGGTCCGACAACAACATATTTTCTTTGGGCTGACTAAAGGGTCCAACAACAAGAACTTCTTTCTGGCTAACTTTAGGGTCCATCGAGAATAAATTCTCTCGAGTTGACTTTATGGTCCAACAACAACAACTTCTCCGTGGGCTGACTTTAGGGTCCGATAATAATAACTTCTGTCGAGTTGACTTTAGACACGTTTACGGCATAAATTCACTGTGTTCCTTTTGGGAATCGGGTCGGAAATCTTAACAGCATTAACACCGGAACCAATAGAAATTCGTGAAACGGATCCTGGCCGTCCCCGAAATACCCGAACGACGACAGACCGTTAAGTGGCGCCCGAACAGTGGTTGCTAGGAAAATCCAAGGCGGAAGGGGTAATGTCAGGCTGGGTATACATCGCGACTAAAACCGAAACTAGCAGAATTCGAGAGCGAGAGAGAGAGTTTGTTTAGACTCATCAGGAAAGAGCGAGGAGTTGCAACCATCACTAGTAACGTTAAAAAAAAGTGATCACACTGAAACGGTGAAATAAAGATTAACACATCTAGCGGCAAAATACAAAAGAGACAGAATCCCGACAACGACACCCGAGATTGTGATAACCAAGTCGGAAAAACAAAACATGGATAACACAAAGGAAACCAAGGAGGGAAAGTAGAGACAGAAAGACAGACCGAGTTCGAAGCAGGGGGATACAATACCAAGGAACAACGAACCCACTGGAGTTCCTGGAAAAGATGGAACATTTGGCCACCGGATACGGGATACAAAAGGATCAACTGGTACAGACAATGCCATTCATCTTGGAAGGAATAGCCTGTGACTGGTGAAACACAACCACAACTCGGATTAACTCTTGGACACCACTATCGAAGCCCTAATAAAAGCGGAGCACAGCCGTATTTTGGCCACTTCTCTTTGGCTGACTTGAGAGCCCAACAACAGCAACTTCTCTGTGGCAGACTTGAGGGTCTAACAACAACAACTTCTCTCTGGCTGACTTTAGGGTCCAACAATAACAACTTCTCTCGAGTTGACTTTGGGGTCCAACAATAACAACTTCTCTCGAGTTTACTTTGGGGTCCAACAATAACAACTTTTCTTTGGGCTAACTTAAGGGTCCAACAACAACAACTTCTCTCTGGCTGACTTTAGGATCCAACAATAACAACTTCTCTCGAGATAACTTTCGGGTCCGATAACAACTTCGGTCGGGTTGACTTTAGGGTCTAACGACAACAACCTCTCGCTGGTTGACTTCAGGATCCCACCATGACAACTCCGCTCGTATGACTTCGGGAGATGACAACCAATCACGTGTGGAAGACGGACCGGCCCCATCAGATTGTCGAACCAAACGACGTATATGTATATGACTCAAGAGCAGACATGAATAGAATGCATCTACGTACACCACGCCAAATACATGGCCTTGGAGGCGGTCCTCCACCTCTTTTGAGAGGCGAGAATGTTGAAAGAGGGAATCAGATTCAACCCAGTGCACACAAAAGGCAAAGTGAAAGTTATTTTTGGTAAATCTAAAAACGATGGTCGAACTTTGTGATCGAAACGGGAAGTCGTACTAACTAAATAGATTTCTCCGGATAATTGTGTTTTGTTCCTTATCCTGAGTACTAACAAAGGATAACTATTCTTTAAACAACCCCGGTATTTCACGTGCATATTTAAATTATATTATTAATAATCAATATCAACTTTATTTACTTTATTATTAAGCTATTTGCCTTTCACTCTCTCTCACTGTTTTAAAACAGTGTTTTAATATATATACAAATTTCAATATCCGTAGCCATTTAGGTAAGTTAAGAACCTTTAAAAAATGGTTAACTCTACAACATATAATTAGTTTTAGAAATGCAGATAGGGGCACTTACTTTGTAGATCTATTTGAAATTTAGACAACACTTAATATATGGAAATGATACCCTTGCCCATTACACTTCGTGTCAGCCAATATGCACATGCGCTTGACCTGGTAATTAAATACTTTATTTTTATAAAAAATAAATACATATTGCTGCGATTGATGAGTTATTATATAACGTA
Organism: Drosophila serrata; assembly: GCF_035046125.1. Taxonomy (NCBI): domain Eukaryota; kingdom Metazoa; phylum Arthropoda; class Insecta; order Diptera; family Drosophilidae; genus Drosophila; species Drosophila serrata. The sequence continues at coordinate 367,483 of NW_028256980.1, read as the reverse complement.
TTGTTTTGTATGAATAGTTTCATGGTTATAATTACAGAATGCCTGGGTTTGAATGTTCGGCGTTGTGGTGTCCATTTGGTGGGCTTCCGTCTTAGACCCTGTTTATGGGGAAGACAACAAATTTGCCACCCTTTATCAATAATTACAACGCACGAATAGGGTAATTAAATGCTGTGTATATTTTCGTTCACTTCTCTGGTCGGAACTACCAATGCAACTACCGATCGAATGCTTAGTTTCAATGTATATATCAAAACGCTTACAATGTAGCTTAGCTTAAGATAAGGCGACAGAAGAAGAGAAAGAGAAATAGATAAAAAAAGAGAGAAGCTAAGAGCGCAGCAGGTGCAGCCATACACCCATGCGCGCACAATCAGGCGCTAGCGGTCTGCTACGAACATACTCCCCCCGTTGGAAGAGGTACTGTTTCAACTATATCGGCATCGTGGGGCAGAACGGCTAGCTTGGCGATTTTGTGGCCTCCAATTGGCCAACAACTTTTCCGAAATGGGGTCAAGAAGGCAGCTGACCTTCCTCCGGCAGCAAGTGTGGCACCATCAAAATGATTCGTAGGATCCTTGACGACGGCAGCTGAGACAGACTGAGGAGTTGACGCACTCGGCAGCCCTCCAGACACGATCCAACCAAGTTTGGTGTTCTGAAGGGTTGGCAACGCGCTACCCAAATGAATTTATCCCGTAGCCATTATTTTAAAGAAGAGTCCAGCACCAATTATGAGATCTATTCGATCTGATCGATTGAAGTGAGGATCAGCAAGCGAAATATTTTCCGGAATTTTCCATGATACTGCGTTTATATCGAAATGGGGCTGATACTCAGTGATACTATCAGTCACAACCGCGGAGAATGAGGCACGATAGCTTGCATCCCGGGATTGCGCTAGAATGTCGGCTGCCTTATCAGAATTCAAAGGGGATTCCCCAATTCTAACGACTAGGGTATGCGACTTTCGACAATTCAAATTAAGTTGATTCGCTAGACGAGACGTTATGAAATTTATCTGAGACGCCGAGTCCAAGATTGCTCGGCAAGGCATAAATTCTCCAGCCTTATTCCTCCACCATCAAAATGATTCGTAGGATCCTTGACGACGGCAGCTGAGACAGACTGAGGAGTTGACGCACTCGGCAGCCCTCCAGACACGATCCAACCAAGTTTGGTGTTCTGAAGGGTTGGCAACGCGCTACCCAAATGAATTTATCCCGTAGCCATTATTTTAAAGAAGAGTCCAGCACCAATTATGAGATCTATTCGATCTGATCGATTGAAGTGAGGATCAGCAAGCGAAATATTTTCCGGAATTTTCCATGATACTGCGTTTATATCGAAATGGGGCTGATACTCAGTGATACTATCAGTCACAACCGCGGAGAATGAGGCACGATAGCTTGCATCCCGGGATTGCGCTAGAATGTCGGCTGCCTTATCAGAATTCAAAGGGGATTCCCCAATTCTAACGACTAGGGTATGCGACTTTCGACAATTCAAATTAAGTTGATTCGCTAGACGAGACGTTATGAAATTTATCTGAGACGCCGAGTCCAAGATTGCTCGGCAAGGCATAAATTCTCCAGCCTTATTCCTCACATAGATAATAGCGGTTTTAAGCAACACGTTATCAACAGGCACAATATCTTTGGAGCTTGGTGGAGGGTTCGATGAACGGTGATTAGGTTGGGATGATGAATGCGCTGATGAATGTGATGATGCTAATGCTGATGAAAATGATGTTGATGGCTGAGAGTTGGGAAATGGATCGGATGATAGAGATGAGGTGGTGGATGGTACAGGTCCTGATTAAAATGCAACAATGAGTGGTGCTTCATATGACAGTATCTGCAGTGCGTTGACTTGCATTGCTGCAAACTATGCCCCTTGCGCAAAAAGTTGAGGCACAGGTGCAACTTCTTTGCTTGTCTAAATCGAACATGCGGACTCAAATTTAAAAATCGAGAGCATTTTGGCAAATAATGATCCCTCGCATCAAAAAACGTACATAGCGGAAGATTTGAGCTACCAACTGAAGCAATGAAGCTATACTTATGCAGGGCTTTTTCCCACCTGCCGGCTTGGTGTTTGCTTTACCAAGGCTTGATCCGAATTTTCCATAATCCTACACCTCCTTTGCTAGAACGACTCCATAGAATCCCACGTAGCTAGGTTGTTGATGGACAAATCCTCTTCGAGCTTTCGTGCGACGATGTGAATCAGCAAACCGTCCAAGATTTGTTGCTTAGTGGCCAGGGTACGGATTGCTCGCAGATGCGAATTCATGCAATCGCTTAACTCCCGAAGACCCTTGGCTGATCCCTTCTCGACACCTTTTAACCCAAATATTGCCTGTACGTGTGCCTGAAAATGTAGAACTTTATTATCGAATCGATTTGTAAGTAAATCCAAATCCTTTCTATAATTGGCATTCAAGGGCTCAATCGAACGTATGGTCTCTAGACCCACGCCGCCTAAACTTGACCTTAGATATTGTAATTTTTCAATATCACTTAGCTCTTCATCATTTCCGATGACCGTGCTGAACGTCGCAATAAAATCCGGCCAATCAGAATAGGATCCATGGAACCGAGCTATCTCCAAAATTGGCAACCGAGGCTTCCTAGATCGGAATGAAAGATCCGGATGATTAATAATGTCGATGGATGTTGAATTTGCAGCGGTTGCAGCCGGCAATTGAGATTTGCGAAGCGCCGCTAAACCTCGATTTATCTTCGCCTTCACATGAACGCCGTGGAGAATTCAATCCGATGATCGCTTGCTATCTCCGAAAAGTCCAATTTTTCCAGCGAAGTCTGAGCGGAATCAAAGGCCAGATTTAATAAATTAATCCACTCCAGTCGCGCCAGTAAATCAGCTTCATCAAACTGATCTAGTCTCCGGATTTAAGTAATAATTCATCGAGCTCAATTGCCGCAAAAGGGATTGGGCCTTGGCTCATTAGAAGTCCACGTCACTTGGCGGCTCATTTTGATGCTGAACCGAGTTTTCCGTGTTAGACATCTTTATTTTCTCACGCGAAAAGAATTAATAAAGGGAAAATGTCTGACCGCTTCGGTATATAGGAACCCGTTTGGTTTTCACCGCGCAAATTATAGTTAATTCAGCGTCACCGAGATGCAACGGAACCTCGACAATGTTGTTATTTTAATTGTCTGCCTCGAAACAGCGGAGTTTTGGCACACGCACGTCTATGCTATATATGCATAGGTATATTTATGTTCAATAGGCGCTATTTACTACGCTTAAGCGCGAGCCACCTTTCTATACAATGCTTGGCACAACACAGCTTTTGTTTATCAGCGCGATTTAACCAAAAATCAGCGGACGAATATATGCACTCAGCTTGTTATGTACAAGGTATGTGTGTATGTGAGTTTGCTTGTGTGCTTATGACCGAATGCCAGTAAGCGACAGCGAAGCGATTTGTTTAAACGATATTAAACAACGAACACCGGGTTGCAGGCTCCGAACCAAAGAATCACTTCGGGGTCACCAAAATGTTTATGGGAAAGACAACAAATTTGCCATCCTTTAGCAATAATTACAAAGCACGAATAGGTTAATTAAATGCTGTGTATATTTTCGTTTCACTTCTCTGGTCGGAGCTGCAACTACCGACCGAATGCTTAGTTTCAATGTATATATCAAAACGCTTACAATCTAGCTTAGCTTAAGATAAGGCGACAGAAGAAGAGAGAGAGAAATAGATAAGAAAAGAGAAAAGCTAAGAGCGCAGCAGGTGCAGCCATACACCCATGCGCGCACAATCAGGCGCTAGCGGTCTGCTCCGAACAGATCCCATGAAATGATCAATAATATTGAAATTTCTAGGGCCACATCGGAAGCTATTTGATGATGCGAACGTATGCAGTCTTCGTTTTGCTGATCATAGTGCTAAATGTGTTTACGATTGTCTGTTGTTCCATTGCTCATGGAAAAATGAGTAGCATTGCCAGTAGCGTTGAAAGGGTTGAACACGACACCTTTCCTCAGCTTTTACTGCAGCTTCTTTTAAATGATGGCGCTTGGAGCGGTATAATCTTAAATTCCACCTAATTCTTGTTACATTGATTTGTGATTTTTACTTGAGCCTTTTCCGTAAAGATGGCTTTTTCCTTCTTTCTTGCCATTGTTTTGTCATTCAAAATCCAATATTGCTGTCTGGCAATTGCTCTTAGTGATTGTGCTCCGTAATGTTAGTTATCTTCATGCATTTGCATCCTATGTAATTCTAGACTCTTTCAATCTCCCTCCGATTATAGGAGCCCTTCAGTACCATTCCTTTAGGATTCAGGTCTGAATCAGGCTGGAATGGACCGGACTCCATCCTGAATCATTAGGGAGCTTTCATACAAGCCATCCAGGAATTTCCATACAGTAGGCGTTAGCAAACCTGAATTCGGACTATCCGAGGAATTTTCAGGGAAACAAAAAGGAATCCTGCTAGGAATTTGTCGTGAATTTCGGCACGAATTGCCCCCTGAATCAGAAGGGAATTTCGGAAGGGATTCTGAACAGAATCATCCAGGAATTTGGGATGGAATCAGGCAGTAATCATGGGGAATTCAGAGTAGAATCAGGTAGGACTCTTAAAGGAGTGCCAGGCGGAATCACCAAAGAATCGTAGTGGAATTTAGAGTAGAATAAAATAGGAATCCCAGAGGAAAACGTGTAGAAGATCCCCGGAACCCCCCGCCCCATAGTAAATACCTGACAAAATTTATAATAAATTTTTTTTTATTTATTTATTCATTTAAAAAACTTTATAATTTGTTTAATGATTACCACAATTTTTCTTAGCATAACTTCTTGTATTTCCCCTAAAAGTATGTTACGTGTCTTTCTTTCCGGCTGTTGTCTCGTCAATCTATAATTAAAATACATATGTATATACATATGGATATTAGAATCAAATACACAATATTTTCCATAATTATACACACCAATTAAGAAGTAAATAAATACTGGATATATAATGGCCTTCCGTTCACACCCTCTAGGTTAAAAAAGAGTCCAGGTTAAAAAGCGATTCTGGAAATGAATTTATTAACTGAATACAAAAAATAAAAAAAGTCAGTTACCCTTTAACAATATTTAATAAACTACAATGCAAAACTCTTATGAATACTTCAGCTGTCATTAGAGCTGTGAAAAAATCGATTGTTCGTTGAATAATATTTTTCATCACCTCAATCTAATTTTGGAACCACTGCTCCGAATCCCTTCAAAAACAACAATTAATTGTTTGGCAGTATCCGAACACAGGTAGAATTTTCATTGCCTACTTTGTTATGGAGTTCTCATACCGAAACCCATGAGATTTGTTTTTGTTTTTAGAACATGACGCCAGGAATCGGACAGGAAATGAATTTTGGTACTGAAGGGAAATTTTCATACAACCCATCCATATTTGTTAATTGTTAATACGTGTCAATACAGCATACTATAAAATAAGTAAACATCCATTATATAAAATATAAATAACATAAAAATATTTATAAATATTCCAATTAATTCTAAAAAGAGTATTCCGATGTCGAAACGATATACTTTTAGTTTTTGAAACACATTTTTTCCCTTCCATCATTTCCATTTTTGTCTTATTTGCCAAAAGTCAGTCATTTAAAGTCAGAAATTCAGCAGTAACCGAACACAGGTAGAATTTTCATTGCCTACTTTGTTTCGGAGTTCTCTTACCGAAACCCATGAGATTTGTTTTTGTTTTTAGAACATGACGCCAGGAATCGGACAGGAAATGAATTTTGGCACTCAAGGGAACGCATCATAAATGCTATAATACGTTGTAATTTATGAAAAAAGTTGCTGTGCTTGCAATAGTATAGTTTGCTTCCAATCTGCCTTTTACATTTGACCTAACTTACTTGCTTCAGAACCCGTTCCAGTTCGCTGGCGACGATGGTCGGTACTTTTGACCACATGTCGCGGGAACAGTGTAGCAATATTGTTTCATATACCCAGATGTTATGCTCAGCTAAATAACATGCGGCACTCCATCGCAATAGAACACCTGCCGGGTTGTTTGCCGATGATACATGACGTCTTTGAGATTGGTGTGAATCAGCTTGGATTTTAGCAATCCGGTTCGCCGCAAAAGTGTTGTTTGATGATGGTGATTCATTTATCCAGGTGAGGACTACAGTTGTAACTGCCGAAGATACCCGTATCATTAGGCATGCGAAAACCTTTCTGACTCTGTTGGTTAGTTCAGCTCTTAAAACTGCAGCGCATAGTTCTAGACGAGGTAGATTTTGAGTAGAGGAAACGGTCAATTATTATTATTTTCATATGTGGCACGTACATAAACTGCCGCTCCGTATGCTCACTCTGATGTGTCGAGAAATGTGTGCAGTTTTAACACTAGTGTTGTAACGTTTCGTCAAGTTTGACGTTGTTGACAATGCCTTCTTAGAACATATAGAAAAGTATTAGAAAACCACAAACAGTGCGCGATCCCTTATACCAGCCATCAAACATTTAACAAAAAACATTGAAAAAATCCACACACAATTGACAGAAACATCTGAGCGCTTGCGAAATACTTTTCCGACATCGGATCGTCGTCTGATAATGATTTTGCTCAAATCTCGGAATGCCTGTTAATATTAACTGGGAAATAATCGCGTGAAACAACAACCATAAGACGGGGTTAAAGATAACACACACAAATTACAGAACTGCTAAAGAGAAACGTCTTGCCCCCTTATCTGATTTACCCTCTTTACTTCCGCTTGTGTTCTGGAGGTTCTATTTTGCCCACTCCTACCCTTAGTGCTTAAAAGCATGAGTGACCCGATTAAATAGTGCAAGCCTACATTACAAGAGAATGACAGCTACAGCCACTTCAAAATTGTGTAAAAGAAATAAATATAAATAACATGCGATAGCAAATGGTGATATATATGTGAAAATTATAAAATGTGTTAACTGCCATATATATTTAAGAATTATATATTTCTAAACTTTTCTTGCTAATGAAAAACTGGCAATTGAAGATGATGATTCTAATTTTTCAATTATTATTATAAAATTCAGGAATAAATATAAATATATATTTAAATTTTATTTATCATTAAATATAGTTGAGAGTAATTTTTGAAAATTTAAAAACCTTTAAGCTTAACTCAAATGATTTCGGGTTTTCATTTCTTTTTATTCATTTTGTTATTAATTCCTTTGAGAGGGTCTCTAAGGACTTTTCTATGTCTTCATCGGATTTTACTGTTGAAACTTTCCCCAGTTAGTGTTGCGGGGGTTTCTAAAGACTGTTGGTTTTGGAGAGTGATCGAACTCGCATTGGTCTCTCTAGGACCTTCCAGTCTGATACCATGGTACTTTGTCCCGCTACGAGTGTTATATCTAGAACGTTGGACAAGGTGGGGCCTACAAAGGTGTGTTTCTCCCCCACGTTTGCTATATCTAAATTGGTAGAGAGAATAAAGTCTAAAAGTGACTCACCTCTGTCGTTTATGTCGGGGCTTCCCTATACGCTGTGGTGCGCATTGGCGCCTGCACCCACGATCAGTTGCTGGTCCTTTGGGCCGGGATCTAACAGACTCCTGACTTCTTCCAGTGGAGCTGACCTATCGTGTGTCATGTAGGAGGAAGCTACCATTAGGCTCTTCTTCTTGCTTTCTAGCAACACCACAGTCAGGTCGTCCGAGCTGTAATGAGACATAAGGTTAGCTTGAAGACCCTTTCGTACGAGTACGGCGGTTCTGTTTCTGCTTACCGATGGTGTGCAGAACGCGTTGTAGTTTGAGGATTTTAGTCCTGCGACGGTATTGCCCGAGGTAATCCATGGCTCTTGGACTAGAGCTACATAGGCGGACCCTTGCTCCATGGTTATTAGGAGTTCCGCCAATGCTACCTTGCCCACGCCATCTTCCCGTATCTGGGATACTGGATGTCCTCTGGCCCCCATCTTTGGGTTAGGGGCTCGTAATGTGCAGTACCTTCCTATCAGCGGTTGGGATGTCGGGATTCTGATGCTGCAGCAGCGGCAGGATGGGACTTGCTCCCTGTCCACCACCTCCAGCTTGGCCCCGTCCCACAACGCTTCCATCCGGCCTAATGTTTGTGTCAGCCATTTTCTTTGACCCCATTTAGCCACCCTGCACCATCGAATGTGGGCATGAGCGCTACAGGGTCTTTCTCCATCCGTGTGACTAATGACTCTACGAGCCGCGCATGCACTGTCCTCCACCGCGCCTCGGTCATCTTGCCATTCTCATCGCTCCTGTCAATGAGTGTCACGATCAAATGTCGTTTGGTCACCTCACTGGCCTTCGCGATTTTTCTTCCCTTTTGTGTTTTCGCCTTCAAGGGGGGGCCTACTTCCTTGGGCGCGCGTTGCCGCTTGCTCGCCGGAGTGTCTTTTATGGCGCTCTCGCTAGAGCGTTGCAGCTTGGTGGCAAGCATCTTCTCCACCTTGTTGGCGAAACCGGACGTTGATGCCATGCTAGGATGCTTGGCGAAGTGCAGCCTTCTTTTCTCGATCCTCTGCTCATTTGAGCTTTACCTTCTCCTCTTCGGATAGGGCAGCTTTTGTCCGGAGCCGGCTCTGGATTCGAAGGGCAGCTTTATACTGCACCTAAGCATTCTTCCCCTCGCTTGAACGCTTCGGCCCGTCCCTGCGCTGGGAGCTTGTGCCTGGTTCTGGCGAGCGAAGAAAGGTTTCTTCCCCTTCCTTCAAAAGCTGCACGCTCTCTAATTCCGAGTCTGTATAGACAACGGCACCCGTGCGGTTTAGCTTCTTTTTGTTGTTATTTTCGCAGTAGCGTTACAACTGACTTGACCTGCTCCCGTCAAATTAGAGGTGTGATCGCTGGCGACACGCAGAGCTCCCTTCCTTGCCCGCCGGTGGTAGCAATCACGCCTTCCAGCCCCATTTGCCTCTCCTGTCGCCATCCTATGAAAAATTGTTTTTTTTCCGGGGAACCACCCACTTGCGATATATGCCTGCCGCCAGCACCTCCAACCATGGCTAGTGATTCATTTTCTGCGGCATTTAGGCGGGAAAATTGAATCGAACATGCACCACTGCATTACCATTATACGGGGTAATACAGTGCCCATTGCCCAGCCGGCGCCCCCGTGGAGAATTCAGCTGAAGAATTTTTGCCAGCCTAGAACGATGCTGGGAAGAACCTTTATTTTTAACCTTATCCATGGGATGTGGAAAGTGCTGACTTGTTGAGTCAGCTCAATTTCCACGTACCATGTAGAAGTACAAGATCTTATATACCATTAGTGTTGCCCCACCTTCGAACTGCATTAACATTTTAGAGTCTTATGTGCAAATAACAATGATTTGTACACACTCATCTCCAACGTAAATAGACTTCCCAAATAAAACTCTTTAATATCAACACACTTAGTAAACATGCAAGCAAACAACCTTATTTTCCATCACCCCTACTAACACCTAACCGGCACGTGCCTGGTGTCATACGGGCCACTTAAGTGTACGAACCGTAGTGTATCAACGTCCATATAAAGAGTAATATACGTATTTTAACTGGTAAAACGTGGAAATGGATTTTATTGGAACTATATGAACAGGAATTGTATGGAAAACAGTGGAATCATATAGGTATCTGTGGCATTATATGGTAAACAGTGGAATTTAGTGTTTTCTGTGAGGAACAATAAAAAATTTAAATTTTAAATTTCTAAATTACTTATAAATTGTTGATGAATTGTCGATGAATTTGTTAATGAATTATTGATTAATTGTTAATAAATCATTGATGATGGTTGATGAATTGTTGTTGATGACAGTCTAGGATATTCCAATGTTAAATTCATCATTAATTTGTGCGCTACCCAGGTACCCATGAATGTTGAACTGCCTCAGGGACTTTAGGATTTATCCCCAGTCTGCCGAGTTGAACGCGGTTTTAATGTAATATCTAACTACTAAACAAAAGAACCACCTGGATCTGGGGGCTCTAACAATCCCCTCTATTGCATCCCGGTCCGATGAGGCAATCCCACACGCGTTGATCCTTTTTACGACCATTTAATAGGCACCAGGGCGGCGTCGCACAGCTTGAGGAAGCATCCCCGCTTGCTGTCCCAAATGGCATTTTTTAGCACCTTCCTCGCTGCTTTATAGAGCTCTCTGCGTGCAGCCAGGCGTGAGGTGCATTTAGCTCGCTGTAGCAATGTTCTGAAGCGAAGGCAGGTGAGACGTATTTCCGCGATCTCCTCCGCTGGAGCATGTTCCGCTTATTTACCATCTCGTTGGCTCCGTCGGTCTCGTCTATCGCGAAGTGTTCAAAGGCGTTCATAATTGCCCAAGGTCTAAGCGTGCCTTGCCGGAACGCTCTATTCAGCATAGGTTGACCCCTCTGGGTCGGCCATACATTCGTCTAATCTAAAAATAGAATGCGCTTGCTAGTATGAGTGAACAGAAGAACAAAGAAGTGCGTATGTGTAATGTGAATATGTGTGCTCCTGTACGGAAGCGCAACCACGAAAAAACTTTAAGTTTATATTTTGTGCTGCTGACCGCTTGTTAGGTAGAGAGGGGGTGAGAACGGCAGCAGAAACAGCTGATCTAAAACACGTATTGCTCTGTATTTGTATACATGTGTATGTCAATGTGTTTCTATGTTTACATATTAGCTTGATTACATTTTTTAGTCCTTGAATGCCTTTATATTATTTTTTTTCTTTTGTTTTATTAGAAACTAGCGGCCCGTCCCGGCTTCGCACGGGCATTAAACATAACATTTAGATTTGTCAATTTTAACACATTTATAATAATAATAATAATATTACACATATTCATCCTTTATTTTTTTGTTTTTTTTTTTTTTCAATTATTGAGGTCATAACCCTAAAAGAAAATACATTTATTTTGTTAGTGCTTCTCTGTAAAGAATATTTGATGTTGTTTTATTTTGTGGCAGCAAAATAAATTGATTTTCAGGGGCTCCGACTCGCGATAGACCAACATACAGTTGACCATGAGTAAAACATTTATTTCGCAGATCGATCCCTACTAATTCGAAGGTTTGGGACTTGTTAATTGTTAATGCGAAAGATGTTTTTACCGGAAATTGAAGCCGTTTAAATGGGATTGGCAGATCAGTTGGGATCATCGGTATCCTCGGTATATGAGCTAGTTGACCACTTGCTGGGTCAGTGATAATATTTGCTACTATTAAATTGTCCTTTAACTCCTTAATAAGCAGCCTCGTCCCATTACACATGCTCGGAGGGTTTAAATTTCTTAAAAGCATGATTGGAATTCCGATTTTTAACGTTAATTCATGTTGTTTCAGTCCAGAAGGGTTCAACTAATTTAAAAATTCCTGTGGATAATGGACTGCATCTTCAATATTCGTTACAGTGTCGATCGATTTGTATGTTTTTGTTTGGCCTGGGACTTTTTGAACAATCAAATTATTTATTTCATTGACAGTATCATTCTTAGGTGATACTATAGCCCGAGAACACAGCCAATGGAAGTCTCTTTCGTGCAAATTCTCGATATCAGGGTATACAGAATCTATTAAATTTTCCAAATTATGGAGTATTTGGCCTAGAGACTCATCCAGAAGAATGTCACAATGACCGCTTAAATTTGGAGTTGGAAAAATTCCTTTCCCAAGTTTTAGCAGTTGCTGTGGGAAATCGCTATCAGTGATTCCATGAAGATGAGCTCTCATATTTGTCCTTAATTTTAATGTTTCAATCGTAGTCCATATGGGAGACGATTTTAAGCATGCCTTAATGATATCTGCTCGCGTGCCTCTGTTAATAACGGGTAGAGTCTGTCGAAAATCTCCAGCAAATACAAAAGTAATCCCGCCCATGACTGCAGAGGAGTTCCTTAGATCCTGTAAGGTTCTGTTCCCGGCCTCTATATGTGCTCTATGGCTCATCGTGCATTCGTCCCACATAATCAATGAGGCGTCTCGTAGTAATTTACCAATAGGTCCATTTTTGCGGATGGAACATGTAGATTGTTGTTCAAGATTGACGGATAGTGGACGTTTAAAAGTAGAATGAGCAGTTTTGCCATCCTTCAAGAGAGTTGCAGCATTCATCACAGCATCCCGCAAATGGATATATTCCTCGGACCGAAGTTTCGTCTGATTCAATCTAAGAGGCCTGACAGTATATGCAGACCTGATGCATCCGGCCAATACCGACATTCGATTCGAGCTGTAATCAATAGTTGGATTATATCTGATCTTCTGCAAGCTGTAAGCGCGCTTCAACTACCCTTGCCCTGTCGCGTTCATTATTTTGAGAGTGAATCAAATCGATTGCTGCAGAACGCGACTGTCTAACTCTTAATCGTTTTCTCTCAAGCCTATCTGCTCGTCTTTCTGCTGATTCTTCCTTGTGCATCTGCATTGCTCTCAGCCGCTCAGTCTCTCGGATGGAGGCCCGTTCTTCGTCAGTTATATTCGTAATCGTACGTCTTTTTGCTTCTGTATTACGATTACGACGACCCAAACTCGACTTCTTGGGTGGCATGACTTCGTTTCTTACTGAACCTGAACAAAAAAATAAAATTTTTATCTCCAATTCCTTATTTCAATATGTTTTGAATGTTTGACAGGAAATGCTTTGATTCAGCTGGCTGCCTGTAGAGGGATGTAAGGTAGTTTTTTGATATTTTTTTAACACCTTGGATTACGTTATCGTAATTTTAGTAAGGATGCCTATTTTTTTTTAAATGAAATATAGCCTATGTCACTCAGGAATGATGTAGCTTTCCAACAGTGAAAGAATTTTTCAAATCTGCCAAGTACATTCGGAGCCTATTCAATTCATACAAACAAACAAACAAACCTTTCCTCTTTATATAATAGTATAGATACAAGATATATATACTAAGTGTTTAAATCCAATATTTAATGTAAACTTTATACGTATTTATGTCACAATAATAATATTACAAAAGATATATATATATATAACAATATATAGCGTTTGCAGGGGGTTAGCGTGCATCAGACAAAGGCAGCCAAGAACAGCACAACTTTGACGAAGGCGAGTTGCTGCGTTCGGATGAGCGTACTAAGAGAAACACTCGCAAAATGGCCCACAAAACAATTAACTTCACCAAAACGAGCCACTTCAAGGTGAGTGGCTTACACGACCAGCCAGGTTTACCCACCAACAAATGAAGGCGCAGGCCAGCAAGGCCCGGTTCATTCTGGCAAAGATTGCCAAGAATGACCAGCTGACCTGCGAGACCAAGCGGACAAAGCTCGATTTCAGGCAGTGTTCGAAGAGTTCGAGCGGTTACATTAGCAACGCCTGGAAGGGCTTCATGCTTATGAAGCTAGTCTCTGCCAAGGATATCCCAAGGAGACCCCGGACTCGCATCTCATTTCAAAAGGGACAATCTAACCACGAAAAGGTGTTTAAGCACAGAATTCAGGGGTCTATATAGAGGACTGGGCCATCCTCAAGGCGGAGAGGGATTTGAAAAGAGGCCAGCCGTTCTTGTTCCTTATCAGCCAGCGATGCCTAGAATTATTGGAAGAATCAGACGACATGGTTCGGTATGGCAATAGAAAGGCCAAGATAATAGTCTTCCTAACCGAGCTGGACGATGTCCTCGAAGACGAAGACGACGACACCAACAAGCTATTGGACGACATAGCCATCGACGACGACACTCCCAACACCACCCCGCTTCAGTAAATCTCGCAGTCCTTCTCCGAGAGAAGGACATCAACATCGGCCTAATACATGAGCCATGGTCTAGAGACGCGCAAATCTCTGGCATGACTCTAAAAGGACAGGACAGCTCGACAGGTGGCCGAGGGCGGGTATGATTATCAAAAACAGCCTTAACGCACTTCTATATCCCAACCTTAGCCACTGAGATCTAGCAGTGGCCAGGTTTAAAGCAGGGGATAGGACAGCTGTAATCATAGCCTCCAGCTACATGGCCCACGACGAACCGGCACCCCCTGAAGCGTTCAATTGGGCGGATGATCTGGCAATGCTAAGAGCATTCGAAATCTCATGAAATCGAGACCTCCGGAATACCAAGGTAACGATCTATTCAGACAACCAAGCGGTCATCAAAGCCCTCGCAACAGCAAGAACTACATCAACACTAGGGGCCAAATGCAAAGAGGCACTTAACAGACTAGCAAAGGGCAACAGGGTTAAAATAGCCTGGGTACCCGGAAATAACAACATCCGAGGAAAAGAGAAACCGGGGAACCGAGGAATACTGAGCTGAGCTTGCTCCTTCTGTCTATCAGCTATCACAGTTCATTTGCAATGCTTAAAAAGTAAATCTTTTATATGTTTATTTAAAAGACCTATCTTATGCATATATAATTCATTATTTATATCAAAGCATAATAAATAATCAATACTTTTATTTGTGCACTTAATACACTGTTTCACAATAAATTTCTTATTTTTTATTGTTATATATTTTATTATTCTTTTAAATATTTTCAAAAACTTTTATGGGGATTTTACAGAAATTATCAGATGCTCTTATTTTTCCAAAGTCCAAATCGCTGGCGCAGTTTTTTTTTTCATGTATAAAAAGCTCAGATGGAGCAGTTAATTACTCGTTTTCTTAAATAAGTAACGCTCTGCAATTATCACAATTAGATGCCTTTGCAATATATCTACAAAATAATCTACTCGAGGCAAAAACCTTCCTGCTGAACCCTCCACGAAGGCGCCGACTGGGCAATTGGCACGGTAGTATCCCGAGTAACAGGTAATGCATTGCCGCACGCTCTGTCCGGGGTAATGCAGTGTCTATCTTAGGCTTCGATTAAATTTCTCCTGCTGGAGGTGCCTGGCGGCACCCATCAAATGCGATTGGATGGTTCCCCGTATAACTAACCAATTTATGGACACTGAAAAATGGAGAACAGAAGGAAAACAACCGGGGCTAGGATGTCAGCCCAAACGTCGGTGGAAGGCGTTACTGCTACCATCGGCGGGCACGGAGGGGAGCAATCCCCTCTATGTGTCGCCAGCCATTTAAAGAAAGGAGGAATACCCAGAAGCGCCCATTCCCACATTTGAGTGTGCCGGGTGGCTGAATGGGGTCAAAATACTAGAGTGTATGGATGACCCGCCGAGAATGTGGCTGACGCAAATGTTCTGGTCAAAGGTACTCTTCCCCATCGTTATTCCAGGTGACCGAGCGCTGAAGCTGCTGCAGGGTCAAAATCCGGACATCCCAACCGCAGACTGGAAGGTACTGCACATCATGAGCACGGACTTAGAAACTAACGAGTCCGAGGAGAAGGAAGACGGTGACCTGACGTTAATACCAACCTGTCGAGTTTAGATAGACCCGGTACCCATGTCCCATAAGAGCCAAATCGCGTTGGCGCAACTCCTCATTGCCCCGGAGCAATGTTACGGCGATGTAGCTTTAGTCCAAGAGCCATGGATTGTCTCGGACAATGCCATCGCAGGAATAAATTCCTCAAACTACAACGCATTTTACCCACCATCGGTAAGCAGGAACAGAACTGCCGTACACGTACTTCAAACTAACCTTATGTCTCATTACAGTTCGGATGACTTTACTACGGTGATGCTAGAAAGCAAGAAGAAGCGCCTACTGGTAGCTTCCTCCTACATGACACACGATAGGCCAGCCCCACCAGAAGAACTTAGGAGTCTGGTAGAACCCAGCAACTGCTAGTGAGTGCAGACGCCAACGCGCACCACAGCGTTTGAGGGAACCCCGATATAAATGACTCTCTACTATATATAGCCAACGTGGGTTAGGAACAGACCTGCTGTCAGTACTATATATCCCAATCCAACGGAGTACCTCGCTAATTGTCTTCCCGTCAAAAGCAGGAAGGAGCAGCTACATAAGTCCCAAGGACAACAGGCCAATAAGCCTTACCTATTTTCTTCTTAAGACGCAAGAAAAGCTGATGGATCTATAATCAGTTGAGACAGCGGGCGGACACATTCACTAGAAGCCACCATTGAGAAAGCCCTGCACAAAAAGGAATATGCGCTCGGAATCTTTGTAAAAACATTTAACATTGTAAACACAGACGTAATAATGGACCGCCTAGGAGCCTAGGATTTTCAACTTTTGGATTGAAAATCAACTAAGTTGTAGGTGGGTACCGCTTTCGTGGTGAAAGGAGCTCACAGAAGCATGCCCCTTGGTGGAGTCCTATCGCCCCTTCTATGGAATCTAGTGGTTGACGACATAATTAAAAGGTTCGAGAGGATAACAGCCTGTACAGACGACATAAGAATAATTATCACGAGAGTCTGTCCATCGACCCTTAGCTCGATAATGGAATCAACACCCAAATTTTTGGCAAGTGATCAGTGTTTTGGCTATTCTTTATTTACCCACAACATCTGGATCATCTATTTTAAAGATAGTGACTTTAATTTCCGAAAACATAATCGGAGAAAAATATTCTTTCGCCCTTGTTTTCTTGCGCCGTGTGTTTATCGCTTTTTGCTGCGCCGGTCTCAGTGTTGTTGTTGCTGCAAGTGATCTGCAAGCCGCGAACAATCACACAATCTTATACTTTCTTGAGCTGAGATAAAAACTTACATATTTCTCTCGCACTGTTTTTGTTTTGATCGGTTCCTTCGCTACTCAAGTTAATTGCCTTTCTATTACTTGTGCGTTGCTTCATACGATTTATTATTATTTTGTAACATAATGTCAACTTGCTGTGCCACGGATTGTCCACATAGCCGCAAAATTACTTCGCGGCAGGCCACCGTTTATTGTTGGCTGTGCAGTAATGCCGCACACCCTGGCTGCGCCGATCTTGGGCATGTTGGCCCGCGCATCGCCGACCGCATATGAGATCACGCTGGCTTGGATTGGACGTGCCCGAGCTGCCTTCATATTAAATCCGAAATGCGGATTTTTATGAGACAAACTCATTTAGAGTTTCAATCTTTGGCGGCTGGGTTCAAGGATTTGGCAAGCCGTTTCCAAAAAAACGGAAACTTTTTTTAAATCTATGAAACTGA
Source organism: Drosophila serrata (assembly GCF_035046125.1). Classification (NCBI taxonomy): domain Eukaryota; kingdom Metazoa; phylum Arthropoda; class Insecta; order Diptera; family Drosophilidae; genus Drosophila; species Drosophila serrata. Next base: position 350,443 of record NW_028256980.1, on the reverse strand, counting down.
TAAGTGTCACGCCAAATAACAACACGGGACCTATTCCTAATAATTTTTTGCCTGTTGCAGACCCTGCGAGCCCTCTTTTGCTGTTTAGCCCACGCAACCCACCCAATGCTCATACCACGGGTGTTGCTGAAGACTCAGCCGCCGATGTCGCTGCGTCGGGTCAAGCAGCGAATGCTTCCCCTTGTCCTGGACTAGGTGATATCGTCGCATCTCCAACCTTGCAGCCAGTCAACATGGATCTGGCGTCTACGTCGCATGCTGCCGCAGCAAACAAAGCCCTGCTGGCCTTAAACCAACTGAAGGATGCTCACTCTGCGATTGGCCCGGCGGTCATCATCGCATCTCCTCCGACTTCTAGTCCCAGAGTTCAACTTTCAACTATCTCTCGTGTCGCCCCAAGGAGTCCGGCGCCTCTTGCCGGCGTTGCCCCAAAAAGGCTAGTTTTTGTTTCTCGCCTTAATCCTGATGCAACCGTGAAAGACGTCGCGATTCACTTGAGCAACAAATTGAATGTTCCTTTAACTGAATTCTCTGTCTCAAAATTCAATTTTAAGCAGAAACGAGATATTTCCTCTTTTAAAATTGCACTTTCCGACACGTTATATAGTAAGGTTCTTGATGCTTCCGTATGGCCCGTACATGCTATTGTTCACGAATTTCTTTACAAGAGCAACCCACGGGCTGGAGTGCCTCTGACTCCCTCAACCAGGCCTCCAAAAACCTAACTAACTCGTTTTCTTTGCACTATCAGAATGCTCGTAGTTTGTTAGGGAAACTTAGCAAGCTGCACGCTAATAGTGCCTCCTTCGATGCCAACGTTATTTCCTTCACCGAAACGTGGCTTAACTCCTCTGTTTCCGATTGCGAATTATTCGCTGGCAACTATATTGTCTATAGGCGTGACCGTCAAATGCGTACTGGCGGCGGCGTTCTTATTGCCGTGAAATCTGACCTTATTTCTGAACTGGTTCCCATAACCTACTCAGATAATATGTTGGAGTTTGTTGCGGTTCGTGTTCAAGTTCACGACTATTCTCTCTATGTATCATGCTCTTACATCCCACCCCGGTCTGACGCTACTATTTATCTACAGCACCTGTCCTTAATCCAGGGAATTCACTCAACTCTGGGTGTTAATGACCATTTAATAGCTATGGGCGATTTTAACCTTCCTTCCATATCTTGGTTGCCATCACCAGACACCAATTTTCTGGTTCCCACTGCAGCTCATGACTTAGTCCAAGGTCTTATTGACCTTTCTTTGGGCCAATTAAACTACGTCAAGAACTGTAGTGATAAAATCTTGGACCTTATCTTTGCGTCCGAGTTCGCCAACGCCCTTGTCTCAAGAATTGACCCTATCTCCTATCCTGAAGATGCTTATCATCCCACTCTGGAGATAATTCTTGAAGCGTCGTTTCCTTTACTTCCTAGTCCAGAAGTTGAACCGACAACTTTTCGCTGCTTCCGCAGAGCTAATTTCAATGGCATTAACTCCTATTTATCCCTAGCTGATTGGACTTTTTTGGATTCTCTAGACGACCCCAATAACATGGTTATGCGCTTTTACGATATTTTATATTCTGCCTTTGACATTTATGTCCCATCCTTTCCTTCACCTGATGCGTCTTACAAGCCCCCATGGTTTTCTCGTCGACTATCTTACCTTAAAAACTTGAAGTCTAGGTTTCACAAGAAATTCACAAGGACTGGGTCACAGGTGGACATTTCTAGATACTTGACAGCTCGCACAAAATTCTTAGCCCACAATTCTGAATGCTACAGAAACCACCTAAATAGGTGTAGAAATTAGTTCCAGGCTAATCCTAAGCAATTTTACGCGTTTGTAAACTCAAAACGAAGATCCCAAAATTTTCCTTCTTGTCTTCATCTCAATACTGAGTCTGCGTCTAACGAGCCTGATATAGCGAACCTGTTCCCAAAATTTTTCCAGTCTACGTACTCATCCATTGGCTACAATACAACCTCTTCGTATCCTTATTCTCTTCCACTTTCTAATTCCATTTTCATGCCCGCTATTTGCGAAGACGATGTTTTTCAGAACCTCAAGACACTAAAACCTTCCTTTTCTTCTGGTCCTGATCGCGTTCCTAGCTGTGTTTTGAGACACTGTGCTGGTGCTTTATGCCGACCTCTGTCAATTCTTTTTCAGATGTCGCTTCGTCTTTCATTTTTCCCAGAAAATTGGAAGGAATCTTTCATCATTCCCCTCCATAAAAAGGGCAGTAAATCTATTATCGAAAACTACAGAGGAATTGAAAAGCTTAGTGCTATTCCGAAGTTATTCGAACTTCTGAACACTGCGCAGCTGCAGCACCAATGTTGGTCAATTATGTCCCCCTCTCACCACGGCTTTATGAAATAAAAACAAACGTCTACAAACCTTCTAGAATTTTGTCTTGTCATTTGAAACGGTTTCAAATTAAATTTTCAAACGGACGTTATCTTCACCGATTTCAGCAAAGCTTTTGACTCGGTAAATCACCTACTGTTATTAAGAAAACTTACGTTTCTTGGTTTCCCTGCTTTATTGACTAACTGGATTGCAACATATTTATCCAACCGTAGTCAACGTGTTGCCTTTAAGCGCTCTCTCTCAAACCGGGTTTTTGTTTCTTCTGGCGTTCCTCAAGGGAGCCACCTTGGGCCACTTCTGTTCGGCCTCTTTATCAATGACTTGCCTGAAGTGGTTCTACACTCAAGTGTGATGATGTACGCAGATGACGTCAAACTTTGTTTGCCATTGACGAACTCTCATTCACACAACCTTTTGCAAACTGACCTTAATAACAAGCAATCCTGGTGCATTAATAATCTCCTCTTTCTCAACAACTCCAAATGCAAATTTATGTCATTTTACCGGAAGAATTGCCTGCTCGCCAATTACTCTATAAGTGCGTGCGATCTTGAACGCATTTATACGGTAACAGATTTCGGAGTCCCATTTAACCACACCCTTAATTTTAATGACCACATTGGTCTAATTATTAGTAAAGCTCGAGGGTTTTCGCCTTTGTTAAGCGATGGTCAAAGGAGTTTGATGATCCTTACACATCAAAACTTCTTTATATCTCACTCGTTCGCCCTATTCTTGAATATTGTTCGTGTGTGTGGTCACCTCAATATGCGAAGTATCAAGACCTTATTGAATCTGTTCAGAAACAATTCCTTTTGATCGCTCTACGTGGATTACACTGGGATCCGCATCGTCATCTTCCATCGTATGCCGATAGGCTAAGACTTTTAAGCCTCCCCACCCTAAAGGATCGTCGAACCTGCCACGGCGTTATCTTTATACTTAAGCTACTCAATGGTCAAATTTGCTCCACGTATTTATTAAGCAAATTACGTCTCGCAGTCCCTGTAAGGCCTTCTCGTCATTTTCGTCCAATAGCCCTTAACGTTTGTAAGACGAATAATGACGAGCATGATCCTTTCCGTGTTCTATTTTCCATGTACAATAAGTACTATTTTCTGTTACATGTTGAATTGTCCTACGAGTTAAATGTCCAAAATCTGTTAACTTACCTATCCTTACCTCTGCCAACCTGATGTGAGTCGGAGCACATCGTTAAAAAACACTCCCTTTTGTTGTGCAGAGGTAAGGGTACAATATAATTTTAAGAATGGCAGTTCATTGCCATTTTCTTTTATATATAAATAAATAAATAAAATCTCCTCGAGTGAATAGACGGACAAAGTAGGACTCAATATCAACGTGGACAAGACGGACCTCATTCTCTTCCCTAAAAATACAAGGTACTGCTAAGAATCCCACCAAAATCAACACAACCAGGATGACCCCGAAAGCACAAGTCAAATTCCTCGGCCCTGAGGTCAACTCCCACAAAAGCACTAGAAACAATAATAGGAGTCCATCCTCTCGATATTGACGCTCAACTGATTGCAGGAAAGGCTGCACAATGCTTGTAGCATTAGGAAACATATCGCTGGAGGAATACGGGAACTGTTTAGTTGGTCACCATCAGGAAGGCGGTAGAGCATACGCAGAGAATAGATCGCCCATGTGAGGTGGTAAGCCTGTTCGTAAACAGTCAAGCGGCGATTAGATCCATGCAATCATCAACGGTCAGTTCCAAAAATTCAAGCAGGTCCGCACTAGGTGTCCTAAGCACGACAACGTCAGTGCGGATCTAGAAGGAGAAAATGTCTAAAATATCAAAAATCATGTGCATAGAGCGCAGTCATAAACTAAGCCACTACGAACTGAATCTACCCCGGAAAGATTGCAAACTGTTGGTCGGAATACTTAAAGGTCACTGCCTGGCTCCTGCGCATGATAGCTGGGCATCATCAGCATCAAAGTACCTCATTGTCTCGTACAATTTCTGAATGTGATACAAAAAATGCAGCAAAAATCGTAAATATTTCGATGGAGTTGCTTGATTTGGTTAGAAACCCCAGAAATAGTGTGACTAAATGTCTGTGTTGCCAAGCTTATCTGCATTAACCTTTTTATTATTATTATAATTTTTTTATTATTAAAGCTAAAGTAAGGTTTCTCACTCGTGACTTCAAGTAACGAGGTACATTTTCTAGTGATGCCTCCTAGATCATACACAATGCCACTTACTTTGAACCCAATATTTTTAGCAGTATTCATTTTTTTATAAATAAGGCTTTTAAGGCATTCTCCTTTAATATTTGTTTCTGACACAAACTAGTTTAAAATAAATTTCCTTTTTTTTAAATACCCCTTATAACAAATCCGTAAATGTGGCTTCCCATTTTATTTGAGCGTTCAATTATCTTCCCATGGGAAGATTTAATGCTCTAAACCATCAATAACGTCAACTGAGGAATTGTACTTTAAATTTATTTTTTTCTTCATCACAAGTTATTATGCATTCTTTTTCAGATTCTGTCATTTCCTTTATAGTATCTTTAAGGTCTGAGAACGTACACTCTTTGTATCCCGGCTGTAATTTTTTTTTCCTGTTCCACTTTTTGAAAGACGATGGACTGGGAAGATTTAATCCCAAAGATTCTCTTAAAAACATATAGGTTGAGGTCGACCTGTAATAAATGCTCTGAGAGAACAACTTTTCGGAATTATTCCATCTCATATTTTATCCATTTTTATACCCTTGCAGGGTATTATAATTTCAGTCAGAAGTTTGCAACGCAGTGAAGGAGGCACTTCCGGCTATATAAAGTATATATATTCTTGATCAGGACCAACAGCCGAGTCGATCTAGCCATGTCGTCTGTCCGTCTGTCCGTTTCTACGTAAACTAGTCTCTCAGTTTTGAAGCTATCTAAATGAAACTTTGTAGTTAGCCTTCTATATACTCTCACTCGTATATATGCCCGAACGGGCCGGATCAGACGACTATATCATATAGCTGCCATAGGAATGATCGGAAAATTTTTACAAAAAAAAATTAATTTTTCAGTTTTCAATAAAATTGGATCAATTTTGAGATATAGTCATTTCATATTATTCTACAATTTTGTGTGAAATTTTATGAAAATTTGTAGTGGCGACTGAAGACCCTGCCAAGGAAAAATCAGCCTAGAAGGATGCTACACTTTATGTGAAGCCTAAGCCTAGCTTCGCCAGTGTTGGCGATAACGTAAAGGTGGTTAAGCGACTACGTAACAAAGCTTTAAGCAAGCTTGCACGTGCCGTAATGTAGAGCTGCATAGAGCTGAACTTAAATTTGCTCTGAAGACGAAGAAGAGCGCATTTGCCAATAAGGAAATTTTTTCAAGCAGACTTTCCGTTTCCGTGGGAGGTTTTTTTTAAATCAAGATCTAGAAGAGCATAGACGTGTCTAGTGCTCATAATTGGCAATAAAGTAGACAGTGTCAGTGAATTCCGAAAACCAAGTGTTGAAGTGGCAGCTAAAAGCTCATACTAAGAAGGTGTTAAAAGTGGAGGCAGCAAGGCAGTGAAAATTTACGCTCAGTGCCAAAAGGCGAGAAGGCCTTTCTCCGAGGGGAGACTACTTCATGTCAGTGCCAGGGCTCGGCCAGCGGCGGATTGGGCCCTGCAGCAAGGAATTTGAAACGCCGAAGAAGGGGCACCCCTAAGCAAGGGGGCATGAAGTGAAGGGGTGTTGCACCAACACCGAGGAGCAGCGCTGAGCAACAGCTGACCAACAGCGCGGATGCGCAACTGATTTGCTGGCCAGTGGCGCCGCCCAGAGAGCCGATTTTTTTTTGTTGTGCGGGAAAACTATATTATGTAACCAGGGCAATGACCCCCAGTGACCTCTAGTGACCTCAACCATGCGGGTTAGCCGCCATATTGGCTAGTAAAAATTGTAACCTCCATTAGTGAGGATCTGTGCTAGTGCCAGACTTTCATTAAATGGGTTTTTAACCCTCTAAGGCCTATTTTGCCTTCTTGGTTTTTTCCCCGATTTTCGTTGTGCTAAATTTGCGCAGAAAGACTTGTCTAAATTTTGACTCAAACCGCTGCTAACTTGTGATTAAATTAGTGAAATTATGTTCGACGTTCTTCGCCTTCTTACTGGCACTGGCCTAAGCCAAAATGATTGAAGCCACAAACATTATATGAATTTTATGCTGAATTTCAAATATTTGAATTTAATTTATAATTAATTTAGTTTTTTTTTTTTAAATTTAATTTTTACATATTTATTTACTTTAAATTAAGTTCTCTTGTTGCTTATCAAGGAAATATTATAAGAAAAATAGGGTGAACCGGCTATTCGGACTTTAACCCCTTTGTTTCAGAAAAATCGTCGAGGGAGATCGATCTTCGCCGATGGAAAATTGAGTGAGTCTTGGAAAAGCTATTCGAATGAAAACATGCAAAATGCAAAAAAATGAAGAATACTTGAAAACGTAAACAATTTGAAATGATTTAATTTGAAAGCTAATGCAACAATTGAAATTAAGCAAAGTCTAAAACTAAGAGACATGAAGTTAATTTATTTTGATAGTTAAAAAGAAAAAGAGAAAGAAATCATGAAGTAGAACATTTAATCATACAATTTAAATTTGGTTTAAACTCTTAAGAAAAAAATTATTTCTTTTGAATTTTGTTTACAAATTTTAAACACATATACATCTAACATATGCACCTCTTTAATTTTATACATTTTAATTTTAGCTTATATTTAACTTCTTTGTTAGCTTTAAGTTTTAAATTTATTAGATTAAACATGTTTTAACTTTAAAATCATGGTAGCTTAAAAAAACCGGAATTTACCGACTCGTAGGATGACTCCACGGTCGTAGGGTTCAAAAGGGATCACCAGAGCCATGCTCTTGCGGCAGGTGATCGTAGGTTGGGTGGGCACAAAGCGAGCACAACGACATCCGTGTCTCTGCAATGTATAGATTTTCTCTCTGTCTTCTCTTATCTCTACTTCCGCTTTTCTTCTGTCTTCTTTATGTGTTGTGAATTTTGTTTATCATTTCTTCTGGTTTTGTTCTAGCTTTTAATTTTGTCACAGCACGCTCAATTTCTAGTCTTTGTAATAATAATGTGTAGTCGTTGTCCGAGATCTGGGTGAGCAAGACCTCCACCCCCAAAGCCGACGAGCTAGAGCCGGAAAATAAAGCGTGCCCCAGCAGCCCAGATCCTCACCAACCCCGACGAACTATATAGTTGCACGCTACAAATTGGACGACTATATCACATAGGTGCCATACAAACGATCGTTAGATGTGGAGCAAAAATGCAAATCTGTGAATGTAAAACTGAAAATATAAAATGTATAGGTGAATGGAATGAAAGCAGGTATTACTTCATTGTTTTTTGATATTAATATATATATTTTATATTGTATGGATTCCTAGTCATCGAAGTTCTATCTGCAAGGGTATATAAACTTCGATGTGCCGAAGATAGCTTCCTTTCTTGTTTTCTTTTAAAAACATTATCTTTTCGTTTCCAGTTTAATTTTTTTTTTTCAATATCAGAAAGTAGGTTTAAATTTAAACAATTTAAGGGCGGGGAAATCGCGCCTAGATTTTTGGCAGTCGGACAGGATGTACTTGTTTCTTCCGGTTTGTGCTCTTTTTTTATCTTTCATTGTCATAAGGGCCTTCAACTGACCTAATTAACAAAAACTAAACAACAATAATGGTAAAACTCAAACCTGTGTCAGTAGCACGTAAAATAACGAACGTAAATAACGAACAAAGTTGTAATTAGGTTATTACATAATTTATTTGCTTAATTTTTACACACATTTATTAAAATTAATCTCACCGATGCAACGGATTAAAATTTATTCGATAGGAAAGCGTTTGACTATTTAATAATCTTATTAATCCGGAACCCCAAAAGGGGAAACCAACAAGTTGGCGCTCTTTTTTAGCCCGATTTTTACTCGCGCAAATCAAAACAAATTTTAATTTTAAAAATCATTTAAATACATTTTATTTTCATATCAAATACTAAAAACGCGTATTTTACATTAAATATACATACAGAATATATTAATATGTATGTATCGAACTATGTTCGTCTCCCATTAGAGCGAAGCGCGTTTCGAAGTTTACTCCAATGACGACGGCAGTACGCAGACACAGTTCATTTATAAGCTGATGCAATATTACCATTCTTGTGAAATTAGTATTTCTGACGAAATACCCAAAAATGTGTATTCGTACACAACTACGCAGTTTCGATGCGCCGACACGATCATCCTGACCCTAACACGACCTTGTGTAGAAAATAACAGCATTAGAATTTCTCTTTCCTTATTTTATTTATAAGACTGAACATTAAATAGTTTCATAACAATAGCCAATTTTGCAATCTTAATTCACAACAAATTATTATATTAACAATTTCACTAAACAGTATTGGTTTCCATTACCTTCATTTTTATCAATTCAATTCAATTTATTAATTCTTCTTCATTATTCACTCTTATTGTCACATAATCAAATGTCCCACGCGCCATGACCAAAACAAACAATATGTTTTGCATTTGTGCTTGTGCCATTTCCGTTGGCCAGCAGTTCAAGTTCGTCACCCTTCTTGGTGTACTTCACTTTCTTCTTCCATGCTCTCAATAATTTCACTCTCTCTCACTTCACTCTCTTCACCTTCTGCAATGGCCATATTACTTTCAACAATATTATTATAATCAACACACACCTGTAGCTCTTCGGGCACTTGCTCCTCTGGTAATTTTCTTAAATCCTCATGTGCATATTTATAATTTCTTTTATTGGTTAAGGACTTTAAAATGTATTTGTCACCTTCTAGAACTTTTACTATTTCAAAAGGCCCCTTGAATTTCGGACTTAGCTAAGTACAGACAAGGATCCATAACCACTTCAAGCAGATAGCTAACAAAGAATGTCTAAGCACAATAGGTCAAGGGAATGTTGGCCGAGGTACGACAAATAACGAACCTGTGAACTGCTATCCAATAGCAATCGGGGTATTAGCAGGATCACGGCAGTCACCACGGGACATTGGGCGATTGGCTCGCACGCAATATAATAATGATCAAGCAGTAGCCGATATATTTTCGCAGTTCTTTCAAACAACGTCTTCAAACTCTTCGAATTTACACCAGACTTATTCCTACGACATACCCAAATCAAACTTAATTTTCTGTCCTAGCCTAAACGAAAGCTCTATTCTTTTAGATCTTCATCGTGTCAAGCCAGTTTAGCCAGGTCCCGGCGGAATTCCTGGCTGTGTGCTTAGGTATTGTGCCGACGCTCTGTACTATCCCCTTCCGAAATTGTTAAACTTATCCTTAGAAACCTCCCACTTTCCCATTTTTTGGAGGAATAGTTTTTATTCCTCTCCACAAAAAAGCTATCATATCGGAATCCAACAATTAAAGACGAATCTGCGAACGCATTGTTGAAAAAGCGCACATTCAGTAACAATTTGTCCAAAGCTAGGCGAGTTGTAGAGAATGCATTTGGCCACTTGAAGACCGGAACGAAAAGGGCCTCGAAAACCATTTTAAAAAAAAATTAATGTTATTATTTTAATGTTATGCTTTTTGCATAAAATGTTAAATGACCATAACAGCGTTGTGCGCGTCAAGAGGCCTTCTGCATTGGACGTTGAGCCGCCTCTGCTCACCTAGCTTCCAAAGCTTGAATGCTCTTATCTCTTTGGTGTTCGCACGCCCCCGAATTTTTCCTTAGCTTATGGGTTATATTTTTCGCATGCGTCGCGGCGGATGTTTTTCAGTTTATTCGCCAGGTCCCGTCGGAGTTCCTGGCTGTGTGCTTAGGTATTGTGCCGACGCCAAGTGCTATCCCCTTCTAAAATTGTTTACCTTGTCCTTAGAAACCTCCCACTTTCCCATTATTTGGAAGGAATCGTTTATTATACCTCTCCACAAAAAAGGTAACAAATTGCAGAAAGTATAGAATCTCTAAGATGTCGGCTATCCCAAAACTTTTCGAAAACATAATTACTCCTGACTTGCAGAACCTTTGTCGATCAGTTATTTCTTTATCTTAACATGGTTTTTTTAAGCGAAAATCAACAACAACAAATCTTTTGGAGCTTTCTTCCTATATTATAAAGGGCTTCCATAATAATTTCAGGCAGATGTAATCTATTCTGATTTTAGTAAAGCATTTGACTCTGTTAACCGTTCTCTCCTCGTAAGAAAACTAGATTTAATGGGGTTTCCAAGTGATCTTCTTAATTGGATCTCAAGTTATCTGACTCAATTTATCTATTGCTCTAAGGGTTGCTTCTTCCCGCAAGAAAGCCATTTAGGACCCTTATTGTTTACATTATTTATAAATGACTTGCCCAAAGTCTTGACTAACTCCAGAGTGCTTTTGTACGCTGATGACGTCAAGCTTTGCGTGTAATACAAGGACATCGCCAGCCAGTCAGATTTACAAACAGATCTTATTTATTTTCCAACATGTTTCCGTTTATACTTATTAAACTTAAACGGCTCTAAATGCAAGCTTAAGGGCAAGCTTTGGAAAAAATTAATTCAGTTAATGATTTTGGCCTCCGCTTGGACCCTAAATTTGGCTTTATTGATCATATTTCGTCTATGGTAAATAGTCAGGGTGTGCTTGTAGTTATGAATGGTGGTCGAAGGAATTCAATGACCCCTATGTTACTAACTCTTTATTAACCTCTTTAGTACGTCCTATCTTAGAATATGGATGCTGCGCTTGGAGCCCTCAATAACGCGTCCATAGTAAACGCATCGAGTGGATTCAAAAGGACTTACTTTTCGCAAATGCAAACTAAAGATTACCTTCTTACACTAATAGATTCCTCTTAATAAACTTACCATCCTTAGTCATCCGTAGAACTATGATTGCCATTACCTTGATCTATAACCTCATTCATGGTGACGTGGAAAGTGCTGACTTTTTGAGTCAGCTCAATTTCCATGTACCAAGTAGAAATACTAGATCCTATGTTCCTTAAGTGTTACACCACTGTTCTAATATCTTATGTTGGTCTTCTAGCATAAATTTAATTGCAGCCGAGCTTATTGCTCGTTTATTATCAATTGGGGGTTGGTTGGATTTCTCCTTTTGTTGAACTATGGCTTGATTTTTCTTTTGGGCCTGAGAAAAAAAACAATTCTTCACAATGTATTTTGTTTTCATTTATTTATTTATTTATGTTCTAGGATGATAATTTCTTAAATGGCATAAAATGCCATTAAATAATTCAAACTTGTTTTAGTTTAAAACAAGTAGCTAGTTACAACTCTTTAAGAAATCCGGCTGCCGGGAAAATTCTCAGAATATGTCTATATGTTATATGTTATGTTTATATTATACTAGCTGTACCCTGCCACGTTTCTCTGTGGCATATTATGGTTAAGAGGGCACTTCTGAATACATCAAGGTTCTGGCAAAATCATCTTCCTGGCATAAGGTGAAGAAGGCAGTCAGAGTTGTCGCTGGCCGATTCAGGACTCTTTCTTGCACATTTTTTTCTGTGAAATAGACACGTTGACCGTTGGACTGCCACGTTTCTCTGTGGCATATTGTGGTTGAACGCATAAGAAATAAGTCAAACAAAAAATAATCATTTTCAAATTAATTTAATTCTGTAATACTTGTTGGTATACAATATTCTTTGTTTCTCCATTCTCCGCGTAAATATAAAGACTATTTGGTTTTCCGACTCGTGAACACGCAACATATAATTGTCCGTGTGAAAAACAATCTTCATCCAAATCCAGACCACACAACTCCAGAGATTGACCTTGAGCTTTATTTATGGTCATTGCAAACGCCAAACGAATGGGAAACTGCAATCTCTTGAACTGCAACGGTGTATCTGTCGGGATCATAGGAATCCTAGGAATGAGGACATCTTCACCTTTGAAAGGACCAGTTATGATCGTTGCTTCTACTATGTTGTTCATCAATTTCTTGACTGCGAGTCTCGTACCGTTGCAGAGTTTCGGCTGATTTATATTCCGGAGCATGATAATCGGCACACCTATTTTTAATTTCAATATGTGTGGTGGCATTCCAGGCAGATCAAGTGAGTTTAGAAATTCGGTAGGGTAATTTACTGCTTCCTCTGCTTCCACAACGGTATCTATCGACTTATATGTAATTTCGTCAGTTTCTATGCTTTTTTGGATTACATGATTGAGCTGGTAGACATCTTTGTTCTTGGCAGCGAGAATCGCTCGTCCACTGAGCCAATCGTGGTTCCTATAATTTATTCGGATATTGGGGAACACTTTTTGGATAAGTTCTTCCTTCGATGTAACTAAATTACAGAAATTCCCGGGCAATACTATTTTTCTCGACGTCTCATTGTCTGGCAGCTTTCCGTTCCCAATGTCCAGTAGCTGTCGTGAGAATACGTCGGCTGAGTCATTGTTCTGTAACTGGACACGCATATTCGTCTTCAACTGTAATGTACGTACATGTTTCCACAATATAGAATATTTCAGGCAAGCATTTATCTCGTCAGCTGGTGTCGATCGGGAAATCACAGGCAACGTTTGTCTGAAATCCCCTGCGAGCAATATTAACGCGTTCCCATGCATTGCTCTCAGCCGCTCAGTCTCTCGGAAGGAGGCCCGTTCTTCGTCAGTCATATTCGTAATCTTACGTCTTTTTGCTTCTGTATTGCGAATACAACGACCCAATCTCGACTTTTTTGGTGGCATGACTTCGTTTCTTACTGAACCTGAACAAAAAATAAAATTTTTATCTCCAATTTCTTCTTTCAATATGTTTTTAATGTTTGACAGGAAATGCTTTGATTTGCCTGTAGAGGGCGCAGTAGTAGGGGCACGGGGAAACGCTAAAAAAATAGATATATGTGGACTACCCCTAACATTTAGGGGGATGAAAAATAGATGTTGGCCGATTCTCATAGATACCGGATAAGCACAAAAAATTTCATCAAAATCGGTCAAGCCGTTTCGGAGGAGTATGGGAACGAAAACTGTGACACGAGAATTTTATATATTAGATATATTTAAAAGTAAGTCAGCAACAGCGACCTGGGGTTTTATGAGACAGACCCAGAGACCAACTGTGCATTGGAGTCGTGATATGTCAGGCCGAGTGGCGAAAGAAAAAGAAAAAAAGGCGGCAAAATGTGTTTACGCGTGTCAAAAACTTCAGCTCTCGAGTTCGATTCGAGGCTTGTGGTTTTTAATTGTAAGAAATCTGGGTAAAACAAAAACAAGTTGAAACCGACAATAAATCAAACTTGGGGGGGATTAATGCGGGACAACATAATGGGTTCCAGATATTCAGCTTGACGTCTTGTACGTTTGTCAATGCCTCTGGTAGCGTGCTAGCACGGGTCGTACCTTCTCTTCAGATGTGAAAATTTCGTTTATGAGCTTAGGTTGTCAAGATTGCAATGAGTTTTTCCCCCGAGGATTTCCGTTTTATTATATGCCTGTGATATGTTTGAAATGGATCTTCAAAATTATAAGAATCTGTATCAGTGGTCATTAAATAAAGTTGGTTTTTGAATATGTTAATGGGTGCTTCTACTGAAAATATGAGATTGTGTGATGAGCTTTCATCACTGTTTTGAGGAGGGCATTAATTTATGCCACCTATTAAGCGAATTGATTTAGCGAGGGGTTTGGTTTGTGTTGGCGTAAAATTAGTTATGTTTTAATTTGTGCGTGCTTGTGTGTGGGTTTGTTACAAAGTTTTTGCGTGGTTTTGGTTTCAAAGTAAGTGAGCGAATGAATTGAGAGAATAGATAAGCCAAACAGAAGAGCTGCGGCGGAAGAGCTTTCAAGCCGGCTTATGAGTTGGAAAGCTTCTGATTTTAAACTTGTTAATATTAAATCTGCTGCTTCTGCTCCCGACAATCACTATCGACAGTTTCTGATGAACTTATTGAGTTGATTTCTGCGGCGGCACGAGACAATGCATCTGCTACTACCTTAGCAACTCCGGGCTTGTACCTGATCTCGTGTTTAAATTCACCGGTGTATATTAATACTTTTTAATAACTATAAAGATAATGTCTTAAACTTGAAAGGACCCAAACGATTGGAAGCATTTCTCTTCCGTTTGAGGCATAACTCTCTTCAGTTTTAGATAGGGTACACAAAATAAATGTTATTGGTCTATGATTTTGATCTAATTCTACACCTATTGCATAGCTGGAAGCATCTGTAGTCGACTGGAACTCTTTTCCGAAATCTGGGTATACAAGAGTTTCATCCCTGGAGACGAGAGTATTTTTAAGTTTTTTGAATCCCAATATAGCTTCTTTGCCAAAGTTTATTGCGGTTTTGCTTGGCTTGGTCTTTTCGCCTCTTAGGAGAATGGTTAACTGTTTTGCTATTTTTGGATAATTTTTAATGAAAAGCCTCTCATGCCCAAAACGGAAGGTTCATTAACGTTTATGGTATTGGGAATTTCGTATTTGCTTCTATTTTGTTTGTTGGTTTTAACACAATTTTCTGATATTGTGTACCCCAAGAAGTTTCCTTCATTTTTGAAAAAATTGCACTTTTCTATTGGGACTCTCAGGTTTGCATTCTAAAGGGTTGAGAATACTCTCTTAACCTTTGCTGAAGACTTAAATGTCGTCCAGATTTTCCATATGTGTTCTTTCAATATTTTGTCTAAAGTATTTTCTTAAGCCATATGGAAGTCTTGTAAATTCGTATTTTCCTCAATTAAAAGCAAATGCTGTTTTTCTTTATGACCGTATCTTTTAGTGGTATGTGATGGAAACCACTCTTCAGATCTAACACCGAAAAATATTTGTTGTTCCAAGCTGTGTGATAAATTCGTCAATTTCGGGTATTGGGTACCGATCGGGACTACCCAAACTTGTGCGTTGAATGGGAATCTTGAGGGCCTTAACATGCCGTCTTTAAGCATCTTCAATATTTGCTTTTCTACCTCTTGTCTTAACGATGTTGGGTATGGGTAGTGTTTTCCATACACATTAACATTTTGTTTTTTAACATTTCTGGTCTTTTCCCTACATAATTATTGATTCTCGGTTCTTTCATATAATTTATATGACGCAAACGGACTGATTGATCAACCTCCCTAGTTACTGGTTTCGGTTGTGGTCGTGAGGGAATGGTTGGTGCGCCGTAATGTGGTACCTGTTTTGCAAAATCTGCTTATATGGTTTGGGTTGGTTAGACTGGGCAAGTGGAGTTTTTCCAATTGTGGGTGTTATTTGCGAATGATTCGTGGTATTAGTGTGTGTTTAAGATTTGCTTTGATGGTAATGTTGGTAGCAAATGAAGGTCGTGCCCTAAGTCATGCGTTCTTTAATGGCTAACAATTGTGATAGGTTGCCGTCCAGACGTGTGACAAAGGTATCCAATGCCTTTTCTCAGTACAAGACAGTCAAGGAATTCACAGTTTCTTTCTAGACATCAAGGTTGCCAATTTGATTTGGCTTTTCGAGATTGCTGTCCAGTCCAGTCCACTTATTTCCATGATGAGTATTCGATTTTGTTTCCCGAAAAATCTTTAAGCGATCGGACAATATCTGGTAATTTATCAAACTCAGTAAGATTGTGTGCAAACTTAATTTAATGATCTTTATATTTCGAGAAGTCCTTATGAGGATTCGGTATTTCCTTTACTAAGCTACCGAGATTTGCCTCTACAAAATTGTTTATTTTTTCCTCAATCTCACTCTTGGTCATAATTCGTACGTTTAGTCGTGTGCTGGTTTTCGAAGAAGGTTCTGTAAGGTTTGAGAGTCTGTCGTCTAAGTCTTGTTCGGTCATTTTGATATATGAACAATTGATAAAAAGATTTTGGTTTTGATATTAGTTACTTAGAAGTCGAAGGTTGAATCTTAGATAATTAGTAAATAATTCGAATTTTTTTTTAACATTCACCGGCTGTTCCGTTTGAACGGGTACTAAAGGTATCACAGCGGTAACTGATGGCCTGGTCGTTCCACTAGGTACAAGTCCTTTAAATAGGAGTAGCGACACTTTTCGCACTCCCAGTTCGCGTTGTTTGGTTTTCACTATTTAGTTCTTAGACGGAGTTATTTTGACGAAATGTCGGGATTTTTATACCGATCGACGCGAGACGCCAGTTAAAGATTATTAATTATTTTTTAATTTAAAAACTAAACTTCTTTGAAGGGAGTTGGATTAATAACTAAATTTGCTTAAGCTTAACAATCGTTTATAAGGGCTACGCGGTGCTCCATCGCTGTCACCGTCTCTGCTCCCGTCTACGCTTCCGCTGACTTTTTTTGTTCTTCCGCTGACGTTCCTTGTTATTATTGGCTGCTTATGACGTTTTGTAAATATTGGCCGTTTCTAATTACAATTGGTCAATGCATTGATTTCCCAACTGGAGATGCCCTGATTTGTTCATCCGGTTGCGCCACATGTACTGAGCTAGCATCTTCTTAGTCAACGATTGTGGGAACTAGGTTTTTAACTCATATATATATGCAGCGAAATACTAAAACGTTTGATGGCTTTAGAAGATTCTTTATGGTGCACTTTTAGTATTCGCAGAGCAGGGAGCGAAAAAGAATAAACATTTTAATATAACATGTTGTTCCCTACCTACTTGCCTCTCGCTCTTTTTTGTAGCTCCTCATAAGCAATAATGTGCAGAAAATACGAATTCAGAAGTTTAGATGATACACTTTATATAATTATTTTAGTAGAGGCAAATACAATATTTTGGGTTTTGGTCTTTATACTAATTTGCAAGGAAAATGAGAAAATTGAAGAAATATTTTAATTAGAAAGACGTAGGCCAGTAAAAACAAAATGAGACTGCGCTGCAGCTCGTCTTGCCAATCTGAGAGATCCCGATACACTTGGCTTGAATTATTAAACGCCAGGCATTTGTCAGGTCGATATCATGTGCAATGTTGGATCGCAATGGATTTTGGCCAGCCCTGTCTGGGACTAATCCGATGGGTACGCTGTAGGAATATATAGGTATGGCCACTGATGCCAACTTGTTCTTTCGTGAACCGGACACCGATCCATCCGTATCCAATAATCCGAGTTCCGTGTAGGTATTCCCGATTTCTATCTTATTAAGACTTCTGGGCGAGATCCAAAGGAGACGCCAGCGCGAGAATTCAATAACCACCTTCCAGCAAAATTCCAGCCGTTTCACTTTTGAACTTTAACGCATTGCAATATATAAATTGTCATCATCACTGTAGTTCTCAGTGGGATCATATTGGAATGCCAATCGATTGAATGATGCCAATGATCTTCGTGTCCTCACGCGTTGTCTCAATAGGTCATTTTCTCTTATTATGTTTTGTCTCTCTTCGCTTAAGTTCTGCGAATACACTTGTTGATGATGATGTTCGTTCGCACGTCGTCCTTTTGGACTAAAACCTCAAATGCACGATCCACATATTTAATACAATTCAACTTTCCACACTTTATTTATTTATTTGTTTCCAATTAAAGTGTTAGGAAACGACTACTTGATATATTGGTTTGTAGTAAATTATATATATCAGCGATGGATTTCCCGCTTTTCTGTAGAACGGGATAAAAGTATCCCATGTACGTCTCTTGGCTCTAAGGTACCTCCGTACCTATTTTCACCCAAAACTGTTTTGCCGATCTTGACTGGTGTAACTTACACGACCTTCTTTTATATCTATATATATGTCGCCTCATAACATGAAAACGGCTTGACCGATTTGGCAATTTTTTTCTTTTTGTAGTTTTCTAATACTCTGTAGAAGGTTCTTACGGAAACAAATATTAATAAAATCTCTCAGAAAGAATGAAAAAAATAGATTTAATTTGCATATAAAAACGCGCGTAACGAATGTCAACGTTATTCAATTAAAAAAAAATCTGTGGTAATCTGTGACACCACATATATAACCATTTCAGATTCAAGGGAAAATAGCTGGCGACTTAAAGAATTACAAATCAATTGAATACTAATGCAGATGAATTTGTCAATTATCCAACAGAATTTTTAAATTCGCTGGCATTGGCCGGCTTACTACATCATAATGTAGAATTAAAAATCGGATCAGTAATTATTATATTACGGAACATATAGAAGCCACGTCTGTGTAATGGCACCCGGCTTGCGGTGAAGAAATTATTGAACAACGTCATCGAAGCCACAATTTTGAAAGGAAAGTACAAAGGCGAAGCTGTTTTAATCCCACAAATCCCTATGATACCAAACGACATGCCATTCAGCTCTAAACGATTACTGTTTCCAGTGCGGCTTGTATTTGCAATGTCAAAAAATAAATCGCAAGGCCATTCGCTAAGTGTATGTGGCATCAACCTAGAAAATCCATCCATCCATCCATTTTCACATGGCCAATTACATGTCGCCTGTTCCCGTGTCGAAAAACCATCAACATTATTTATTTACGAGCCAGAACTTAAAGCTAACAAGAAAGGAAGCTAACTTCGGCACGCCGAAGTTTATATACCCTTGCATATAGAACTTCTATGAATAAAAAACCATACAATATAAATGATATATATTTGTGTTAAAAAAACAATGAAGTAATACCTGCTTTCATTGTATTCACCTATACATATTATATTTGCAGTTTTACATTCACAGATTTGCATTTCTCCTCTACATCAAACGATCGTTTGTATGGCACCTATATGATATAATAGTCCGATTTTCATGAAATTCGACACAAAATTTAAGACTAATATAAAATGCCTATACCTAAAATTTGATGAAAATTAGTTGAAAACTGAAAAGGTTATAAATTTAATTGAATTAATTTCTCGATCGTTCCTATGGGAGCTATATGATATATTAGTCCGATTTTCATAAAATTTTATGCAAAATTGTAGAGTATAGAAAAATGGCTATATCTCAAATTTGATCCAATTCTATTGAAAACTGAAAAAGTTAACAATTTTTTTGTAAAAATTTTCCGATCATTCCTATGGCAGCTATATGATATAGTCGTCCGATCCGGCCCGTTCCGACATATATACGAGTGAGAGTATATAGAAGGCTAACTACAAAGTTTCATTCAGATAGCTTGAAAACTGAGAGACTAGTTTGCGTAAAAACGGACAGACGGACAGACAGACAGACGGACAGAAGGACAGACGGACAGACGGACATGGCTAGATCGACTCGGCTGTTGATCCTGATCAAGAATATATATACTTTATATAGTCGGAGGTGCCTCCTTCACTGCGTTGCAAACTTCTGACTGAAATTATAATACCCTGGAAGGGTATAAAAATATAGTTTATCAAAAAGCATAAAAATGGAGAGAAGCAGTGAACGGTATAGAGGCTATTAGTTGCTTCCTAGAGTGCGCGTGATGTTGAGCTCAGTGTTTACTACAAAATGCAAAATTGTGATTTGTAGAAATATAAGTGAATTTGAACCCTTTAGAATATGTACTACTATAAAAATATATATGTTGTTTTTTATTTAATAAAAATAAGTAAAGTCCTCAGGTGTGGCGAGACCAGGGAAATAGGGATTCAGTTTTATATGGAGGATATTATAGATTCCAGTTCAAATTGAGTAGGTACTCATACAAAAGATAGGTCAGCTATACAAAATAAAGTAGTGCATCAATGCTACGCTAACGCGCAAAGTTCGCCGGGTCAGCTAGTATATAGATATAAATTGCGTTCTTCGATAATATCTGCCCCAAATGACATAATTTGGAAACAACCATTGTATTTTTGAGTGTGTGCAAGAAAATCGCGTGATTCTTGTGTTTCGCCACAAAGCAATGAATACAATGGCTCATGTGGCGGAGTCAACGACGCCAATTTCACTTTACCATTAATCCAGCCATTTCTCCGGAAAACTTTAATGCGCCAGAATACTCACAAACAACGTCCTTGCTAGGATGCAAGTTGTAATCATTGTTGCATCGTATCGAAACGCTGCTCGATTCAAATCAGCACTTGATAAATATATTGTTCTGCGTCGCAAATTATCTTTTTATTGACCTCTGTTGTTTGCTCGACGATTCCGCAATGCCAACCGATCTGTTTCACGGGCTGCTTCACTTTGCTCTCGTGATTGAGAAGCACGAAGTCGAGCCATACAAGAAGAACGGCTCCTTCGCTAGCCTGCATCAGCCACCCGCGTAGGGACGGACCTAAGCGTTTAAGCGAGGGAAAGAAAGCAAAGGCGCAGTTTAAAGCTGCCCTTCGCATCCAGAGTCGGCTCCATACAAAAGTTACTCTATCCGAAGAGGAGAAGGTAAAGCTTACCTGGGCCGGGCAAGGGTTCGAAGAGAGCAGACTGCACTTTGCCAAACATGACCTGAATGGGTGGTTTCGCCAACAGGGTGGAGGAGATGCTTGCCACCACAGGACAATGCTCCGACGAGAGTGCTATAAAGGAGACTCCGGGGAGCAAGCGGCCACGCGGGCCCAGGAAAGCACGCCCGAGTGGTGTTGAGCCCTGTACCCCTGTCCCTCAGGGTGCTGCAGCTCAATCTCCATAAGATCAAGATCGCATCGGTGGAACTCATTACCATGGAGCAAGGGTCCGTCGATGTAGCCCGAGAGCCATGGATTGCCTCGGGCAATGCCATCGCCGGACTAAAGTCCTCAAAGTACAACACATTCTGGCCACCATCGGTGAGCAGGAACAGAACCGCCGTAATCGAACGGAAAAGTCTTCAAGCTTACATTATGTCTTAATACAGCTCGGACTGACTGTATTGATGCTAGAAAGCAAGAAGAAGCGCCTTCTGGTATCTTCCTGCAACATGGTTCAGTATTCCCCCGGAGTACTAAGTGAGGAAAGTTCAAAAAGTCAATCACTATTAAACTCGCGACTTGTCCGGGCGCAGTAACATCCGAGAAACAAAGTTCCTAGGGACCCTATCCAAGAACTTACTAGGCGAGTACCACTCATCATGTCCGATGTCAAGAACCAAGAAGAGGACCAGGCCAGCCTGGGGGAACAGGGATCTTTCGCTCCAACGCAATAACTTCAGAGAATTTTTCAAAATCGCCAAACAGTTCAAGGATGATATAATCATCGATGAATATGAAATCCTACTAACTTCTGCTCTAATATAGAAACGGCCCCAGAAACGGCTAGTCTCCGAAAGTTGCTTTCGAAGCAATCCCCTATACAGGGTCAGCTCGAACGGACACTGAACTGAGGGCAGCCAAGAGGCCCTAACAAAACTAATGCACGCGCACTACCCAGATGGCACAGATGTTACCGATGCCAACGAGCACCAAGTTGCTAGCAACTAGAGAAGCGCATCTCCAAACAGATCTAATATTCTCTGGAAAAATCCACTGCGCAGTGGACTCCTTCGCAAGGATTAAAACTCCAGGACTATATGGAATATTCCCAGCCATGTTCCAGGTGACCAAAGAAGTCATCACCCCAAGGTTACACGAAATATACACTGCTTGTCGAAGCGCGGGCTGTATCCCGATCCAATGGAGGACTAAAGCAGGAAAAAGCAGCCACGTGAGTTCCAAGGACTGCAGGCCATTAAGCCTCAACTCATTCTTGCTCAAGACGCTAAAAAAGCTGCTGGACCTATAAATCAGAAAACGATATTGTCAACCAACCAATGCATACACAAAAGGAAAATCAATGGTGGCGGCGCTACATTCGTTAAAGGCCACCATTGAGAGAGCCCTTCACAATAAGGAATATGCGCTCGGAGCCTTAATAAATTTATCTAGGGCATTCCACAACGAAATCACATATGCAATAATGGATCGCCTAGGAGCGACCAACACGCACCCCGCCATCAGCTTTTGGATAGGAAATCTACTAAGTTGCAGACGAGTATAATCAGATTGGGGCACCGCTTCCATGGTGAAAGGAGCGCACAGAGGCACGCCGCAAGAAGGAGTCTTATAGTTCCTCCTACGGCATCTAGTGGTTGAAGACCTAACCAGGAGGTTTGAGAGGAAGGCCGCGAAGATAACAGCCTATTCTGAGTACATAAGCATAATTAGCACGAGAGTCTGTCGATCGACCCTTAGCTTGATTGTGGAATCAACAATCTTTAAAAGTGAAACCACTCTTTTTACAAGTTCTGCGAAATTTTTGAAGGGAAAAATGTGGCGGTCAAACTTTGTTGACCCGGCTCCTTTGAAACAAGTTCAACATTTGATGCTTGGTTTTTGATTAATATTTGTTTCAAAGCGATTAGCATGTAGTTATTCTAGCGGTGGCGCCTTTTTTTGACAGCTCGCAAAGGACATCAATCTGGAATACCTGTACAAGGAACTCGGATGATTCGACCGGGTGGATCGGCGACCGCTTCATGAAAAAATCTGGAGCATCGGGATCCCTCAGTTCGTCATGACGAGCTTTGGAGCTGTACCACTTTGTCCTTGTTGGCTACATCTTTCTAAATTATATTTATCTTCAAGATTCCCCTCTTTCTTACAATTTAATATATTTCCAAAAACCTGAAATATTGTATTTCTCTTTACTAATTAATTTATTTACTCTATAATTATTAACTGTATTAACTCTTCTGACATTGACTTTGCCTCTACTGTCAAGAGCAGACGTCTACTTCTCCAAATGCTAAACAGAATAAAATAAAAATAATAAATACAAGTAAAAACCTGCCAAAACTACCAACAACCGCAAGTACAAATGCAAGTGCAAGTACAAGTACAAGTCAGAGTCGTAGGGATGGGGGACCCCCCGACCCCGACCAAGCAAATGCTGTAACAACTGGACAGCTCCTGAAATCCCCAGGACCTAAATATCTAATTGTCTCCAGATCTGCCCGGCCTTGACCTCAACAACGTCAACCCTTTCCTCATTAAAAAACAAATTGATTTTACCTGTGGTGGATAAATTGAAGAGTGCAAGAAACTCCGCAACGGATCACTACTCATAAAAACAAAAACAAATGTTCAAGCGTTGAAACTCATGCAGCTCAAAACTTTCGCTCCTACCATAAACGTCACAGTCACACTACACAGCTTTCTTAACTGCACCAAAGGTGTAATATACTCGAACGACTTAAGAGGAATTGAAGAGAACATCATAATACAAGAACTAGTGGCACAACAAGTAACTGACGTACGGAAGATATTAAAACGATACAACAGCACAACCTTCCCGACTACATCATGATTGGCTACCAGAGAACAGCGGTCATGACCTATATCCCTCTGCCGCTAAGATGTAACAATTGCTATAAATTCGGCCACCTTAACAAATTCTGCAATAACAACAAAATTTGTTACAACTGCGGATCACTGCAATACCTAGACCCATCTACAAACGAAAAATGCACAAGACCCCAGAAATGCACCAATTGTAACGAAGAGCAACAACAAACAAGCCCACACAACTCCTCTAGCAGAAAATGCCCAGTGATCCTCACGCAACAAGAGCTTCAAGCCATAAAAACGACACACAAATGCGACAACAAAACAGCCCACGCAATCCTCAAGGCCCGCACCTCAGATAACACACCGCACTCCTACTCATCTGTCATCAAGAACCAAAATTCCCAGCAAAGCCGGAACGCAGATGGACCTCAACAACTCAAAGGACCCGAACCCAACAACCACGAAATAACCAGATCACCACCTATATCATACGCCGACATCTACCCCAGCTCCAGTAACAACTTAACCAATAAGATAACACCCTCCACAACCACTAAATCCTCAAACAAATCCATACAAATCCTACCCCTAAACACACCTAAAAGATTACTTGCTTCCATGAAAAAAGATGCTAAAAAACCTAAACCAAACACCAAAAAGAACTCTGACGCATCTAGCGACTCAGGGGAAATGGACACATTTTAATCAAAAACAAATCAAACAACTAACCAAAACATGTTAAATATTATACAATGGAATATCAAAGGCTACAGAAACAACTACCCAGAATTACAAATCCTCATTAAGCATCACCACCCCCAAATCATAGCACTCCAAGAAACCCACCTCACCAATACATCTTCCCTACCAATCCCCATAAACTTCTCCCTATACTGCAGTGACAGCACCAACGCTTTCGGAGGAGCAGCACTATTGGTGCATAACTCCATCTCACACTCCAATAAAACCCTCAGCCCAGACCTTGAAGCCACTTGCGTCACAATTAATTCAACATCAAAAACTTAGAAAATGTTGTAACCCCTACATCCCCCTCTACTATCGTACTAGGGGATTTTAACAGCTGGCATCCATATTGGGGCTCCCCTAGATCCAACTCCAGAGGCAACACAATAGCTAAATTCCTTGACAGATCCGACTACACATTACTAAATGACAAATCTCCAACCCACTATTCGACACACAACACATTTACGCACATCGACCTTTCTCTCGCCACAGCCAATATCGCCCCAGAGATCTATTGGAAGGTCCTCAATGATCTACACGGAAGTGACCACTTCCCTATTCTAATCTCAATGTTCCCTACACATTCATCCTTGAACCTCACATCCAACCCCTCCTTCAATCTTAAAAATGCCAATTGGGACCTCTTTAGTACTCATATTTACGTCTCTGTGGAATGTACCCTTCCAAACACATACATAGCATTCACAACCCCTCCACTCAAACAACTCCTGTAGATCCAACCGAAATAAGCAACACACTAGGAGACCTACGGTCAGAAGAGGCAAAGGACTCCAACTTCCCCGCTGTCGACGATCGAATATTGTAATCGATAGGCGTAGTTAGTATATTAAGAATAACCTAAAAAATACTGATGGATTTTGAGCCCAAGAGAAAACGGGCATATTTTTATCGCTAAGTTAACCGCCAAAATTGAGCGTCTTATTGTCGTGCGAAAATTAGGAGGACTCACTGCGAATAAAACGACGTACAAACTTCACATCTAATTGTCGGCCTCGGGCCAGGAGGCTTCCCTATTGTTTGGCGGGAACCAGAGATGTGGAGCCGTTAAAGGCAAATCCAAGTGAAGCACGACACCTGCCGAATTCCGCACTAAGAAAACTCTCCTTACACCACCCTGTCCCTACCCCTTATCCCCTACAGGCTTGACATTGAAAAAAAACATTACACTTATTGAACTTAAAGCAGCCATAAACTCTCTAAAAGGACACACACCTGGCCTAGACCGCATCTCTTATCCTATGATTAAAAATGCACCCATCTCCTATAAGCTTCGAATCCTCCACCACTTCAACAACATCCTAGACTCCCACATCCCCCAATCCTATAAAATCAGCTTCGTACTACCCATCCTCAAGCCCAATAAACCCCAAACCAACCCCAACTCCTACCGCCCCATCTCACTCAACCCTTGCATGGCCAAAGTTCTCGACAAAATCCTGCTAAAAACTACCCATCCAAAAAATACAACCCAGAAATAATCATAAAAGGCACAAACACATCCCTATCCCACTACAACAAAAACACTACACCCCCTATAACCTTCCACCAACTTTTCCACTCTATAAAAAACTCCCTCCCCTCTTCTGTCTTCACAAGCGAAGCTATAGCCATACTAGAAGCGGTACAATTCTGCTAGAAAAATTCAGGGAAGTTCGCTATATGCTCTGATTCCCTATCTTCCTTAAGAGCCATAACCAACTCCAACAACCACTCCTACTACCCCAGCGCAATCAGAAACATAATAACCAAACTCTTCCCCAAAATTATACTTATCTGGATCACAAGCCACATAGGCATAAAAGGGAATGAGAGAGCGAACAGAACAGCCAAGGAAGCTTACAATTGTCCACTCACTCCTACCAAAAACTTCAACTCCAAAGATATCACACAACACCTCAAAAATTACTACAGTCACATAGAAAAAGATCTGCAAAACCAATGCAACCATTGGTACAAACATATTGCACTCAACACCACTTCAAACTACTCCCTCAAAACCACAAACCTTAGCAGACAACAACAAATAATAATCAATAGACTACGTCTAGGCCACACACAAATCACAAACGCCCACTATATTAATAGAACAATACAAAACACTTGCCCTTTATGCAATAATGCCACAATAGATATAAAACACATATTAATCGACTGCACTGCACTTTCCCAACACAGGACCTCATCCTTCTCCCACGAAAACCCAACTCAACTCCTCGCAAACCCAACAACAGAAAACTCAATGAAAATCCTCTCCTTTCTCCACAAAGCCAACCTCACCCACAAAATCTAGCCTTTAAGTCCTTTGTATAATATTTAAATCTGTATATGGGCAATTCTCTGGTGTCGAATGCGACATTCGTACGCATTCAAACTAAAAAAATACATGTGCCAAGACTTTATTTTAATTTTATAAAAATTAAAACGTATAGCTCTTGGTTAGCACTATAATTGGTGCTAAGGTCGATTTTTAACCCTTGTTTGTTTTCAAGATATTCACTAAAAAGTACTGCGTTCGCACGCGACAAAAATAGAAGTAGAAGCAAAAAACCAGTGATTAAGCTCTGATTTCAGCGAAACCTGATGAAAAATTGTAGTACAATAAATTTTAATGAACTACGCAATGAATTCTCTTAATAATGTATTTGGATTTAAAAATATTAAGTAGTTATTTTTTAAATTCAATTTTAGTCCCGGTCGCACGCGACAGTTTGGAAAACGATAATTCAAACTAAGACTGTGAGAAAAATGGTGATTGGATTTTCTATATGATATTAGAAAACAAAAGTCAAAGCAAAATGCTTTTGTTAAGAGATTGACATCAAAACAAAACATGCCATTTTGTATGACTTTTTTTTGATAAAAACAACATTTTTTGCGTTTGCGCGTATTTGACATCGATTTTTTTAAAATTTATTTTAGAAAGTGAAAAATTCTCTTAGTCTTGATCATCCTGACCAATTTTGTATGTAATCATGTTAAAAATACTCGTTTATAAGCAATTTTAAGTTTTTGGCCGCGGTTGACCTTTCTGGAGAATTGCCCATATATTTAATCGAGCGGTAGGCCACAGCAGCCAATGCTCAATATCCTATGTTAGCCTTTAGTTTACAACCAACCGCTAGCTTTATATAAATAAATAAATAAACTCTTCTGAACTTCTAAATTTATCTTTGCCGCACATTTTTCATGGCGGGATCTATTACATTAAATATAATTTGTAAAGGAGCTGGAAATGAGAGCGAGAGGCAAATGGTCGTTTTGTGAAAAATCATAAGCAGCAATTTTATAATGAAATCTCTAATTAGTAAAGAAGAGCCATACTAGAATTAGAGATTAATATTATAAAAAAGTAAACAAACAACAAATGTTGAACGTGTCTAAGATTTCAAAAGTGACGTCACAACAGAGTATGACCGCAACAAACTCCAAAAATATCGAAGAACAAGTGAAAAAAACGGTTAAACTTCAAAAGAAATAACATTTTTCCGTATCTGCTATTGTTAACATCTGAACATCTTATTCGCACATTATTATTTATGGCGGGATCTATAATTTCAAATATGTGAAGGAGCTGCAAATAAGAGCTAAAGGTTGAGAACAGACTGTTTTTATTCTTTCTCGCGCTCCGCTCTGGAAGTACCAAAAGTGAAGCGTCAGGAATCTCCTAACGCCGTCCAACTTTCTAGTATTATTAGCTCTCGGTCTCACAGCTTTAAAACGTGTTTTACTCTCACCGTTCCTTACTTTAAAAAAAGCCTTCCGCTGCAAAACAGTTTTATCAACTTCGACCGTACTTTATTCATATGGTCTATTTTTTTTTTCTATACTTGACTATTTTTAAGGTCATAGGAGTAGGAACCACTTAAAGTAGCAGAAGCTAAGTATTTTGGCTATTTTAAAATGTAATGTTGCTAATTGTAAAAAATCAATGATAAAGCCTAGTACTAACATAAGATACAAACTTAGTTTGCAGCAAATAAAATAAAACAAATAACAAATTAAAATAAAATTCCAACATCCAATCCGTCCTTCTCGTCAACTTTTATATGACTCTTCCGAATCGCAAAACAGGTAACTTTGTCTTGCAGAAATGAAAAGTAAAAGCCTTTCTTACATCAAATCGGATCTTTCCAAAAGGAAACAAATATTTTACTCATTGTGATATTTATGTTCATTTCGCATCATTAATCTGGCACTTAATTATTTTATGAATATTTTTTTCTGCCCTCACCTCAGATTTGACAAACAATAAATTTGCACTCGGGAACAAACAAATTGGGTTTGGTTGCTAAGATTTTCAGATAGTTGGGTTTAAGAGACACTAGAAAACATTCAGCTTAAATATATATATATGTATATATATATATATATGTATATAATTTATAATTTTATTAAGTAAATACGTTAAGAGCATAATAATAAATTTTAACCAATCAAACCACCCTTTTTACACAAAAAAAAAAATAAATTAAATAAGAAATTGCTGTCTCGCATTTCCGGCTTTTTTTTTAACAAACTATAGGTAGGTACGTGGTGAGACCAATCTTGACCCTCCAAATAGAGCTGGGGTCCGATTTGATTCAAAACCTCTGTTCCTGGTTATACATATGTAGCTTTGCACCATCCCGAATCATTTAGAAAAGTAAGGATGGCTGCAATCTTGCGCTTCCCCAGTTCTGCCAGCGATCCTATCGCTGATATCGTTCTTGTTCTGGGATTTTAATTCTTGTGAGCGTTTTTTTGTCGAAGTTTGGCCAACATAGTTTCGCTCTTCTATATTGGGTTATCCTTCACCGTTTCCTGTTGGCGGAAATTAAAATGAATTCGGTCGGATTTGATGTTGGAAAATTATGGATGTACATATGTATGTATGTAGTAGACAACAATGGAGGTGGAGAGGCAAATAACCGGAGATTCCAACACCATCGCCGCCCAATAAAAGTTAATTTTTGTAATTAAAATGTTTCTTGTGAGTTTAATCTCATATAATTGGCCTTGTCATTACCGCATAAATTAAATTACAAGATTAATTGTCTAGAAAAGTTTTTCATTGGAGCAATGTTTGTATTTTTTGAGGCAAATGCCTCTATCATGGCTTTTGAATCGTGTACATACGTACACGATGTACATATGTACATATGTATGTATATATAACTCGTTTATTTCGCTTAGAAAAATTTGTGTTGCTCGCAACATTTAGTTTGTTCGCAACATTTAACTTCTTTAAGTCCCTGAGAAAGCAAAAAATAAAAGGTTATTTCCCTTTTTTATATGAAGTTTAGCCGTAAACCAAATTTATATATTTTGTTAGTACTAGGCTTTAAAAGTGAGCTGCCACTGTAATTGGTCGCAAACATACATATATATGTACATATTTATATACATACATACGTATATGTATTATGTATATGTAAGTAATAAAGGGTTTCTTAAACACAGTAAATAATCATACCAAGTTGCGTGCAACATGTTGCACAACATTGTATTGAAAATAATTTTTTCAGCTAGTGGTGGTGGTTGCATGTCTGTATATAAAAAAATTAGGCGTGCGTTTGGTGACCACGAAAGACTTCAATGCCGAACAAGTTCTTTAGTTATTTACAAATTGTTGTTGAAGGTGGTATACAACGTTGTCGCGATTTACTTTAGTTTCGAGGTTGATACGGTTGTGGAACATACGTATGAATAATGTACAAACTCGTTTTTATTTCTTATGTATGTATGTACATGCATTTATTGTCATAATCATCCGGAATGGAAAAAATTATTTAACAGTGCTGTGAGCGTTTCAATAAGACGTTTAAACGATCTTAAGCAAATCTTTATATCATTTTTAAAGCATTTTTAGATATTTAGATATACATATATTTTATACATACAAAACTACTTCTACACATGAATTTGTTATTCAGATCATATCAATATAAAGGAGCCTGTTTTTGTGCAACCCTAAAACCATAAGATTCGAAATAAACAGATACATGACCATATGTATGTATGCATATACGAATGCAATCCTTTCGCTTACATCTGCAGATATGTACATATATCGACATACAAACATACATATTTATGTGTATGTATTTATGTGTCACGAATTAAAGTTATTTTCGTCTAAGGTTTTAACGGTTTACTAAAAGATACCGAATGGGTGGGTTTAATCATTATAATTTTTTACAAGCCCAATAATAAGACAAAGATAAATAGACATAACATATAATAAATATTTACATATACAGCTGTTCTTTTGCTGTATACAAACTTATACATTTGTATATTATGTATTTGTGTAAATATTTGCATATGTATAGAGATTTTATATTGTGTATTACGTTTTTCAATGCAGAAAAAATGCATGAACATTGTATGCTTTTGCATGATTTGTATGTTTGTACCTTGATATTTCTGTTAATATATATGTATGTATATATGTACATATACATACATATATGTACATATACAAAGTGTAAGTGCGCGTGTGCCTGTGTACAGCCAGGATTTTTGTTCGTACTGTCTCATGTAGTAAATATGTATTTAGTGGCGGGAAAACCATAATGTTCATTTATTATATACATACATATATATATATATATATATATATATATATATGTTTGTACATATATATTATGTATAACTCATTTTTAAATTAGTAATATAAAAGTGCATTTATGTATATGTATATGGACTTCAGCCGACTTTGGGTAGGACCCACCGTTTATGTAAAGTTCTCATTCGCTTTTATTCATGCGTGAGCGGGGTAATTCATGATGCCGACGACGCTGCTCGACTCATGATCAAATTCACCCTTACCGCTCGTGGGGTAGTTCATGATGCCGCCGTCGCTTTTCGGCTCATGATCAAATTCATCATGAGCGGTATGGATAAAATTAAGGAAAATTAAGGAAAAATTAAAAAAAAAAAAATTCTATGAAGTTTTGCTTTTTTTACTTGCTGTTTTGATTGTAGTAAATCTTTGAACCATACTCACAAAATTTTTTTTTTTAGTATTATATACACATGTGCATATCGCGTGTGAGAGGGACAAAAACTAGAAACCCCTTTAGGACATTTATTTTTTTGCTCGCTTGATATTTGTCTTTGTCTTCCCGAAGCGATCGTGGCGCTTGGCTCAGGGGCTAGATCATCTGCCTTCCAAACAGGTTAGCGCGAGTTCAACTCCCGTGCACGGCAAACATTTTCATAATTTATTTTTTAATTTGTTAATTCAATGAATTCTTTAAATTAAAAATTATTGTTCTACTTAAAGATCGCCCAACAAAATTAAAATGAATCAATAACTGTGGTTAAATAAGATAATATAATTGAAAATATTTATTTTTTAATTTGTTAATTCAATGAATTCTTTAAATTAAAAATTATTGTTCTACTTAAAGATCGAACAACAAAATTAAAATGAATCAATAACTGTGGTTAAATAAGATAATATAATTGATGAGTTTTTGGTTTTTTCTTATGGGCGCACTTCGCGTTAAAAAAAATATCCCGAAAGGGAAATCTTCCTGAGCAATCAGCACAGAATCCTACATTCAACGGAGCAGCGTTCGATTCATGTACATGAATGCCGCGCTTGCCGCTTTGCTGGACTGGGGACCATGCATAAGGCCATCCCTGCTCGACATAGTTTTCTATCCAGAATCGTTCACCGCATGAAACAAAGCCCGACTGGGATTTTTTTCTCGGTACCAACCTTTTAATCTGTGGCAAAAAATATACATACATAAGAACATACAGTCAGCTTAACATTTATTCGGACGCTCTGTATTACAAAGTTCAGCTGACTATTTGTCTGAACTTACATCATTTTAACAACTTTTTTTGTACATACTAAGCACATGTGTATGTATGTATTTATGTAATTTTTACTTGTAAATTCAACAAGTTTTTAAAGATCATTACAGCATTGCGATTTTGGATAGCGGCTTGCTCCGTTTTGTTATTTGCGACTTTTAATGCATGTTGCCTAGTTTTTGTTTCTCAGTAAAATAGTAAAAAATTAACAAGCAAAATGTTGTACCATTTTACTAAGAAACAAAAACAAGATTATTTATTTGATTAGAGTGTGTCAAGAAGCTGTTTACACACTGAAAGTTAAAAAATATTTATTGACTTTGTATCTCTAAAACGGGAAAGAGCCCATGCCAGTGTTTGTTTACGTTCTTACATACATACATAAATACATGTATATACTGTCAAGTCCTTTCCCTGCAGTACCACATGTCATCAATAGGCCACTGTCATCAACGTGCGTACTTCTACCGAGGCGACGCTCTGCCGACTGCGACTTCTACCGAGTCGACGGTCTGCCCTCGATACAGTTACGACGGTAGTCCAGACGGCAGTACCATGGCTCGGCCGTTGATGAGTGTTGATGAATTTATTGATGAATCATCGATGAATAGTTGATGAATGTTGATTAATTTGTTGTTTATTGTTATTTGTTAATGAATTGTTGTTTATGATAGCCTAGAACATACCCATTTTAAATTTATCAACAATTTATATGGCCATTAAACGATGAATCACCAACAACACCGTCTTGACTTTTGATGAATCGTTGCTTAAATACTGATGAATGGTACTGCAGGGTTATTATATATTGAATTTCAAAGTCTGAATATATCCAACAGTACCATTCCTTTTGGATTCTGGTCTAAATCAGGTTGGCCTCCATCCGGAATCATAAAGGAATTATCATACAAGCCATCCAGGAATTTCCATACAGTAGGCGTTAGAACACCTGAATTCGGATTACCCGAGGAATTATCCGGGAATCAGTAAGGAATCCTGCTAGGAATTTGTCGTGAATTTCGACACGAATTCCCCCCTGAATCAGAAGGGAATTTCCAACCAGATTCTGAACGGAATCAGCCAGGAATTTGAGACGGAATCAGGCAGTAATCGTAGAAGAATTTAGAGTAGAATCAGATAGGACTTTCAAATGAATACCAGGTGGAATCAGCAAAGAATCGGAGGGGAATTTAGAGTAGAATCAGTTAGGAATCCCAGAGGAAAACGTGTAGAAGATCCCCGGAACCCCCCGCCCCATAGTAAATATCTGGCGCAATTTATAATTTATTTATTTATTTATTTATAAAACCTTATAATTTGTTCAATGATAACCACCATTTTTCTTAGCACAACTTCTTGCATTTCCTCTAAATGTCTTTCCTTCCGGCTGTTGCACCGTCAACCTATACTTAATATACATATGTATAAACATATGCATCTTAGAATCAAAAGAGACAATATTTTTCATAAATATACACACCAATTAAGCAGAAAAAAATTTGGAAAATATAATGGTCTTCCCGTTCACACCGTCTAGATTAAAAGAGTCCAGGCTCAAAATCAATTCTGCAAATGAATTTATTAACTGAATACAAATAAGTCACTTACCTAACAATATTTAATAACACTTGTGAATACTTTAGCTGTCATTAGAGCTGCGAAAAAATCGATTTTAACAACGAGACCATTGTTTCTTTTTTTTCGGTAAATATTTTTCTTCATCTCACTTTTCGGAACCGCTGCTCCGAATCCTTTCGAAAACAACAACGAATATGAAGTTAGAACATCGGCATCAGCCAAACATAGGTGGAATTGTCATTGCCTACTTTGTTTCGGAGTTCTCAAATTCTCTTGACTGTATTAACCGGATGTTATTATCATATGGACCTGGAGAATGTTAAGCGGTTTTGAAGTCTCATCAAGGTGATTTTTGCGAAGGCAAGTAGGTTACCTGTCGTCCTTTTGAGGCATCTGGTAGTGATGCCAGTACTGGGGCAGCTAGGTGTCTTAACCTTACCTTCATTAGGGCAGGGCACTTAAAGATGAGATTCTCCAAGGTTTCGGTTGCCTCAAATAAATTACATTTCCTGCAGTTTCCATTGTTGGTGATGCCCCGCTTGACCGCTTGCGCAGCAGCCAGCTGTTAGAATTCCCACCAACAGTCTGCAATCTTTGCGGCGTAGATGCAGTATGAAGTTGCTGAGTTTATCATTGCGCTCTTTGCACATTATTTTTGATATATTCAAGATTGAGGAGTTTTTTCTCAACCTGCTTTTTGCTTGTGCGTCTGCCCGCCTCTCCAACTTCCTTTGAAGCGTTCTTAGGGAGACGGGGACGTTTTCTACTCTATCGTTCGCCAGTTCGACTCCTTCCTTTGCGAAATAAATAGTGATTTTTATTATTTTTAAATTTTGATGTTAATTGTGACTATATCATTAACAGTGGCGTGCAAGTCAGTATATTTTTTCAACTTTAGAATTTGGGACTTTAGACATTTATTAGTAAAGCAAATAAACCCAAATTTGTTGTGTTTATTCATTGATTATGTATTAATAAATTCTTATATGAAACTTATCAAAAGAGCCTTATCTTAAGAGCCTTAACTGTTAGTACAAGTTTTTTCGAATTTCCAAACAATCAAGTCGATCCAATTGCAAATTGTAGGTGTGGCTTACCGGAAGAAGTTTTTTCAGTTTTATTTCAAATTTTATTTAGAATTAAATTTAACCATATAATTCTTCATAATGAAACCTTAATTATTTATTTTTCAGTCCATCAGCGAGCGCATAAATGACAGACGAATAAATAACCAGAGATCTTAAATAAAGAAGTTCACAATACGATTTATCAAAAACAGCATATTTAGATATTTTTAATCATACAGAATGACTTTAATTACAAGGAAGCATTTTATATATATATGTATTTTACTTTTAACACCATCTTATGATGCAACTGGATTACAAGGTGTACCGTCATGGATGTAAGTAATTTTATTATTTAATTTCTGTAGCAAAAGAAATCCTAGCCGAAAAAGTTAACCAACTGAGTTATAATATTAAATATAACAAGAAAGGAAGCTAACTTCGGCACGCCGAAGTTTATATACCCTTGCAGATATAACTTCTATGACTTGGAATCTCAACAATATAAATTATATTTATTTGTGTTAAAAAACAATGAAGTAATACCTGCTTTCATTTCATTCACCTATACATATTATAGTTGCAGTTTTACATTCGCAGATTTGCATTTTTCCTCTACATCTAACGATCGTTTGTATGGCACCAATATGATATAGTCGTCCGATTTTCATAAAATTTGACACAAAATTTAAGACCAATATAAAATGGCTATACCTCAAATTTGATCGATCGTTCCTATGGAAGCTCCGATTTTCATAAAATTTTATGCAAAATTGTAGAGTATAGAAAAATGGCTATATCTCAAATTTGATCCAATTCTATTGAAAACTGAAAAAGTTAAAAATTTTTTTTTAACATTTTCCGATCATTCCTATGGCAGCTATATGATATAGTCGTCCGATCCGGCCCGTTCCGACATATATACGAGTGAGAGTATATAGAAGGCTAACTACAAAGTTTCGTTCAGATAGCTTCAAAACTGAGAGACTAGTTTGCGTAGAAACGGACAGACGGACAGACGGACAGAAGGACAGACGGACAGACGGACAGACGGACATGGCTAGATCGACTCGGCTGTTGATCCTGATCAAGAATACATATACTTTATATAGTCGGAGGTGCCTCCTTCACTGCGTTGCAAACTTCTGACTGAAATTATAATACCCTGCAAGGGTATAAATATGGGCATTTCCAGAATAAGGTCTACCAGGACGCTAACAATAAAAGTCTATAAACGTATGTTATTTTAATGTAAATTGTTAAAGGAATGTTTAAATTTAAAGAATATAATCAATTTCCGACATATATATATTTTTATTTTGAACTATTTGAACCGAAACTCACAGGTACGATTTTTTATTTGTTCGCGGGTTTGAATGGTAGCTTTATTTTGATTTAATTCTTGTATACACATATTTTTACCAACAATAAATGACCAAGAAAATAAAGAGATAAGCAATGCATTTTTAGTTTCTGTTACCTACTGTTTTTGTGTATCGTTCGCGATCCCATTATAGTTTTAGCCATTGCTTCATAAGCAGTCGGTATTAAAGTTTGGAAATTTATTTATAAATACAGACTATTGTTGGTAATTAAAAGATAAAAAAAACATTTTGCGTTTGTGGCCAGAGTCAGTTTTTTAGTGATTTTAATAGTGTACCGTTCGCCATCGTAAGTAGGACTTACAACATACATAAAAAAAGCATTTCCGTAGAGCAAATATTCTTCAGTTTTTACCAAAAATTTATTTTCTCTAAAAAACATGTGTCCCTTATTACTTTTATTTCTACTATTTTTTTATGTAATGAAGTTATGTTTTATATCTAATGTTTATGTTATGTTTTTTATATAATTATAATTTCATTAACAAATTTGAGCAAAAACCCAATGAAAATATTGTAGCGTTCGCGATGTACCGTTTTATATCGGAAATAACCTTGTAAAATAAATAAAGTAATAGTTATAATTAAGTATTACGTATATAAATGAAACTGTACATTATTTTACTGTTGTTTAAAAGTTGTATATATTAAATTACTCGCCACATTTCGCAGACAAAAACAATTTTCAATTTGAAGTCAAAAAAGACTTATTTTTTGTAGCGTTCGCGATGCAGTGTTTTTTTTTTTTTAACAATAATTACAAAACGATAACTTGGCAAAGTTTTTTTTTAGTATACAAAAAATACTGGTAAAATGTATTAATCGTGCAAAAAAAAACTTTAGAAAATGATAATTTCAGTTTTTTTTTCTTTTTACGTCGTACGAATGAACTGTCCGCCATCCTGGAAATGTCCATAAATAAAATTTGTAGGTTGAAACAATGTATACTGTAAATACAAGAATATTTATTGCAAATAATTTTAATAAATTTACTTTAAATCATGCGTTCGATTTAAGAATTTGAACTCCAACGAATTTAAAAGCAGTAATCATAAACTTGATCAGCAACAATTTCTATACTTATTTGTGCTATTTGGAATTATTCTTTAATTAATCTATATAAAGAGGTTTAAAAAATTAAGTTAAATTTGAATACAATGAAATACAATTTAACTTGCTTAACTGGATCGATTTTTTCAGTACTGATCCCTTACTTTATTCCGTTAAAAAATTAATATTTAAATTTGCCGTAGATGTATTCTATAAAAAATCTATTTACTTGAAACAATAAAATTTATTTAATATTGAACAAGAAAGGAAGCTAACTTCGGCACGCCGAAGTTTATATACCCTCGCAGATAGAACTTCGATGACTAGGAATCAATATGATACAATATAAATTATATATATTTATGTTAAAAATCAATGAAGTAATACCTGCTTTCATTTCATTCGCATAAACATATTATATTTGCAGTTTTACATTCACAGATTTGCATTTTTCCTCTATACCTAACGATCGTTCCTATGGGAGCTATATGTATATAGTATATGGGCAATTCTCTGGAAAATTCTCTCGAATGCGACATTCGTACGCATTCAAACTAAAAAAATGCATGTGCCATGACTTTTTTTTAATTTTATAAAAATTGAAACGTATAGCTCTTGGTTAGCACCCTTGAACCCTTGTTTGTTTTCAAGATATTCACTAAAAAGTACTGCGTTCGCACGCGACAAAAATATAAGTTATATTTGCAAAAAACCAGTGTAAGCTCTGATTTCAGCGAAACCTGATGAAAAATTGTAGTACAATAAATTTTAATGAATTACGCAATGAATTCTCTTAATAATGTATTTGGATTTAAAAATATTAAGTAGTTATTTTTTAAATTCAATTTTAGTCCCGGTCGCACGCGACAGTTTGGAAAGCGATAATTCAAACTAAAACTGTGAGAATAATGGTGATGGCATAAGTCCTTTTCCACTTTATATTGACTCTTTGGGTTTTCTATGTGATATTAGAAAACAAAAGTCAAAGCAAAATGCTTTTGTTTAAGAGATTGACATCAAAACAAAACATGCCATTTTGTATGACTTTTTTTGATAAAAACAACATTATTTGCGTTTGCGCGTGTTTCATATCGATTTTTTTTTAATTTATTTTAGAAAGTGAAAAATTTTCTTTGTCTTGATCATCCTGACCAATTTTTTATGTAATCATGTTAAAAATACTCCTTTTTAAGCAATTTTAAGTTTTTGGCCGCGATTGACCTTTCTGGAGAATTGCCCATATGGTAAAAAATGGCTATATCTCAAAATTGATCAAATTCCGTCGAAAACTGAAAATGTTATAATTTTTTTTGGTAAAAATTTTCCGATCATTCCTATGGCAGCTATATGATATAGTCGTCCGATTCGGCCCGTTCCGACATATATACGAGTGAGAGTATATGGAAGACTAACTTCAAAGTTTCATTCAGATGGCGTCAAAACTGAGAGACTAGTTTGCGTAGAAACGGACAGACGAACATAGCTAGATCGACTCGGCTGTTTATGCTGATCAAGAATATATACTTTATAGGTGCTTTTATAGGAGGGGCCTCCTTCACTGCGTTGCAAACTTCTGAATGAAATTATAATACCCTGCAAGGGTATAAAAATAGGGCCTTAGTTATAAATCTAATGTATTTAAACGTAACGAATTTAACTAAATACCGTAGATGCTGCCGACATAAGGCGCACAGATGCAAAGGACTGATAATGATGCAGCAAAATTGAAATAATAAGGCGAAATATTATGATCAAGTTATGTACTGTGTAATATATATAGAATTTTATATTATCTTAGAGCACATAATAGTTATTGTCATATTTTTCATCATATAAAGTGTCATGTCCGTCCGCCTGTTGCTATCTGGATGCTGCTTTCCATAATTTATATATGTATATATTGGTATCAAAGATACTGTTCAGAGTAGCTTTACAATGGAACCTGGAGCAGGTGAGGAGAAAGAGCTTATCACTATAGCTCAAGTGCGTCCAAGTGTGTAATGTGTGGCAGCATATCAATCCTAACTCTTATGAACAAGAGTTTGAAAACTTTGATCCCCTGAAGCTAGATTTCTTTCATGTTAATCAACTTTTGAATTACAAATTATAGTACATAGTTACGATCCTTAGCATACATTTAAATTATAATCCTTTTCAAAGCTCACAAATAACCATAAAATATTTTAAAGTGTCCTAAAAAATGGATCATAGGCAAACACACTTACATAAAATAAATTGTATTGAAACTAATTGCACAGTTCTCTTTAAAAAACAGTTTTGTCGTTAGCGCATTTTTATTCGAATATTTCGAAAGAATTTATTTCGAAAAAATATAATTTTTGTGGCTGAATTAGAGTTCAGAGCCTCGATAACTATCTTCTGAGATTTCTTTTTAATTTTGTGGATCTGTGTAATCAATGGCAATTTTAAGAGTACTCTTTATATGGATTAGAAATAAAAATATAAAACTACAATTAAAATTTTAAGCAATCCTTATGTCTGGCTGTCTTAGTATATTTATTTGTTCATAGTAATTCCTAAACTAATCTTTTCACACTTTTTAAATTTATTTGTTAGATGTCTTGGCTTAAAATCACCTTTTATTAAATTTGGAATCAAGGAAGAACAACTAGCTAATACAAGTATTCCACTAAATATCACAAAAGATGAGCAAGCGTATATGCATCAAGAGGGTCTTCGTAAGCTCGGTACTTTTATTAAGCCCATCGACCTTAGAGACTCTGCGACTGGGTTTGTCAAAGCCGACCTCACAAAAAGACTGACACTTGATCCGCCAAACACAACATCTCGCCGTATTCATCCAATACAGGAGGAAATGGACCAAAAGCAAATTATACTTCTTGATGAAGATACAGACGAAAATGGATTACCGTCCAGCTTAACAGATGAAGACCGCAAGTTCATAGTACCAATGGCTTTAAAGAATATATCACCTGATCCTCGCTTGATTGGTACAAATCCCGCTTCCTCTGTCCTTAAAAATGACAAGATAACAATAACATCTACCAGCACTACAGAACAATTGGCCGTTAGTCCCACCTCTAACATCGATGACTTGAAGAAACACATACTGTTTCTACATAACATGACAAAAACCAATACAAACTTCGAATCGAAGTTTGTTAAATTCCCCAGTCTCCAGAAAGATAAGGCTAAGCCGTTGGATGGAAATTTTCCCAAACCTGTAAAGCGTCCGCAAAGACCAATTTTTCAGTATTCGGCACCCATTGCTCCACCAACTCATAAAGTTCTGAAAGAATCCCCTAGTGATCACCAGATTAGTAAGTTCAATAACAACTAGGATAATATAAATTCATATATTCATTCTTAACTCTATAGATAACTCCAGTGAGGTTAACATTATTGATGCTGTCAAGAAATTATCAACAGAGACTCAAGAGCCTTTGTCAATTGAAACACAGTCAACAACAGCACCTGAAGTTGCTAAAAGCATACCAGTGATAAATTCAAAACATGTATTACGCACAACAAAACGTCCTCCTTGTCTGCGTAATCCGGACTCGCCAAAATGTATACGACAGCGTCGTAGGGAGGAACAACAGCGGCAGCGAGAACGTGATGACTGGTTCCGAGGTCAATCTGAATTTATACGGCCCAACTTTCAGCCTATTATACAAACAATTAATAATACCAAGCGGTTCGCAGTATCTATTGAAATACCAGATTCATTTAAAGTTCACTCTACATTATCTGTAGCTTCTAAGAGATCAGAGGAAGAATTACTATCACGCTTAGAACGTTCCCAACCCAGAAGTAAAAACCGCATGGTTGACATAGAAGTAGATTCTGA
The DNA here is from genome assembly GCF_035046125.1 of Drosophila serrata. Taxonomy (NCBI): domain Eukaryota; kingdom Metazoa; phylum Arthropoda; class Insecta; order Diptera; family Drosophilidae; genus Drosophila; species Drosophila serrata. Next base: position 309,453 of record NW_028256980.1, on the reverse strand, counting down.
ATACAAACCGATACAATTTTCTCGAGCTGAGGGTTATTATGAGCCCGATATCGTAATGACATCCGCAAATGTGGCTAGCGAGCTTGACTTTCTAAGTGAATCTATTCAAAAATACAATGTGTCTTCTCTAAATGAGAGTCTTAATGACACATCTTCAGATTCCTCTTACACTGAACAAATTTATATAAATCCAAAAAACTGCTTTAGCATTAATGGCTTAAGTTACAGCCAAAAAAAGTTATGTGTAAAGCACACCAATGTTATGCCAGCAATAAGTCGTGGAGCCCGAGCAGCAATTCAAGTAAGTAAATTTGTTATAACATGATTATTCACGGTTAAAAGTAACTATAACATTAATAAGTTTAGTTTTACGAGCAATCGCTTAGGATAAAATCCTAAAATCAACAAAAGTTGCACACAGTATTTTCCGCATGCAAAATTGTTGCAGAAGTTAGTTAAGTTAACATGGAATATTCCAGACTTATGTGTCGTTTCTCGATTTAAAAAATTTGTGCCTAAAAATCCAAAGCGTATTCACTTTTATTTTTGATTTTATTTAAATGACGAGATCCTTAAATATCCCTAACAAAATGGGAACTATGTCATACTTCCGCAATATTAATAAGATTTAAACTAAAATACATTTTTTAATGAATCATCTTATACATTTAGGACAGAGTGATTTCGATTTGGCGGCTACTGTTTTTGGTTGTCGAATCAGTATAGATGCCATAACCTTGTTATTCCTACTTTCTGATCTTTTACCCTGCAGTAAATAAATGTTGAAGGAGTTAGTTGTAATATCAGTAGACATATAGAGGTAACCGTGGAGTTACATGAAAAATAAGTAGTGCAATTGAATTTGAAAAATCGTTTTTTTTAGTTTCTTTTACATAATTTTGATGCCGATAACTTTTTGGTCATTTTAAGACATCGGGCTTAAAAATATCTCATAATTTGTGGATATTACAGTCATTAAAAGTGAGCGCTGCTAGTATACCTTAGAGTAGTTTCTTTATCTTATTTGTCGTTTTTCTCAAAACTATGTCTTTTGGAACGGTGTACATGAGTTCACAAAAACTATTGTAATTAACCGATTCTCTTCAAAATTTTTAAACAGCTTCTCTATAATGTTCTCTATGGCACGATGTAGAAGTTTTTCGAAGATTTTTTTTTTAAGTTGTAAATTTTTAAATCAAGAATTTTGTATAAAAAAAAAATTTTTTTTTTTAATTCTCCCATTTGCTCATACAACATTTTTCCCTAAAACGGCAACGTCATGCTATAGCTATATTTATATAGTTAATAAATATTTTTTGTTTATGGGTCTCAGATAAAAAATGTGCTGTGCAGCATGCACACCATAAGACAATTCGCTAAAAAAGTGCCTTATTTGACTAGCTATATCTCCGCCATTTGTAAAAATTTGTTTTTCATCCAATAAGTATTTTTTAAGTTCAACATACGTACTTGATGTACAAATAAAAAATTATGTATTCTTTACAACTTTGTCAACATTAATTTTTAAAAAACCCTTCAACTGCTGTCGCCGCTCTAAAACGGTACTTCTCAAAACGACCCCTGCAGTACCTGTCATCAGTAATTCATCAACGTTTCATCAACAGCGAAGGGGGTGCTGTTGATGATTCATCGATGACAGCCCATACAAACTGTTGATGAATTTAACATGGGCATGTCCTAGGCTGTCATCAATAGAAATTCATCAACAATAAATCGATGATTCATCATCAATTCATCGATGTATTGTTGATGACACATCGATGAAACATCGATGTTTCATCAACAATTCATCGATGTTTCATCATCAATTCATCGATGTTTCATCAACAATTCATCATCAATTCATCGATGTATTGTTGATGACACATCGATGAAACATCGATGAAACATCGATGGAACATCGATGATACATCGATGAAACATCGATGTGTCATCAACAATTCATCGATGTTTCATCAACAATTCATCAATGTTTCATCAACAATTCATCGATGTGTCATCAATAATAAATTAATTAAAAAACATAAATAAGGTATTTCATATTTCAATTCATTCACTTTTATTATATCCTCTTAAAACCTAACATAATAAAATTAAAATTATACATAAAATAATACAAATAATCAAAATCAAAATATTTCTTATAATAATACAAAATAAATTTTAAAAAATAATAATACAATAATAATAATTATAATAATTAACATTAAAAATTAAATATTAATGCATTGAAAAACGCTTGGACCACATTCTAACACGTCTTCATCCCTTTTCCTTTTTTTTATGTTGCGCCTCCAAATTTTTTGCGCAAGGAAGGCTTTTAGTTAAACGGTTGGCAAGTGGCTCCGTAGCATCAACTTGACTTACTGCATCTGAAAAGGAAAATTTGGAAAATAAATTGATATCAAAATCTAAAAAAAAAATACATAATTACCTAAGAGTGCAGAGTAGAACTTCTTATGGTCTCGAAGCCTTTTCTTACACTTCGCACCATCGATGTATCACAATAGCTGCATGCAGACACGAAGTGGGAGGACGGGAAGATGTACTCAAAATAGAAGACAGAATTGATACGAAAGTAAACTTTTTTTTAATCTTTACATAAAAACTCACCTGATATATAATTTCAATTATTGAAAACTAAACAGAATATTTATATACATATGTATGTAAAATTTATTTTTAATTTGGCCTGCGCAGTGCGCACACTTCACTGTTTAACTGCAAGTGAAAACAATAGAAAAAAAAGGACTGTGCCTCCAACAACAAAACGAACCACGATCCGGAAAAACGGATCCTCAAGTCCGTTTTTTTTCTCTTATTGTTCGTTTCGTTTCACAAAGTCCCGTTTGGCTATCTTGTGTCCGAGTGTTTTGCTTCCTTTTAAACAGGGTATAAAGGATATATCCGACGAGGCAACAAGTTACTTAAAATGTTATTGCAGCTCAAACAATTTTGTTCTATTTGCAATTATTTTTTCATTCGCGTTTTATATTTAAAGAATATTTATTCCTAATACCATCATTATAATTGTTAATGATAATATATTATACACATAAAAATGCTAAATTTCTAGGGTGCGAAACAGTTGGTTCGATTTTAATTGTTAACTTATTTGCTTTTGGCTCATCTCACTCGTTTGAAGAGTGAGTGAGGCAGTGAGATAGGCAATCACCATGGCAGCATTAGAGCGTAGGCTCCGTACAAGTCGCAGTCGGCAGAGCGTCGACTTTATAGAAGTCGCAGCCGGCAGAGCGTCGACTCGGTAGAAGTCGCAGTCGGCGCGTTGATGACGGGTTGATGACAGTGGCTATTGATGACACGCGGTACTGCAGGGACGCTATACAGTATTAGTATTAGCATTTCTGGCGAAAACACACACACATTCACAACTACGCAGTTTCAATGCGCCGACGCGGCCATTCTGACCCTAACACCAGCTCTCTTTCATTCTTTTGTTTATTTTTAGTTTCATAACAAAAGCCAATTTTCTTATCTTAATTCATATCAAATTATCATAAAAACAATTTCACAAAGCAGTATTGGGTTCCATAACCATCATTGAAATTTTTTGTTTATATTATTCATTCTTCTTCATTATTCACTCATATAGTCACATAATCAAATGCACTTGTGCTTGCTTGTACAACTTCGTCACCCTTCTTGGTGTACTTCACTTTTTTCTTCAATACTCTCAGTATTTGCATTTTCGCTCTCTTCACCTTCTGCATAGGCCATATTACTTTCAACAATATTATTATAATCCTCGCACACATTTAGCTCCTAGGCACTTGCCCCTCTGGTTATTTTTTTAAATCCTCATGTGCATATTTATAATTTCTTTTATTGGTTAAGGACTTTAAAATGTATCTGTCACCTTCTAGAACTTTTACTATTTCAAAAGGCCCCTTGAATTTCGGACTTAGCTTGGTCTTTTAAGTAACACAAAATCTCCTACTTTGTGATTTATTACTTTTGCCTTACTTCTATCAAATCGTTCTTTATCATAAGCTGTATAGGCTAATACATTCTTTGCAGCTTGCGCTCTTACGTTTGGCAAATCAATAACATTTTCTATGTCACTAGGTGGAAGTCATCGTAATGGGCGTGCTACCTTTCCCAATAAAATTTCTAAAGGACTTGCTTTCGTAGTGCGGTTGGTTGTACAATTGATTGCCAATTGCTACTCTCCTATCACATCCTGCCAAGACTGTGTTCCAGTTTCAACCGCCGTTAATATATTCTTCAACGAGCTCATGGTTCGCTCCACTTGACCATTAGCTCGACTTGCACCAGTGGCTATCAAATGCATGTTTTTTTCTTGATCTGAACAAAATTTACAGAAGTTTGCGCCTGTAAAACACCTTCCTTGGTCAGCTATTATTCGGTTTGGTACTCCAAACAATGAAACAGCAGATATAACGGCTTTTATGCAACTCTCACTGTCTAATATAAGAATATGACTTAGATAGACATATTTGCTAAACGCGTATACTTGAAAAATAATATACTCCTTCTTGGTCACTCTTGCCACGTAATTTTCCTGTTATATCGATGTGGATAGTGTGCCAAGGAATAGTGAATTTTGGTATTGGATGCAACTCAGCCTTTATTTTTCCTGAAGTGGATTTTGATATTTTGCAAGTTATGCAGTTGTCGACAAATTTTTTTTACGAATTTTGACATATTGTCAAACCAGTAAAACTCTTAAGTTTATTCAATGTCTCTTTGTATTTATATTATTGACTCATGGACTTGATTTATAACAGACCATCTGAAAGCTCGTGGCACCACTGGTAAACAACGTGTTTGCCCATTTTTCTGTATTTTTCGATGAAGAACTTCTGCCCTTAGTTCATAGGTTTTCGCAATATATCCAGGCTGAGAAGTTTTTAAAATGTTTAACTATTTCGATTATGTCCGAATCTCGACGTTGTTCAGCAATAACCCAGTGGCTTGAAATTTCAACTAAATTTACTCTTTTCTCTTCGATTATTTTTGCGTTTGAAGGAGACTTTGGTGAAAGAGGATTTCTCAAAAAAAGTGCTAAGGTTACCAACTAGTACGAGTGATATCTTTATTCTGCTATAATATTCTATTACCTGGGGTTTGTTATCAATTTTATGTAATAAAATTGCACCTTAGCCACTGCAACTTGCGTCCGTGTGCAATTCGATTGGATAAATAGGGTCACAAATAACAAGGACTGGTTTGTCGGTAAGAGTAGCAATGACCTTTTCCGTAACTGTTCATGCTCTTTTTTCCAAATAAATTTGTTTTGTCAACAGTTAAAAAATATAACGGTTTCATTAATTGTGAAAATCCCTTAATAAACTTTCGGAAATAGGATGCTAGCCCAATGAATTATCTAAGTGAAGTGACTGCAACTTTCTGTGGGTTTGGACAAATTGTACTTATATTGTAACTCAAGTATTGAACCGATGTTTTCAGGAAAGAACACTTTGTAAGATTGAATGAAAATCCAGCTTTTGTCAAAACATCTAGAACGATCTGTAAACTGTCTAGCGCCTCGCATTTTGTTTAGGCAACTATCATAATATCTTGCATGTAAACGATGACAAAGGAACTTGCTAGATCCCCAAGCGCCTGCATTACTAATCGTTGAAAAACAGAAGGTGCGTTTTTAATCCCGAATGGCATAGATAGAAACTCGTATTGACCATCCGGAGTCACAAACGCCGTGTACTCTATTGAATCTATATGTAAAGGAATTTGGTAATATCCACTTGCCATATCTAAACATGTAAAGTAATTAACTCCCCCAAGCCTGTTGATTTGATCCTGTATAAGTGGCAAAGGGTATTTAACTATCTAAAGTCAACACAAAGTCTGTCAGAACCATTTTTTTTCTTTACCAATAATACAGGACTTGCAAAGGGTGAGCAGCTTGGCCTAATTAAATTGCATTTTAGCAGTTCATTAATATTTTCTCAAACCAAATCTCGCTCGCATGAAATTAAACGATATGGCCTTCTTTGTACGGTTTTTGTTGGCTCAATCAATCTAATTTTCATTTCGCCCATTCTGACTTTAGTATTTGGGATATCAGTTATAAATGAATTTGAGTACTTTGCCAACAATGAATGTAATTTTATTTTATCTTGTCTCTCAAACTCAGTATTAATATAGGCTGGCTCATTGCCGGTACATGAATTAAATACTTCGGTCCTTGAAATTTTAAATTGATTTGATGAATATCAAGACCCTGATTTAGTATTTCACGGCCATTTACAATGTCGTTTTGCATATCATGAAACAAAATTTCAATACAATTATCAATTTTTACGTTTATTAATATTTGTACAGTACTACATATTTCATTACTGTCAATACTTTTTAGCATAACAATATTATTGAATCTTTTACCAGAAAATTTGGTACTTAGCTTTTTTTTCATCAACGAGCATTCCGATCCAAAATCGAAGGTGATTTCAAAAATTTAGCCTCTACGGTTCAGGCATCCCTTAGGTACTACAACGCTGCTCTGCTCCACTCGCTTTTCCCGGTTGAATTAGAGGTGCAGAACCATGATACAATTATACAAGGTAGTCTCGTCGGCTGCCTAACCGTTCGGCTTATTTTCAGTGCGTTCGTGTTTGTCAAGCAGAAAGGTTGTGTGCGGACGATTTTTTTCTTACTATTAACCCTTGTGTGCGATGTCGTTCTGCTAAGAACATAAACATTAATTTAGATAAAAAAATTTTACTTTAAGATTCCGATATATTTTAAAATTAAGAATTTAAACAAAAAAATAGCTTTACAAAAACAAAAACAAAGATTAATGTCAAATTCCAAACTATTAAAAATTAAGTTATAAAACACTTCAACTCTTTTTACTATGTATGAACAATTTAACCCCCATGGACCATCTAAGGGCTAAACTAAAAGCTCTTTTGTCGTTTCACTCGCACTTACTACGCAGACTCCTCTCACTCGCACTTGTTGTGAGTAATGAATAGCGGAGTGCTTTTGCCGACGAGACTACCTTGTATAATTCTACCATGTGCAGAACCATCGAGTGAAACATCGATGTTATCGATGTTTGCAAATCATCGGAACCATCGATGGCTGGGTCACCACCATCGATGTTTTTTCAGACAACTCCGAAAAAGAAAACCTTGGAGAAAATGAAGACCCTTTAAAATATTGGAAGGAAAGACTTTAAAATTGTTATGCGGAAAATGCTAAGTAACCATTTTTTTATAGATGAGTACTGATTACTGCTCTTTAAAATTGGTAGCAGGCAAATGCTTGTCTAAACAAGCCTCGTTATGCGAAGCGGAATGTTCTAGATTTAAACCAACCTGCAAAGCTGGACAAACCATTAGTGACCGCAGGACAAGGCTCTGTGAACAAGCTTTTATTTAACAATAATAATTCACATTTCAATAATACTATTGATAGTCCTGATATCACAGATCTCGAATAAAATCTAGTCATATTGTTAAATTCCATTTTTTTTTTAGAAACATCGATGTTTCACTTGATGTTTTTTTTTAAACATCGAAAACATCGATTGACGCACACATCGATGTTTCTGCATCCCTAGGTTGAATGCCTTGTTCTTATCAACTTCCTTCTTTGTACATTGGGTAGATATGTGACTCAATTCTCCGCACTTTTAACAAGTTACATTTGATTTTTCACGGTGGTGACCATCTTGTTTTCCATGTCGTGTTTTATCAGTCGCTTCTGTTGTTTCCTGAATCTGCATTCAAACATTTTATGGCCCAATGAGACGCTATCTATGATTTTTTTTGCCGTTTAGAATAAGTTTTAGACTGCTGCTCCATAGCGCCGCTTTTCCTTTTAATAAAAGTGAACGCTTCTGAAACTGAAGATTGCCAGCAACCAATCTCTTCGTATCCATTTGGCGCCATTTCGTTGTTAGTTCAGTAACCATGCGACTTCCATGAACGGCCAGACTCTCGCCATCAGTCGGTCGATTTGATAGCATATTAAAAAACATGGCGGCTGGTGTTTCTATAGTGTCGAAGCGTTGTATAAACAATTCTTTAAACTCAGGCCAAGTAATTTCGGCGTAGCACACTTGCGAAAGCCATTGTGAAGCGCTTCCCTCCAAAGCTGAACTCAACGCCATAACCAACGCACTGTTTCTCAATGTGTTTTCTTGTAATATTATTTCAACAGTTGTAAACCACGATGATGAGTTTGCGCATGGTTTGTCTGGGTTGAATTTGGGTAGTTGCACAGACTTGTTCTGCCCTGCATCAGGTACATTTGATTATAGCTCTCACAAGTTCAATGGTTTAATGGTACGCCATGGTCCATCTAGTGTTGAAGGCAGATGGCCAGATCCCACTTCTGATGTCGAATTATGTTCGTCTTCCATTAGAGCGAAGCGCGTTTCGAAGTTTACATAAGCGACGATGCCAGTACACTGTTCTGTCGTTCGAATCTCTGCTATGCCTATATTTTCGAACCACACTCGGCGACAGCGTTGCAACGCTGAAAGTCCGAATTTAATATTTTTTTTCAATGTATTATACCTTTGCTAGTGGCTATAATATCCATCAAAAGGCGGAACGGTATCTTCCGCGTATTTCTTCTTATATTTTCCTCACATACAATCTTAGAATCATAAGAGTCAATCCTTAGGTTGAGCGCAGTGCTGAGAAAGTCCGTTTTTGGGAACCCACAGAGAGTTTTTGGAATCCTCCTAGGACTCATTTAATAGCTGAAGACTGACAAATCACTTTTCCAAAAACTTAAAAATATCTCTTAAAGTTCAACATCGGACACCAATCACAATAAAAAAAAAAGGAAAACACAACCGTTAATTTTGAAAGAGAATGGCCCAATAGAAATATATAATGACAGATATGAAGAGTATCATCAGTTGACAGGGCTGCAGCTGCAGCTGTAGTTATCTGTTGGCTTAGACAAGTTTTAATCTACATATATATGTATATAAAAGAAAGTCGTGTCTGTTACACCACTTATAGCTCAAGAACGGCAAAACAGATTTGGGTAAAAATTATAAAAGAGGTAGCTTAGAGACAGAAGACGGACATAGGATACTTTTTATCCCGTTCGAAAGCTTTCCTATTAAACGTGATATAACAAACTGTGCAACGGTACGCGTTTGGTGATTAGAAAGCTAATAAACAATGTAATTTACGCTACGATAATGATAGGAAAATTCAAAGGTGAGGAAGTTTATATTCCGAAGATCCCGATGATCCCAACCGATGTGCCGTTTAAATTTAAAAGACTTCAATTTTCGATACCTCTTGCATTTGCTATGACCATCAACAAATCACAAGGCCAATCCTTAAAAGTTTGTGGTTTAAATCTAAAACATTCACGTTTTTTCCATGGTAATTATACGTGGTATGTTCACGGGTCGGAAGACCATTTGCGTTGTTTGTTTTTGCGTCTGATAATAAAACAAAAAATGTCGTATAGCACAAGGTTCTAAAATGAAAAGCAACCTACATATGTATGCTTATTTATTGCCATTAAAGCGGAATAAAGTTCGCCGGGTCAGCGGCACTAGTTATTTATAGAAAGGGCATTCGCTATAATTAACTCGTGTATTTTGCATCCGTGAAGATTACAGTATGTTTTCTGGTGTCAATTATGTTTGTGGGACATAACGATGAGTTTACGGTGCAATAGGTATACAACTCTGTAAATGGGATGAACTTGAGTTTTATTGAAATGTTTAATTTCCCTGGTTTTTCTCTTTGCACAAAAACGGATTTCTTCCAATTTTAATGATTTCGGTTTTTCTTTTATCTTCATATCGATCTGATATTTTTATACTTTTGCGTAGTAATATAATTTCATTAAATTTGAGATATAGCCTTTTATTTTATTCTAAAATTAAATATTATGAAAATCTGAAGACTATATCATATATTTACCAGAGAAACTATCATTAAACTGTGAATGTAAAGCAGAAAATACAATAAGTGTGTGACTGTAATGAAAGTATGAAAAAAAAATTTTTTTTAACACAAACATACATATATAATGTATATTGTATTAATTATTAATGATCGAATTGCAATTTGCAAGAAGTTAGCTTAATTTCTTGTTTTCCTTTATATTCTTATGCTTAAAATCTACCATATATGCATATAGGCATGTATGTACTTATCACTCCTTATTAATTCTTATCGATATCTGTATAACGAAGCGGTTGCACTAGTGTGCTTAATATAAAATAAGATGCTGTCTGGTCTCAGTTTTATCACTAAGCAAGAAATACATAGAGAAGTCAAACAGAACAAAAAAGTACTATCATAAAAACGGCTGAGCCTGGAACCCCAGAGCACCCGAACGAAATGTCTAATACCCAAGAGTGCGTTCGGCTGTTTCGAGTTCGAAGCATTTGTTCGAAACCAAGCACAATAATTCACTTTTCAGTCGCGTTTCTTCGCGCTGTGCTCTCATTTCTGTGTATGTGTGAATATGTGTACAAGCGCTCGCACGTTTGTAAGCGTGTGCAAAGTTCTGTATGCAGAGTCTTTTTCAAAGATTTCGGACGGCCACAGCCAGTGCGCCGCAGCGTCGGCTCACTTGCTTATGACTTCCCAGCAATACTTAGCGGCTAGCGCTTGCATTGGGACACAAATTATTTAAGTTATCTAACTATAATTACTACTTATTTAAATTTAAGATTTTTTTACTGACAATATATTTCCCAAAAGGCATTTTTGACAGAGCAGAAATTATTATTGAATTCCATATTGTATTAAAACATTTTTATTTGTTTCAGTACATGTGCAAATTTATAAAATTATAATAATTAAAAACTAATTGTATAATAAATTAATTAATTGTAAACTAGAAAATAGTAGATTTATGGTAAATTTATGACATTATTATTTAACTATGAACAGAATGTACTCACATACATACTTATGTATGTATGCAACAATACACCCGAAATCGTCTTCTGTTGAGGTAGGCTCTCAAAGTTGCGTGTTAGGTGCCTGCATGTATATATGTACATACATATGTGTGTTCATATGTTGCTAATTTCCAATATATTGAAATGTTTTGATTTTGTAATGATAATTTACATACATATGTATATTATTTAAATTATTTCGCCGCTCGAATTTGCTGCCGATAATAAAATACATTGCGTACATACCAGAGAACTGCATTGAGTATGATCGGTCCAGTTCGATCAACAACGCTCAAGCCGATCAAAACTCTACACAACGCATCGTTACAACTTGTTCGTTCGACCTTCGCGCACAATACGAACGATCTCGTTCGATCGGCTTGCTTGTTCTGTTTGCTGATTCAAACAGATTGGTTCGTACCGGCATGATGATCGAAACTGATCATGCAGAAAAGAACGATCGAGCCCAACGATTCATAAGAGCTCGGGGTTCGCTTATGTTGCGCTTGATTTGATTGTGAATGATGCAGTCAGACCGAAAATATGTATGTACATAATTATATGTGCGCAGAAAAAAAGTTGCGATGAATAGTATTAACTGAAACAGATTAACTTCATTTAGATGTCATTTTATATCCTAAAAATTTAAATTCAACAAATAGTATGCTCAGAACACAAATTCTTCTTCATGGAATAATCGGATTGAATCAAACCCGGTTTGACCAAAATAAATGATTGTGACCGGCCTGATTGCAAGCAGCAGTCTCGAACATTCTTTGCCACTCACACAAAACTTTCGATCAACAAAAATCATACCGCAACCGGGCAAGAGTGATCGAAACTGAATATTCGAATATGCTCCCTAACGATCATACAATTTTGTTGATGCAAAGTTTTGCGTCACAAAAAAATCCGAGTCAATGATCGGGTATGATCGTAAAAATGTTGATCGTTGCAGTTCTCTGGTACATATGTACATTTAATCGGTACCCAGGGAACACCACGAGGAGGCCACTATAATAACAATAAGGCCATCAAAATATGACCTCCGAGTCGACTTGAGGTAATTAAACGTAGTTTAAAAATCTCCTTGTTCCCAAAAAAAAAAAAAAAATAAATAAAAAAAAAATAATAATAACAGAAATTATATTAAAAGACATGCATAAAAATAACTAAAATAACTAAAATGATCTAAAATAACATGCATTAAAATAATTCAAAATAATAAAAATTACATCATGGATGTACCGTCTCTATTTTGAAGTTGGTGAGTTAGATTCGTTTTAGGACTTTAATATGTCTATTTTTATACCCTTGCAGGGTATTATAATTTCAGTCAGAAGTTTGCAACGCAGTGAAGGAGGCACCTCCGACTATATGAAGTATATATATTCTTGATCAGGATCAACAGCCGAGTCGATCTAGCCATGTCCGTCTGTCCGTTTCTCACAAACTAGTCTCTCAGTTTTGAAGCTATCTGAATGAAACTTTGTAGTTAGACTTCTATATACTCTCACTCGTATATATGTCGGAACGGGCCGGATCGGAAGACTATATCATACAGCTGCCATAGGAATGATCGGAAAATTTTTACAAAAAAATTTTTAACTCTTTCAGTTTTCAATAGAATTGGATCAAATTTGAGATATAGCCATTTTACTAAACTCTACAATTTTGCATAAAATTTTATGAAAATCGGACTACTATATCATATAGCTCCCATAGGAACGATCGAGAAATTAATACAACTAATTTTATAACTTCTTCAGTTTTCAGCTGATTTTCATCAAATTTAAAGGTATAGCCATTTTATATTAGTCTTAAATTTTGTGTCAAATTTCATGTCAAATTTCATGAAAATCGGACGACTATATCATATAGGTGCCATACAAACGATCGTTTGATGTAGAGGAAAAATGCAAATCTGTGAATGTAAAACTGCAAATATAATATGTATAGGTGAATGAAATGAAAGCAGGTGTTACTTCATTGATTTTTAAAAAATATATATATAATTTATTTTGTATGGATTCCTATTCATAGAAGTTCTATCTGCAAGCGTATATAAACTTCGGCGTGCCGAAGTTAGCTTCCTTTCTTGTTTTTTATGCTTTTCAGCCTCTCAGATACCCCTCATAATTTTTCTAAGAGCCATACACTATTTTTCCTAAGCAGGATGAGCAGAAAATATTTTAAAATGTGCTTTCTGTTTTCATAACAATTATTATCTTCCAAATACCATTTTGAGTATTTATCTTCGATTTCCGGCTTTGCAATACATTTCATAACTAAGGTTTCTTTAATATTTCTAGCATGAGGAATTTCTTCAAAAAATGTGTGAAATATATTATAATGCCGCTAATAAGTTCAAAAAAATGTGGGGGGGCTTTAAGTTACAAATTAATGTTTGTATTTCTTTATTTTTTGCTCAAAATGTACTAGTTCATCTTTTGTCAGCATCTTGCAAATACCGCAATTAAATTTCTGTTGTGATTTAAATAGCACAAATCCTGTAAAATATCTTAATGCCTTTTCACATTTAATCTGGCTGTGACCGTCCGAAATCTACCCTCTAGTATCTGTCATCAGTAATTCATCAACCTTTCATCAACAGTCAAGGGGGTGCTGTTGATGATTCATCGATGACAGGCCATACAAACTGTTGATGAATTTAACATGGGCATGTCCTAGGCTGTCATCAATAAAAACTCATCAACAATTAATCGATGATTCATCAACAATTCATTAACAATTCATCAACAATTCATAAACAATTCATCAATGTTTCATCAACAATTCATCGATGTTTCATCAACAAATTTCTTAACGGCTGGGCAATGGTACTGCCGACGACTGCCGTCTAGACTAACGCCGTAACTGTATCGTGGGCAGAGCGTCGTAGTAGAAGTCGCAATCGGCAGAGCGTCGCCTCGGTAGAAGTCGCAGTCGGCGCGTTGATGACAGTCGATGACAGTGGCCTATTGATGACATGCGGTACTGCAGGGCTGCTCATCGTTCCGCGGTCGATCTGCGACTGAAAACTGAATTCTTGTTGTGCTTGGTTTCGAACGAATGATTCGAACTCGAAACAGCCGAATGCACTGTGGGGTTATAGACATTTCGTTCTGGTGCTCTGGGGTTACACGCTCAGCCGTTTTTATGATAGTACTTTTTTATTCTGTTTGTCTTCTCTATGTATTTCTTGCTTAGTGGTTTTCTTCAACCTGACATCAAACCATTTCCGTCAAGTCCATCAATTGGCTCGTTAATGGAGACTGTTGAATTTATTTCTGGGCTAACCACTTGTAAAGGACGACCTTTTAAATTGTTACATGTATTAATTTATATTTTTCTGTGGTGCGATTAGGTTATTATAATTTCATTCAAAAGTTTGAAACGCAGTGAAGGAGACATTTCCGACCCTATACAGTATACATATTTATATGACAATGATCCATTATAAGAGTCCTCAACTGGACTTTCGGCGAAACGTTTCGTGGCGCGTGGCATGATCACTGATTTTCACAACCATACTCTCTTTCAAACTCATGTCGGATCCTTTTCAATGCCTCTTCACGTTCAAATACACACACACACACAGTGTGGTGAGTTATAACTTACACTATCTGTCTCACTCATGCTCACGCCCATACTACGTTGGCGGAATTGTGAATCCGCCTCGCATGAAAGAACGGAGAATCAAGAAATAAAACAAGTGTGTACCAAACATATGTATATATTTAATCAGCATCAAACAAGTCCGTCAGTTTTAAAGCTTTATTAAATTTTATATACTTTTACTCGTATGTAAGTCGGAACGGGCTGCTATAGAAACAATCGGAACATTTTTATACAAACAATTTCAACTTTTCCAGATTTACATATAATTTTAGATAAAGCCATTTTGTATTATTCTAGAGTTCGGTTTAAATTTTATGATAATCGGACAATTAAATGAAATAGCTGCCATAAAAACAATCGGTAAATGTTAAGAAAAAATATATATAATTTATATTATGTATGTATGATATTTTTTAATCTTAAATGGTATACAAACTTCGGCGTGCCGAAGTTAGCTTTCTTTCATGATTTATTTATGTTACTTTTTATGCACATGACGCAGAATTAAATTATACTGTAATTAATTGTTCCAAATTTAAATATATCTAATTTTTGTGGTTTTAGTTTTCAATATTAGTTTAATTTTATTTATATAAATTCATCCATTTGGTTTGGGAGTCATTTGTTGAATGCTCCCTTGAATTAAGAATTAAGTTGGCTTAGAATTGCATAGCTGCGCTAGCAGCGTCGCGACCAACGCTTATGTATCTAAACATATAAATATTAATAAGTGCCGCTGGCAGAGGAGCGGTCATTGCTTTAGAATAAGTGTTTATGTGTAAGTGAGGCCAGTCGAGAGTCGGTCCGGCGGAGAGGAGGTATATAGCCCATATAGTGACATAGCCGTTCCGCATGCCAAATATGTCGATTAAGCATTTTCTATGCCAAGTTCACTCATACGGGATCATATTACCGGGTACTTTGGAACTGCTTAGGTCTTGGATTTGTTTATGCATATTGTGGCCAAGTACTACAATGTTTTTGTAATAACATTTATGCGCAACACTGAGTACAGTGTGCATTCGATATGTGGGCATACTACAACACCGATATGATTTTATTATTATATCCAATTCAGAAAAATTCGCCGACGAACACAAATTGGCAGCATTCGCATGTGTAAATTCAGTTTTGAGTAACTCCACGTTAGAAGGTTGTCGAAGCTAGTAATTGAAGCCTTTCCGAACACACTCTTGGTGACGTTGATGAGCAGATTTGCTTGCCGCAAACACAAAGTGGGATAATGGCGGTGTATTTTTTTTTTATTCTCATAATGTCGATTACGGGACCGTAGCGAGCAAGAAAATATGCGCCAATGATATACATAGTTTAAGACACGTTGGTGACGTCCAGTTGAAATGACGTCGGAGTCTGTGAGAGTGTTATAGTTATCGTCCCGTAGGTATTGTTTGGTGTTCCATTGGCGGTTTATAGGACTCAACTGAACTGATCGGGATCTGCCTCGTTCGAAACTGCGATTAGTTTCCTGGCGGAAACTTCCATAGAGATATGCACCTATTTGCCTTTTCACCGTAACGATTTTTGTAGAAATAGGAGAGATCGTCACGGGGCTTGGAGCAAGTGAGACTATTCCGACGAGTTTTGGAACCCTTGCAGCTCTTCTGATCACGGCTCATACTGTTCTAATTCCTTCCGAGTTCGTCTACTATAGTTCTCAAATCAGCCATTTTGCTGCTCCAGAGCTTCGTGCTCTGATAAAGTGCTGTGGATCGTCAGAGCGGACGGCATTTTCGACGACTAAGGGTACTGTGCTGTGTGCCATAACCACACAAGTCGCAATCTTTCGGAACAATTTAGCGAACTGCAATTAAATTAAACCCAGGTGTTCGGCAATCATTTTTTTATATTTTCCAGCCAGTGGTGGAGTCTGCACCACCCTGCGGGCAATTATTTTAAAATCTGGTGAAACTTAGTCCGTATTAATGCGGAAATTTGCGAATTGCGACTCCCCCAAATATGTCCTTTGCAAGAACAGAGGAGCCTTCAACGTCTTTTTGCTTATTTCCACTGATGTCTACTCGTCTCCTGGCAGCCGAATTCGGATCGATGGCGGTAGAGCGGGCAAGCTTGAAGTAAACTCGACGGGTTGCTTGAGTGCATACGGTACACAAATTTTAGAATGGAATGAAGAGAGTGGAAACTAGCCGAATCTACCGAAAAAACTCATTAACAGTAATATGTGCATAAGTTTGGCATTCACTCACCTCATAAACCGTCTGTGATGGTGTTCTCGTCACAACTTTCAAAGTTTTTGCTGCTGCTGGTATTCTCTTACAAAAGTTAAGTGTTTTTTGCTGAATGCAGAGAGCCGACGTCCTTCTTGTTGCTGTTGCCGAGTTTTGCTTTTTTTTATGTTATGTCCGTTACGGATTTACGTCTGCACCGTCCTGCGACGGTATAAAAAGGTGGACAACTTTTAATTTTCTAATGCTAGGGGATATTTCATTTGTCTAAATATTTATTCTAAGACGATTTCTGGCCAAAGTAGATTGGTGTCAAGGATTATGAAGCTAATTAAAAGAAATTGGGATAGGTCTTTCTAGTCGAAACCACCTTTGTATAGGAATCACCTTTCATTATTCAGTTTTTTTTATTTAATGGACGTTGATGGATACTTAAGGGGCCCTTTTAAAACCAAGCACGTGCATGTTTGGGTAAGGTGTTTGTAGGCGCTATAGAAAATAAAGAAAAGAATACGAGGATATTAACTGCTGTCAGATTGTTTGCTTGGGTGTGCACTACGTGGGTTAGTAATAAAGTTTTTAATTTAGGAAGTCTATTTTGGAGATTATGGTGTACAAATCATTATGATTTTAATATAAGACTCTCATGCAACTTAAAGGATGTTCTACAATGGCGTAACACTAAGGGGATATAAATATAGTATTTATACTTGGTACGTGGAAATTGAGCTGACCCAATAAGTCAGCACTTTCCACGTCACTAAAGTTATAAATAAAGATAGTGCCTAGCATAGTTCTGCGGTTGGCTAAGGAAGGTAACTTAATTAAAATGAGTCTATTAAAATAGGACGGTATTCTTTAGTCGGTATACAATAAGAACTTATTAGTTTTTCTAGGTGATTTTAACAACCCTGCGGCTTTTTTTTATGGTTTTTGTTAATAAATAAGTAATATAATTAAGTATTAACCAGACAACCCGCAATGAACAGATAATAATACACACTTATATTTTATGAACCGCACGCTCTCAAAGCCAGAAAAGAAGTGAGTGAGAATATCGAAAGGACAAAAAAACAACGAACAGGCGAGAAAGGAATACATTGGAATGTGCATCTACTTGTTATACACATACATTTAAGCATATATAAATATATGCGTGCATAATTATCTATTTGAACACGCAAATTTCAACACGCCGCCTCAAAAGTTACATTGATTATCACTTCGATTCTTGACATGAGTTTGTGCTTTAGTTTTAATTTATTTCTTCATTTCATTTTCTTTTAATTCTGGGGATACATAAGATCCAGCATTGGCTGCAAGAGTTGTGGAACCCCAGTAAAACCAAAATAGACAAAAAAAAATGTACATAAGTAAAGTTTTAGGTAAATGAAGTTTAATAGTATATAAACACAATTCAATTACTTGAGATTATCAGTAAATATGAAAACTGAAATTAATGAAAAGAACTTCATAAGATCCACAAAAAAAAAAAAAAAAAACTATGTTAAGTATATAAACTCGATTTAATTACTTAAGACTTAGTAGGTATGAAAATTGAAATTAACAACAAAAGTCTTAATGAGATCCATTTCACTTATGGCTTCTAAAGGCAATGAATTTTCAGCAACAGTTCACAGGTTCGTAGTTAATTTATTCAGAAAGTCCCAGTTGGCTTCTCAGGGAAATAAACCGTGCAGTTGATAATGGCTCCGTCAGTATATTGGCAATTGCAGATCTGTGGGAATATACTTTACACAAATTAGTTTCTTTTCAATTTGCTCACTTACAAAATGATATTTAATATCTATGTGCTTCGTTCTCTTATGGCAAGTAGGATTACTTGCAATACTTATACAATCTTGGTTGTCTTCAAAAATCTCTATAGGACCACTTAAATCTAGATTTTTCTCATTTATTAGTGATTTAAGCCAAAGAGCTTCTCTTACACCTTCAAACAAGGCCATTGTTTGGGAACGAGACACCCTGTAATATTTGTTTTGTTTACTGGCTTTGTCCGCCGCTTATCAGCGGAATCAATTCAAGCTTCTCGCCGCTGCACTTGCTATAGAGCTTACCGAGTACTTTTCCATAACTTCTAACTCCTAACGGTAACTTGTTTACATCTTTAACTCAACTTATCGTATGATGTGCAAGCTTTTTTTTCTTATTCACATTTTTGCTCTCAATGCAATCAAACGCATCGCGGCCGCGTAATCAAATCGGGTATTTAAAATTAACCAAAAAACCATATAAAACAGGAACACTGGTGGATTCGTTTATAAACATTAAAAAACTAGTCCTTCGAGCCGGATTCGCCAGTAAAGCGTTACTTTTGGATATTTGATTTGATTATTGTTTTTTTGTAAACGGCGATCTGGACATTTTCTATCTCGATCACGATGCGGAGTGTGATTCAACAACGGGGCTTCTGCAAAAGCCAAATTACTCGGGCACATAACAACGCAGTCAAATTTGTTGATGACATTCATTCAGTGCATACTATAGAGGTTCGCCTGACGCAACTGCAAGACAATTATATGCGGTTTGTGCGGCTCTCAGAGGAGCTGTATGCGTTTCAGTCGGAACCAGATTGGGAAAACCCCGACGCCGATTTTGATGCCTATGAGGAAAAACACTACGCTACACACGCCATTTTGAGCAACACTTTGGAAGAAATACGACGTGATCTCCCATCTCAAACCAGTATTTCGGCCACTGTCCAAGCAGCGGATGCGTCTCAAAGAAGCCAGGTGGATTTTCAGTTCGAGCGAATCAAACTCCCAACATTTTCCGGTAACTATGAGGACTGGAAACATTTTTCGGATATGTTTACTGGATCAATCGCTTGCAATCCGAGCCTGACGGATTGCCAACGATTTCATTATTTAAAATCGTACCTTTCCGGAGACGCGCTGACATTAGTTAAACATATTACGGTTACCAATGAAAACTATCGTGAAGCATGGGATCGCCTGGAACAGCGATATAACAAACAATCGCTAATTATCCGATCATTTCTAAACAGTTTTATGACGCTCCCCAGTGCTGCAACCTCTAACATCAGTACAGTGCGTAAACTTGCCGATGGTGCAGATGAAGTTATTCGTGGCTTACGCGCTCTTAACTGCGAGGAACGGGATCCCTGGCTAATCTTCATATTATTGTCAAAGTTGGATTCGGAGTCCCGCCAAGCTTGGGCTCAGTGCCCAGACTCTGAGAAGAAAGGCGTGACGATAACTCAATTTTTGAAATTTCTCACTGCACGCTGCGACACCTTGGAGGCTTTTCACTTAGTTCAACCAACCCAAGCTCGACGCGCAGCTACAACGCATCACGCAGATATGCATTCAAGACGAGACGAACCTAAGTGTACATCGTGCCAGCAGAATCATCAAATGTTTAAATGTCCTCAATTCATCGCCCTCGACATTGCATCTCGCCGGGAGTTTCTCAAGTCGAAGAAGCTCTGTTTCAATTGCCTCAGCCCCACTCACATGGTGGGAAACTGTACCTCAAAGCATACTTGTCGGATCTGTCGCCGCTAGCATCATACTTTGGTTCATGGCTCGTCACAGCCAAGTCAAAATGATAACTACGTTGCGCCAGCCAATGTTGACAGCCATGAGCGAACATCACAGCAGGAATCTACAATTGGCCATAATCAACCGCCTGTTCGAAGTCATCATTTAGCGAATGAACCTCCCATGGAAACCAATTTCACTCATCATACTCTGGAGAATATTCCTGCACACTCTATTGCCAACCATCCTCGCAGACGTTGTCGACGCTTGGGGAAACACTACAACTTGCAGGATGCTCCTGGACACTGGATCTACAATTACCTTGGCTTCGGAATCATTCGTTCAGCGAATAGGCGTGCGTCGAATGCACGTAAGGATTTCTGTTCTCGGTCTCGCCGCCAACAGCGCGGGCGTTACCCGAGGACGCGCACATATCAAGTTGCGCTCTCGCCATTCGGACCAAACTATCGAATTGGTCTCATTCATTCTCAGCTCGTTGACGTCATCACTTCCAGCCCAAGCTATTGACACCTCATCTTCTACGTGGAAGCATATTTGCAAGCTTCCTTTGGCAGACCCAACCTTCTGCACGCCAGGATCCATCGATGTCATCGTTGGATCAGATCAGCTGTGGTCTCTTTATACTGGAGAACGCAAATATTTTGGTAACGACTTTCCTATTGCTCTGAATACTGTTTTTGGTTGGATTATTGCAGGCTCGTACAATGCATGCGATGATCACCTGACTTCCGCCGTGACACACCACGCGGACTTAGATACGATGGTTCGCTCATTCATGGAAATGGACAGTATACAGCCAAGCCAGGCTCTCCTGGACGCCAACGATCCCACCGAGCGACACTTTGCTGCCACACATACGCGTTCTGAGAGCGGGGCTTATATCGTTCAGTACCCTTTCAAGGAGGAGGCACCGCCTATTGGCTCAACTTTGCCGCAGGCTATTAATCGCTTCTTCTCGTTAGAACGCAAATTTCGTCGGTCTCCGGAATTGAAGCAGCAGTACGAAGCGTTCCTAGACGACTATTTAAAACGTGGACATATGGAACAAATAACATCCACTCAAGTGGACGAGTCCCCAGAAGGTTGCTTCTACCTACCGCACCACGCTGTTATCAAACTTGACAGTTTGACTACCAAATGCCGTGTAGTTTTCGATGGATCGGGAAAGGACAGCCGTGGACTATCACTTAATGATCGACTGTATGTTGGTCCTCCAATTCAACGCGATCTCCTTGGCGTTTGTTTACGTTTCCGTCAGCACCAATATGTTCTATGTGCAGATATCGAAAAGATGTTCCGTGGGATTCACGTATATAAGCCGCATACCAATTTTCAGCGCATTGTTTGGCGAACGAATGAGAATGAGCCGCTACGTCATTTTCGCCTTTTGACGGTAACTTATGGATTGGCACCGTCCCCATTTCTGGCCGTTCGAGTTCTAAAACAATTAGCTGACGATCACCGCCAAGAGTTCCCTGCAGCTGCCCATGCCCTCCAACACGATGCCTACGTGGATGATATCCCAACGGGATGCAACTCATTCGGGGAACTTATGAATCTAAAGAACGAGCTAATTGGACTTTTGGAAAAGGGGCAATTCAAACTCCGGAAATGGAGTTCCAATAGTTGGCGTCTTCTAAAATCATTGCCAGAAGAAGATAGGTGTTTTGAGCCTATCCAGCTCCTTAACAAATCTGCTGCGGACTCACATGTAAAAATTCTTGGTATCCAATGGAATCCCGGAAAGGACGTCATATATCTCAATCTCAAGGAATGCGATACGACTATTTCACCTACAAAACGAGAACTCTTGTCGCAACTATCGAGAATCTATGATCCGCTTGGACTTATAGCGCCGGTCACAGTTTTACTCAAGCTCATATTTCAAGAAAGCTGGACAAGTGTACTGCACTGGGATGAGCCAATTCCTGCAACCTTACGCTCGCGCTGGAAAGCCTTGGTGGAGGATCTGCCATCGCTTACGCAATGTCAAGTACCACGATATTTAGCTTCACCATTCCGAGACGTAGAACTACACGGATTCGCAGATGCATCCACGCACGCCTACGGTGCGGTTGTCTACACTCGGGTTGCAGTTGGAGGCAGTTTTCAAATATCCCTCGTTGCCGCCAAAACACGGGTGGCCCCGATCAAGCCAGTCTCGATACCACGTTTGGAACTAAATGCTGCCCTACTTCTTTCCCGATTGCTTACTGTTGTCAAAACATCACTAACAATTCCTATTTTCAGCACTAGCTGCTGGACTGATTCAGAAATTGTGCTACATTGGGTATCAGCTCCACCACGACATTGGAACACATACGTCTGCAACCGGACAGCGGAGATCCTGAACGACTTTCCCCGTAACTGCTGGAATCATGTCCGGACTGAAGACAATCCAGCTGACTGTGCCTCTCGAGGACTTCATCCGTCAAAGCTTCTGGAGCACTGGCTGTGGTGGAAAGGTCCGTCTTGGTTGGTCGCACCGATTTCGGATTGGCCACCTTCCACAAGCAAGTTCAGCGTATCTTCAAATTTCGATGTCAACGCCGAAAAACGAGCTATCAAACCTACGACTCTGCATAACTTTCTTGATGAAAGTTTTAACGAGTTACTTTTTCCGCAAATTCTCTACCTGGACGCGTCTAATAAGGGTATCTAGTTATTGTTATCGCTTTATTCAAACTCTTCGATCTCATCATAGGAATTCTTCACCATTCCTTACGTCCAAAGAGCTGCTGGAAGCACGACTACGACTCATTCGACATGTGCAACAGAAATTCTTTGGCAGAGAATATGCGCAGCTCGAGAATAGACGCCAGCTTAATGCTAAATCGCATTTACTCCGGTTCTCCCCATTTCTCGATGAAAATGGGATAATGCGAGTCGGTGGAAGAATCGAGCGGTCTACATTAAACTACAATGCTAAACACCCAATCCTAATACCAAAGGAGACACCACTAGCTGGACTACTTGTTCGACATTTTCATATCTCCAATCTGCACACGGGAGTTGATGCAACGTTTACGAATCTTCGTCAGCAGTACTGGATTCTGGGTGCTCGAAATCTCGTCAGAAGGGCTGTTTTCCTTTGCAAGCGCTGCTTCCTACAACGCAAAGGCACCAGTCAACAGATCACGGGAGAACTACCAATACCTAGAGTGCAAGCTAGTCACTGTTTCCAACATACAGGGCTAGACTATGCTGGGCCGATCGCAATCAAGGAATCCAAGGGACGAACTCCACGGATCGGAAAAGCATGGTTCGCTATTTTTGTCTGCCTCACTACAAAGGCACTCCACATCGAGCTTGTCAGTGATCTGACAACAAAGGCCTTCATCGCCGCCTTTCAACGATTCATTGCCCGTCGAGCGAGGCCCACTGACCTTTATTCGGACAACGGAACCACATTTCATGGCGGCAGGCAGACCCTAGACGACATGAAACGCCTGGCCATCGAGCAAGCAAAGGATGGAGAATTAGCTGGATTTTTCGCCAATGAAGGCATTTCTTGGCACTTTATACCTCCTTCTGCTCCCCATTTCGGAGGGATGTGGGAAGCCGGAGTCCGCTCCATCAAACTTCATATGCGACGGATTCTTGGATCGAAGGCCCTAACCTTCGAGGAACTATCAACTGTACTGACTCAAATTGAAGCCATTCTGAATTCCCGCCCACTGTGTCCCAATGGGGATACTTCGTTGGATCCGCTGACGCCGGCTCATTTTTTGACTGGAGCTCCATACACAGCGCTACCTGAACCTTGCCGTCTAGATACGCAAATTAATCGATTGGAAAGGTGGAATCAGCTACAAGCCATGGTCCAAGGTTTTTGGAAACGCTGGCATATGGAATACTTGACATCGCTTCACGAACGTACAAAATGGCATCTAGAAACTGAGAATTTAAAGATCGACACACTGGTAGTCCTCAAGGAACCTAATCTACCACCCTCTAAATGGATCCTTGGACGTATCACGGAGGTGCACCCAGGATTGGATGACAAGGTCCGGGTCGTAACGGTTAAAACTGCCCACGGATCATTCAAACGCCCAATTTCCAAGATTGCTGTCCTGCCTCTGTGCTGAACGACCGTTCAGGGGGGCCGGTATGTTTGGGAACGAGACACCCTGTAATATTTGTTTTGTTTACTGGCTTTGTCCGCCGCTTATAAGCGGAATCAATTCAAGCTTCTCGCCGCTGCACTTGCTATAGAGCTTACCGAGTACTTTTCCATAACTTCTAACTCCTAACGGTAACTTGTTTACATCTTTAACTCAACTTATCGTATGATGTGCAAGCTTTTTTTTCTTATTCACATTTTTGCTCTCAATGCAATCAAACGCATCGCGGTCGGCGTAATCAAATCGGGTATTTAAAATTAACCAAAAAACCATATAAAACAGGAACACTGGTGGATTCGTTTATAAACAGCCATGTATTTAGCTTCAGTAGATGAAGCAGCAACCGACTTTTGCTTCATGGTACTCCATGAAATCAAACAACTTTTAAACATTTTAAATAGATACCCAGTGGAACCAAACTTGAGATTAATAGTTCCCTTTAGATTTCTAAGAACTCTTTAAAGGCATTGCCATAGTTCCTTATTGTTGTTGTTTGCATATCTGCTTAGAGTACTTACTGAAGTACTTAAGTCGGGTCGTGTACATTACATTATGTACATCAAACAACCAATTAAATTTCTACACGATGCATCACATAATTCTTCTGATTGCGGAGCCGTATATTCCAACTTGCTTGGGAGGGGAGTACTAACTAAATTAAAATCTTCCATATTACATTTTCTCAATACATTTTTAATATATGCTGACTGACTAAACCAAACCTCTCTATCAGTTCTATACATTTTTATGCCAATAATGTGTCTAATTTCCCGTAAATCGGTCATTTAAAACATATCATGAAGGTAAGATATAAATTTTGACATTGAATCAGATTTGTTTGTTGCAATTACTATATCATCCACATATAACAAGATATATATATTTCTCGAAATATCTCCCTTATCCAGAATGTAAATACACCGATTAGCTCCTAAGTTTTGAAATCCAAAATCCTTCAACACACTTTCAAAAACTTCGAACCAACATCTAGCAGCTTGCTTAAGGCCATATATAGCTTTATTAAGTTTACATACTCTATTTTCATAAGAATGATTCAGGCCTTTTGGAACGTTCATGTAGATTTCATTCTTTAGAGCTCCGTTTAAAAATTCAGTTTTTACATCCATATGATGAACCATTAAATCGTGTTGATTTAAAAGTGCCAACAAAAATCTATAACTGAAAATTCGTGCAACTGGTGCAAATGTCTCATTGTAATCAGTCATATATTCTTGAGTGAAGCCCCTCGCTACAAGTCTAGCTTTGTACTTTACTAAGTTCTCAAATTCATCTTGTTTAATACTAAATACCCATTTGCAATCAACTATGTTTTTTTTATTATCTGGCTTAAGCACTAAGTTCCAAGTATTATTTTGAAAATGAGAATTAAGTTCATCTTGTCTAGCATTCTCCCAGAAAGATCTGTCCTCACGAAACTTAATCTCATCAAAGGTATTAGGAATATCATTTAAGCATATTTAAGTATTCATAAGACATCTTTCTAAAAATCGATATGATAATTTGGGTTTACTTTTAATTCTTTCACTACGTCTGATTTCTTCTTCCTTTTTATTTTCTTTTAATTTATCACCAGTTTCAACGACTGGATCGGCATTCTCAAGATAAGTGGAATAAGTGGAACACTGTACTCACAGATTCCATTAAAGGCCAATATACCATTCTTAGCTACTTTTACACCTCCAGGGTTAAATTCAATGGTCATACCTGCATCCTGCATCTTCTTTACCGATAGTAGGTTGTGTGGAATATCCTTGCAATAAAAAACGTTTCGCAAGGTGATTCGGTTTCCGCAGCTGGTAATATTGACAACTCCTTTGGCTGTAGTGTAGATAAACCTCGCCTCGCTTGTCTTCGAACTGGAAGTTGCATTTCTCAACATGAAGGCAAAACTACGCTCTGATTGAGTTGTTGCTGCTTTTGCCATCTGAGCCTGCCCTTCCTTTCTTTTGTTTTCATTAAAATTCTGATTTGGCTGCCTTTTCAAAAAGAAACAATCCTTCTTTACCGCAATAAACACGCAAATTTCAACAGGGTTTTTAAATGATTTAAAAAAAAAACACTTATGTATAACGACACGACAACATGTTTTCATTGTATGAAATTTGTTAGACCTTGTGTTGAAATCTCTTGAAAAATCTCTTATCCGTCGAGAGGCAGTTTTGCAAATGTGTCTTTACCGTTACAGCCCGACGATCCTTAATTTCAGTGTAATTATCGACATTTGAACTGCCGCAGAAAAGAACACAATTTTACATCTAAATGGGTCTGATTTATAATGTTTATTTGCACTAAAATGGCTGAAACTGCGATATTCTTTACAATGCCATGAATTCCTATTTAGCACTTGCAGTGTATTATAAATTCAGTTAGAAGTTTGCAACGCAGTGCAGGAGTCATATCCGACCATATAAATAGAATTCGAAAGTTAGCGGTTTATAGAAAAATGGTATAGGTAAAAGAATAGATGCATCTACAGTGTAATATTTACACATAATTTGTTTTCGTCTTAAGTTTAATGCTATTAAAATTTACAATTTTTTTTATCGACAATCTCATAAATTACTATATTAGTAGTTGAAAAAATTTGTTTTGGAATCGATTAAGACTTTCAATTGGCTGGAATTGAGTTTATTAAACTATATCCAAATAAAAAAGACAAATATTTTTTTGCTTTTAGCATTGTCCTGTGAACGGTTATCTTTTGTTTTCCTTTTCTGCTTGTTTCTGAATAGATCAATCTATGGGATAAAAACAAATTTAATAAAAATTTGTCAACAACAACAAGAGGGATAACTAAAATAAGTCTGGCGGTGAAAATAATTGTGAATTTGTGTAAATACTTTTGACCACCCCTGTATGTCGGAACGGATCGGAAGACTATATCATATAGCTGCCATAGAAATGAGCGAAAATTTGTTTTTCAGTTTTCAACAGATTTTCATCAAATTAGAGATAGGCTAGGTCCAAACATACGAAAAATGCTATGTTTTTGTGATTTTTTTTTCCTGACGACAAAGTTAAAATGTATTTACTCAACGAATGGTACATTAAAGAATGACATTCGAAGAATGTCTTATAATATTTTAACAAAGAAATATCCGAAAATGGTAGCAATTGTCCGGACGTGTCTAAAAAAAAGTTGAATTGCGGTGCCCCTCATAACTCTGTGCTGGATCATCGGAAATCAAAAAATCCTAGTTCATTCGTTAAATAATAGTCGCTGTTGTTTTTTTTTTTTTTAGAAGACTGAAGTGAAAAACAAAATTTTTTGGGAAAAAAATCTTCAAATTTTTCATTGTTAAATCAAAATTACGAAAAAAAAACTCGACAGCGTTATTCACAAAATAAGTACAGTAATAGCGTTTAAAATTTCAAAAAGATCGGTGCAGTAGTTTTGAAGTTATGATTGGCACCGACTTTGAAAACGTGAGTTTTGGGAAAAGCGGTTTAAAGTTTTTTTTTTTGGTTAGGACGTTGATGCACTACGGTCAGTACATTCAAGTGGCCCGTATGACACCAGGCATGTGCCTGTTTGTGTTAGGTGTTAGTAGGCGCGATGGAAAATTGTTAGCTTGCATGTTTATTAAGTGTGTTTTGGTGTGCATCCCAATTTAAACCGCGTAGAGCGAAAAGTAAAAAGTTCTTTTGAACCGACTCAATGCGTTTACTATGGACGCCGTACTGAGGGCTCCAAACGCAGCATCCATATTCTAAGATAGGACGAACTAAAGAAGTATATAAGGATCTAGTGACATAGGGGTCATTGAATTCCCTCGACTACCGCCTAATAAATCCAAGCACAGCCCTGGCTCTATTCACCATAGACGAAATATGATCAATAAAGTCAAGTTTTGGGTCCAAGCGGACGCCCAAATCATCAACAGAATTAATTCTTTCCAAAGAGCAGCAGTTCAGCGTGTAAGTAGCACGCTTAGGAACGACACGAGAGAATGTCATTAGCTTGCATTTCGAGCCATTTAAGTTTAATAAGTTTACACGGCACCAAGTTTGAAAATTATTGAAATCTGTTTGTAAGTCCGACTGGCAGGCAACGTCATTGTATTGCACGCATAGATTGATGTCATCCGCGTACATAAGAACTCTGGAGTTAGTCAAGACTTTGGGCAGGTCATTTATAAATAATGTTGTTCACGTCAGAAGGCCCTTCGCGGCGGCCGCGGCGCCGCCTCTGTCCACCGAGCCTCCAAAGCTTTGGCCGCTCTTGCACTCCCGCAAGTCTGCTCTTCGCGCACTGCTCATCGGGCTAAGCTAAGCGCTTCCTCACCCACTCTTCGATGTTCGCGAACGCCCGCTCCCGAGTTCCCGAGCTTCGCTCGCTGCTAAGCGAGCTGAGGGACGGCTAGTTCGCGCTCCACTTCTCGGGCCCGCTCTCGCACTGTTAAGCGTAGCTTATCGGTCGGGAGCGCAGCCCTTACATTTAAGCTATTTAGTACTATGTATGCAGCGAAATAAAGCTGACCAGTTGAATTGCCCACGACGCCCCCGCCTTTATTTTTCGACTCCGCTTCGACGTGGGAATTTTCACTGGGCTACATTTTCCAATACAGGATCTTCAGCGGCAGGATCGCCCCCCTACAAACATTGGTCCTTCGAGCCGGATCCGGATATCCTTCCGTCCTTTCACTAGCAGTTCCCGGTGATTTTTCCGCTGAGATAAGTATATGCTTGATTCCGTCTTGTTCTCGCTGCCGGTCTTAGACAGTGGGCCGAACATTTAATTTCGGTCGCACCGCTGCAAAATTTATTGTTTTGTTCGTGTCAACTCCCCGTCCGAGTTTTCCTGACACCACGGCAGTGAGAAATCCCACTTTCTATTCGCCTCCGAACCTCGAAATTTTCCATCCGTGTCCGTTTTGTGTGCGCCGCCATCCTCCTCGCCGTCTCTTCGATTCCCCGTTGTTCATCCACTTGCCAACGGTCGAGGCCTATGTGCAGCCACATACACACACACGCATTCTAAACTTGTGCTAATATTTCCGTACAAAAAAAGTTCTCCGTGAACAGTGAAAGTGTGTTTCAAAAAGAAAGGCATAATTAATATTGGCCAGCCGGTGTGCGCTTGTTGCGGGAATTCACCCTGATCGCCGACCAGTCTGCCGCTGTCACGATATTTTTTGTATGCTGTATCCATACCCATTTTTTCTGTTCGCACAATTTAATACAGTCCACTTCTCGACGCTCCACTGTGCCAATACAAACCCTAAAGTTTTTCAAGAAACAAATTTCGTCAGCCAAGGATTTAAAATAATCCGAATTTTATAAATCCTATTTTTTATTTATATCAAATTACGATACATATATTGGGCAAGCTTCGCGCTATTCTGCGCTGAGCAACGATTTCCACAATTATTTACATAAATACATATATATTGGGCAAGCTTTGCGCTATTCTGCGCTGAGCATCCAAGTTATTACATACATATATACACACGCCAGCATAAGGGCATACCAAGTAATTATTTGTCTTTTTTTTCGTCTCCTCTTTGTGCCTAGAGCGTGTACAAGCACCTGCACTCATGCATTCCAAAGCCGCACAGTGCCTACGAGACAAAATCCGCCATCTACAACTTTCAACAACTTCCGTGATCCAAGGATTTAACATTATCCGAAGTTTATAAATCCTATTTTTATTTATATCTTTTTTACATACATACATGTATATTGGGCAAGCGTCGCGCTATTCTGCGCTGAGCGATCCAAGCTATTACATACATACATATATGCACACGCCCGCATAAGGGCAAGTAATTATTTGCAATTTTTTTCGCCTCCTCTTTGTGCCTAGAGCGTGTACAAGCACCTGCACTTATACATTCCACAGCCGAACAGTGCCGACGAGATAAAATCCGCCACCTACAATTTTAAGGAAATTTCGTGAGCCAAGAATTTAAAGTTATCCGAATTTTATTTATCCTATTTTCATTTAGGTGAAAGAAATACAAATTTACACACATACCTCCATACATACAAGCTTCGCGCTATTCTGCGCTGAGCATCTAAACCCAAACACAAACGAGTGTTTTTAATTGTCTTCGATTTAACCGCCGCAACGGCTGTGTTGTTGTTGCCCTTAACTTCTTTGGGTCCCTCAATCATCACTGCTTTGCCGACGGCTTATCCCAGTGAGCTCTTCTCCGCGACCAAAAACGGATGATTGTTTTTTAAATACTACCTTCCTAGCGTTTAAAAAATTAAACATCTGCGCTCATAGTTAAACATTCATTAACAGATCCAGAATTTGAATTTAATTAATTAATTTAAGTTAATTAATTTTTAATTCAATCTTTTCAACTGAGCCGCCGCAACGGTCGTGTTGTTCTTTCCTCTTGTTTATTTTGAGTTCCGCACTGCTTTGCCGACGGCATGACCCATTGAGTTGTCTCTCAAACAAAAGCCAAGGGTTTATTTCGACCATTTCGGATCCGTGATAAATAAAGTTGACAACAATTACTTCCGACCGATACGTTCCTAAATCCGTATTTAATTTATTACGGGATCCATCCACAATTCGTGCCCAATTTTCTGAGCAACATATAAGCAAACCTCCACGTCCGAAATATATTATATATTCTAAAATACACAAGACTTTTAATTTCGGATTAAAATTATTCCAATAATTTAATTACGGCCGATTCCGTCAATTCGTTTGGGAAGATCCCAACTTGCATCTCCGCGACCCTCTCCGCTTAAAGCAAAGTCCACTGCTGTCCGCTCAAGAGCAAACAGCTTTAAATACTAGCCCAGCTCCATCACTCACGGACGACCACAAAAATGGCTCAAACCGCTATCGGCATTGCGTTTCGGAAGTTTCTTGCCTCGACAGATCGTGTGAGTCAATTTGAGGCACAGATCCAACCTCTAGACGCCCCAGAAACCACCCAGCCCTCTCCGTCCACGTGTAAAGTGCGTCGCGACCAAATCCGGGCTTTGTGGGAAAAGGTGGAGAAGAGTTACGAGAGCTGCTCCGAACTGCTCTCCGTGTCTGACGACGGCGCGGACACTTCAACGGTGTTAGAAGCTAAGTATAGCTACTGCTACTCCGTTTATTCCAGGTGTGTGGCCCAGCTGCAGGAGATAATAGAAAGGGGCGCGGCCCAGTCAACTCTGGCTTCCAGCAGTGGCCACACACCCCCTTCCACCGGTTGTCGTTTACCACCGGTAGACACCGAGGTGTTTGCGGGCGACTATCTTCGTTGGCCCACGTTCAGAGACCTTTTCACGGCGGTTTATATTCACAACTCGCGTCTCACCCCGGTGGAGAAATTGTTCCACCTCCTATCCAAGACAACTGGCGAAGCGCACGCCATTGTTTCCAAAGCCCCGCTCACCAATGAGGGGTTCGTCGCAGCTTGGCAAAGCCTCACCGACCGCTTCGAGAACCGGCGGTTGTTGGTCAACAGCCAGTTGAAAATCCTCTTCAACATCCAGGCTGTCCCTCAAGAATCGGGAGTCGCGCTAAAAGACCTGCAAGGCACCATCCAAAGCTGCCTGACCGCCCTAGAGATGTCCTCCATTCAAGTTGAGGCTTGGGATAGTCTTTTGGTGTATATGGTTTCCTCAAAGCTTCCCGAAGTAACCCTTTCTCTGTGGGAACAATCCATCCACAACAAAGACAGAATTCCGACTTGGAAGGAGCT
Source organism: Drosophila serrata (assembly GCF_035046125.1). NCBI lineage: Eukaryota > Metazoa > Arthropoda > Insecta > Diptera > Drosophilidae > Drosophila > Drosophila serrata. The sequence goes on along the minus strand of NW_028256980.1, from coordinate 277,356 downwards.
AGACGCGTTTCTGACCGAGCGCCATCGTACGCTGGAGGCCATCGACGACGTTTCGCCTACCAACTCAAGGCATTTTCCGCCAGAGTTGTCGACTCCGAGGGCCCCAGCGCCACGGCTCCATTCTTCCGACTTCAGAGTGACTCCAACACCCAGACCCAGAAGGTGTGACCTATGTTCCAGGGAAAACCATCCCCTGCGAAGATGTCCCCGTTTCCTTCAAATGACCGTAGTCGAGAGGTCAAATATCATCCGAAGAAAGCAACTCTGCTTGAATTGTTTGGCACGAGGCCATCAGCAGCGGGATTGCCCCAGTGCCCACTCCTGCCGTACATGCCGCAGACGGCATCACACCCTGCTGCATCCCAGAAGCTGTTCCTCCAGTGTTCAAAATGCTCCTGAACCTCCCAGCCCAGTAACCGCACCGATCCAAAGGATATCCGCGTTCTCCACGCGAATCACTACTCCCAACGCCTTCAATTACTGGGTACCCTACAGCATCAAGAGCAGACGTTCCCGAGGTAATTTATCCTACCCATGCCGAGTCTGCAGCGGAGTCCATCCGCTTCGAAAATGCCACAAGTTCCTCAGGCTTAGTGCTGAGAAGAGGCTCCGCGCGGTGTCCACCAACCGCTACTGTTCGAACTGTTTGGCCCACGAACATTCACAAGGCAAGTGCCGCAGTGGTGACCGATGCAAGACGTGCAATCAGCATCACCACACGCTCCTGCATATGCCGGGAAGTCCAGTTCCCGCACCCCGATCGCAGCATCGGATGACTCCGTGCTTATTTACTGACCGCTCTTCTAAATGATACTTTTTTTCCAGTCCGCTTCGAGAAGATGCCACCGCTTCGCATCACGCGAACGCTCTGATCAGAGGTCCAATCCAACCGATTCCGAGGTTGCCACCGAGCTTCATCCGCTTCCGACGTCGACGTCACCTCTAGGATCCTGCGCCTCCCCCCGACACTCCTCAGCCACTCCACGGCTTTCGTCCACCGCTCCTCAACTGCACTCCGGTGCGCATAGGCAATTTCCGCCGCTGGCCAGGACACCCTGCAGAACGCGGCAGCGCTTATACAGGACGAATATGTTGCAACCCGAGTGATTGCAAGGGGGGGGAGAATGTTCACGTCAGAAGGCCCTTCGCGGCGGCCGCGGCGCCGCCTCTGTCCACCGAGCCTCCAAAGCTTTGGCCGCTCTTGCACTCCCGCAAGTCTGCTCTTCGCGCACTGCTCATCGGGCTAAGCTAAGCGCTTCCTCACCCACTCTTCGATGTTCGCGAACGCCCGCTCCCGAGTTCCCGAGCTTCGCTCGCTGCTAAGCGAGCTGAGGGACGGCTAGTTCGCGCTCCACTTGTCGGGCCCGCTCTCGCACTGTTAAGCGTAGCTTATCGGTCGGGAGCGCAGCCCTTACATTTAAGCTATTTAGTACTATGTATGCAGCGAAATAAAGCTGACCAGTTGAATTGCCCACGACGCCCCCGCCTTTATTTTTCGACTCCGCTTCGACGTGGGAATTTTCACTGGGCTACATTTTCCAATACAGGATCTTCAGCGGCAGGATCGCCCCCCTACAAACAAATGTAAACAATAAGGGTCCCAAATGGCATCCGTGCGGGACGCCAGATGTAACCCTTAGTACATTGGATAAATTATTTTTAAAGAGGACCTTTTGCGTCCTGCCATTCAAATAACTTGAGATCCAATTAAGAAGATCACTTGGAAAACCCATTGAATCGAGTTTTCTAACGAGGAGAGAATGGTTAACAGAGTCAAATGCTTTACTGAAATCAGTATAGATTACATCTGTCTGACAATTATTATGGAAGCCCTTTATAATATAGGAAGAGAGCTCCAAAAGATTTGTTGTTGTTGATCTTCGCTTCATAAAACCATGTTGACATGGAGAAATAACCGATCTACAAAGGTGCTGCAAGTGAGGGGTGATAATGTTTTCAAATAATTTAGGGATGGCCGACAACTTAGAGATTCCTCTATAATTGCTCTATAATTCCTCCAATTTGCTACCTTTTTTGTGGAGAGGAATAATAAACGATTCCTTCAAAATAATGGGAAAGTTGGAGGTTTCTAAGGACAAAGTAAAAAATTTTAGAAGGGGATAGCACTGGGCGTCGGCACAATACCTAAGCACACAGCCAGAAATATCGTCGGGACTTGGCGAATAAACTGGCTTGACATGATGAAGATCTAAAAGAATAAAGCTTTCGTTTAGGCTAGGACAGAAAATTAAGTTTGATTTGGGTATGACGTAGGAATAGGTCTGTATAATTACGAAGAGCTAGAATAGGTTGTTTGAAAAAACTGCGAAAATAGATCGGCTATTGCCTGATCATTATTTGCATTACTATTTTCAAATGAAAGCGAGGAGGGATTTGTTTTAGGCTTACGTTTAATGTTAACGAGATTATAAAACTGTTTTGGGTCCTGTGAGAACTGGGCCCTACAACGAGTTAAATAGTTTTTATAACACTGCGCGTTCAGCATAGTAAAATTTGACCGAGCTGATAAATAAGATGAAAGGGCAGATTCAGAACCGGTGAATTTAAATTTAGCATATTCTTAAGTCGGCTGAAGTCCTTAGTAAACCACGGCGGTTTATTCTAGCTTGGCGGATAATATAACGGAACACATTCAGTAAAAAATGAATTCATGGAACTGTAAAAAATATCCACGGCAACTGCCATGTTAGTGCACATGTATAGATCGGACCAATTGAACTCGTTTATAAAATTATTCAGCTGTTCAAAGTCCGTCTTACGAAGACAGGACTTTATTGGCTGGACGGTCAGAAACATTCTCTACGTGACACCCGATATCAAGGGTCACATCGAAAGTTGGATGATAAGGATCTTCGGGCTGCGTCAGAGGCGCCACCCTTGCTAAACAGACTCTCGCAGGATTGAAGAATGGCAAAAAATTCCCATCGAAACGACCAAAAAATTGGTGGCCTCAATGGAAAACCGTCTGAATGCTGTCGTAAAGCAGAGGGGAGGCCACACAAAATATTAAGTTAATTTTTAGAATGTAGAGATAAAAAATCTTGAAGTGCACGAAATAAGCTGCGGCGTGAAAAATTTCTATATTTTTGTTTTTCTTCTTTTATTCTGTAAGTTTGATAAATATGAAGTTTGTTTTAGTTTATTAAATTTGTTATTACTATAAGTTAAAAAATTGCGTTTAAATTTTTGAAATATCTTTGATGGTTTAGGAGCAGTGGAGGTTTAAACTTTTAGTTTGCGACTGCACGAAATAAGCTGCGATCCACTGTATATTGGTTGCGTCAGTTGCTTGCTTGTTTGCATGTGCTGTTTGCTTTCAGTCGCAGTATTGCAGCAAACAAAGCACAATGTGAAATCGCGACAACACAAAAAAATTTATCCAATTTTACGAGAACCATTCCGTTTTATGGGATGTCTCATCAGGAGATTACAAAAATAAACATAAGCAAAATGATTATCGCGAAATCGCTGAAGCACTAGAAAAAAGTGATGATGAAATCAAAACAAAAATTCACAATTCACTCAATTCTTGCAAGAGGTGCGCAGGGTGAAACAAAAGAAGAGTGGCCAGGGTACATCGGATAACTATACCAGCAACGTCAGGGCTAATCGCTCATTTGGTGGAATCGCAGGTCACATTACAGTGTCTTGTTTAGTTATGTAATTTGTTACTTTTTCTAATAAAAAGGTGAAATCACTGACTGACATGCGAAAAAAAATTTATAGTTTGTTTCATCGCCATTTTGTAGCTCTTTTAAAAGGTTCTGATGCACTCCTTTTTCATCTCTTTTCGAAAACAGCAGCAACTCTCGATTTTTGTGCCGACATAATATTAACATTAACAATATTATTCCTTGACTTTCATAAAACAACAGAACTTTCAAGTGAGCGTCACTTGCAAGCACTGCAAACAAAAAATAAAAAAAAAGACATTAACGCAATATATTGCACGAAATAGCGATGCAAAAGTTTGCGTGCAAAACAAAAATTTATTGGAGCAAGAAATTTTCTTGCAATATTTGCATAGGTGTAAAAATTTGTGTAAACTTTTGCTGCAAATTATTTTCAACTTGCTGCAAATTGTTTGCATCGTGTGTTTCTAGCTTAAGTTTACATACCCTTGCAGATAGAACTTCGATCACGAGGAATTAATACAATATAAATTAAAAATATTTATGTTAAAAAACAATAGAGAAATGACTGCTTTCATTTCATTCACCTTTACATACTATATTAACAGTCTTACATTCACAGTTTTGCCTCTATATCTAATGATCATTTGTAAGGCTATATGATATACTCGACCGATTTTCATAAAATTAAAACCGAAATTCTATCATAATATAAAAGGGCTATGTTTTAAGAAAATCTGTTAGAAACTGAAAAAATTATAATTTTTAGTGGTATTACTTTCTTGATCGTTCCTATTGCAGCTATATGATAAAGTAGTTATTTTTAAATTTTTAAATTTAAATTTTTTCTAAATTTTGTTCGATTGTTCCTATAACAGCTATATGATATAGTCGTCCGATAGCGCGCGTTCCAACATATATACGAGTAAGAGTATATAGAAAGCTGAAAAGTTTTATTCAGAGACTAGACTGAGAGACTAGTTTGAGTAAAAACGGACAGAAGAAAAGACAAAAATTGCTATATCGACTTGGCTGTGGACGCTGATCAAATTTATATATATGTACATACATACTTAATGTGGTCGGAGATGACTCCTTCACTGCGTTGAAAACTTTTGACTGAAATTATAATATCCTGCAAGGGTATAAAAAGAAAATGTCTGACCACTTCAGAGGTTAGAAACACGTTTAGTTTTTCCCGCGAAAATGTAGAAGGTAATCAGCGTGGCCGAGCTGCAACGGAACTTCAGCTTTGTTGTTTTTAAATTGACACTAACGGATCTTCACTACAACTGAAACTATTCACAACTTTTTTCGGGACTGAAGATTTTTATCTCCCTGAGACAACCCAACCAAGAAGTATCTTTTGAAGAGTTGGATGGTCAGGACCTTGTCTAATTTGACCAACAGCTAGAATTCTCTTTGGGATTTTCCAATCGCTGATAGCCGAAAATCGATTTTAAGATCCAGAAATCGAACGAGAACTTTTTCTTGACTTGAGAAATTGACCAATACCAAGTAAGTTGATACACGACTCCTCTCTACGAATCTGTAAGGGGTTCGCCTGTTCTTCCGTTATAAAATTTGATTAATACCAAGAAGAAGTGCGCGGGCCAAAAAGTATTCACCGCTTTTTGTGCGCACGTTTACGATTGACGTTGCCAAAATCACCCTGTTCAATGACGTGGCATGCATAACATGTCACGGTGAAGGTTGATCTTGGTTAAAAGGGGAAAAGTGTTCTCTTGGGAGGGTGGTAACGCTAAACTGTTATCAGGCACCGACACATTTTGCTTTTGCCTTTTGACACAGTATGGCCTTTTCGCAGACAATTGATGCATAAGGAGGCTGACTTGACAAACTCGAACCTTTGCATTACAGAGAGACGCCCAAACGGGCTACCATTCCTCAGCGAATGATATGCTGCACTGCAATAGCTACAAGCTTTCTAAGGCTTGCTGTTGGAGAAGTAACACGAAAATGAGCTACGATTATGTGGTTTGCTATCGGTACTTTTTCCTGCTTCGGCTTTGTCGATTCTTTAGCCGATATGCTGAATGCTGATATCGGTGATTTAAAATGTTGTTTCTACCCAAAGTGGCTATTCCTCCCATTTTTGTTTGATCACTGGGTCGACTCTAATCAATACCAAATACATACATATACCAACATTACATTCGAAATTTTTGTGTCATCTATAGGAAACAGAGAACCGTAAATCGACGAAACAGTGTTGAAAATTTTTCCCCTTAATTTTGGATATGCTACTGGCTGCTGCTTTTAAGGAAGATAATACATTAATATTGCCTTGGTCACTATGCTAAGGCCTTCCAATTCGTCGCCATATTCATCGCCACTATATATGTCTTCTATCTGTTCTTGTAATTGATTTGCCTTATTAATTGAAGCATTTACGTTTTCGAATTGACATTTTAATTCTTCCTCTAAAAGGAACGACAACGAAATAATAATTTTTAATAATAACTTTCGAATCAAAAATAAAAAAAAAATTATAAAAAAAACAAGAAAGGAAGCTAACTTCGGCAGGCCGAAGTTTATATACCCTTGCAGATAGTACTTCTATGAATAGGAATCCATACATACATATCCATATAAATTATATATATTTGTGTTAAAAAAAACAATGAAGTAATACCTGCTTTATTTCATTCACCTATACATATTATATTTGCAGTTTTACATTCACAGATTTGCATTTTTCCTCTACATCAAACGATCGTTTATATGACACCTATATGATATAGTCGTCCGATTTTCATAAAATTTGACAAAAAATTAAAGACTAATATAAAATGGCTATACCTCAAGAATATTTATACTTTATATAGGCGGAAGTGCCTCCTTCACTGCGTTGCAAACTACTGACTGAAATTATAATACCCTCTGGGTAGCCTAAATCAAGGCATGTGTCCTTTTTTTACCATTACTTGAAAACGAGAGATGCAAACAAAGATAAGAATATCGCATTTTGTGCACAACTCTTTGTGCTATTATTCGTCATACTTTATTTTGATCTACTGGGCTTTTTCATTCTCCTACGACCGCTGAAACAAAAATTTCATAGGTGTCGTATAATTATGAACAGGAGTGTATAATTAAGCGTAAAAATCCAATTTGTAATTTTATACCAACTCCTTCAAAGGAAATGATTCAATATGTTAACCAAATATTATACTTACATGGAAACCTACAATCGAACAAAATTGTCAGGAATTAAATGGCAATATAAAAATAAATGGAAGCAAAATTATTAGAATAAAACAATAAAGAGTTAAAATTGGTAATGTTATTTTAAGCGAAAATTCATTAAGTCCAAAATTTGATTTAACAGCATTGTATTCACCGATTAATGTAATTAAGATAGAGATAGTAGAACATAATGACGTTTTAAAACTAATTTCAGAAAATAATACCACACTTTACGTAATTATAATATTAGCAGTTATCGTTCTTATTATTTTTTGTTGTCCTATCAAAATTGTTTACACTAAATCCACTTACCTTTTTATATACAAAATTTAGAAAACAAGCAAAAAATAATCAAGAACCACAACAAGAAATAGAACCGCCACAAAACCAGTTGCCTGCATTGTACCCTGAAATGCCAGCCCAAATATAGGCAACCCTCTTTATGGGAGAGAAGTGACATATTCACGAATTCCGTTATGTACCAAGAAATATGAATCTGCAGCGTAGGCGATCCCACGCTGAACCAATGTAAACAATCCACATCCGGAGCAGGCAATGCGGCTTCTCAATAACATAAATTATAAATACTAATAATACTAATACTATAAATACTAAATTTTTAATTATAATTACGTAAAGTGTGGTATTATTTTCTGAAATTAGTTTTAAAACGTCATTATGTTCTACTGTCTTTATCTTAGTAACATTAATCGGTGAATACAATGCTGTTAAATCAAATTCTGTACTTAACGAATTTTCGCTTAAAATAACATTTCCAATTTTAACTCTACATTGTTTTATTCTAATAATTTTGCTTCCATTTATTTTTATTCGTCTATTTTTTCTACATTTTTATTTGCTTTAAATGGATTTTCTAATTTTCCCTTTTGAAGTGGACCTTTTCTGTATCTAGTGTCAATGTTAAATTCCTGTCGATCTTCATTTATTTTATCTATTTTCCTTTCCTTAATATTTTGAGTGTTTAATATTGGATGTCCAGCGTGTGAGAATATTTGAGCAGGTGTTTGTCCAGTGGTGTCATGTTTTATTTTATGATTGTATGTGTAAAGAATTGTCTCTATCTTGCTTAATTTTACTTCTTCATCTTCGGATAAGTTGATTATTCGGATTTTTTCATTTATTGTCTTATGTATTCTTTCGACGTCTGCTACACCGGTTTTTGCCGTGTTAAGTTGTAATTCAATTCCCTCTGCTTCAAGCCATCGATTTAGAGTCAAGCTGGTGAAAGCTCCGTCTCTGTCTGCCTTTAGTTATTTGGGTTTACATAACTGATTAAAAATTCGCATTAGTGCGTTCCTGCATTCTATCCAATCCTTTGATTTAATATGTTCAAGTGTAGCGAATTTTGAATAAATGTCAATGCAACTGATGTAATGTTTTCCCTCAGATGAATAAATATCTACCACAAATTTGTCTCGACAATGTTCTGGGTTGGGTGTGATTTTAAGAGGCATTTTGGTATTTCTGTGTTCTGTTTTAGCCAAATTGCATATGTTGCATTCATTTATTATATTCTGAATTAATAGTTGGCTATTTGGAAAAAAGTGATTTTCTTTGAATAATTTAGTCATTTTCTGTATACCTGGATGTAAAAGTTTTTCATGTGATCGAAGTATAATTTTTTTGAATTCGGCGTATAAACAAACATTCTTTATTAAGTGGATGCTGCGAATTACTTTAGTGTAAGTGGTATTAATAATTTCTCTGTGTGCTCTTTGAATGATTTCAAAATCTACATCGCTTTCAATATGTATGGTAATGTTTCTATGAATAAAATGATCAAGTAAAATTTGTTTGGCCTTGTCGAGTGTGATTACATTATATTGGATTGTTGTAATGGAGTTACCGAATATTGTTGAATGCTCTACTTTGTTGTTATCGGATTTAATGAAAATTATTTGTTTTTTGAAATAGTTTATTGGTTTTTCTGTTAAATGACTTAGGTTACTATTATCTTCTTCTGCACTATGTTGAGTAACTTCACTATGGTGATTTTCTTCAATTTTAATTCTTGATAATGCATCGGCAAATGAATTTTCTTTCCCTTTGATATAGTCGATTTTAAATTGGTATTCGTTTAACTTGGTTTTCCATCTTTGTAACTTGGCATGTCGTCCTAGTAAATAATGTCGAAAAGTTTTAGTGGCCCAAACAATGTCAAGTAATTCCTTTTCGATAGCACTGTAATTTAATTCATGTTCATTAAGTGTTCTGCTAATAAAGGATATAGGATGACCATTTTGAGAAAGTACGGCTCCAAGGGCTAGATTACTGGCATCTGTGGTTAAAGTGAAGTTTTTTTTCGAAATCGGGTAATTGGAGAATTGGTTCTCTAATTATTAATGTTTTAAGTTTTTTGAATGCTTCTATGTAATCTTTATTTTGTGTATCTATTTTTGCTCCTTTTTTTAAACATTTGGTCATTGGTTTTGGTATGTCTGCGTAGTTTGGGATAAATTTACGATAATAACCGGTTAATCCAAGGAAAGCTCTGATCTCTTTTACTTTTGTTGAAATTGGATATCAAACTATGGCTTTAACTTTAAGGGGGTTTGGTTTTATCCCATTGGGGGTTACGATGTGACCAAGAAAACTAGCTTCCTTTTTTAAGAATTCACATTTGTCTAACTGTAACTTTAAATTTGCTTCTGCAAGTTTGGAAAAAACTACCTGTAATGAATTTAAATGTTCGGTAAGGGATGTGGAAAAAAATATGATGTCATCTAAATACACTAAACAGTGTTTATTGAGCAACGGTCGAAGGATATTATTCATACACCTTTGAAAAGTAGCAGGTGCATTTCTAAGGCCAAATGGCATTCGAAGGTATTCGTAATGACCGCTTTTGGTGGAGAATGCAGTTTTAGGTATTGATTCTGAGTCCATTTCTATTTGATGAAATCCCTTTGCCAAATCAATAGTTGTAAAATATTGGCATTTACCTAGTTTACCAAGGATTTCGTCCATGTTTGGTATTGGATATCTGTCGGGAATAGTTATTTCATTTAGCTTTCTATAATCAATTACTTATCTATACTAAATTTTTCCAGATGCATCAGGTTTTTTGGGTACTACCCAGGTAGGACTATTGTATGGTGAATTACTTTCCCTAATTAATCCCTGATTAAGCATTTCCTGTACTTGGTTATCGACTTCAATTTCGTGTGCTTGAGCAAGTGGGTACTGTTTTGAATAAATTGGGGAGTTATGTGTTGTATTTAGTATGTGTTTAATGGTATTTGTAAATGTTAGATTGTCTCCTTCTTCATATTGAAGATTTTTGAATTTATTTAATAAACTTTTCAACCTTGAAGTTTTTTTGATTGATTTCTGAGGTGATTTTTTAATTGGTTCTATTGCCTTTTGGATATAAAAATTTTGGTTCTTTTCTTATTTTGAAGTTATTAATTTATATGTTTTATCAAAAAGGGTTACTGTGCTATTTTTGTAATTTATAATTGATTGTGAATTTTTCAACAATTTTCTGCCTATTAGAGTATCATAATTATTAGAAAAATTGTGTACATAAAATGGTTCATTTGTTTTAAAAATACTATTACTGGGTAACATAATTAAATAGTTCAATGTAATAGGGCCATTTGATGTCAAAACTTCGCATATCGTATTTTGAATAGGAAGGCAAAATATATTTTTATTGATCATATTTATTGTGGATCCTGTGTCTATAAGGCAATTGTATGTGCAGCCTTTGTATGCTATTTCTATGTATTGGCGTTGTCCGGGGCTGTTAACCGAAAATTTTCGTTTGGTTCTGAGCTCTTTTGATTTTGTTCATCTTTATTTTGGGTGTATTGTACCTGTTGTTGTTCATTAATAAACCTATGGTATTGATTGTGGTCATAATACTGTTGCTCATAATAATTAGGTTGTATTTCTTCGTATTCGTGTTCGTGTGCGTCTTGAAATCTTAATTCGTCAATAGACATTTTGGTTTGTTCACTGTCCGATGGTCTTAGTCGTTTGGTAACCGGGAAGTTAGTATTTTTAGATGTAGAGGGTTGTTGTTGTTGAGGGTATGTATTTCCTTTAAAATGTGCTGTTTGAGGATTTTGAATTTTATTTGAATATTGTGGAAAAGGATTTTTGTGAGTAAAAGGTTGTGTGTTCATGTATTGGTTGGGTCCGAAATGATTTGGCCACATAGTTTGGTTGTAAGGTATCTGTTGTGTATAGGTGGGTCTAAATGATTGCGTGTATTGATTAAAATTAGGTTGGAATGGTTGAGAATATTGTGTTTAACTTGGTCGATATTGGGTTTGTGTATTTGTATTGAATTTGTGTGGTTTAGAATTCTGATTAGGGTTTGAGTTTTTATTACGATTTTCTGGAATTATATTTTATTCAAAATTAACATGTTCTTCATATATATTTCCTCATTTTGTGCGATAGTGATTAATGATCTTAAGTCTTCAATGTCATGATGAGCCAAAATAGTGAATAATTGTATTGGTAATTTTCTGATCAATATTTTAATGGAATCTTTAATCGCCTGAATATAAATAAGAAAATCTGGCTGGTTACCTTCTAGATGCAATTTCGAAATTAGTACTTGACGTCGTCTTTCTGCTTCTTCGCAGAATGCTCTCAGATTTCCCTTGTAAGGTGTCTCCCTGAAGTTCTCCAGTAGTTTGTAGTTCGGTGTTTGGGGTTTAAATTCTGCAACTAGTCTCGATCTAAGGGTAGGCCAATCTTCAATGTTCGGAAGGCCCAATGATCGTGTTACGTGTCCGTCCAAGTTTCTTTCGATGGCTCCAAGAAGAATCCTCTGTTGTCGCACATCATTAGTTTGATAGAGTGAAATTACCACTCTGCTGACGAAAGTGTAGAGAGTTTCTGGATCACCCTTAAATGGCATGATGTCTTTTAGTTGCCGACGAGCTTCATCAAGGTTTTTGTCGCTTAGTGCAACGATTTGGGGTGCGACGATAACTGGTTGTGCCATTGTTATAGTAAATTTGTTGTTATAGTAAAATAAAAATTTACTTTAGTTTATTTTTGATTCCACTTTTTAAAGTTGAAATGTTTGTTTAAATTAATTTTCTTAAAATTTATTTGTTGTTATTAACTGTTAGGTGCCGTTGGACTTATTGTGTTTTTGTTTTGTTTTGTTCTTCCACTTTTTGTTGGACAACCGAATTGGAATTATGTATAATCCAAGTTGAAGTGTTTTAAAACGTTTTGCGTAATTATTGTTCCAGAACTGAATTATAAAATTTAATTTATTTTTCACTCGACGTTTTTTTTTCGGATACTTTTTGTATCCTACCGACTGCGCCAGTGAAGTGTTTCTGTTTTGTGAGTCGAACTAATGTCCCGTCAGTTGACTAAGGACAACGCTAAGTTGAATTAATAAAACGAATATTCCGCTTCACGTCTTTATTCAAATGATCTCAGCTTAAGACTAAATTATTGTGACAAAAATCTTACTTCTACTGCCCTTGGTTTACAAAAGTTGGGGAGCGAGATCGCCCGCTTGGGATACTGATTGAAGAATTATGTTATTGAGAAGCAGCATTGCCTGCTCCGGATGTGGATTGTTTACATTGGTTCAGCGTGGGATCGCCTACGCTGCAGATTCATATTTCTTGGAACATAACGGAATTTGTGAATATGTCACTATATAGTAATCAATACAATATTCAATACAATATTCAATACAATATTCAATATATATATATATATTGAATATTGTATTGAATATTGTATTGATTACTAGTCACCGAAGTTCTATGTACAAGTCACGCAGTATCAATATTAATAGTGGGTACAAGTTACGCCGAATACTCGAATTTACTTCTTAACTATTATATCGAGTTTCAACGAGAGAGAGGGGGATGGGACGACAGTGATTGCAACTACAATACATACAATAAATAAAATAAATAAATGTTGCGTCCACAAGCGGTTTAATTTTAAGTATGTATGTAATTCTTAAAAAATATATATTGAATTTTTTAATTAGTTTATTAAAAAAAAGTTATTAACTAAACCGAGACTTGGTGGCTTCGAAATCAAATTTTGCGAGTGATGTATATTTCTTGCTTAGCCTAGCTTATGCAAAGGTTGGCGAAGGCGAGGCGAATTCGCGAAGAGAGCGAGAGAGCTTTATTGCGCGGCAGGTTGTCCTCTGCCACGATGACGAGCTGTCCCTCCTTCACGTTGTCCTGCTCGTGGTGCCACTTGCCTCGGATTTGGAGGCCCAGCACATACTCCCGGGAACATCGCCGCCAAAACGTTTGCTTGGCTGACGAGACAAGCCGCCATCGCCGCAAGCATCTGAGACCCTCCTGGTCCGGGGTCCGCAGTGCTGGTGCTGCGACGAGGGGCCCGCCTGTCAGCAGGTGTCGGGGAGTGAGTGCCTCTCCGTCGCTTGGGTCCTGGCTGAGAGCTCCGGGGGGCCGTGAGTTCATTATGGTCTCTATTCCGACGAGGACTGTCCCCAGCTCTTCTGCGTTGAGGAGTGCGCTGCCCAGCTGTCGTACGAGTAGGTGCTTGACAGTTTTCACACCTACCTCCCATAGTCCGCCCATGTGCGGAGCCCGGGGGGGTGTGAACGCAAATTCGCATCCGCTTTTTTATGCGAATTCGCGAATCGCGTCCGCCTGCTCCTCGAGCCTCTCGCGAAGAGCCTGGAAGTGACGACTCGCTCCGACGAAGTTCGTCGCGTTGTCGCAATGTACTGTCTGGGGACATCCTCGGCGACCAATAAATCTTTGAAAAGCCAATAAAAAAGGGTCAGTACTTAGGTCTGAAACAATTTCTAAATGAACCGCCTTGGACGCAGAACAAACAAATAAGGCAATGTAAGACTTTTATGGGGGCCTTCCTCGGATTTTCAATGTCGTATAAACAGGGCCACAAAAATCAACGCCACATATTGCAAATGGGAGGAGAGCACGGAGTCTTTCTGCGGGAAGATTTCCCATAATTTGAGTCATCAGTCGGGGCTTGTATTTAAAACAGCGCACACACGATCGAACTGTCTGACTGGCCCTGGAGAGGCGAACCACCAGCCGGAACGGAATCCGAAAACGGATTCCGGGCACAAATGGCGGGCTCGTCCGTTCAAGACCCGTATGCAGCTGATCCAGGTCAACCTAAACCACTGTAGGGCTGCGCAGGACCTGCTGACGCAGACGGTGCGCGAGGTAGGGGCGGATGTGGCCATAATCAGCGAGCCCTACAGGGTTAGAGAGGGAGGAGAGTGTGCCAAGGACCGCACTGGCAAGGCGGCCTTGTGGCTCTGTGGCGACGGCCTGCGGCAAATGTCCAACATCCTGGCAGCAGATGGATTCGTGAGGGCGGATGTGGCGGCTTCCGAATCTATTGCTGCTATCTGGCGCCTAGCCTCCCGCTGGAGACGTTCAGCAGGATCCTTGAGGACCTCAGCAGTGACCTACGTGGAAGGGCCAACGTCATAGTCGGAGGCGACTTCAATGCTTGGGCTCAGGAGTGGGGATCGGTCCTGACCAACGCCAGAGGACGCGTGGTGCTGGAGGCTTTGGCCGCGACAGACGTCGTCCTCCTAAATAACGGGGGGCGGCACACGTTTGTCAGAACGGGAGCCGCCTCTGTCATCGACCTCACATTTTCCAGCAGAGCAATCTCCCACTCTGCCAAATGGGAGGTTAGCGATGTCTACACCGGGAGCGACCACGAGGCGATCCTGTGCTCCGTCGGAGTACCTGAGGCAGGTATCCGTTCGGTTCTGCGGCCCGCAAAAGCATACAGGCCGGACACGCTGTGCATCCGGACTTTTACTAATGCGTTGGAAGGCATGGAAACAGGTAAGCCGGGTGGAGCCAAAGGGATTGCAAATCATGTGGCGCTGGAGCATGCATGCGACCAGAGCATGCGGCTAAGAGGGTCGTTTCGAGGAAGTCTCAGGCCAGTCTTCTGGTGGAGCGACGAGATCGGCGATCTGCGATCCACCTGCCACCGAGCCCGCAGGCAGCTGACTCGTGCTCGCGACCCTCAAGGTGGCCATAAGAGGCGCAAAGAGGGACCGATTCCTGCAGCTCTGCGACGAGGCGAAGGACGACCTTTGGGGCGAAGCGTACCGGATGGTGGTCAAGGGCCTGAGAGCTGGCAGCACAGATCCATCGGACCCCGAAGAGCTGGATGTCATCGTGCGAGCGCTGTTTCCGAGTGGAGCTCCGGTGACTGTGGAGCCGAGCGCAGACCGCCACCCCGATGTCGCCTGCGAAGTCTCGGAAGAGGAGGTGATTCGGTTGGGAAGGAGCGTGCACCACAAGAAGGCGCCGGGGCCGGATGCCATACCCAACAGAGCCCTGAAAATATCACCCGAGGGAGTTCGCCACTTTGTACTCCAAGTGCCTGGAGGAGGGAATCTTTCCGGAGAGGTGGAAAAGGCAGAAGCTACTGCTGCTCTCCAAGCCGGGCAAGCCACCGGGGGAGCCATCTTCCTATAGGCCAATCTGCCTGACCGACACCGCTGGCAAGGTGTTCGAGAAGATCGTGGCAGCCAGACTGGCTGCGGCCATCAAGGAGTCCGGAGGTCTCTCCCCGAGCCAGTTCGGTTTCCGGAAAGGGTGGTCCACGCTCGATGCCATTGAGATGGTCAAGGACATAGCTAGTTCGGCCATCGTGGGTAAGAGGTAGAAAGGCGGCTCTAAGAGCTACTGTTTCGTATTAACGCTGGACATAAAGAACGCCTTCAACACCGCGGACTGGAACCGAACCTTGGAGTCCCTCGTCGCCCTGAATATCCCAGGGTACTTACTAAAAGTAGTAAGGAGCTACTTTAGTGAGAGAGTGCTCTTAGTGGCGTCAGCTATGGGTTCCAGAGCGTACGAAGTCTGTGCCGGAGTCCCCCAGGGCTCCGTTTTGGGACCCCTGTTCTGGAACACCATGTACGACAGGGTTCTGCGACTACCTATGCCCAGTGGCACTACTGTCGTCGGGTTCGCCGACGACGTGGCAGTGGTCGTAATCGCCAAGGAGCGTACCGCTGCGGAAGACTTGGCGAACGAAGCGATCGGAACGATCGAGGCATGGCTTACGAGCGCTGGCCTGGAACTAGCGGCGCACAAAACGGAGGCAGTCCTGATCTCGAGCAGGAAAGCGGTGGAAACGTCCGAGATCCAGGTCGGTGGAACCGTGATCAGATCGCAGAGGGCGATCAAATACCTCGGCGTCCTAATCGACACACGGCTGTCATTCAGGGAGCACCTGGGGTATGCCCAGAAGAAGGCCAGCGGGACAGCAGGAAGTCTCGCCCGCATATTGCGACGAAACCATACATGCGGGGCGTAGAGGCCACTTATAGACTGTGCGCTGTTAGGGTGGCGAGCGCTTTCAGGACGGTTTCGGACGACGCCGTTCTGGTGATAGCCGGCATGGTCCCCCTGAGGGAGCTGGTCCGTGAGAAGGCTGAGATTCGGTGTGCGCTGCGAAGTCACGAAGGACCAGGAGGCGGAGCCAAGGCCGAGGCGAAGAGCGCGGCTAGAGGAATGAGCTACGAGAGCTGGCAGGCGAAGTGGGACGCCTCGTCCAAAGGGCGTTGGACGCACAGGCTGATCCCTAACCTAGTGGCATGGATGGAGCGGAAGCATGGGCAGGTGGTTTTCTACCTGACCCAGGTTTTGCGCGGGCATGGTTGCTTCCGTAGCTACCTCAAGAGGTTCGGCCATGACGACGAGGATGGTTGCCCGGAGTGCGGACCTGGAGTTGCGGAGGATGTGCACCACATAGTGTTCGAATGCCGCCGATTCGACGATGAGAGGGCCGCCCTGGAGGAGGTAGCAGGAGCGGAGATCAGGGTGGACACGCTGGTTCCGCTGATGATGGAGGCTCCCAGGATAGGGGAAGCGACAGCAGCATTCTCTGCCAAGGTGCTGAAGGCTCTCAGAGTGCTGGAGAGGGGTAGAAGGGAGCGGACGGGCTAAGAGGCCTACTATTGTGCGAAGCATTCTTTGCGGCCGTACCGCACAATATGGGTCCTTGCATCGTTCCTAGTTTTTTAATTATTTATGTTACTTTAGGTGTTGTTTGTAGGAATAAAGTCGAATATAAAAAAAAAAAAAAAAAAAAATGTCTGACTGCAGAGTTCCTGAGCGTTTATGGTCCAAATACGTTGTCGTAGGATGCTCGAGGACCGACATGAAAATTTGTGTGGTTCATATGCCGGACGTAGCTATGCACAAATTGGGAGCGTTTCGTCAACAGCAAGGGAAACTTGGCATCTTAAGATATAGGAGCGTTTGCTAGTCGCCCCCCAACTAGCAACAATGAAAAATTGCACCAAGTGCCCGCGTCTTCATGGATGAATGGGTTCAATCGCTGAAGACATGGGCCGACCTTGGAACCTTTATGCATTTTTACGATTTCTATTTGATACTCGTGATTCTGAATGCTTAATGCTTCAGTATATTTAGTCGGTGACAGAGTTTTTTCGAAAACTATACTCTTGTCTTTACATTTTCTTATAAAGCGAAACATACAAGCGAACACTCTCAGCAGTTTAAGGTGTGACGAGAATCCCTCAATGACGTCTAGCAAATCGAAAGTTTGCACCGCAGCGGTCAGTCCGATTGCAGTCTTTCTTGCTTCCTGACGCAAGACTTCCTCATCCAGTTAGAAACGAACATTTATGGGCCAGTTCTCCTCTTCGTCCTTCAGAAACTGAGGTCCCGTGAACCAGATCGACTGTCCAATTTCGTCGACGTCACAACCTCTAGACACTATATCTGTTGGGTTCTGCTTCGTTGGAACATGCCGCCATGTAGCCTGTCCTGACCATTCTTGAATCTCCGCAACCCTGTTCGAAACGAATGTCGACAACGACGATGGATGAGATCGGATCCTATGGAGAGTGACTTCCGAATCCGACCAGTAAACGATTCGTTCGATAGGGACATTTAGCATATTCCATGCAGTTTCTAAATGCAGCGGAATTGACTCATCCCAGTCTAACTTCTTAAGCCAAAGTTCCTGCAATAGGATCTTTCCTTTTATTACGATGGGACTTAATAATCCGAAGGGGTCAAACAGCTTGTATGTTACCGATAAAATGTTCCGTTTTGTCGCTCGAGGTCCCATGGCAGAATCGTCAATTTTAAATTTGAAGGCATCTTTGCTAGGCAACCAAGATATTCCTAACGCCTTAGTTGACTATGAGTCCGAGATAGGTATTGACTTAACTGTGCTCTCAGATGCAGTTACCTCAGATGAGTTTAAAAACCACTTTGTCAATTCAAAACCTGCTGTTTGAAGAACCTGAGACACTTCAGACTTGATTGTCCGTAGCTCCTCTACGCATGCAGCACCAGTTAGCATGTCATCGACATAAAAATCGGATCCAATTACGTCGGCAGTTCTAGGGAATGAAAGTTTCGCAGATTCACTCAACCTTTTTAAACACCAAATAGCAAGAAAAGGGGCTGATCCAGTTCCAAATGTAACGGTATTAAGCTTGTATAATCTCAAGGATTCAGAGGGGTCTATCCGCTTCGTTAGCCATCACTTGTCGATACATCTTTTTTACATCGGCAGTCAGGGCATACCTGTGCAGCCGGAAGCGAAGTAGAGTGGAGTACAACTCTTCTTGGATTGTCGGTCCCACCATCAAGATGTCATTTAAGGCCACCTGAGTCGATGTTTTGCACGATGCATCGAAAACAACGCGCATCTTTGTTGACGTACTCTGGGGCCTCAACACACATTGATGGGGAATGACATAATGTGGAGTGAAACGAATTTTGTTGTCTGTAGGCGACATGGTGGTAGCTCAAAGGGTTGAGACGACAAACACTGGAACCCGAAGCACTGCCGGTCCGGGTTCGAGTCCCGGTAGTAAGTAGCATGGTCACCCCCGGACCTTCCTTCCATTTTCCATTGAACTTCTCCCCTCACTATTGTAAAAAAGTTGCTATACTACAGTAATTGTACAATAATAAAATGTAGCTCAATAAATAAGCATTTAAAAAAAAAAAAAAAAAAAAGTAGGCGACATATGACCTAAGGCGAGATATTTTTCCATAAATTCTAAGTTCCGTTTTGCATCTTCAAAGGAATTGCCTAACCCCTTAGGGTCAGATTTAAACGGCAGCCTTACTTTAAACCGACCTGATGGCAATACCTGAGTAGTCTTCCTGTAGTACTCTTCACATAACTTGTGCTCAGGGGACAGAATTTTTTTTGGATTTGGCATTTCTTCCAGTGACCAAAATTTCTGTAGCGTGGTGTCGATCGACACTAACTGTTCTTCACTACAACTGGAACTATTCACAACTTGTTTCGGGACTGCAGATTTATATCTCCCCGAGACAACCGAACCAAGAAGTGTCTTTTGAAGAGTTGGATAGTCAGGACCTTGTTTATAACCGGTGATCGATTTCAAGATCTAGAAATCGAACGAGAACTCACTCCCATTGATTCGTGACTTCATCACGGTGTGTATCTTTTTCTTGACTTGAGAATTGGACTCGCCAATACCAAGTAAGTTGATACACGACTCCTCTCTACGAATCTGTAAGCGGTTCGCTAATTTTTCCGTAGCCAAGATCACCCTGTCCAATGACGTAGCATGCATAACATGTGACGTGGAAGGCTGCTCTTGGTTAAAAGGAGGAAAAATATTCTCTTGAAGGGGTGGCAACGCTAAACTTTTATCAGGCACTGTGTATTTGTGGAGCAGAATGTGATGTGAGCGGTCACAAGCTCTACACTTTTTTCCTTTGCATTTTGACACAGTATGGCCTTTTCGCAGACAATTGATGCATAAGGAGGCTGACTTGACAAACTCAAACCTTTGCATTATGTTACAGAGAGACGCCCAAACGGGCTGCAATTCTGTAGCGAATGATCTTCTGCATTGCAATAGCTATAAGTTTGCAGAGGCTTGCTGTTGGAGGAGGAACACCAAAATGAGCTTCGATTATGTGGTTCGTTCGGCGGTAATTTTTCCAGCTTTGGTTTTGTCGATTCTTCTGCCGATAAATTCGATCGATTCGGCGATATAACATTTTCTCACAATCGGACCAAAATGGCAATGTCTCATAATCGAGCTGTTCCTCCCATTTTTGTTTGGTCACTGGGCCGACTCTATTTAATACCAAAAATATCAACATTGCGTTCGAAATTTTTGTATCATCTCCTATCGATAGCAGAGAACCGTAAATCGACGAAACAGTGTCGATAAGATTTCTCAAGGAGGATGCGGATTAATGCGATATTTTTGGAAAACTAAACAATGTTGAAATATTATTCATAAAGATGAGGCATTCGTTGTCGTAAACCTTTCTTAAACTGGCCATCGCCTTTTCGTAATTACTCTCGATGACTTGGTAAGCTTTAATTGTTCCTAAAGCTTCACCAGAGAGACATGAAATTAAATGGTTAAATTTTTCGATAACTGGAATGCTGGCATCTTTTTGAACCAAAGTTTCGAAGAGGTTAATAAAATTTTTAAATTCCGAATATTTTTCACTAAATTTTGGCAATGCCAAAATTTGGAAGTCGCGCACGAGTTGGTGCTACAGCAGCTGATCCCGGAGTTTCGCTGCTGGCTGCTGTCCAAATGGCAGATAATAATGACAATAATTTTGCCTAGGTCATGATGCTAAGTTCTTCCAACTCGTCGCCATATTCATCGCCACTATCTATGTCTTCTATCTGTTCTTGTATTTGATTTGCCTTGTTAATTGAAGCATTTAAGTTTTCGAGTCGACATTTTAATTCTTCTTCTAAAATCGGAATCGAACCCTGTTCCAGCCGCTCGTTTAATCGGCGAATGGTTCTGACCCGACTTTGGAGCTTGCTTTCTCCTCCAGAAGAGATTTATTTTTTGTATCCTGGCTTTTCAGTCAGAAGTTTGTAACGCAGTGAAGGAGGCTCCTCCGACTATATAAAGTATATATATTCTTGATCAGGATCAACAGCCGAGTCGATCTAGCCATGTCCGTCTGTCCGTCTGTCCGTCTGTCCGTCTGTCCTTCTGTCCGTCTGTCCGTCTGTCCGTTTATACGCAAACTAGTCTCTCAGTTTTGAAGCTATCTGAATGAAACTTTGCAGTTAGTCTTCTATATACTCTCACTCGCATATATGTCGGAACGGGCCGGATCGGAACACTATATCATACAGCTGCCATAGGAATGATCAGAAAATTTTTACAAAGAAAATTATAACATTTTTAGTTTTCAACAGAATTTGATCAAATTTGAGATATAGCCATTTCATATTATTCTACAATTTTGTGTAAAATTTTATGAAAATTAGACGACTATATCATATAGCTCCCAAAGGAACGATCGAGAAATTAATTAAATTAAAATGTATAACATTTTCAGTTTTCAATAGATTTTCATTAAATTTTAGATATAGCCATTTCATATTATTCTACAATTTTGTGTACAATTTTATGAAAATTGGACGACTATATCATATAGCCCCCATAGGAACGATCGAGAAATTAATTCAATTAAAAAGAATAACATTTTCAGTTTTCAATAGATTTTCATGAAATTTGAAATATAGCCGTTTCATATTATTCTTCAATTTTGTGTTAATTTTTATGAAAATCGGACTAATATATCATATAGCTCCCATACGAACGATCGAGAAATTTGAGAGGAATAAGAATGGCGGTGGCTGTTGTCGGAAGACTGACAATCGCGGTGGCGATAACATTTTTAGTTTTCAACAGAATTTAATCAAATTTAAGATATAGCCATTTCATATTATTCTACAATTTTGTGTAAAATTTTATGAAAATTGAACGACTATATCATATATCTCCCATAGGAACGATCGAGAAATTAATTCAATTAAAAAGTATAACATTTTCAGCTTTCAACAGATTTTCATCAATTTTGATACATAGCCATTTTATAAGATATACAAAAAATTAATAAAATTAAAGATTATAACTTCTTCAGTTTTCACCAGATTTTCATCAAATATGAGATATAGCCATTTTATTTTAATCTACAATTTTGTGTAAAGTTATAAAAAAAACCGGACTACTATATCACATAGCTGCCATAGAAACGTTTAAAAAATGCATACAATTAAAAATTATAACGTTTTCAGCTTTCAGCAGATTTTCATTAAATTTGAGATATAGCCATTTTATATCAGTCTTAAATTTTGTGTCATATTTTGGGAAAATCGGACGACTATATCACATATAACGATCGTTAGATGTGGAGCAAAAATTAAAAATCTGCGAATGTAAGACTGCAAATATAATATGTATAGGTGAATGAAATGAAAGCAGGCATTACTTCATTGTTTTTTAATATTAATGTATATATTTTATATTGTATGGATTCCTAGTCATCGAAGTTCTATCTGCAAGGGTAGAAGTTAGCTTCCTTTCTTGTTATGTTAAAAATCAACGACGTAATGCCATCTTTCATTACATTCACCTATGCATTTACAGTTTTATATTTCTATGGCAGCTATATAATAAAGTAGTCTGGGTTTCCACAAATTTAAAACGCATTTCTATAATATAAAATGGCTATATCTAAAATTTTATTACATTTTTGCAAACTGGAAAAGTGATTATTTTTTTGTAAAAATTTTTCAATCGTTCCTATGGCAACTGTATTCATATATAGTCCGCCAATCAGACTTATATAGGAATAAGAGTATATATACAAAAACTAATTGCAAAGTTTCATTTAGATAGCTTAAAAACCGAGAGACTAGTTTGAGTAGAAACGGATAGAAGGACGGACGGGCAGTCGGACGGCCAGACTGACGGAAATGGCTAGATCGATTTGATCAAGAAGATATATACTTTATAGGGTCGGAAAAGTCTCCTTCACTACGTTGCCGACTAATATTATATATATTATATAAATGTTATAATACATCAATATATATAACAAGAAAAAAGACTAAAAGACTGTTAGTTACACCAATTATAACTCAAGAACGGCAGAACAGATTTGGGTGAAAATTAGTAGGGAGGTAGCTTAGAGCCAGAAGACGGACATAGGGTACTTTTTAGCCCGTTCGACAGAAAAGCGGGATATCCATCGCTGATATATAGCATTTACTACAAACCAATATATCTAGTAGTCGTTTCCTAACATTTCAATTGGAAACAAAATAAATAAAGTGTAAGCATTTGTCTTTAAGGTGGTAAGTTGAAATGTGTTTATTATGTGGATCCTGCATTTGAGATCCAATAATGCGACACAGTTAAAATGTATTTATATTAATTAAAGTATAACATTCAAAGAATGTCATAAAATTTGTATAAAGAAATATTCAAAAATATGGCAATGTAACCTGTCCGGGCGTGTCTCGAAAAAAAGTTGAATTGCGGTGTCAATCATAACTCGGTTCCGGAGCATCAGAAATAAAACAATCCAAATTCATTCGTTAGGTTACAACGGCAACGATGTCGAGTTTTTTTGAAATACCAATTTTTGAATTTTTTTCACTTTAAAGTGAAAAACACGAGTGTTTGTGAAAAAATAGTCTAATTTGTCATTGTAAAATCAAAATTATAAACAAAAAAAAAAACAAAAAAAAATCGACATCGTTACCTTGCAAAATAGGTACAGAAATAGTGTTTAAAATTTAAATAGGATCGGTGCAGTAATTTTGAGTTGGGAGAAAAGCGCTTTCAAGTTTTAAGCACAAAAAAATTCAGTGTAAAGGAAAATCTTGCAAGAAAAATAATACTCATAACTCCGTCAATTCTGTTTAAATTTACTTGAAATTTTGGCACAACATTCTTCAGATATAATGCTTTCAATATAAAATAAAAGAATGAAAATATAAAATACAATACATTCACAGTAGAACGATTTTTATAAAATTAAAACCGAATTTCTAGAATAATATAAATGATATATTATATATATCTTAAATATGCAAATCTGTTTTAAGTTGAAAAAGATCAATTTTGGTTCTAAATATTTTCCGATCGTTTCTATGACAGCTATATGATATAGTTCTCCGATCCCGTTCCAACATATGTACATATTTGGATGAAATATTGGTTTCAATTTTTTAATATTGCCGGGCGAAAGTTTTAAAGAACGTTCTAAGAATAGGTTCTTTGAATATTGTCTGCTATTAGGAACGTTGATAAGAGAATATTCTTAATAATTAAATACAAAATGAACGTGCTGAACAAAATGCATTGACACGGACCCAATATGCACAAGTTCGCCGTGTAGAACGCTACCTTAGAGTAACTAGAGAAAGACAAAATTAATTTTGAAATACCCTCCAATTATCAGGCGTTCAGGGTGTCATATTAATATTTAAATTGAAAAAAAAGTTTTTTTCGAACTTGCTTCCCAACAATTTGATTAAAGGGCAATTTCACCATAGGCAAAGCGCTTTGTTATCACCAACCAACTAATAAAAAATTAATTCAGATCTATTTTGTTAAATCAGCGTTGTGCAATTTTTACTGAAACTATACGGCAAATTATCGAGCAATTCAAAATCTTCTGCATGAGCATAATGAATTAGTTAGATTGTTCAAAATTGCATTAGATAAAATGCGTTCCGACGGCCACAAAATCATTATCAGAACATTCAAAGGACCATATGAAAGCCATGCAAGACATTAAGTTGTCAAAAAATATAGTTTATCATTTGCTCTCAACTTATGAGATTCAAATAAATTAGATGTGAATTTCATTTATCTGCGTTTTATTATCACTCTGTGGTATACTTGTATACTTTGTTTACTTTTAGTGGCAGGTATATCTACACTAAAGCATAAAAGCATGAAAAAATTTCATTTTTTTTAAAGTTACTTGCCTTAATTTAATCCTTAAATATAGGAAAAATGTTATTGAATTTAGAAAAAAAATTCTCATCCAAATTTCAAATAACCCTAAAACGAAGAAAAATCTTTCTAAATGTAAGACAAGGTTTTTTCCCATATTTCTGGCAAATCGCCCTAAAAACAAGAAATTTTTTCTACATATAAGAAAAATCGCCTTAGATTAAAGAAAGTTTCTTTCCTGATTTTAGGGGATATTTTTCTCTAATTTGGGGAGACTTGCCTTGACTTTAATGGCGAATTTCTAAAACTACGGGCGAGAAGTGGGTTTTTAATGGCGATTTCAAGTTAAAATTTTTATGAGTGTAACAACTTTTATTGGTATTACATCATTTACAATTTTAATAAGCAGTTAATTTTAATACGATTTCTTATATAGGTTCCTATTGAGATTTTAAAAAGACAAAATAAGAAATTTTATTTGCGATTTAAGTTGAAACTAAAAGATGAACAATAAATTGGTATACACATTTTTCTTATTCCTTATTCGTTAGAAAGAGACCAATCCATAAGCCTCAAGATTTCATCATATACGTATACATTTTTTTTTTGGTTTAACTTATAAAATGTATTCACTTTAATCAATCAACTGAATGGCTGTAAAACTTTGTTTACAATGAGAACAAGGTGACTTGGAAATAATAGGAAAAGGAAATAACAGTTTAAACAACAAAGTGATTACAATTTAAGGAAACCAGAAGTGTGTCGTCCTTTTGTCCAAAGATCGCCGGAATGCCTTCGCTTGAGTCGCCTTCTGATTGTCAGGTTGGCCAAAGATGCTGCTAGCTAGTTCTTATGGGCCGCGAGGCGTTCATTACCGACTTACTGACTGTTAATTTTTTCCCTGACAGAGGGAATGTGTAAGCCGCTTCCAAGGGCGTCGTTCCTCACATAGCATGGAGCAACCATACGCAGCGCTGGGTTTTGGATACGTTGCACTTTCATGACGTTGGTGTCAGAAGCTACGTATGCAGTAGGTCAACGAAGTAAGAACGATATACTTAAGTAATAGCAATTTGTTCTCAAGGATGAGCTTGCTTGTAGACTTTAGCAACCAGTTCATGTTCTTGAGTTTAGCATGGTGTGTAGCTGCGATCGTTTTAGTATGCTGCTTCCATATGAGCCGCTTGACCAGGATCAGATCCAAGTACTGCGCCTGGGGTGATAAGGAATGTACCGAAAAGAAACTGCACACTTTCTTTCTACTATAACTTTCATGTTTTTGATTCGATTTCAATTTTTCTTTTTGTTCTTTTTATAGCAAAACTTTAACTTTCAATTTTTATAAACAGAATTTAAAAAAAATTAACTTCTTATTTTTAAGCGAATTTTTCGCTTAACTCCTCTCATCAGGTTCTGCACACTCTCCTTGGTGACCTTGCCGGCTGCACGCATCCAGTTTTTTTTCATTTCTTTGTTATTTTGGGAGAGACTACCATTTTTTATTATATTTCGCTTAACGATGGCCCAATATCTCTCAATGGGTCGCAGCTCTGGGCAATTTGGTGGGTTCTCCTCTTTTGAAACAAACTTGATGTTCTCCGCCTCAAGGAGCGCCAATGTTGACCGGGCATAGTGCGCTGACGCTAAGTCTGGCCAAAATATTGTCGACACGTTGTGCTTTCTATAAAACGGTATTAAACGTTTTTTAATGCACTCTTTTTGGTAAACCTCTGCGTTTATTGTGCCATTTGTGAAAAATGGGCTGGTTTTTAGGCCACATGTGCAAATTGCCTGCCATATCAGGACTTTCTCCCCAAATTTGTCCATTTCTATTTTGGTGTCCGAGTCGCTAATTGTTTCACCTTTGGCTTTTGTGTAAAATTGGGGGCCTGGTAATGTTTTTGAGTCCAATTTTACATATGTTTCGCCGTCCATTACGACGCATTCCACTGCATCAGTGAGCAAGCGATCATAAAGCTTGCGTACTCTCGTTTTGCCGACTTCTCGTTGGCGCAAACTTTTTTTGGCACTTTTTGTTTTTTATAAGTCTTTAGGCCATGCCGTTGTTTTATGCGCTGCACCATACTTACACTTGTTCGCGCTTTTTTGGCCAAATCTCGAACTGACGTCGTGGGATTTTTCTCAATTAAAGCTAGCACCTTCTTATCGACGCTGGCATCCCTTGGACCTTTTTTTCTGCCAGTTTTTGGCAAATCTTTTAGAGAACATGTCTTCCCAAATTTGATAATAATATTCTTAACACTATTAACGCTTACTTTATAGCGTTTGGCTAAGTTTTGGTACGAAACACCGTTTTCTGTGCAGTAATTGTGCACAATTTTTTGACGGACGTGTTCTTCAATACGAGGCATTGCGAAATGTGCAAAACAAATAGTGAAAAGAGAACATGCAAACAACTCAGAATTAATAGAGCTTTCTAACGGTGCACCGCATGGCATGATCGAAACCTCCCACTGAGAGCTTTTCACAATTGAAAGTGTGCAGTTTCTTTTCGGTACATTCCTTAATGGAATCGTGCAGATTGACCCTGGAAAGCTTATTTTTAAATGCATTAAGAATGTGCTGAACAATTCTGTGTAGCTGCTTTCGGGTCCAATGATCTTGTCTAAAACCAAAGTGGTGATCGGGGATGGAATCCTGAACACTTCTTACTCCCATGATTCTACTAAGAAATATTATCTAGAATATTTTAGAGAATGTGTGTAGCAAGTTTATTGGTCTGTATGACTCGACAAGGTTCTCCGGTTTTCCTAGTTTTGGTATCATAGATATAACAGCACACTTCCATTGGGAGGGGAAGTGGTGGATATATGGTGGATTATTTGGCAAAGCCTTTGTAACTCTGCTGTCAATACAATAAAATTCCGGCGCTTTGCTATGGTGTAGCTTTCAGATATGGTGAGAATCTCACAAGCTGTATCGGTAGTACATCCGGGGAAGGAGCATTCAAGAAGACCAGAGTTTCCCCAACATCCTCATGGGTTGCGAGGTCAAATGGGTGGAAGCGATTCTCCAGCTCGTCTGCGAAAGCTGCAGGAATTTCAGAGTCAAATCTACACCATGTGTTGCTTTTTTTTAGAGATCTTTCGGATCTTCTGAGTGGATTTTCATAGGTCGAAATATTCGCGCTTGGTTCTATGCAGGAGGTCTTTTGTACATGCCCTTTGGTCTATGGGATCTTGGGATCTCATATACCTGCTACGTAGGGATCTTATCAACCTTACCAAGTGCTTAACTCCAGGTTTTAAAAGTGGCTGTTTCCAATAATATAAGAGTAGAAAACTTCTACTACTTCTTCTATATCATGCGATTCTCAAACCGGTACGAACGTACAGCATATAACTGTGGGGAACAGCCAGCAGCTCAAACCCAGAGATCCTTCTTAAGAAGCTGTTTTAATGCTCCTTTTTGTATGATAAACGCAACTATCCATAAAGAATTAATAATCCCATTTGTGAAAGATGAAATTAGAACAAGAAAGGAAGCTAACTTCGGCACGCCGATGTTTATATACCCTTGCAGGTATAAATTCTATGACTAGGAATCCATACCATATAAATTATATATATTTGTGTTAAAAAACAATGAAGTAATACTTGCTTTCATTTCATTCACCTATACATATTATATTTGCAGCTTTACATTAACAGATTTGCATTTTTCTTTTACATCAAACGATCGTTTATATGACACCTATATGATATAGTCGTCCGATTTTCATGAAATTTGACACAAAATTTAAGACTTATATAAAATGGCTATACCTCAAATATGATGAAAATCTGTTGAAAACTGAAAAAGTTATAATTTTTAATTGTATTAATTTCTCGATCGTTCCTATGGGAGCTATATGATATAGTAGTCCGATTTTCATAAAATTTTATACAAAATTGTAGAGTATAGTAAAATGGCTATATCTCAAATTTGATCAATTGAAAACTGAATTTGAAAACTGAAAGTGTTGTAATATTTTTTGTAAAAAATATCCGATCATTCCTATGGCAGCTATGTGATATAGTCGTCCGATCTGGCCCGTTCCGACATATATACGAGTGAAAGTATATAGAAGGCTAACTGCAAAGTTTCGTTCAGATAGCTTCAAAACTGAGAGACTAATTTGCGTAGAAACGGACAAAGGGACAGACGGACAGAAGGACAGCCGGACAGACGGACAGACGGACATGGCTAGATCGACTCGGCTGTTGATTCTGATCAAGAATATATATACTTTATATGGTCGGAGGTGCCTCCTTCCCTGCGTTGCAAACTTCTGACTGAAATTATAATACCCTGCAAGGGTATAAAAACAGTATAGCATATATACAGTAGCATATAACAAATTACACAGCCATGAAAATAATCTAGTAATTAAACTTGCAGATAACAGCTTAGAAATTAGAAGGCTTAAAAGAAAACAAGTTCTTGATCTCCAGTACTAATGAAACTGTAAATGGTATGTAACATAATAGTAAGCTTTATTGAAGGGTTTCTCTTATTGTAAATATCATTGTTAAAAAATTGGCTCATTGTCTATAGACAGATTTTAAATAAAATTGTTTAAAAAAAATGTATAAATAAATAAATAAAAAATAAGCCGGTAAACTATTGCTTGGAAGCGGGGAACGCTCGCCATTCGAGGCAGGAGTTTTCTGAGTATCGAGACCTCAGAGGCTGTGGTGAGCATTCTATCCTAATCTCCTGGGAACATGAACTTTGTTCCCAGGTCGTCAAAAAATTTGTTTGAATTCGTCGGCAGACCATTGGTATTTCGCCAAGGTCAGTTTTGACATTGACAGTGACACATTGTACATTTCGACTTTGAAAACAATAGAACTGGTAACATTGAAGACCGAATTTTAATATAATTGCAAAGCTACTGCGTTTCTGCTGGATATCGTAGCCGTGCAACTTTTAGCATTACGTCAATATTATGACTTTAAACAAAGAACTCCAGCTCAAGTTTTTGCTGGCGAGTCCGTCGGCGTTCCACACACCACTGTTAAGGCCGATTTGACTCATGGTTGAGTAACATTAGCTGGGAAATATCCAGCAAATCTGAGCGGCTTCTGGAGTATTTTGAGGTAATACAAGACACAAACCTCAGCAACCAAGACCGACTGATTGCAGGAACATTTGCTCTTGACGCAGCCATTGTTGATCGTTGATTGATTGCTGCATCGCTTTTGTTGAGGGGAGGTCTGCTGCTGAAGATCTAGCTGTTATTGTGGTTGAGGCCTTTGTTGTTGCTGTGATGGCTGCTGCTGCTTTCTAGGAGGAGGTGCTCTTTAATGCAGCTGACTTTGCTTTCTGTTGCTGCTGTTCAGTGGGGGGAATCGCTGACTCTGTAGGGGTATCATAGGGACTTGCTGGTGCTGGGGACGACTTGACCGCTGACAGCGTTAACGTAGAGTTTGAAGCCACGAAGTTTGACAAAAATTTAGATTACTTAACTGTTATAGGAGTTATAGGGGTCTCTTCAGTTGTCGAATAAATCTTTTGCCGTTTTTTATATAAGAATGTTAACTAGAAACAAGAAAAGAAGGTAACTTCGGCAAGCCAAAAATAAAACTTTGATGACTAGGAATTAATACAATGTAAATTATATATATTTATGTTAAAAAACAATGATGTAATGCCTGCTTTCATTTCATTCGCCTATACATATAATATATTATATTATATTGTATTTACAGTTTTACATTCACAGTTCTGCATTTTCCTCTATATCTAACGATCGTTTCAATGGCAGCTAAGTCGTCCAATTTTATAAAATTAAATTAAAGTTCTAGAATAATATTAAAGGCCTAAACCTCAAATTTGATTAAAATATTTTGAAAAATGAAAAAGTTATAATTTTTAATAGTATTAATTTCTCGATCGTTCCTATGGGAGCTATATGATAAAGTAGTCCGATTTTCATAAAATTTTCACAAAATTGTAGGATAATATAAACTGGCTATATATTAAATTTGATGCAAACCTGTTAAAAATTAAAAAAGGTTTTATTTTGTTTGTAAACATTTTTTGATTGTTCCTATTGCTGCTATATGATATATTCGTATGATCCGTTCCGACATATGTATATACGAGTGAGAGTATTTAGAAGACTAACTGCCAAGTTTTGTTCAGATAGCTTTAAAACTAAGAGACTAGTTTGCGTAGAAACGGACAGACAGGCAGCCGAACAGACGGACAGGACAGAAGAACACACAGACATGGCTAGATCGATTCGGCTGTTGATTCTGAACAAGAATATATACACTTTGTTTGGTCGAAGATGAATCCTTCAATGCGTTGCAAACTTCTGACTGAAATTATAATACCCTGAAAGATTATAAAAATATAGATGGCTTTCTATTTTTTACAGTACCGGGTATCAAAATTAACGTGAATCCACTTTATACTTACTATAATTACTATACATACTATTACTATACATACTATTATCATACTATACATATTATTACTATGAAAATGTTATATGAATAAAATAAAATTTTTGCTTAAATTTTTTAGGAGTGCCAATTTCAATTTAAAAATCGTCGCTGGAATTGCAGTATTACTAACGATGAAACTGTTTTTGGTCCAATGACGAGCTTAGGTAAGTAATAAATGTTATAGTACTTATGCCTACTTTAATATACCGCTCCCACCGTTTCTGCCCCCGCCTCACGGTAGCGCCTCTAGAACAAAACCTTCGCAAAAAAATGTGGCGAAAGGAATCAGCAACCCCATTAAGTTTACAATTTTTTGTTAGAAAATATAAAGTTCAACTTTCTTTTCGTTTTTTTGCAACGACTTTCAGGAAATAATTCGCAAAAAAAAAACGATTCCGAAGTTTGTGTACCTTTGCAGATTGCAACTCGATTACTAGGAATTAATGTAATCTTTATTATATATATTTATGTTAAACAAGAAAGTAAGCTTACTTTGACACGCCGAAGCTATTCGATTATTAATCAAAAAATAATATATACAGACAGACGGACGCACGGATGGACGGAGAGACAGACAGACAGATGGAAAAAAAGACGGACAAGCAAACGAGTGGCCAGATGAACGAACAGACGGACATGCCTAGATCGACACGGCTGTTGTGCTAATTAAGAAGATATATAAATAAATTGTAATGTAAATGAAACGGTGTACATAGTTTCTTAAAAACCGCCGGACCGATTCTCTTCAAATTTTTTACACAGCTTCTCTATAATGCCCTCATTCTTTCAATAAGTATTTTTTAGTTTAACATATGTACTTTGATGTACTAGTAAATAAAAAGTTGTATTCCCAATAACTTAGTCAAAATGAATTTTTGAAAAACCCTCCAATTTTCATTCGTTCAGGGTGGTCTACCCCCTTAAGGTTTTTATGAAGACTATTTGTGTTAGAGATTATTATGTGCAAATCACTGAAATTTGCACATAAAACTCTAAAAGGGATATAGAATTCAAAGTATTTTACACAATACCGCATCTTTAAGGGTATATAGAATCTAGTATATATACTCAGTACGTGGAAATAGAGCTGACCCAACAAGTCAGCACTTTCCACGTAACCACGGATGATATAAAAATTAATGGTAATGCTTAGCATAAGATAATTGGACGAAGTCTATTATAAGTAGAGGTTTCAAAGACCATCTTTGAAACGACACGAGAGAATGTCATTGGCTTGCATTTAGAGCCGTTTACGTTTAATAAGTTAATAATCATCATGTTTGAAAATTATTAAGATCTGTTTGTAAATCCGACTGGCAGGCAACGTCTTAGTATTACACTCTGGAGTTAGTCAAGACTTTTGGCAGGTCATTAATAAAAACTCTGACTGAAAACCCCATTAAATCGAATTTCCTAACAAGGAGACCTCCTAACAAGAGGACCTTTCGCGTCCTGCCATTCAGGTATCTTGAGATCCAATGGAAAACCCATTAAATCGAATTCCGTCACGGGAAGAGAATGCTTAACAGATTCAAATGCTTTACTGAAATCAGTATAGATTAGCCGCTATATGGAATAGTACAGATGAACATCTAGCCCTTATGAATCTAAATAGGTGTAAACATTGCACTATGGTCCAGAAGTAAATTTTTTTGGCATAAATTCAAAAAATAGAGTTACAGACCTAAAACTTTGCACATTATGATTTTTCAGAAAGACAATAATGTAAAAAAAAACTTTTGAGTCTGAGAGACCACGCCCTCTATTGCCTCCCATACAAACCGATTCGTAGTATTATAATTAGAAATTTAGTATGAAGCTGAATTCAGACAATATACTTACATTTATATATATACATAGGTATATGTTATGTATGGGTTTTGTCTTAAACATTATATTCTTCTTCTTCTTCTTCTAGTATTATTGAGCTGCCTTCGTTCAAGTCGTAATCCGCATCACAATCAGATTGCAATTCCTTTTCAAATGGGATGTTGTTCTCGGTTGACGGCAGTTCCAGAAGGCTTAATACTTCTTTGGGAATTGCTTTTTTTTGTGTTTTTTCGTTTTCTTTCCCTTAAACAGACACTAGATAGTAACGGATCCGAGGAATCGATCGCCCTGTGGAAAATGTCAGTCATAGTATTGATTCGGCTATTTTTCCTTGCGTGTGAGAGTCGGTCTTTTTTATAGATTTTATTGCGGGCTTCTGAAGCATTTTCGCCTAAGCATTCTAGTGGAACTAACGTTGAATTATATATTTGAAAACCGTGGACTAATATTTTGTGAATCGTTGGTGACATGGGGTACCACGGGTATTTATGCATATATAGGCAAATCGTTTTCTCACAAAAAGTTTGAAATTTGTCAGAGTTTATATAAAAGTTACACGAAACTGCTATTAATATAACGTGAAAATTATTTAAAAGGGTTTTGTCAAAGCCGGTAATGGATGATATTTGTTCAATATTTGCAAAAGCTCTTCTTGCTGTATTACCGGCATTGCTGTTCCCGCTACCATTTTGCTTTGGCACGCTTACTCGTAGACCCATATCATATCATTCCATATTTTTTCCTGAAAACGTTCGACCATATAGTTGCATTTTGGTAGTCATTTTTTTAATAATTGATTCAAAATTACTTGTTTTTTTTATTGATTTCTAATTTTTTATTATCTTCGACGTGGTAATGGCTCATTTTCTTATAAATGCAATCTAACACAGATGATATTTTGCGATTATTGCTGAGCCAAATATCGAAGAGATCGCTATGGTGAAATTCGAACGTCGCTAAATATTGGGGAATTGCGTGAAAAGGGGGACGAACGGGGAAAAGTTGTTAATTACCGATAAAGAACGACATATTTTAGTATAAACTGACGTAATTAGTTTTTGTCAGCAGCCGTCAGGTCGTTAGTTTTTTTCCACGAAACACAAGGGACGCATGTTAATTTTCTATAGAAAATACACATAAATTGAACATTAAACAAAACACAAACACTAAGACTACACATTAACAGACTATATTCAGTAAAAAATACATACCTTGATTTACAATTTTCATTACTATCAACAGTTTGTTCGGACAAAGAATTTTTATTTTCACGTAAAAAAGTAAACAAAGCAATTTGCCGCTAATTTCTTATTACCAAATAGCTATTCGATTGTGTGGTTTCGAAAGCTAAAAAAAAACTTCAGAGAAGCTTGTAAAGCATTTTTTCTTAGTTTTGTTTATGTTTGATATTTTAACTTTAATAATTTTAAATCAAAAATACAAAATTTAAACATGAAAATTTCGAATTTATGCCAAAAAAATCAACTTCTGGACCATAGTGCATTGTAAGAGTTGGTGGTAGTGAATGCTGTAAAAGATTTTCCTCATTATTTTCATAGAAGAAAATTCTTGATGCTTCTCTTTCTAATTCTATAAAATCATATAGAAATAAAATGATGAATAAATACCCATTTGATGTTGAAATACATAGAATATGACACACGTAGACATCTTATCTAGAAATTCATTTAGTCGGAATCCAGAACTTAATTTTCAAGTATCAAAGACAATAGAAGAGAAGCGAATTGATATGACCGAAATATCGGAAAATTGGATATTTGTACAATAAACGGATCCGGTAATTTCTAAAATCGTAAACAAATTGAACAATGATGATTTCCTATTATTAGTTCGGGATGTATGTATGTACATATGTATGTAACGGAATCTTTGAGCACTATTTTCAAAGGTTTCCAAATATCTGATAAACTTAAAACTTTGAATACTTCTCAAGGACCGATGAAAATGCAATAATTTGATAAAATTTGATTTAAATAAATAATAGTTAAAAAAACTAAAAAAACACGCTTTTATAAATAACCGAACTAAAAAGAAGAAAATAATTTATAATTACAATCAAAATTATTAAATTCAGAGCAATAGTATATAATTATAAACAAGATCACTAAATTCAGAGTTAGAAGCGTGATGTGTAGGATTTTTTTATATTTTCATAATTCTCCCATTACAGATAGTTGCCCTTAGAATAATTATAACATTGATTATAGATGCACCCCTGATCTGATCGAAAAAGTCAAGTTTTGGATCCAAGAGGATCTTCAATTAAGCTAATTCTTTTAAAAGACCATCTTTAAAACGACACGAGAGAATGTCATTGGCTTGCATTTAGAGCCTTTTAAGTTTAATAAGTTAATAAGCACCATGTTTGAAAATTATTAAGATCTGTTTGTAAATCCGACTGGCAGGCGACGTCTTGGTATTGCACTCTGGAGTTAGTCAAGACTTTTGGCAGGCCATTAATAAAAACTCTGACTGAAAACCCCATTAAATTGAATTTCCTAACAAGGAGACCTCCGAACAAGAGGACCTTTTGCGTCCTGCCATTCAGGTATCTTGAGATCCAATGGAAAACGCATTAAATTGAGTTCCCTCACGGGAAGAGAATGGTTAACAGATTCAAATGCTTTACTGAAGTCAGTATAGATTACGTCTGTCTGAAAATGATTATGGAAGCCCTTTATAAACCCGAAACCCGAAAACCAAATTTTTTTAAATTTATACAGATATAACAAATTTATCCGGAATAACATTGCCGTTTTAATAACTTTGAAAAAAAAATTGTTGATACGAAATTTCTGTTTAAAAAAAAATCATATCGAAAGATATGAGATTGTCTGTGGTTACAATCGTTTCATTGCCGTTATCCAAATCATCAGACCATTTACTCACAATGACCAATTTTCTTGGTACCTTACACAACATCTTGACTATAACCAATTGGGATATAAGCGTCAATGCGGGACAAATGCAAGTCCCAAAAATAGTCAATCGTTCTTTTTTTTTGTTTTTAAACCAATTGCTTTGGAGTACAGTCTGTCAAACTGCCAGAGGATAAAGGTAAAGTTTAATACGTATGGTGGCGTATACTTTTAGGGGCCAAATTTTGACAAGTTTTTTTTTTTTTGTTAACGTCTTTGATGTTATATAAATCCAATCCGACTTGACCTCGGCCACTGCATTACCGGGATTTTTTTTGGTCCCAGTCCGGTTTTTGTATGCCGTCCAACATTTACACTCAACCGCATATCTCTGCGTTCACCCCAAAAAAATTTCAAATTCAAACTTTAAACACAAACTGTTCAGTTAATCATTAACATTTTGGACAATTTTTTTTCTAACTATTAAGTTGTCTTCAATTACGAATTTGTTTTAAATTATGAAACAATACTTTATATTTTATTTTTAATTTTAAACTTAACACTGTAAAAAAATGACCACGCAAAAGTCTGCGCACAGCTAACGAAAAACTATTTTAACTTAATATACTAATTTTAATATCTAGTATGGTATCCATTCCTGTGTTCAACCTCCGTAAGGCGTCTCGGCATGGAATCCACAAGATTTTTTGGCTTCTCGCCTGTTATTTTGATCCTTTCCTCCACAATGACATCCATAAGCATTTTTTTTCGACGTTATTGTATGTTTCCGGATCTTCCGCTTCACGAGATGCCACAAATGCTCAATTGGGCTAAGATCTGGACTCTGTGGAGGTATTCGCGACAGATTTTTAACTTTTAATAGAAAGTAAAGCTTTGTATTATGTGCCGTGTGCTTCGGATCATTGTCCTGTTGAAACCAATATTCATGTTCCAACCCTAATTTTACAGGACTTTCTTGGAAATTGTCTACCAAAATTGGTATATAGATACCTTGGTATGTATGTGAGCTTTATTCTGATGAAACTAGCAAATTTTCGGAACTTAACTCTTTAGAAAAGGGAATAGGTTTACTTACTGAGAGATCTGTAAATATTTCCGCATGCATACGACCTGCTATAAATCGCAATGGCCATTTCCAGCTAAAAGTCGGAAAAATCAATAGAGAAACAACCCCTATGGATGCGTCAGTCGCAAGGAAGTCGTTTAAATTGAGTTTATTTTCATCAGAAAATGATGGAATTCATTGCCCCAAAATGTATAATTTTCGTATAAGGAAAGTAGGGCCTTTTATGCAACAAATCAAAATGAATATTTTATTTGATGCCTGCTTTCAGCCTTCACTTTAATCAAGAAGAGTTTTAATTTAAATCTATTATTATACCTTTGCAGGGTATTATAAATTCAGTCAGAAAATTGCAACGCAGTGAAGGAGTCTCCTGCGACCATATAAAGTATATATGTATACTCTTGATCAGCATCAACAGCCAAGTTGATCTTGCCATGTCCGCCTGTTAGTCTATCCGTTTCTACGCAAACTAGGGTCTAAATTTTAAAGCTATCTGAATAAAATTTTGGAGTTAGTCTTCTATTGAATGTCACTCGTATACATGTCGGAACGAGCCGGACGACTATATCATATAGCTGCCGTAGGAACGATCGGAAAATTTTTACAAAAAAACTTTAATTTTTAACTTTTTCAGTATTCAGTTTTTCAATTTCATTAAATTTGAGAAATGGCCATTCTATATCAATTTACGATTTGTGTAAAATTTTATGAAAATCGGAATTCTATATAGTATAGCTGCCATAGAAACGATCGGGAAATTAATACAATCAAAAATTATAATTTTTTCAATTTCCAACAAATTTAAGGTATAGCCATTTTATATTATTATAGAACTTCGATTTTAATTTTATAAAAATTAGACGACTAAATCATATAGCTGCCATACAAACAATCGTTAGATAAAGAGGAAAATGCAAAACTGTGAATGTAAAACTGTAAATATAATATGTGTAGGTGAATGAAATAAAAGCAGGCATAAATATAAATAATTTTTATTGTATTAATTTCTAGCTATCGAAGCTCTATTTGCAAGGGTATATAAACTTCGGCGTGTTTTTTAGTTAACTTGGTTTCACGTTCCATATTAATGAGTTTTTACCGTTTATTTAACCCACAACTTTTTTAAATAGCAGCATATAATGTTTAATTATATTTTTATAAATGAGAATAAAATGTAACTTTTTTCCATTACAATATTACCGGGGCCCCACTCCAAACTTTCTATGAAACGCAGCACTTCGCGCTCTTATTTATGATAACGGTAAAAAATATTGGAAGCTAATGAGGAATTAATGCATATAGAAATATATTTTTTTTTTCTATACCCTGCAGTACCATTCATCATTGATTGATCAACGATTTATCAACAGTCAAGGCGGTGTTGTTGATGATTCATCGAATAATGGCCATACAAATTGTTGATGAATTTAACATGGGCATGTCTTAGGCTGTCATCATTAACAATTCATCAACAATTAACCAGTGATTCATCAACATTCATCAACAATTCATCGATGTTTCGTCAACACTCATCAACGGCCGACCCATGGTACTGTCGACGACTGCCGATGAGACTACCGTCGTAACTGTATCGTGGGCAGAGCGTCGACTCGGTAGAAGTCGCAGTCGGCAGAGCGTCGCCTCGGTTGAAGTCGAAGTCGGCGCGTTGATGGCTGTTGATGACAGTGGCCTATTGATGACATGTGGTACTGCAGGGTATACATACATATATACTTGTCACAGTGTGTTCCCATACTTCTCCGAAACGTCTACTATATCGTATAGCTGCCATAGGAACGATCGTTAGATATAGAAGAAAATGTAAAACTGTGAAAGTAAAAATTTAAATATAATATGTATAGGTGAATGAAATGAAAGCAAGCATTACCTTCAATGTTTTTAAACATAAATATATATAATTTATATTGTATTAATTCCTAGTGATCGAATCTGCAAGAGTATACAAACTTAGGCGTGCCGAAGTTAGCTTTTTTTCTTGTTGTGAAATAAAGTTAGATATCTTAAATATGAGGTAAAAACAGAAGAGTTACGACCAAATTTAAAGAGTATTGAATTATTTGTAGCTTTACCACAGCAAAAACCAGTGCCTTCCCTACGTCAATTTATTGGTCTGGCGTCTTATTTTCGTCATTTTTCTTTCTGGATTTTCATAGTTGATGATGCCCTTGTGCTGTGAGAGCATTTGATAATAGTTTTAATTACGGTTCAGAGCATGAAGAAATTAGAAAGAATTACTAACGAGTTAGCCAGTTTTGATTATTTTTGATCCGATTCATGCTTTATTATGTATGAGGCTATGCTTCTACACCATACAAACAATAAGCCGCCACATGGAATAGTACAGATGAACAAATAGCCCTTATGAATCTACATAGGTGTAAACATTTGTGCAAACTGTTACTGCAAATTATTTTCAACTTGCTGTAAATTGTTTGCATCGTGTGTACCTAGCTTAAGGGATGAATATTTTCAGATATGCTCAATCGTTGTTTATTTAATGATAAGCAGACAAATGTGGTTTAATAGTTTTACATAAAATTCTTATATATATTATATATAAGTGTTTATGTGTGAACATTTTGCCAAGGTGTTGGAAGTATTATTTTGTAATGTTTACATTACAGTGCAATTACAATACAAATTTAAGAATTATAATTATTATATCTAAACATTTTGTGCTTGGCCGTCAAATGTTATGGCTAGTAATTGCCTTTTTACGCTACATTTACGTAGGGCATATATCCTTTAAATTATTTAACATATGATTAAAGAAGTATGGCCATATATATAATGTATGTATATTTAATCCATTTCGTTCGAAAGTGGATCTAGTATGTCTACTATTTCTCCATAATAAGCTGATTATATTGTTTCCAGTCTGTCTGATTTAAAATTATATTGAGCAACAAGGATCTTGTCATGTATACGACCTGTGCAATCAGACCTAAGCGTTAAAATACATTCCTCTGCCAAATCAATCACATCCATTTTGGAATTCCCAGATTGAACTTGCCTTAGTTTTTGTTTGAACTTTAAATAGCTGAGTGCTTTTACTTTTGTAGCTCAACCCAATATGAATTAGTATTTAACATTCGCCTGGCCTTTGGCCACATGCCATGTCATTCGCATTACTCCACGGCCAATTAACTTCCCAAACTTTTTTTTGAGCCATTTCCCCCCCCCCCCCTAAGTCTAATTTTACCTACTAGTGCCGTACCTTTATTTATCATTTAATAATAAGGATCCATTTTATAAATTACAACTAAATTCCAAGAAGTGACAATTTCTACTTCGTTTATTGGATCTAGATATATGACTGACTTTTTATTCATAATTTATATGTTATACTTGGCTGGGCTTACTGATGAGCATCAAATAGTATCAGCATTAGCATGCTCTTTACACTCCCAGCCTGGATATCTTAAATCCACCACTTGCTATCCTCTTTGGATTAGGTTCTTCTTCAATACTTTCGGCGACCTTTATGCCGATAAGAAAGCAGATCTTGCTGTATCTTGTATCTTAACCGTTACGATCGAACTTTCTCATCTTTACCCTTACTTATGTATCTCTTCGACCTTTCCTGTAGAAAATCTGTAGATAATAGATCAATCTGCAGAACCTCCAGGCAATGGAACACAGATATTACTCGTTGGTATTCCTCTTGGTCTGTCCTGACTTTTCGTTTTTATATATGTCCAGTAGTAATAATTAAATAAAATACTTTGTTGCGGATATTTAATTTTATAGCTGACACACGTGTTTATTCAGTAAGGAACCAATCAGGAAGAGAAGTTCTCTTAGAGAACGAAAAAAAATATAAAAAATAGTAAGACTGCATAAAACAAAAATGCCAAATCTATCGATATTCAATATATATCTATGTATATACTATTTCTGCTTTCAATAATATGACATTTCCACACACCTCCTCAAAAATAGTATATATGTATATGTATATATTTTTTATAGTTTACATAAGAAAAAGTGTCAGTATATGCTATAATGGGAGTAGTACAATTTCAGTCTAATATTTGTTGCAAAGATTGGGGACAACCCGCAAAAACCCAATTAGTCTGTACAAATTATAATTTACGTTATACAATTTCATTTCAAATCATTAAAAATAATATAAAATAAAATAAAAACTTAAAGTTGAGACAGCCACTCGATTTTTAATGAGATCGATTTCATTCCATTTCAGTCCTTTGTTCAGTTTATTAAATTCATTTGATCTCGCAGATCACAAAAACGTTGCGCTGGTAATGATTTAGTCAATAAACAATTTCAATTAGGTTCTTATCAACCTGTTCTCTTGTAAAATGATATTTTATATCAATGTGCTTTGAACGTTTATGACATGAAGGGTTATTGGCAAACTTATACGTCCTTAGTTATCTTCATACAATTTAATTGGATTAATTACTTTTATCTTTAAGCTCACTAATAATGAATTTAGCCCCTTGGCTTCTCTAACTGCCTTAAATAAGGCCATATATTCTGCCTCTGTTAATGATGCTGCTACTGAATTTTGCTTCCTTGTGTTCCAACAAATTACATTGGAATCAAACATTTTAAATATGTACCCAGTAGTACTTTTTCTATCTAAATCACTGCCACCCCATTCCACATAGTCGACCAAAAACTCATTAAAATTTGAGTTTTTCTGAAAAGATAACTTTAAATTAACTGTACCTTTTAGGTACCTTAAAAC
Source organism: Drosophila serrata (assembly GCF_035046125.1). Lineage (NCBI taxonomy): Eukaryota > Metazoa > Arthropoda > Insecta > Diptera > Drosophilidae > Drosophila > Drosophila serrata. The sequence continues at coordinate 235,737 of NW_028256980.1, read as the reverse complement.
TTTCTTCAGGCATTGCCAAAGTTCTATGATATTCTTTTCACAATAACGACTTAAAAAATTAACGGCTGTACTTAAATCAGGTCTTGTGCATAACATAATATACATTAAACATCCTATTACGTTTCGACATGGGACATCACACTTATCATCTGAGCTAAGAGCAATATGATTAAGTTTAGTTGGCAGAGGACATTTAACAGGATTGCAATTTTCCATATTATATTTTCAAAGTATTGATTTTATGTAAGCAGATTGACTAAGACTTATATGACCAACACTTTTATCAACTTTTATACCTAAGAAATATTTAATCTCATTTAAATCAACCATTCTAAATTTGTTCATTAGGTATAATTTAAAATTTTTCATTACTTGTTTATCTTTGGTAGAGATTACTAAATCATCTACATATAATAGAATATATATATTATATAATATATTATCTTTGTCAAGAAGATATATACAACGATCTACTGGGGAATTAACAAAGCCTATTTCTGTCAATGCTTTCCCGAAAATTTCAAACCAACACCTTGCAGCTTGCTTGAGGCTATAAATAGCTTTATGTAGTCTACAAACCTTATTTTCTTTACTTTTTAGACCCTCGGGAATTTGCATATAAATTTATTTTAATATTCCATTCAAAAAGGCTTTTTTAACATCCATATGATGTACTAAAAGGTCATATTGATTTGCTATAGAAATAATCAATCTAAAACTTGAGATTCTTGCTACAGGTGCAAATGTTTCTTATAATCAACTAAGTATTCTTGCGTAAAACCACGAGCAACAAGTCTGGCTTTATATTTTATTGGTTCGCCGAATTAATTTTGTTGGATTGTAAAAATCCATGTACAATCAACTATATTTTTATTTTTAGGCCTTTGTACAATTGACCAAGTCTTATTTAATGAGTGTGAGTCCAATTCTTCTTTAAGGGGGTAGACCACCCTGACATTTAAAAAAAATCTAATTTATTTCTTTTACTTAATCTTGATGCCGATATTCTTACGGTCATTTTAAGACATTGGGCTTAAAAATATCTCATTACTTGTGAATTCTACAGCCATTAGAAGTGAGCGCTGCCGGTATACCTTAGAGTACTTTCTTTATCTTCTTTTGCGTTTTTCTCAAAACTACGTATTTTAAAACGGTGTACATGATTTCTCAAAAACCGCTAGACCGATTCTCTTCAAATTTTTTACACAGCTTCTCTATAATGCCCTTTATGGCATGACTTAGGATTTTTTCGATACGAAAGTTTTTTTTTTAAAGTTATAAATTTTTAAAACGAAAATTTCGTAAAAAAAAATTTTTTTTTTACAGTGCTCCCATTTCCTCAAAAAAAATTTTTCCAAAAACGGCTACGTCATGCTATAGCCATACTTATATAGTTTATAAAAAATTTTTGTTTTTGAATTTCGGATAACAAATGTGGTGTGCAGCATGTACACCATCCGACCATTCCCTAAAAAAAAATCGTTCTTTGACTGGCTATATCTCCGCCGTTCGTAAATATTTTTTTTCTTTCAATAAGTATTTCTTAGTTTAACATATGTACTTTGATGTACTAATAAATAAAAAGATGTATTCCTAATAACTTGGTCAAAATGAATTTTTGAAAAACTCTCCAATTTTTATGCGTTCAGGGTGGTCTACCCCCTTAAAAGCTTTCTCCCAATATGTTTTATCTGTCTTATATTTAACTTCGACAAATTTATTTGGTATGGAATAGATTAAAGATTGAGTATGCATTACACAATTATTTATTAAATCTTGATAAAATATTTTTGGTTTATTCTTTATTCTGTCACTTTTTCTAATATTTATCTGCGATTCTAAGTCTTCTTTTTCATAATCACCAAACATTTCTGGATCGGCATTCTCAAATTCTACCATATCACTTTTTTCAACATCAGTAAATTCACCACCAGTTTCATCAATCACTTTAATCGAATCATTTTCCCTTAAAAGCGCTCTAACTCGAAATTTCCATATCGCATATTTTTCACCGTCGAACGTCTTTATATTTCTTTTTAATTTTTCCATAATAATAAATGTAAATCACAAGGTGTACTTATCTGCGATGGGGAAAAATGGATTGCCTTATTGCTGTGTTTCACAGCAACCTATTACCTGCCACACCCCCGCGCCACAGCTCCTAAATCCAATACCAAGTCCAATGGTGGGGGGTAATGGTAACAGCTTCGCAAGTAATATCCGTTTTGTCCGCTGCGGTGTCAGAATCTTTGTCTCCGCTTGATTCCATCGAAATAATGACCCAGGGTCCATTAACGCCCGGACTACCTGATCTCGCATCGGAAGATGTTCTAGCCTATACGCAAGGTAGCTTCTCTTTTGCATCTGAGGTAATTGTGTTTACTGAAACCTGGTTGAAGCCAAAATTTTTTCTGGGTTAGTACACAATTTATATTTATTTCGTATATCCCTCCATTGTCTGAAGATCCAATGATGGTGTGTCAAATGTCCTTTAGACTGACCCCATTGATGGCTTGCTTGATTTGTCTTTATCTCAAGTTAACCATTTGCATAACTCTTTAAACCTTTTAATTGATATAGGCATAGTCTCTGATCCTGTAGGTGTAAATCTTACTAGAGTTCCTACATTGACGAAACCTGAAGATCCCTACCATCCAGCTTTCGAAGTGACTATAGAGACTATTACCCGTCTTAGGATTCAAACCTAATAGAAAAGCTGACAGAGTTCGCTGTTTTCGAAAAGCTGACTACCAAAAGCTAAGTACTTTAATATCTGAATTTAGTTGGTCCGATCTGTACATGTGTTCTGACAAGTCAACCGCCGTTGACAATTTTTACAGTGCAATGAACTCTTTCTTTTCGTTAAGTGTTCCGGTAACCTATCCGTTTTTCTCTAATAAACCGCGTTGGTTCAACAAAGAGCCAACGCGCCTAAAAAATGTAAAACCTAAACTTTACAATAAATATAAACTTCCCACACTGTATCTCTCTAGTTATCTAAGCGCTCGGTCGAACTTTACCTACTTAACGTGTAGGGTTCAGTTTATCCAGAACCCAAAACAGTTTTATAACTTTGTTAACACTAAGCGTAAATCCAATTTTTACGCTTCCCCGATTAAATTTTAGCTAATATATTCATCAAGTACCGATGGAATACCAGGCTGCATGCTAAGGTATTGTGCCGAGGCTCTGTATCTCCACCTTCTTAAATGGTTTACCTTATCTTTAGAATCATCAGAATTTCCCCCTTTTTTTTTGGAAGAAATCTTTTGTTATTAACTATAGTGATCGGCAATCCCAAGACTGTTCGAGAATATCATCACACCTTACTTACAACATTAATGCAGCCACTACTAATCTTTTCGAACTTACCCTATTTGTTATTAGGGGCTTCCAACGTAACCTTCAAACCGATGGGTCCATTGTTATTCACACTTTTTATCAATGACCTGCCGCAGGTTGTTATGAAATCTAGAGTACTGATGATGATGACGTTCAACTTTGCGCTTACCGTATCAGGTACTGAAATTGGAACATTTACTACTGCACCTCTAATTCCACATTGCTTTTCATAGCCTAGGGAGATAATTCGCATAAAAGGAATTCGCGGAGAAATTAGGCTCTCGTCAAGGCATGTTAAATTTTTAAGACACTCAGGGATGTCTTGAAAGTCAAACCCATTAGAGAGACAAAGGGATGGTAGCGGACCCTTCGAAACACTCTGACGACATGTGTTACTAAGATAAAATGCGTTGTTTACATTCAAATTGGGAAACCTAGCAGAAATAGAAATTTTGTTCAAGCCACTTATCTGAGACGGAAACCATGTTCCTCTACAGCATACACAGCTTTCAGTTGGCCCGTACTTGATTTTCCTTTTTTTCCCTCGCAGTGGCTCGGTCCCTCTGACGTTGGCGTTCCCGTTGATCCTCCGTAGTAGTAATATTTCGCTGTGACTGCCTCGATGATTCAGCCTGTCGATTTTTAGAAATGGACCTGTGTATGTGTAAGGAGTCGCTCCTCAATCATTTCCTGAAAATGCTGCTCCCGAAGTCTCGACTGAAGTCGAGTGTTCCGATGATGGATTGTATTGCGTTGTTGTTCCCGTGCCCGATTTATTGGGTTGTTCCTCATGATCCTGTGGACTTTGCTCTGCCCTCCGACTTTCCTCCTCAGATCTCCAGTTAGAGCGTATGGTTGCATTTTTAGCCTGCTGCCGCTGTCGTTCCTCCGGATTTTGTCTGGCGAGGTCATGCGCTGCAGCACCCCGATCACGCTCTGGCCTGCGATTTTCTTCGATCGCTCTCTAGAAAGCGTTATCCGCAGTTTTTTACACCTGCTGTCGTCTTCTCTCGCCAGAGTTTTGCCTAAGAAGATATGCGCGGCATTTTCTTGTTTTGTTTTTTTTTTTTTATTTTTCTCCCAGAGTAAAAAATTCCCGAACACAATAATTAATAACACATGGGTACAACTCGGAAACTGTCGCGAAAATTAGAAAACTAGAAACTACCTAATAAATAAGCAATGTTTTTGTATCTAAGCAATTGTTTTACTTACACCTTGTTGTTCTATGTCAAATAGGAGGCGGGGAATGCGGTTGATTATGTTAAAACAAGAACACAATAATTAACGTAACTCTGCTATATATTGACATTCGGAAACTGTCGCGAAATTGATACGACTAGAAATTATCTAATAAATAAGCAATGTTTTTGTATATAACCAATTGTTTTGTTGAAACCTTCTTATACTATGTCAAATAAATAAATAAATAGAGTGAGCATGAGAAGGTATACCCAAAATCTTTTTTTGTCGCTATTCTTGGGAAAGTTATTTTCAAGGTCAACTGCTTGCAGCAGCTTTATGACAGAGGCGTCCGATTTTAATAAATTTAACACCGAAATTCTAAAACAATACAAAACGGCTATATCTCAAATTATGTCAAGTAGTAGGCGGGTAATGCGGTTGATTATGTAAACAAATAAAGATATAGAGTGAGATGAGGAGGCATACCCAAAATCTTTTTTGTCGCTATTTTTGGACAAGTGACTCTCTAAGTGTACGCTTGCAGCAGCTTTTATGATATAGTCGTCCGATTTTAATAAAATTAAAACCGAAACTCTAAAACAATACAAAATTATATAAAGTAGGAGACGGGAAATTTCCCGGAGGAGGAGGGAAATGCGGTTGATTATGTAAAAAAGTAATGAAATAGAGTGAGTATGAGCGGCAATACCTAAAATCTTTCTTGGCGCCATTATTGGGCAAGTGACTCTCACAGTCAACTGGTTGCAGCAGCTTTATGATATAGTCGTTCGATTTTCATAATAAATATCTTTCATCTTTCCAAGTGAACGGACGTGTTTTTTCTTGCGCTTGTCGTTTTGTATTAAAGTTTGAATCTAACCACCGGGGTTAACTTAAATTTTCTAATTTGTGTTTATAACTTCCCGTTCACTTCGCATGCAGCTATTCTAATTTGTGTATATAATTGGTTTTATTTTCCAATTTAGTTGTGCTGCTAGTGCTAGCTTTAGCATATTTTGCATTCCTTTTTGTGCCTTCTTTGTTCAGCTTTTGTTTGCGGCGTCGCAACAGCTAAACGTTTTTGTTATCTATTTATCTCCCACCCTCTCCCACTCTCTCGCTTTAGCTGTGTCGCTGCACTTCTTATTTTCTCTGATCTCCCACGCTCTCCCACTCTCTCGCTCTCGCTGTGACTTCTTCACTTCTTTTTCATAGCTCTCTTGTTTTTTTCCTCTTCTTTTTCCAAGTAAAAGTACAGTGGTAAGTCCTTATAATGTCCGTAAATATTGTCTGTTTCGTCAAAACCTGCAAAAAGGATATTTCAACAGGTGACCCTACAATCGGCTGCTGGCTGTGCGACAACGTCATGCACGCCAAGTGTATTGGAGTTTCAGCTCGGAAGGTGGACGATGTAAAAAAAAAACATCGGCCTGCTGTGAGGCCTGTTGCGATGTAGAAAGGGAAATGATGTCTTTCATGCGGCAAACCAAATACGGTTTTAACGGCATTTTAACGAGTTTTCGTAAAACTCTTGATATGTTCTTGGCGCTAGACGCCCAATTTAATAGCCTTACGCTATTAAATGAGTCTCCGAGGCGCAAAAAAATGCTATTGGTGGGCAGCATGTAGACGGACCCCAACTACCTGCAACGGGCTCTCAGCAGCAGCCTCCCTCGGCACAGCCCTCGACCTCTGCATTAATTCCAAGAGTGCTGAGATCGAGCGCTAGAAAAGATTCGGTACCCGAATGTGCAGCGAGAGTGCCCGTACCGCCGGTGATTTCTGTTTTGTCCCCTGGGGGGGTCGCAAATATTGACCCCTCCAAGTCCCGTGCACACAAATATATCTGCCAAGAGTGTTAGGCCCGGAATACCGGCCGACAATGGCACGGCAGATAACCAATCTGCCTTGCCAAAAGCCCTTTTAGCGGATCCACCTACGAGACATATTTTTGTTTCGCGGCTCTCCCCTGATCAAACATCGGAAGATGTTCTCGCCTTTATACAAGGCAACACCAAAGCAGATAAATTAAAGATAAAGGTGGAAAAGTTTAAATTTTCTTACTCTAGGGATATTTCATCTTTCAAATTAAATATCCCTAACGAGCTCTTTAACACTATTTGCTCTCCTAACGAAGAAAAAGAAAAAGCGGCCTATAGGAATAACTCTTCCCAGGCCTGATCATACCACTGCGCGTTCTACGTCTTCCAATCCCGACCCAAAAAACTAACATACTCTCTAGGTATTTCCAATCAGAATGCAAGAGGCTTACGTAGTAAGCTTCCTAACTTGTATTCTGATAGCCTTTCGTTTGCACCTCAGGTTCTTGTGCTCATAGAAACCTGGTTAAAGCCGGAGATTCTGAGCTCCGAAGTTTTTCCAGCTGTGTTCACAGTATATCGGATAGATCGCCATATCAGACGCGAGGGTGGAGTTCTTATAGCGGTGGACTCATCACTCACGTCAGAATTATTAACCTTTGAGGAATGCAACGATGTTGAATTCCTCTGTGTGAAGCTATCAAAGCTATCAAAGGTAACTCCATTTTCATTACCTGTTCCTACATACCTCCATTGTCGAGATCTTCCTATTTATTGGAATTACCTTTCCGCTATTCAGATGGTTTCCAGCAGACTTTTGGATAGAGACCAGTTGGTAGTCCTAGGAGATTTTAATATCCCTGGTGCTATTTGGTGCTCCACCAATGCTCTCCATACACCTACACAACATGACTTATTCGCTGGCTTGTTCGACATTTCGCGGTCTCAATTCAACCATGTGCGAAATTCCTTACAGCGCGTGCTCGATCTTCGCTTCGTCTCTGATCCTGCGAGAGTCAGTTTAGCAAGGGTGGCGCCTCTGACGCAGCCCGAAGATCCTTATCATCCAACTTTCGATGTGACCCTTGATATCGGGTGTGACGTAGAGAATGTTTCTGACCGTCCAACCAATAAAGTCCTATGTTTTCGTAAGACGGACTTTGAACAGCTGAATAATTTTATAAACGAGTTCAATTGGTCCGATCTATACATGTGCACTAACATGGCAATTGCCGTGGATATTTTTTACAGTTCCATGAATTCATTTTTTACTGAATGTGTTCCGTTATATTATCCGCCAAGCTCGGATAAACCGCCGTGGTTTACTAAAGAGTTCAGCCTACTTAAGAATAAAAAATCTAGATTGTATGCTAAATTTAAATTCACCGGTTCTCAATCTGCCCTTTCATCTTATTTATCAGCTCGGTCAAATTTTACCATGCTGAACGCGCAGTGTTATAAAAACTATTTAACTCGTTCTAGGGCCCAGTTCTCACAGGACCCAAAACAGTTTTATAATTTCGTTAACACTAAACGCACTACTACTAACACTACATACTACCGCAAATAATGATCAGGCAATAGCCGATCTATTTTCGCAGTTTTTTCAAACAACCTATTCTAGCTCTTCGTAATCTATACAGACCTATTCCTACGACATACCCAAATCAAACTTAATTTTCTGTCCTATCCTAAACGAAAGCTTTCTTCTTTTAGATCTTCATCATGTCAAGCCAGTTTATTCGCCAAGTCCCGACGGATATTCCTGGCTGTGTGCTCAGGTATTGGGCCGACGCCCTGTGCTATCCCCTTCTGAAATTGTTTACCTTGTCCTTAGAAACCTTCCACTTTCCCATTATTTGGAAATAATCGTTTATTATTCCTCTCCACAAAAAAGGTAGCAAATTGGATGATTACCGAGCAATTATAGAGGAATCTCTAAGTTGTCGGCCATCCCTAAATTATTTGAAAACATTATCACCCCTCACTTGCAGCACCTTTGTAGATCGGTTATTTCTCCATGTCAACATGGTTTTATGAAGCGAAGATCAACAACAACAAATCTTTTGGAGCTCTCTTCCTATATTATAAAGGGCTTCCATAATAATTGTCAGACAGATGTAATCTATACTGATTTCAGTAATGCATTTGACTCTGTTAACCATTCTCTCCTCGTTAGAAAACTCGATTCAATGGGTTTTCCAAGTGATCTTCTTAATTGGATCTCAAGATATTTGAATGGCAGGACGCAAAAGGTCCCCTTTAAAAATAATTTATCCAATGTTCTAAGGGTTACATCTGGCGTCCCGCAAGGAAGCCATTTGGGACCCTTATTGTTTACATTATTTATAAATGACCTGCCCAAAGTCTTGACTAACTCCAGAGTACTTATGTACGCGGATGACGTCAAGCTTTGCGTGCAATACAATGACGTCGCCTGCCAGTCGGATTTACAAACAGATCTTAATAATTTTCAAACTTGGTGCCGTGTAAACTTATTAAACTTAAATGGCTCGAAATGCAAGCTAATGACATTCTCTCGTGTCGTTCCTAAGCTTGCTACTTACACGCTGAACTGCTGCTCTTTGGAAAGAATTAATACTGTTGACGATTTCGGCGTCCGCTTGGACCCAAAACTTGACTTTATTGATCATATTTCGTCTATGGTGAATAGAGCCAGGGCTGTGCTTGGATTTATTAGGCGGTAGTCGAGGGAATTCAATGACCACTATGTTACTAAATTCTTATATACTTCCTTAGTTCGTCCTATCCTAGAATATGAATGCTGCGTTTGGAGCCCTCAGTACGGTGTCCATAGTAAACGCATTGAGTCGGTTCAAAAGAACTTTTTACATTTCGCTCTACGCGGTTTAAATTGGGATGCAAACCAAAGACTCCTATTAATAAACTTGCCGTCCTTAGCCAATCATAGAACGATGCTAGTGATAACCTTTATTTTTAACCTCATACATGGTGATGTGGAAAATGCTGACTTGTTGAGTCAACTTAATTTCCATGTACCATGTAGAACTACTAGATCCTATACGCCGGTAGTCAATTCCCTCGTATTCTGTCCTATATTTACCGTCGCGCCTACTAACACCTAACCCAAACAGGCACGTGCCTGGTGTCATACGGGCCACTTGAATGTACTGACCTTAGTGCATCAACGTCCAAGAGAATTAAAAACAAAATTCTAAAACGATTAAAAACTCCTGTATTTCAACTTTAATGAAATCTGCAAAAGGTTTAATTTTTTTCTAAAAATTTGCCGATCGGTTTTGTTGCAGCTATATGATATATTTTTCCGATTTTAATAAAATTAAAATCAAAATTTTAAAATGTTTCAGAACTCCTATATTTTAAATTATATGCAAATCTGTTAAAAACTAAAAAAGGTTATTGCTATACGATATAGTCGCCCGATCCGGCTCGTTCCGACATATATACGAGTGAGAGTATATAGAAGACTATCTACAAAGTTTCATTCACATAGCTTAAAAACTGAGAGTAGTTTGCGTAGAAGCGGACAGACGGACAGTCGGACATGGCTGTTGATGCTACATGGCTACTCGGCTGTTGATGCTGGAAATATATATATATATATATACTTTGTATGGTCGGAGGTGACTCCTTTACTGCGTTGCAAACTTCTGACGGAAATTATAATACCCTGCAAAGGTATAAATATAAAATCAAACCATCGGCAGAAGCCGGAATTCTCTCTTTTGGTTTTCGAACATGACACCAGGAATCGGACAGGAAAGGAATTTTGGTACTGAAGGGTCTTAAAATTTTTTTATTGTGTTACTATTTACTATTTTTATAGATGCAGAGGGATTTTGTGGTATTCTGTAGGGGTACCTCTAACTGATCGTACCATTTCGTCAATGATAACGTAAAACTTAATAACATTGTTGTATTTAATAATTTTAGCGGCACCGGAAATGGCATTTATTCATGCTCTTGCGTCCGCAACTGTGACTAGTTTTATAGCACGTGCTTGTAGGGATGGCCAATTAGCTTCCTGTGGTTGTTCTCGCGGCACTCGGCCGAATCAGCTTCATGACGATTGGTCCTGGGGCGGATGTGGCGACAATCTGGAATATGCCTATAAGTAAGTAAAACAAAATAAGTTTTTAACCTAACTCTCACATACAGCATGTTTAATAAATAACACAGGTGGTATAACCATAAATCGCTTTTGAAACTAAAAAATATTTTCCTTTACCTGGCTAAATCGGAAGAGTATTATTATTTACCCGAGTCTCGGACAAATTATCGAATATGCTCAGAGATAGTATAGAGCTAAAAGTTATAATGTCATATTTACTGAAGCCCCTTATCTAAAATGCTTTATAAAGACTTGCATAATTAAAAAATGCTTGTTTTAAGCCCTGATATTTATAACGCGTGATAAAGTTTGCTATACACTAGAAACTTCAATGTTTCTCCTAAATATTGATTTTTAAAAAGTTTGTGCTTTAAGAATTTAGATAACCTTACAGTTTGCAATTAGGTACAGTATTTATAAATAAACGCAGGAAGAATGCTACGTTCTATATTGACCTATTGTATAATAACCAAAGACAAAGACCCAGGGGTGTACTTAAAAATTGTGGTTGAATGAATTTGAATTACTAATATTACTTAAGGAAAACCTTATATACTTCATTGGTTCGTCTAATCTCTATGACGTCCGCAGTAAACGCATCGAATCAGTTTAAAAACACTTTCTTTAAACTGGGGTGCAAACCAAAGGATACCGTTCTACTCTAGTATACTCCTCCTTGTTTTCTTATATTCCCGTAGCCTTCCTTAATCTTCAATTCTAGTCCACTTTGTACTCATACATCATGTTGTTTTCCTTTGTTTTTTACTACCACTCCGAATAAAACCTTACCGAAACATGAGAAATAAAAATTTAATTACTTTGTTCTTAGCATACATCATGAATAAAAGTATATGTGTACTTAAAAATAAACTTAGAACGCAAATGTTTACACCCTTTCAGCGTATTTTAATATTAGTCCGAAGTTTGCAACAAACTGCAAAGAAAACTTTTCCTTGATCATCTGAATGAAACTTTGCAGTTAGTTCTATACATTCTCACCACTCTATAATTAGAATAATAATATAATCGGATTAGACGACTATATCATATAGCTGTAATAGAAACAATCTAAAAATTTTTAGTTTTCAACATATTTTCATCTTCTTCGAGATAACACCATGTGTAGAATGTAGAATTTTGATTTTCATTTTCTGAAAATTGCTATAAAAACGTTCAGAGCCCAGCTATAATTGGAGGTTACCAGGGTAACCTCACCACTTAAACCTAACTATTGTATTTACAATTATTTATTAATGATCTAATTGCAATCTTAAAGGGTATACAAAATGGTTAAATAATTAAGATGCTTATCTTTTTTTTTAGAACAATGTAGTTTTGAGGAGATGTAGGTTTAATTATATCGCATTTCTTAAATAAATCCATCTTAAACTCATTTAAACATTTAACTGGCACCCATTCGTATAAAATTTATTGCAAAAATATCCCCAAATATCTTCTATTGGGTTTAGATTCGGGAAGCACGATAACCATTGCAATAAAGGTTTAGCTATAAAAAGTCGTTTGTTTTACGTTCATATTCAATCGGTGCATTGTCCTGATGAATAATCCACTCATCCCCGTAACGTTATCCTGTTAATTCGATTCGTTCTTAGTTCGTTAATACACAACATTGTGGAGATTTCCCAGTTTGCAACGCAGCGAAAGAGTCACCTCCGACCATATAAAGCATAAATATCTTGATCAGCATCCAAAGCCGAGTCGATCTAGCCATGTCCGTCTGTCCGTTCCTACGCAAACTATTTGAGTGAAACTTTGTTAGTTAGTCTTCTAAATACTCTCACTCGTATATATATACATATGTCGGAACGGGCCGAATCGGACGACTATATTATATAGCTGCCATAGGAACAATCGGAAAATCTTTACAAAAAAAATTATAAAGTTTTAAATTTTTAACAGATTTTCATCAAATTTAAGATATAGCCATTTTATATTTTTCTACAATTTTGTGTCCATGTTTTATGGAAATCGGACTACTATATTATATAGCCGCCATAGGAACGACGGAGAAATTAACACAATTAAAAATTACAACAATCGACGAAAAAGCAGTGCGCATTTTCCTGTGAGGCTTACTTTTCCAACGGTCGTTTCGTAATTGCCACTCAACTCAACATTCATCCTGCAGGTCGCGTTCCTGGCCGGCAGTCGATTGTTTCCTAGGTGAAAACATTCAGGGAGAGCGGGAATGTGACAAAATCCCATCCAGCTCATCGGAGAATAACATTCGGCAAGTAATCGCAAAGATACCCGTCGATATGCTTGAGACAGTTCAGCTGAGCTTCGAAAATCGGGTATCTCAGTGCATTGAAAACGGCGGCCTTCACTTGTCCGATGTAATCTTCAAAACTGTGTAATGAAAACTTCAGCATGTGTGTTACAAGAATAAAAAAAATTTCGAATGGTATGTCAACTACTTTTTTTTATAACCTTCTAAAATCAGCAAGTTTTCTTGCCGCACCCTGTATTACCTTACAATGTTGTTTTGCATAATAGATAAGGCGAAAGAAGAAGAAGAGAGAGAGAGCAATAGATAAGGAAGAGAACGCCTAAGAGCGCAGCTGGTGCAGCGGTACACCTATGCGCGAGTTATGATCAGTATTAATCTGTAGGTTCTTGTGAGATATTTTTCCGACCAGTAATTAAAGATTTCAAAGTACTTGTCTTTTTGCAGTTGCAATTCAGAATGAATTCTTTATTCTTATATCTTTTGCTCGAAGCTTATCGTCTACTTACAAATCTACTGACCTAGCGGAAAAGTGAAACCGGACCGGATGCATGTTGTTCGATGCGGCCCAGTTGGTTATGCTTATTTGGTAACATAGTTGCCGGCCAGCTCTGCTTACTCGAGTGTCTGCCGGAGGGGTTTCGGCGGAGGACCGCCGAGGGCTAATGCTGAGACGGTAACTCCTCCCCCCTCAGACTGAACTACCGACCATAGTGGAGCAATGGTAGGTGTGAAGGTGGCAGTTGGAGCAATAGTTGGTGTGAACGTTGTAAGTGGCATTTCTGGAGTTTAGGTGGTCGTCTATTTTGAACAACCGACCACAGCCAGCACCACTATCAGTAACATGGTTAACATTGTATACGTCGCTGTTGTGTGAATTGCTGTTCTAGTTCGTATTCAGTTGATCTGTGGTTTCGTATCAATACCTTCCATCCTTAGCTCGTGTATTCCCAATTCTTGGGTAGTTCTATTCTTCTTAATAGCTTCGATCTGGGGTATCTCCAGTTTTAGCTTCGCCGTGCCAAGTCTCTCCACCGCCTTGTACTGGACGTTGTTTATCATGGTTCTGCATTCCTTAAATGCAATTAATGCCGATCCATTCACCATTCTATCTTCTCCGCAGTCCGTTTGCAATCTTACATTTTCTCCATTGATAATTGCAATATATCCTTCTTCTGGCTCAAAAATCCTGGTTATAAGCCCTGCATCTCTTGTTTCACAATCCGCTTCCTTTCCACTGATCAGGTTTTTTAAACAATCTTCATTAATCTGATTTACAATTTTGTTGTTCTTACATATATATAAATTTCGAATTTTCTGACATTTGTTTTGGTAGTTATTATTATTATTTCTTCGTTATTAATTACGTATTTCGGTCTTATTACAAATTCTGTCTTATTCATAGGTAGTGATATAATTCTATGTAAAGAATACGTTTCTTTTTAAAAAATGGGTAATTTTATCGCAAATATTAAATCTGTCTTATTCATAATTGCTTTAAATTCTAGAAATTCGTACATATGTTCCTCTGATGTTATCGGTATGCCATGTTCTTCTAGTTCCTGTATGCATTTAACTGTTCCTTGTTTGTCAAAAATGAATTTTGAAATTTATCCGATTTTAGCCAATAACAAACTTTCGGCTACGTCATTTATATTCAATTCGATCATGTCTATTGTTACCAAAATTCTGTCGATGTACTCTAGCCTATAAATCCTCTTATCTTTTTCTAAAAAGGTTTTACTTATTCCATTTTTGTAATTATTAATTTTAAATGCGGTTACCCTGCTTTGCTCGTCATTTATAAATTTATTTATTCTTGAACCCTCACTATGTGTACAAACGTCTTGTGTGTTTGTATTATCCTTGCCGAACAGAGATTTATCTGCGCCAACGGCTCGTCTCCTTCTAACGGCCGGAACTCAAAAGTCCTTTCCGCCGCCATGGTCCTTGACCACCTGTAATTATTATTCATTTTGTTTGGTTAGTCTTCTGATTTTCTGCTTATGAATCTTCTGTGGTCTTGTTGATGTTAGTGTCAGACCATTGTCTTCCACACCTTGTGTTTCGTAAATCGAGGGGTAAGCTTATCTCTCCTGTTCTCTTTCCTAAATATCGTATCTTCTGTCTGTACCGGACTCGGCTCTGTTCTACCTGTGTTTGCCGTTTCTATTCTTCTAGTCTTTTGCTGCTCTACCCTTTCTTTGATTTTTGGGTACACTCCTGCCTGGAACGCACTGATCTTTTGCAAATAATCGTGTTCGTTGTTAAAATACACATTATTTAAGAAGTTATGTGTTCTTCCCGTAAATAATTCTTGTGGTGTTAATTTAGTAGCTGAATGAATAGCATTATTATACGTTATAAACGCCTCATCCAGTACTTCCTCGTGTCTGATTTCTAATCTATTTATCCTTTTAGTTTCATTTATAAGTCTGTATATTTCTGTAATTGTTGTGTGCAGTCGACTGTGGCGTTGTTCGACGACTGCTGAAATGACGTTGTGTGCAGTTCTAGTTCGTACTGCCTACAAAAGTCTTTGAAGAGGTTCGACGAGAATTCGATCCCCTGGTCACAAACTATCTTTTTTGGTACTCCAAATAAGGCCATACAACTTTTTATTGCCTTGACTATATTTAAGCTTTCCTTTGCTGGGATGGTTACTCCCCAAGCGTACCTGAAAAATTTGTCTATTATGGTAGTACATTTTTCTTGTTTACGAAATAAAAGTCAATGTGTACAATTTCCATAGGTCTCTCTGGTGTTTCTGTTAGGCTATACTTAATCTTGTTTGGGTTCCTATCATATTTCTGCGTTTGGCAGCTATCGCAATTATTTATTTTTTTTGTTATTGTCTGATTCATGTGTAGGAAAAATACCTTTCTTTTGAGGTGAGCTAAAGTTTCCGCTATTCCCCGATGGTTACTCTTTTCGTGGTATTCTTTAATGACCCGCTCCTGTTCACAACTTTCCGTTATATAAGGCAACAACACCGTACATCTTATTGCCTTATAGAACTTACTATAGGCAAAGTATTTGCAGTATACCTCTTGAATTGTTATCACCAAGTTATCCGGAACTAACAATGCTACCGTCCTCTTGGGCTTTAAGATTTCTTTTGGCCTACGGCCAACTGTTTCGTCATCGAAAGTGTTCTCCGTCCAAATTATTCGTAACTTATTCCTGAATGGAACTTGTTTTACTACTCTCGTTACTCTCCCTTTCTGTATGACCACTTGGATATTATATTCGTTTAATGGTCTTTCTGATATGGGGAAACCTAACTGTAGGTCTTCAGCGGAGTGAATTGTCTCTCCATATGTTGCTACTTCTGAAGCGGCTTCTACCATGTTGAGCTCGGGTTGAATTCTGCTCAATGCATCAGCCACTACATTCAAAGACCCTTTCTTGTACACAATCTCGTAATGGAGTCTCCATCTTACGAGTTTCGAGTCTGGTTCTTTGACACTCATCAGCCAGGTTAATGGCCTATGATCGGTCACTATCTTGAACTTTGTGACGAATACATAGTGTCTGAAATGCTTTTCCGCCCAAATAATGGCCAATATTTCTTTCTCTATAGTGGCATAGTTTACCTCTGACCCTGACAACGTTCTACTCGCATACGCTATTGGTCTGTCCGTTCCCAGATTTCCTTGGGATAACACAGCGCCAATCGCATAGTTGCTTGTATCCGTTGTAAGGATGAATGGTTTGTCGAAATCGGGGAATTTTAATAAGTTTTTGCAGACCTCAAACGTTTCTTTATACTCTTGGTCTAACTGTATGGCTTTCTTGCCCTTTAACTGCCTCGTCATTGGCTTTGTTATATCCGCGAAGTCTCGTATAAACTTCCTATAGTATCCCAACAGCCCCAGGAATGACTTGATCTGTTTCCTAGTCTTGGGAATCTTGAATCTGTTTATCACTTCGATTTTCCCTGGATTCGGCTTAATGCCTTGTTGGGTTGTTGTCCTAAATACTCTACTTCTTTTCTCAATTCTGTCTAACTTAAAATTTGCTTCTGCAAGCTTTCTAAAAACCTTTTCTAAATCCGTGATGTGTTCTTGCAGTGATGCAGAGAACACCATAATGTCGTCCATGTATATAAGGCAACATTTCCCCAGCAGTTCTCCGAAAATATTTTTCATCAACCTTTGAAAGGTTGCGGGAGCATTATTTAAACCGAAAGGCATTCTCACGTATTCGAAATGTCCCCCTTCAGCGGAGAACGCTGTTTTCGGGATATCTTCCTCCTTTACCTCGATTTGGTGGTATCCACTCGCCAAATCTAAGGTAGAGAAATATTTGGCTCTTCCCAAACTATACA
Source organism: Drosophila serrata (assembly GCF_035046125.1). NCBI lineage: Eukaryota > Metazoa > Arthropoda > Insecta > Diptera > Drosophilidae > Drosophila > Drosophila serrata. Next base: position 218,698 of record NW_028256980.1, on the reverse strand, counting down.
ATACATCATTGATTATTGGTAGGGGGTATCTGTCTTTGATTACTTTCTCGTTTAACTTCCTATAGTCCACCACCATTCTCCATTTCCTCTCTCCCGAGGCATCCTTCTTCTTGGGAACCGGTGTACTCCATGGTGAGTGGCTATGTCTAATAACCTTCTGGTCTAGCAATTTCTCGAGTTGTTTTCTTACTTCCTTCCTTTCTTGGAATGCATTCCTGTACAGCCTGGTGTACACCGGTATGTCATCCTTCGTTCTAATCTGGTGTTTGACTGCATTAGTGAAAGTCAACTTATCTCCTTCCTCATGGAATATCTTCGGGTACTTCCTGCTAATTCTGTGGAGTTCTTTAAGCTCCTCGCTGTTTAAGTGTTCTGTTCTAATCCTGTGAAACAGAATGCTTTTACTTCCGTTAACTGTCCTCTCTATGTTATTCAATTCGAAATGTTGCTCGGTTTTGAATTGTACAACACTCAACGGTTCTTCCAAAAAGAACTCTTTGTCTATCTCCGCGTAGTTTACTACCTCCACCAGGCTCGTTCCGGCCACTGTCCTATTAATTCTTTCTGAGATGATCATATCCTCCTTCACCGTTGTTCTGCCTAACAAAAAATCTCCATCGGGTACCTGTACTGGAATTGGGATCACTCTCTTTGCTCCGGTTTCGATTGTATGAATTTCGCTTGGTCTATATGTAGCGAACTGAATCCGTAACTTTTGATCACCCGCATGGACCCAACCATTTTTTATGTCGAACAAAGCTTCTACTTGGTCCAACAAATCCATCCCTATTAATCCTTCAAAGAAGCGATGGAACCTGAAAAGTAACATTCTCATATTCCCTACTCCACCTAGTTCCTTGAACGTTGGTAAATTAGCTTCATCGAGAATTTCGTGAGTTTGTGCAATTGTCTTAATCAGTATTGGATTTTGTAGGTCTTCGCTATACTGTGCTTGAACCAATTCTGGGCGAATAAAAGAGAAAGTGGAACCCGTGTCGATTAACATTTTTATTGTTTTATTTGGAGTGATCTTGATCAATGCATAGGGTAGGGTTGAGTGACCCCTCTTGGTCCCCAAATATCCTGTTGGCTGCTCGAGGCTAACAAATTTGCATCATCCTCTTAGATGTTATGCAACTGACCACCAGTGGACGGTCTGTTTCCGCTCCTCTCTGAGTTGCTATTCGAATTATATGACCGTTTTTGAATTGGCAGAATTATTCGATTGCCCTGAATTGTTCGAATTATACGATTGTCTGGAAAAGTTTGAATTCCTAGGCATCCTAGTCCGTCTACTGCCTCCTGCATCTCCACCTGCCTGGATGGCTAGCTGGCCCTCTCTAGGCTTGTAATTGTTATAATTATTGTTTCCATACCACTGCCTGCCTCGATTATTTTGCCCATAATTCCACTTATTGTTTCTGTTTTGATAATTGCGATATGGTCTTTGATAGTTAGTAGTTTTCCTTTTGTTACTACCTTCTGTTCTGAATGGGTTACCCATCATTGGATACGGAAATCCAAACCCTGGCCAACCATTCATATCTGGTACCGGCATTGGGAACTGCGGTTGTGCATTTGCTGGCCAACGATATTGAGACCAAATGCCAGTCTGCGACACCGGCACTAGATTGTCTTGTTCCTCTAATTCTTGCTTCGGAATTTCTTTACTCTCCTTAACCTGGTCTTCAGTCAGACCCTGACCTCTTGCCTATTCCTGTGCCTCTTGCAGAGTACCCAGGTTCTTCTCTCTACAAGCAATCTCGTAAGCCTTTGCTATATTGGGTATTCCCATGTTTCTGATCGTTACTCCTATCGGTCCCCTCAAGGCTGAAACGAAGGCGTTTAAATCCATTTCTTTATACCATTTGGTCTTCTCGCTTCTCAACAACATGCCTTGCTCATTGGATTTGGATAGACTCACTAAAGCTTTCTTCAGTGTCATAACTTTCGTGTATAGGGCTTCCAACTCTAATTTCTTTTCCTTAATATGGGTCAACTCCATAATTAAGTCCTGCTCGGATCTCTTATGCTTTAAATGGGTAATCAATATTTTCTTTATTAGATCCCAGTTCAACTCAGATTCGTCCAAGCCAAGGACTCTATCCGCTGGTCCTGTGATCTTACTCCTTACCGCCCCAAGTGTGATTACTCCTATGTTTGACCTTTCCTCTCCTTTTATGAGGCCTAATACCTGTTCAACCGCTCCTATAAAACCATCTAGTTTTCCTGCCTCTCCTTCATAATTGGGAATGATCTCTACCCGGTCTGTTACCTTCATTGCTTCTAATACACTTGTTGTTGCCATTGCTCTAGGCCTCCTTTCCTTTGTCATTGGTTTATGAATTCACTTGCTTTGGGCCTACCCGTATCTATTTAACTTGTGTTTTAATTCTGTGATTGTTACTTACCCTTCAGTACCAATCCTTTAGGATTCAGGTCTGAATCAGGTTGGAATGGACTATACTCCATCCTGAATCATTTGGGAGCTTTCATAGAAGCCATCCAGGAATTTTCATACAGTAGGCGTTAGCAAACCTGAATTCGGACTACCCGAGGAATTTTCAGGGAATCATAAAGGAATCCTGCCAGGAATTTGTCGTGAATTTCGGCACGAATTCCCCCCTGAATCAGTCGGAAGGGATTCTGAACAGAATCATCCAGGAATTTTGGGAGGAATCAGGCAGTAATCGTAGGGGAATTCAGAGTAGAATCAGGTAGGAATCCCAGAGGAAAACGTGTAGAAGCTTCTAGATTCCCGGAACCCCCAGCCCCATAGTAAATATCTGACGAACTTTACAATAATTTTTTTTTTTTTATATATTCATTTTAAAAACTATAATATGTTCAATGATTACCACAATTTTTCTTAACATAACTTCTTGCATTTCCCCTAAAAGTATGTTACGTGTCTTATATGGATATTAGAATCAAATGGACAATATTTTCCATGTGAATTCCGTGAAAAAAACGATTTCACAAACGAGACTATCGATTCTTTTTTTTTCGTTAAATAATATTTTTCATCATCTCAATCTAATTTCGGAACCACTGCTCCGAATCCCTTCAAAAACAACAATTAATTGTTTGGCAGTATCCCTACACAGGTAGAATTTTCATTGCCTACTTTGTTATGGAGTTCTCATACCGAAACCCATGAGATTTGTTTTTTTTTTAGAAAATGACACCAGGAATCGGTCAGGAAAGGAATTTTGGTACTGAAGGGTATTTTAGTGTTTTAGTTGTATGAGTTATCTTCTGTTCTGTTGGTAGTGTGTCGTAGTTCAACCCGTTTCCGTGTGGTGACTTGGAGTTCTGTAATTAATTAAAATGAGTAATTCTTCTTTTACATTGAACACCATGGCAACAATGGATTTCGTTTAAATATTTATTTGTTTTTGTTTATTATCTTTTCTTTTATCCTTTATCCTGCTTCCCTTCTATTATTGTCACCTAGTATGCTGAAGCTAGTCGATCGTCTGTTTCACAACCACAACACCCGTCTACCGACTCTCGTTGACAGCCGACTGTTTGATCGAACCGTTCGATGCAACTTCGAACCACCTGCAGTTCCGATCGCTCGTTGTCGTTCACACACCGAGCCCGTTGGCTCGAACCTTCCTTTAGTCTCCATATGAACATTATTTAATTAATTAATTCTCACTTAATCTTTTCCTCTTTTTATTTCCTTTTTTTTTATTCCTATTCACCTTTGAACTTCTCGTAATTTATTTCTCCATATTATATTTTTCATTCTTTCTGTTCTTTTTCTTTTATCTTTTTTTTTCAACTCTTCGGCCATATTTATTCATTAATTATTAATTTACTTATTGTATTATCTGTATTTATTTCACTCCATGTCACCCACTTCACTCTACTCACTCTCTTACATAATAATGCTTAATGTAATCCAGAGCATCTGTCCTTCCTTCTGCTTCCTTTCGCCGTCTCGGATCCTTCCTGTGTCCTTGGTTGAATGCGTTCGTTGACGAAAGCTACCGACTTAGCCAGTTATGATCAGTATTGATCTGTAGGTTCTTGTGAGATAATTTCCCGACCAGTAATTAACGATTTTAAAGTACTTGTCTGTTTGCAGTTGCAATTCAGAATGAATTCTTTATTCTTATATCTTTTGCTCGAAGCTTATCGTCTACTTACAAATCTGCTGACCTAGCGGAAAAGTGAAACCGGACCGGATGCATGTTGTTGTCGTCTCGGTGCGGCCCAGTTGGTTATGCTTATTTGGCAACATAGTTGCCGGCCAGCTCTGCTTACTCGAGTGTCTGCCGGAGGGGTTTCGGCGGGGGGACCGCCGAGGGCTAATGCTGAGGCGGTAACTCGCGCATGGTTAGGTGCGAGCGGTCTGCTCCTTTTTTTATTGTTCTAGAATATTAGTTTTAATTTTATGAAAATTGGACGACTAAATCACCTAGCTGCCATACAAACGATCGTTAGATATAAAGGAAAATGAAAAACTGTGAATGTAAACATTGTTTGGAGCAGGCCGCTTGCGCCTAATTATGCGCGCACAGGTGTATCGCTGCACCTGCTGCTCTCTTCTCTTTGTTCTCTTTCTTATCTATTGCTCTATCTCTCTTTTCTTCTGTCGCCTTGTCTGTTAAGCAAAACTACATTGTAAGCTAATATATAATTGAAGCCAAACGTCCGATCGGCAGTTGCAGCTCCGACGAGAATAAAACAAGAAAATAAATATGGCAAATAATCGACCTATTTGTGCGTTAGTTATTATTGCTCAAGGGTGGCAAATTCGTTGTCTTCCCCATAAACAAAACTGTAAATATAATATGTATAGGTTAAAGAAATGAAAGCAGGCATTACTTAATTTTTTTTAAGGTAAGTATATATAATTTATATTGTATTAATTTCTAGTGATCAAAGTTCTATCTGCAAGGGTATAAATTACCTTCCATTCTTGTTTACTATTTAGTTAGCAAAATATAAAGGATATCTTGATATTTTTATTATGCGAACAATTGTCAAATCTCAGAGATACAAGGTGTTCAAATACTATACTAAAAACAGGTATTGTTACAACAAGATTATGGTAAATTGGGGTACGACTTAAAAAATGTAAATGCCATTTTAATCCGGATGAATGCGGACATCGCATAAAATTGGATATTTTGAAAATATCGAGAATTACAAATTTTGAGCCACTTTGAATATTTTTTTTCGAAACTGAACTTTGTTTTGCCTATTTCGCAGTGTTAAGAAACTTATGACCTATTTAAAATGTCCGAGTCCATGCGATGCCCGCATATATGCTGAACAAATTTTATAAGTTTCACGACAATCCATCAAGTTGTTTTCGAGAAATCTTGTTGAAGAGTTGTAAAAATTTAGCTTCGGGAAAAATGGAAAGGAGTGTTTCCGAAACATACGGTAACTACTTGAGATGCCCTCTTTTTCAGCAATGTAATTTTTAACGACATAGAATATTGAAAAATTAATTTTAACAACATAACACATGGGCTAAAAAGTCCCGGGCCTAACATATAAATCGAGATTTTTTGATTGCAGTTAAATTTTTTTTAGTTCTTGATGAAAAAAACATACCGTTCAAGGAAAGCCTTGGCTCGGAAAGTGTTATGGGGACTCCGCTCGATCAGAAAAAACAATAAATCGTTGGTTTGCTGTCTTTAAACATGGTCGTAGAGACACTGAAGATGCAGAACGCAGTGAACGTACAAATGAGGAGGTATCACCGCAAAACATAAAAAAAATCCACAAATAAATGATCAAAAAGTGACGTTGCGTCAGTTATCAAAAGAATGTTTTAGATTTATATTGAATAAGCATTTGACTATGATAAAGCTCTTCTCAAAATGGGTGCCGCATTTGATCACATCAAGACAACGCACCGTGTCACAATGCAATCAAAAGAATGGCAAAGACTACGTGAATTCAAGTTCGAACTGTTTCCACATCCACCGTATGCGCCAGATTTGGATCCCAGGGACTGGCTGTTCGCAGACCTGAAAAAAATGCTCGTCGGTAAAAAATTATTCACGAATGAAGAGCTTATCGCCAAAACTGAGGCCTATTTTGAAGCAAAAAATAAATCGTACTACAAAGAAATTATTGAGTTACTCTTAATAAAGATTACTTTGATGAATAAAGCAAATTTTGAACCAAAAAAATCGTGTTTTCAGCCGATTTGTTATATTGTACAAAACCTTTAAAAGCGATAGATGCATAAAATTTTTTTTTTGTATTTGATAGAAATAGATTTTTAATAATGAAGTCCTAAACCGAACGTGTTCCATAGTTAACTTTTGTAATTATATAATATTTTTAAATCGGTTTTAATGAAAATTGCAATTAGTCACTGTATTGCTACTCTGACTAACCACGGCATAAAATATGGCGTATATAAAAAAAAAAAAAAAACGGAAGAAAACAAACTAAGCCTAGGCTAGCTTTGTAGCTCGCGAAATGTTGCACAGCATAACACAGCACATCATATGTGAAGACTGATACAGACATTACAATTTGTTGTAATATAATTTTTGTATATCTTTTTAAACAGATTTGCTACGGAATTTATAGATGTTCGCGAAAAGGAAGCTAATCAAGAAACAAGAGGTGTTAATGGTTATCATGCACGCGAAAGAATTAAACAAATTAAATTGCAGGCTGACGATCCAAAAGTTCCAGAAGATTTTAAAATTGAAATAAAAGAGAGTAAAAGAAATATACAACAAACCCAGAACAACAAACAAACGGATTTTCCAGTCAACGGTAATAGCGGTTCAAACACACATAATGATTTATTAGAGCTTCAACAACGTATTACTAAGGAAATACTTAATTCGAAATTAAAAGAAAGTGAAATGCTGGAATTGAAGGTAAGAATATAAATTATAGTTTCTTTTTGCGAGATCGCATAATGAAAATTTAAAGTGCTCTAATTCGACTTATTTTGCCGACCACTGCAGCAAGCATTTATTATTTTGAACGGTGTTTTAAAAAAAAGATAATTGTGCTACAAAATCGAATACGAAACGAATAAACAAAAAGGAAAAAAAACAACATATGTTAAGCATACGCTAAAAATATTAGTTTATAAATTGATCCTAACTTCTTATTAATACAATAAATAAAGTCACTTGCAAGATAAATTATATTAAGTCATTGTTCAAACCACTACATTATGGGTTAAAAAATTACTTCTGAATTTCAAGTTTCCGTGCCGCCAGTTTTTATTTATTTTCTTGTATTAGTCAAAAGTTTGCAATGCGAAGAGAGACCTATATAGTACATATAAAGTATAAATATTCTTGATCAGCGTCAACAGCCGAGTCGATCTAGCCATTGTGATCGCCTTTTAATTTTTCACTTCACTTTATTTATTGTTTTGTTCTTTAATTTATTGTTTAAGATGCTATCTAACAATAAGGAATGTACCGAAAAGAAACTGCACACTTTCAATTGTGAAAAGCTCTCAGTGGGAGCTTTCGATCATGCCATGCGGTGCACCGTTAGAAAGCTCTATTAATTCTGCGTTGTTTGCATGTTCTCTTTTCACTATTTGTTTTGCACATTTCGCAATGCCTCGTATTGAAGAACACGTCCGTCAAAAAATTGTGCACAATTACTGCACAGAAAACGGTGTTTCGTACCGAAACTTAGCCAAACGCTATAAAGTAAGCGTTAATAGTGTTAAGAATACTATTATCAAATTTGGGAAGACATGTTCTCTAAAAGATTTGCCAAAAACTGGCAGAAAAAAAGGTCCAAGGGATGCCAGCGTCGATAAGAAGGTGCTAGCTTTAATTGAGAAAAATCCCACGACGTCAGTTCGAGATTTGGCCAAAAAAGCGCGAACGAGTGTAAGTATGGTGCAGCGCATAAAACAACGGCATGGCCTAAAGACTTATAAAAAACAAAAAGTGCCAAAAAAAAAAGTTAGCGCCAACGAGAAGTCGGCAAAACGAGAGTACGCAAGCTTTATGATCGCTTGCTCACTGATGCAGTGGAATGCGTCGTAATGGACGACGAAACATATGTAAAATTGGACTCAAAAACATTACCAGGCCCCCAATTTTACACAAAAGCCAAAGGTGAAACAATTAGCGACTCGGACACCAAAATAGAAGTGGACAAATTTGGGGAGAAAGTCCTGATATGGCAGGCAATTTGCACATGTGGCCTAAAAACCAGCCCATTTTTCACAAATGGCACAATAAACGCAGAGGTTTACCAAAAAGAGTGCATTAAAAAACGTTTAATACCGTTTTATAGAAAGCACAACGTGTCGACAATATTTTGGCCAGACTTAGCGTCAGCGCACTATGCCCGGTCAACTTTGGCGCTCCTTGAGGCGGAGAACATCAAGTTTGTTTCAAAAGAGGAGAACCCACCAAATTGCCCAGAGCTGCGTCCCATTGAGAGATATTGGGCCATCGTTAAGCGAAATTTAATAAAAAATGGTAGTCTCTCCCAAAATAACAAAGAAATGAAAAAAAAACTGGATGCGTGCAGCCGGCAAGGTCACCAAGGGTGTGCAGAACCTGATGAGAGGAGTTAAGCGAAAAATTCGCTTAAAAATAAGAAGTTAATTTTTTTTAAATTCTGTTTATAAAAATTGAAAGTTTAAGTTTTGCTATAAAAAGAACAAAAAGAAAAATTGAAATCGAATCAAAAACATGAAAGTTATAGTAGAAAGAAAGTGTGCAGTTTCTATTCGGTACATTCCTTAAGTTCTTGTCATTTCCTGTCTTTCCTTATCTTTTCTTAGTTCTTACTTTTTATATGTCTTCTGTTGTTCAGTTTGTCTCAGAAAGCGATTAATCGATTCGAGCGATTCAATCAACATCCATTTTACGCGATAGCGTTACATCTCAATTCGAGTAACCAGGAAATATTTCTATTAACTGGTCAGCTACAACCCGGCCGTCCTGACATTGAGGTAGCCCTCTATCTCAGCTTAATATTACACCTTAAATACAATTTTACAAAATTTAAAATTTGTTTTCGTACTACAATTATATTACAATATTTCTGTTGGTTTTCTTTCATTTACAGTTAAATTATTTATACCCTTGCAGGGTATTATATTTTCAGTCAGAAGTTTGAAACATAGTGAAGGAGTCACCTCCGACCATATAACCATATATATATACGACCATATACATTCTTGCTCAGCATCAACAGGCGAGTCGATCTAGCAATGTCTGTTTGCCCGTTTCTACGCAAACTAGTCTCTCAGTTTTAAAGCTATCTGAATGAATCTTTACAGTTAGTCTCTTTTATACTTTCACTCGTATATATGTCGGAACGGGCCGGATCGGACAACTATATCATATAGCTGATATAGAAAAAATCGGGTAATTTTTATAAAAAACATTTTAACTTTTTCAGTTTTCAACAGAATTTTATCAAATTTTATTTATATTTATATTATTCAAGAATTTGTTGTAAAATGTTAAACAAATCGGACTACTACAACATATAGTTGCCATTGGAACGATCGAGAAATCGTATAACATTTTCAGATTTCAAAAGATTTTCATCAAGTTTGAGATTAAGCCGTTTTACGTTATTCTAGAATTTCGAGCTTAATTTTATGACAATCGGTCTAGTATATTGTAACGAATTTCTGCCGTGATCTTGCCACGGGCAGAGTTCACTACGGAAAGCCGAGCGGAACTTTTTAATAGGTGTGGCTGCCTAGAACCCGGCCGGACCCACTTACTCGTCCAGATCTATACTTGGCCCCATGTTTCAAGGTGGTTATTTCTTAGCTTTTCTTTATTAGTGATCAGAGACGAGTGTTTTTACGGACACGTTCGTAAGAAGAAGAGAAGGAAAACGATAGCGCTTAGAGAGACCAGGCATCCTGGCTGTTAAATACTCTCATAATTGCGCATACATGGGAATTCGCGGCTTCTCGCGTTGCCAAAGACCATAAATATCGCGGACTCTTCGAATCTGGCGGTTTTCGTTACAATATCATATAGCAGTCATACAAATGATCATTACATATAGAGGAATGTGAATTAAAACTGTAACTGAAAAAATGTAAATATGTTTTTTAACATAAACATATAATTAATATTGTATTGTTTCCTAAAAACGAGTTGCAATCAGCAAAGATATAAAAACTTTGGCCTCCCGAAGTTAGCTTTTATTCTTGTTTTTTTTGTTATTATTTTTTTTAAGTTTGGAATTATTTATTATTGTTTGTGTTACTGTAGTGTAACAACTTAAACAAAAGTGTGGGGAGAAGTTTAGTGGAAATTTACAAAAGCATAAGAGTTAAAGTTGGGTTGTTGGGTTTAGGAAGTGGCAGAGCGTTTAAAAATGCTTAATAAATCTTCCCTTGGAAGGTCCGAGGGATGAATTCTTTTAAGTCTTCGCCAAGTCCACCCAGATGCAAGTCTCCTGGCAAGGACATTTGGGTGTGACATGAGCATATTCCTATAATGTTAGGCTTGCACATTGATTATGTCTCCAATCAAGGGAACTTTAAGATCTCTCGCTATGTCTACGTTACAGATGAACCACTCAGCACTCAGTATTATTTTGGAATACCTTTCTAAGAGAGTGCGTTCCAGCGACAGGCCCAATTCTCAAACTTCTTGAGGTAGAACTGAAGCATATCAGTGGCGTCATGAATATAGTTGGATCTAGAGAGAATCGCAGTATCGTCAGCAAGTGTGGCCAGCATTGGATGCAGGTTCAGACCTGTCACATGGACTTCGGCATATCGTGTATAAATAAGCTGAACGACTTCGGTCCTAGCTCTCTTCCTTGGGGAACCCCAGTCTTAATCAACCTTTGAGAGGATGAGGTTCCATCCTGGACCACCCTTAATGTCCTGTCAGGGAGAAAGCGCCTAACCATTCCGAATAGATGCGGGTTAAGGGAGGGTAAGGTGTTTAATGTTTTTTTTTATTTTTTATTTTCTTTTTCAAATTGAATACATAATTTTGAGAAAAACTCGAAAGCGTTACCTGGGGTATTCTATAATCTAACGAATGAATTTGGATTTTTTAATTTCTGATGATCCGTCATCGAGTTATGGTTGGCACCGCAAGTCAACTTTTTTTCGAGACACGACCGGAAAATTGCTAACATTGGCATATTTTTGAATATTTCTTTATAAACATTTTATAAGACATTCTTCGAATGTTATACTTTAATGTACCATTTGTTAAATAAATACATTTTGACTTGGTCGTCGGAAAAAAACCCAAAAAATGACATTTTTCGCATTATTTGACCTTGTTGCTCTCCAGGGGCTTTCTTGGCATTTATCTATTTAATGTACCCTTTAACCTACTGAAAGGTTACAGGTGGCACAGGGTGTTCCGTTTGGTGTGTCATGGTAAGCTTGTCAGCCATTGTCTGTTCTCTAGGGGCAGAGACTGTTGAGAAGGGAGTTAATCTACCTTCCTTGTGTGAACCTTGCCCATGTGCCATCCTCCTTTTTGTCAGGAAACTTGGGAGTAGCTTGCCTCTTATAAGATCTAGTCAACTTTCAAAGGGAATTGTTGGAGCTCGCATCAGCTGTCACGTTGTCCAGCCTACGATCCGTAGCTATAGCTTTGAGTAATGTCAGTTTTTTCCGTCCTCTGTTTGAGATCCTCCTGAACGACCTGTTGATCCTTATGTCGGATGTGCGGATATACTCGCGCCTAAACCTGTTCTTCAGAAGAGAGCACACAATGACGCCTTGCCGTAATGCAATAACGCATTGCCGCATTAGCAGCAGCCTCCTTCTGAATATTCTGTCGCAAATTTATTTTTTGCATTGTAGTATTTTTCATTCTTCGTTTAAGACTTTATTTGTACCTCTTCTGCTTCTTGTCTAGCATCTTCTATGGTTTTCCTAACCTTTTCTACCTCTCCTCCATCTTCCACTTTTTCCTTCAAATTATCCCAAGTTTCTCCTCTCTGTAAATACTGTACTTTTTCGATAACTGTATCCCCATGTTATAACCTTTCCGGTTCTGTCAATTTTGCTATCATGGGTCCTAGACTCCTATTAATCCGTTGAACTTGGTTGTTCGCCCGCGGCAACTTCGTCGCTATTTTTATGTGTTTAACGCTACTATTTTCCATAAACTCTGCAGAATCAGAAGATGTAAAACAACTGCCCCGATCTAATATTATACATTTACAAATACGCCTATCGATTACAATATCCGATCGTCGACTGTTGTGTACAACTAACTAACTTTGTGAATGAATTTACAACAACAAATAAATGTTTTTTTTTCAATCTGCTACATCTACTGGGCCATAATAATCTATATGGATGATCTCAAAAGTCTTTTTGTTTTTTGGTATACTATGTAAAAGTCCTTAACCTCCTTAACCTTACTTACCTTGCTTAAGGAGAATACGCTATGCACTTTAAACAATTTTGATTGTGCCCTACGACTTTAACCTTCATATTTACAACCTTTAATAGCTTTTCCCAATAACATCTAACATTTTATCCCTTCCAATGTGAGTGTTAAATTTAGAAAGTTGTAGTCTGTTACAATTTTCAACCGTTTGCCCCGGAAATATTTTCTCAATCTTCTTAACGCGTAAATTATGGCTGTCGATCTCTTTAAAAAATTGAAAATAGGATGTAACTTGGTGACTCCTTTTTCTTAAGATATACAGCCCCAAATCCTAAAGCGCTTGCATCACAGTGAAGTTCGACGTCATCTATGTAATCGTTCAAACTTAAACACTCTATCCTTTCTCAATATATCATACAAAGGTTGTGCTTTTGTCTCATCATGTCCAAAAATGTGTCATTAACGAACCTTTAAAATACCTGTGGGGCTGTTTTAAGACCCATAAGCATCCGTAGAAACTCAAATTGACCCAACGGGGTGGTAAAAGACTTATATTTTACTGACTCTTCGTTAAAAAATACGTAAAAACAACCATTCTTAAGATTCGTAAACACCGATTTTTCCATTAAATGATCTAAAAGGTCATCAATTAATGGTATCGGATAATTATCCTTCTCCATGATTTTAAAATCGATACGAAGTCTCAATTCCCCCGACTTCCTCTTCACTAATACAATGGGAGAAGCATACTCCGATTTACTAGGTTGAATAATCCCATCTAAAATTTCTAACATTGTTTAATTCTCACTGTATAAAAATCTCCTTGGTGCGCAGCTAAATAGTTTTGAATTTTCTAACACAAAGTTTATTTCGCTTAACTTGAAGCTTATGTGTTTCGTTTCGCGATCCTTATTATATTTGCTCACCAATATTATAAAGTTTTTCTACCTCAGAGTCTTTTAAAATGTTTGACTTTTTGTTTTCAACTAAAACTGTACTTAAAGTCTTCTTCTAAACTTATACCTAATATTTTTCCACCTAACTTAGTACCTAAAATATTCTCACCAACGCATGTACCTAAACCTTTTCCATCTTTACTTTTATCTTCTTGTTCTTCCTAAATTCTCTAGTTGATTCTCCTAATTATATTCTAATTCCCATACAATTATTAGAAAGTACTTTCACGTTTGTTTTTCTCCCATAATCGGTTTCAATACCCTCTACCGTAACCAGCACTATATTACAGTCCATGGATTCATCACTAACTACAATTAATTTAAACCAATTTTTTCTTTCATATTTCAGTATAAAGCATAATATTCTTCTATAGCTTTCCAGTAAGATTTATTTTATAGCTTACCAAAATCCGCAAACGCTCGCACAATTTTTCCTGGGCAATCAAAACATTTCAGTTTAGCCTGCGTTCGGAGACTAGGTATTGGGATGCCCTCTACGAGCCCATCTACCAGCTTATTTTTTTCGATCGCCACATCCCGAGCCAATCTGCACTTCTCTCAAACTATATAGCTCTCTCTTCAACTCTACCGACTTGCTGTTTTGCATTCTCGGAACCATACCGAAATCGAGCATTTTCGCTTCTTCCAATTCCGCCTTCTTCATTGCTCCGGTTGCTGGCGACGTTTTCGCCGATCTCGCAATTCAAATTTTTCAGAATTTTCCGCGCCTTGGCAATTTCCTCGCGCAATTCTCCTTGCGTTTCCTTTCCGACCTTTAGCTCTCCAGCGTTTTCCTCGCCCGTTTCACCCACTTCTGTCACATCCGAAGGTAAACCTAGCTGTTCCATTTCATCGCAATCTTTTGGAGAACTACCTCGAAATTCTATTGGAACTTTAGCTAGCCTTGCGATTAGCTTCGCTTTTGTACCCTTCGTGTTCAAGTTTAGCAGCTCCAGGTTATCTCAGGTTATTGTACTCACAGAAACCTGGTTAAAGAAGGAGATTCTGAGCTCCGAAGTTTTTCCAGCTGTGTTCACAGTATATCGGCTAGATCGCCCTATCAGACGCGGGAGTGGAGTTCTTATAGCGGTGAACTCCTCACTCACGTCAGAATTATTAACTTTCGAGGAATGCAACGATGTTGAATTCCTCTGTATAAAGCTATCTATCAAAGGTAATTCCATTTTTATTACCTGCGTCTACATACCTCCATTGTCGGAACTTCTTATTTATTGGAATCACCTTTCCGCTATTCTGATGGTTTCCAGTAGACTTTCGGATAGATTCCAGTTTGTAGTCCTAGGTGATTTTAAAATCCCTGGTGCTATTCGGTGCTCAAATAATTCTACCAATACTCTCCTAACTTCTACACAACATGACTTTATCGCTGTCTTGTTCGACGTTTCGCAATCTTTGCTTCGTCTCTGATCCTACAAGAGTCAGTTTAGCGAGGGTGGTGCCTCTGACGCAGCCGGAAGATCCAACTTTCGATGTGACCCTTGGTATCGGGTGTGACGTACAGAATATTTCTGACCTTCCAGCCAATAAAGTCCTATATAAGGGAATTCGCGGCTTCTCGCGTTGCCAACGGCCATAAATATCGCGGACTCTTCGAATCTGGCGGTTTTTGTTACAATATCATATAGCAGTCATACAAATGATCATTACATATAGAGGAATGTGAATTAAAACTGTAACTGAAAAAATGTAAATATGTTTTTTAACATAAACATATAATTAATATTGTATTGTTTCCTAAAAACGAGTTGCAATCAGCAAAGATATAAAAACTTTGGCCTCCCGAAGTTAGCTTTTATTCTTGGTTTTTTTGTTATTATTTTTTTTACTTATTTATTATTATTGTTTGTGTTACTGTAGTGTAACAACTTAAACAAAAGTGTGGGGAGAAGTTTAGTGGAAATTTACAAAAGCATAAGAGTTAAAGTTGGGTTGTTGGGTTTAGGAAGTGGCAGAGCGTTTAAAAATGCTTAATAAATCTTCCCTTGGAAGGTCCGAGGGATGAATTCTTTTAAGTCTTCGCCAAGTCCACCCAGATGCAAGTCTCCTGGCAAGGACATTTGGGTGTGACATGAGCATATTCCTATAATGTTAGGCTTGCACATTGATTATGTCTCCAATCAAGGGAACTTTAAGATCTCTCGCTATGTCTACGTTACAGATGAACCACTCAGCACTCAGTATTATTTTGGAATACCTTTCTAAGAGAGTGCGTTCCAGCGACAGGCCCAATTCTCAAACTTCTTGAGGTAGAACTGAAGCATATCAGTGGCGTCATGAATATAGTTGGATCTAGAGAGAATCGCAGTATCGTCAGCAAGTGTGGCCAGCATTGGATGCAGGTTCAGACCTGTCACATGGACTTCGGCATATCGTGTATAAATAAGCTGAACGACTTCGGTCCTAGCTCTCTTCCTTGGGGAACCCCAGTCTTAATCAACCTTTGAGAGGATGAGGTTCCATCCTGGACCACCCTTAATGTCCTGTCAGGGAGAAAGCGCCTAACCATTCCGAATAGATGCGGGTTAAGGGAGGGTAAGGTGTTTAATGTTTTTTTTATTTTTTATTTTCTTTTTCAAATTGAATACATAATTTTGAGAAAAACTCGAAAGCGTTACCTGGGGTATTCTATAATCTAACGAATGAATTTGGATTTTTTAATTTCTGATGATCCGTCATCGAGTTATGGTTGGCACCGCAAGTCAACTTTTTTTCGAGACACGACCGGAAAATTGCTAACATTGGCATATTTTTGAATATTTCTTTATAAACATTTTATAAGACATTCTTCGAATGTTATACTTTAATGTACCATTTGTTAAATAAATACATTTTGACTTGGTCGTCGGAAAAAACCCAAAAAATGACATTTTTCGCATTATTTGACCTTGTTGCTCTCCAGGGGCTTTCTTGGCATTTATCTATTTAATGTACCCTTTAACCTACTGAAAGGTTACAGGTGGCACAGGGTGTTCCGTTTGGTGTGTCATGGTAAGCTTGTCAGCCATTGTCTGTTCTCTAGGGGCAGAGACTGTTGAGAAGGGAGTTAATCTACCTTCCTTGTGTGAACCTTGCCCATGTGCCATCCTCCTTTTTGTCAGGAAACTTGGGAGTAGCTTGCCTCTTATAAGATCTAGTCAACTTTCAAAGGGAATTGTTGGAGCTCGCATTAGCTGTCACGTTGTCCAGCCTACGATCCGTAGCTATAGCTTTGAGTAATGTCAGTTTTTTCCGTCCTCTGTTTGAGATCCTCCTGAACGACCTGTTGATCCTTATGTCGGATGTGCGGATATACTCGCGCCTAAACCTGTTCTTCAGAAGAGAGCACACAATGACGCCTTGCCGTAATGCAATAACGCATTGCCGCAATAGCAGCAGCCTCCTTCTGAATATTCTGTCGCAAATTTCTTTTTTGCATTGTAGTATTTTTCATTCTTCGTTTAAGACTTTATTTGTACCTCTTCTGCTTCTTGTCTAGCATCTTCTATGGTTTTCCTAACCTTTTCTACCTCTCCTCCATCTTCCACTTTTTCCTTCAAATTATCCCAAGTTTCTCCTCTCTGTAAATACTCTACTTTTTTGATACCTGTATCCCCATGTTATAACCTTTCCGGTCAATTTTGCTATCATGGGTCCTAGACTCCTATTAATCCGTTGAACTTGGTTGTTCGCCCGCGGCAACTTCGTCGCTATTTTTATGTGTTTAACGCTACTATTTTCCATAAACTCTGCAAAATCAGAAGATGTAAAACAACTGCCCCGATCTAATATTATACATTTACAAATACGCCTATCGATTACAATATCCGATCGTCGACTGTTGTGTACAACTAACTAACTTTGTGAATGAATTTACAACAACAAATAAGTGTTTTTTTTTTCAATCTGCTACATCTACTGGTCCATAATAATCTATATGGATGATCTCAAAAGTCTTTTTGTTTTTTGGTATACTATGTAAAAGTCCTTAACCTCCTTAACCTTACTTACCTTGCTTAAGGAGAATACGCTATGCACTTTAAACAATTTTGATTGTGCCCTACGACTTTAACCTTCATATTTACAACCTTTAATAGCTTTTCCCAATAACATCTAACATTTTATCCCTTCCAATGTGAGTGTTAAATTTAGAAAGTTGTAGTCTGTTACAATTTTCAACCGTTTGCCCCGGAAATATTTTCTCAATCTTCTTAACGCGTAAATTATGGCTAAAGTCTCTAACTCAGAACTGAGATACTTCGCTTTCGGCGCTGTCGATCTCTTTAAAAAATTGAAAATAGGATGTAACTTGCTGACCTCTTTTTTCTTAAGATGAACAGCCCAAAATCCTAAAGCGCTTGCATCACAGTGAAGTTCGACGTCATCTATGTAATCGTATATCGCTTAAACTGGGGCTTCCATTAATTTTGCCTTTACATCGAAAAACAACTCAACCCTTTTTCTTCAAACTTAAACACTCTATCCTTTCTCAATAAATCATACAAAGGTTGTGCTTTTGTCTCATCATGTCCAAAAATGTGTCATTAACGAATCTTTAAAATACCTGTGGGGCTGTTTTAAGACCCATTTTAAGACCCATTCTCCCATAATGGGTTTCAATACCCTCTACCGTAACCAGCACTATATATTATAGTCCTTGCATTCATCAGTAACTACAATAAATTTAAACCATATTTTTCTTTCATATTTCAGTATAAAGCATAATTATCTTCTTTAGCTTTCCAGTAAGCTTTATTTTATAGTTTACCAAAATAATTCTCTTCTTAAGGATCTAACTAAATATTTTTGGTAGAAATGAAACCTTTAGGTTAGAATTTTCCAAACAAAAAATCTTAAATATTCTGTTGTTGGCGCCCGTGCTGGCAACTTGATGTCCGCAAACGCTCGCAAAATTTTTCCTGGGCAATCAAAACATTGCAGTTTAACCTGCGTTCGGAGACTAGGTATTGGGATGCCCTCTACGAGCCCACCTACCAGCTTATTTTTTTCGATCGCCACATCCCGAGCCAATCTGCACTTCTCTCAAAGTATATAGCAAACTGCTCATCTGACACCCGGACCCGCGCCTCGAACTTGCGCCTTAATGTCGCTTTGTATTCGATGCCCCCAAAAGCTAATTTCAATTCTCCGATAAGCTCATCTATGGTCTTTGCAAACAGTTCGGCATCAGCATGCAGGAAAAACCAGGTGATGCAAACTTCTCAGTTGCCATGTACGTTCATCAGCGTTGGCTCTGTCGTCGCCTTTGCCCTCGCCTGTGTCGCCGCCTCTGCGCTAACACGTTCTATTTACTGGAAGTTTCTGTTAAGTAGCTGTTTAAAATTAACGGAGCTGTTGTTGCTGCCGCCGTTGTTTCGTTGGCCGGCCTCTCTCGTCAACTCTACCGACTTGCTGTTTTGCATTCTCGGAACCATACCGAAATCGAGCATTTTCGCTTCTTCCATTCCCTCCTTCTTCCATTCCCGCCTTCTTCATTGCTCCGGTTGCTGTCGACGTTGGCGCCGATCTGGCAATTCAAATTGTCAGAATTTTCCGCGCCCTGGCAATTTCCTCGCGCAATTCTCCTTGCGTTTCCTTTCCGACCTTTAGCTCTCCGGCGTTTTCCTTGTCCGTCTCACCCACTTGTGTCACATCCGAAGGTAAACCTAGCTGTTCCATTTCATCGCAATCTTTTGGAGAACTACTTCGAATTTCTATTGGAACTTTAGCTAGCCTTGCGATTAGCTCCGCTTTTGTACCCTTAGTGTTCAAGTTTAGCAGCTCCCAACTACATTTTCGATTGCACTACCGTTATTTCTGCGATGTTCTAATCCATTTCTTTACTTCAGATTTCCGATTAAAAAATCTGCTGTTGAATCCCACTTCTGATATTTCTTTTTATTGTTTATTTATTGTTTTATTATTTAATTTATTGTTTAAGATGCTATCTAATAATTAGTTCTTGTCATTTCTTGTCTTTCCTTATCTTTTCTTAGTTCTTACTTTGTATGCATCTTCTCTTGTTCAGCTTGTCTCAAAATGTTATCCGCTGCTCTCGGCTACTTCAAATAACCCCCCATTTTATATGAGAGTCTCTCATGCTCTCTTGACCAGCGCATACTTCTATTAACTGGCACCATGTCCATCTGTCCATTTCTAAGCATACTAGTTTCTAAGTTTTAAAGCAATCTGAATGAAACTTTGCATTTAGTCTTCTATATACTTTCACCCGTATATTATGCTAGAATTTCGGGTTTAATTTTATAAAAATTGGACGACTATATCATATAGCTGCCATACACACCAAAAAAATCTGATTTATGAACCGAAAATATGTAAAAACACTAGATAGAACTTCGATGACTAGGAATTAATCTATATATATATAAATGCTCTGTTCGTGTCTACATCCTTTATAGACTTGAAAAGTTCTGAACCGTTTAAGCCCAAATTTTTACACAACATGCGTTGAGGTTCCAGCTCGGTTATTGTCTACTTTTGATGTTGATAGCTTATCTGCGGTTGCAAATATATCAATTTTTTTAGCGTTTCCCCGTGCCCCTACTGCTGCGCCCTCTACAGGCAGTCGCTGAATCAAAGCATTTCCTGTCAAACATTCAAAACATATTGAAAGAAGAAAGTTGAAAAGTTCTGAACCGTTTAAGACCAAATTTTTAGACAACATGCGTTGAGGTTCCAGCTCGGTTATTGTCTACTTTTAATGTTGATAGCTTATCTGCATTTGCGAATATATCACTTTTTTTTTCGCGTTTCCCCGTGCCCCTACTGCTGCGCCCTCTACAGGCAGCCAGCTGAATCAAAGCATTTCCTGTCAAACATTCAAAAAAAATTGAAATAAGGAATTGGAGAAAAAAATTTTATTTTTTTGTTCAGGTTCAGTAAGTAAGTAAGTAACGAGGAATCAGCAGAAAGACGAGCAGATAGGCTTGAGAGAAAACGATTGAGAGTTAGGCAGTCGCGTTCTGCAGCAATCGATTTGATTCACTCTCAAAATAATGAACGCGACAGGGCAAGGGTAGCTGAAGCGCGTTTACAGCTTGCAGAAGATCAAAACCTGCAATACAATCGTCTTGCATTCAGATGTAATCCAACTATTGATTACAGCTCGAATCGAATGTCGTTATTGGACGAATGCATCAGGTCTGCATATAACGTCAGGCTCTCAAATTCAAAAACGAACCAAAAGGATTGTGTTGCGCTTCCGGAAAAGTGGAATTGCCTCAACTTAAAGCACCACCAGAGCCTCTGCACTCTCTATTCGCTGGATCTACTGCAGAATCGAAGCATTTCCTGTCGAACATTAGGAAATACAACTCTTGCTTTCAAATGACGTCATTTGCGGAAATTATAACTGCACAATTCATGCCAACTTTCAAAATCAAAGGACAAATCTATCATAAAGCCGGTTCCCTGCTTCCGTTCCCAGACAGCGAACACAAATTTCTTCTTCTTGGTGATGATGGAAATGAAGTAGATGCACGTTATGGAATCAATACCTAAATACACTGAAGAGGCACATTATTTCGCAGCTACAGAAGCTTTTTCACGAACGGAACAATTTGGTGCGTTTATTCAAAACAGCAATCGATATGATGCCTTCGGATACCCATAAAATTGTCATTCATGCAGACAAAACGCCTGCTGGAGAACATATTAGGAGATATAATGCTCCAACTATAGACGAAGTGGCACTTGTCATAGTCGGGGATCAGTTTCAACCTCGAGATATTGTTCTCCATCGACGAAACGATCGATTGGTAAACGTCGCAGAAACTCACCGTTGTTACGATGCTTTGCAGTATCCACTAATCTTCTGGGATGGTGCCAATGGATACCATTTCAATGTGAAGATGGTAGATCCAGTCAATGGTGTAGAATTTAATAAAAAGTGCAGCGCGATGAACTTTTACTCATACAGGTTAATGGTTCGGAGGACCGATTGCAATCATATATTGAAATGTCGTCGGTTGTTTCATCAGTACATTGTCGATATGTATGCAAAAATTGAAACAGAACGTTTGCTGTTCCTCCGATTGAATCAGACGAAACTTCGGTTCGATGAATATATACATTTGCGGGATGCTGTGATGAATGACCGTAATACAACCAACGTTGGAATGCTCACGATTTTGCCATCCTCATACATAGGTAGTCCACGCCACATGCATGGATATGCTCAAAATGCCATGGCATATGTTCGTTGCTACGGCCGTCCAGACTTATTTATTACCTTCACATGCAATCCAGCTTGGGACGAGATAGTACAGCTGTTATTTCCTGGACAATCGTATAGGGATAGGCATGACATCATAGCCCGTGTTTTCAGACAAAAGCTCAAGTCACTGATGGATTTCAATGTGAAACATGGAGTTTTTGGATCTGTGCGGATGTATTCAGTAGAATGGCAGAAGAGAGGATTGCCGCATGCGCACATACTGATTTGGCTGTATGATAAAATTACTCCAGACGAAATCGACGATGTTATATGCGCTGCGATTTCACGGGCCGAGGTTGATACGGATTTGCATGAAGTTGTCATCAAGAACATGATCCATGGCCCTTGTGGTACCCTCTACCCATGTTCACCATGAATGGTAGACGGGAAGTGTTCCAAGCGATATCCTCGAGAATTTACAGCCAACACCGTAACAGGGGACGATGGATATCCTCTGTATAGGAGACGGTCAACTGAAGATGGAGGGACTTCGGCAACTTTAAACATGAGAATTGGTGATATTGAGGTAGACAATCGTTGGGTGGTTCCATATTCACCACTATTGTCAAAATCATACAAAGCGCACATCAACGTAGAATATTGCAATTCCGTGAAATCGATTAAATATATCTGCAAGTACGTGAATAAAGGCAGCGATATGGCAGTTTTTGGTGTTCAGGCAGAAAATGGTGACAAGAATGCAGTACGAGTTGTCGATGAAATCTCTCAATACCAGGCTGGAAGATACATAAGCAGCAACGAGGCTGCAAGGCGAATTTTTTCGTTCCCAATTCATGAACGCTATCCAGCTGTAGTTCACTTGGCAGTCAATTTGGAGAATGGTCAACGTGTCTATTTCACAGAACTAAATGTGCAAGAAAGAGTCCTGAATCCGCCTACGACAACTCTGAAGATGCTTTTGCCATAACCTTGATGTATTCAGAAGTGCCCTCTTAACCACAATATGCCACAGAGAAACGTGGGAGGGTACAGCTAGTACAATATAAATTGTATACACTTATGTTAAAAAACAATGACGTATTAATTTCCTGATCGTTCCTATGGCACACATTTTTATAAAATTTTCAGTTTTTCAGTTTGGTCTTTTTCGGCACGTAGGCATTCAAGTCTTCTGAAACGCATCTGGTTCGGCATAATGCATTTATCGCTTCCGAATATTTCCGCGATTCTTCCTCATGGTACAGAAGCTCACAATCAGTGTTCGTAGCGACTCGAGGTCACGATGCAGCATGCGTCTCGTCTTGCAGCGAAATTGTGGACCAGTGAACCATTTTATCGAGCTGTTTATTTCGCATTTATTTGTCTATTTGGTCCCTCATCAACTAAATTTCGTTCGAAAAGTTTGGACAAGCGCAAGCCTTAAACAGTTGCCATTAATTCCATTCGATACACTGATATTGGTTTCAATGGGGCCACTCTGCTCTTCGATGCCACTAGAGGGAACCGGATCCTCTTCCAAATTTGATATGCAAATACGCTACAGCAAATGCAGCGAATACATGCAATTGCGCACTTTTGTGGAATGCGTAAATCTCTCAATTTGGAAAGTAAAGCCTGCCAAGTCATATATTTCTGCAACCTAACAAATTCGGTTCCTTTTCTTTCGTGGTTAGTTAAAAACTCATTCAACTTTAAATCCATCATTATTTTGAATTCAAGCCATTAAAGGCGTCTTAAAGCCATGAATCATTCGACATTATCGTATCTTTACAAAACCCAGCTCCAGCAGCTATCATTGGCGATGTACTTTATAGTTTCGATTGCAGTGGTTTTACAGTAATGCTCACGGATTCCTCTGATCACAAACCAGTCTTAAGCAGAACATCTCAATTGGCATCGGACAGCTATCACATCGTCATTATCAGCTTCTCGTACCTTCCGTGGCACACAGATCTTAATGTGGTCCATGCAATGAGTATTTGAGCTGTAGTCGAGACCGCGACGGAACTTAGGTGTGGGTGTGCATTAAGCATTTGATCGTCGATACTTTGTGCTTCAGGATCAGGTCTACTTTTAGTGTGGACTGCTTTTAGCACACATTTTAAATTTAGACGACCGTCAGCGGAAACTCTCGTACAGATAAGCTTAGATTTTCCAGTCTGTGTCATACCGCTCGTCCACTTTAAGCAGAACTGCTCTGCAAGCTCATCTAAGCCGAGATCATCATTAACTTGCGCTTCTTTACCGTACAGGATAATCCTTCGTCGATAATTTCGAAAACATCCACGGATCTTGTCATATTATGCCAAGTTGGCGGAACTTAGGTGTGGGTGTGCATTAAGCATTTGATCGTCGATACTTTGTGCTTCAGGATCAAGTCTACTTTTAGTGTGGACTGCTTTTAGCACACAGTTTAAATTTAGACGACCGTCAGCGGAAACTCTCGTACAGATAAGCTTAGATTTTCCAGTCTGTGTCATACCGCTCGTCCACTTTAAGCAGAACTGCTCTGCAAGCTCATCTAAGCCGAGATCATTATTAACTTGCGCTTCTTTACCGTACAGGATAATCCTTTGTCGATAATTTCGAAAACATCCACGGATCTTGTCATATTATGCCAAGTTGGCGGAACTTAGGTGTGGGTGTGCATTAAGCATTTGATCGTCGATACTTTGTACTTCAGGATCAAGTCTACTTTTAGTGTGGACTGCTTTTAGCACACATTTTAAATTTAGACGACCGTCAGCGGAAACTCTCGTACAGATAAGCTTAGATTTTCCAGTCTGTGTCATATCGCTCGTCCACTTTAAGCAGAACTGCTCTGCAAGCTCATCTAAGCCGAGATCATCATTAACTTGCGCTTCTTTACCGTACAGGATAATCCTTCGTCGATAATTTCGAAAACATCCACGGATCTTGTCATATTATGCCAAGTTGGCGGAACTTAGGTGTGGGTGTGCATTAAGCATTTGATCGTCGATACTTTGTGCTTCAGGATCAAGTCTACTTTTAGTGTGGACTGCTTTTAGCACACAGTTTAAATTTAGACGACCGTCAACGGAAACTCTCGTACAGATAAGCTTAGATTTTCCAGTCTGTGTCATACCGCTCGTCCACTTTAAGCAGAACTGCTCTGCAAGCTCATCTAAGCCGAGATCATCATTAACTTGCGCTTCTTTACCGTACAGGATAATCCTTCGTCGATAATTTCGAAAACATCCACGGATCTTGTCATATTATGCCAAGTTGGCGGAACTTAGGTGTGGGTGTGCATTAAGCATTTGATCGTCGATACTTTGTACTTCAGGATCAAGTCTACTTTTAGTGTGGACTGCTTTTAGCACACATTTTAAATTTAGACGACCGTCAGCGGAAACTCTCGTACAGATAAGCTTAGATTTTCCAGTCTGTGTCATATCGCTTGTCCACTTTAAGCAGAACTGCTCTGCAAGCTCATCTAAGCCGAGATCATCATTAACTTGCGCTTCTTTACCGTACAGGATAATCCTTCGTCGATAATTTCGAAAACATCCACGGATCTTGTCATATTATGCCAAGTTGGCGGAACTTAGGTGTGGGTGTGCATTAAGCATTTGATCGTCGATACTTTGTGCTTCAGGATCAAGTCTACTTTTAGTGCGGACTGCTTTTAGCACACATTTTAAATTTAGACGACCGTTAGCGGAAACTCTCGTACAGATAAGCTTAGATTTTCCAGTCTGTGTCATACCGCTCGTCCACTTTAAGCAGAACTGCTCTGCAAGCTCATCTAAGCCGAGATCATCATTAACTTGCGCTTCTTTACCATACAGGATAATCCGTCGTCGATAATTTCGAAAACATCCACGGATCTTGTCATATTATGCCAAGTTGCTGATATATATTTTCTTTTCTTCATGGAAGAAAACAGTTATTCAGTTACTTTGTCGCTTACCTTTTGCATCCTCGACTGCAAGGCTTGCTTCCATTGCATTCCAGTCTTCTTTGTCTTGGAGTTCCAGACAATATGCTTTCCAAAGCGAGATAGTCGTTTAGCCTTTATTAGTTCTAGTTTACATTTGCCTGACATGCCTTTAAATTTCTCTCGTTTGCAGTCCCCGTCACATCTTGGACAGGAGCATTATGTGATTTATATGTATTCCCTTAGTAGTACATTACTGTAAGAGAGCGTATGAAGTACATTAACCCTTTAGAGTTTTTTATGTACCGATTACAATCGCCTCTTTAATAATATTGATTACTTGTAGAATTATCTCGTAATGTATTCTAATTTTCCTCGTTCTATTACGTATTTTCTCTCGCGTTTATCTAGAACACGAACGGTCCGTACGTTACACGGCTGCGCCTCTCGGTCGGTTGGGCGGGAGGTGGGCGTGGGTCCGTACTTTACGTACTGAACGCATTGGGCACAATTAGCTCGCCTCGTACAGCATCTAGGGCTAATTTTAAGGCACTTCTGAAGTCTGATGAGATTTTCCTCGTTGCACAGCATTTCCACATGGCAAAGTTTATCAGAATGTTGCGATGCCCAGTGCTTCCCACATAAATCGAGATGGGCTAAAATCTTTATTCAATTTTTTTCCGCGATTTGTTCCATTTAAGTGCTTTTGGGAACTATTAGCATGGGAATTAGCAAGAATATGCAGATCGTGGAAGTCGCCCGTTGTTTTCGATCGTTGCGACTTTTCATTTATGGCCTATTAGTTTCATTAATTTTTTGGCAATTAATTATTTTATACTAGAACCTTTTTATTCATGTTTTTTATCATATATTTTAATCTTTACGAAAAATAACACAATAAATCAAAAATGCGAGTAATTCAATATCAATAAAAACAAAATTAATTAAAATAAAAACAGTTTGAGTGTTAATAAACCTATTCATTTTCAAACAGTGGCAAGGTGTCAATGGCCCCACATTCAAAAAGCTCACCAGCAATATGTTCTCAAAAACATCCTGGCTTAAACGATTGCGGTAGTCGGTAAGCACCAGTCTCAGAGTGGAGAATGCTCGTTCAATCGGAACCTGTTATTAAATAAATAAATAAATAACAAAACTTCAATTATTTATGCCATTTTAATTTACCTGATTTGGCGGTACAGCATAGCAAACATTACTTATTGCGTACAACTCCTGATCGGTATGCTGTTTTCCTTTCCAATACGATAGCACGTCTATATCAATCCTTTGATACGAAAGTTGAAGATTTATAATTTTTGTATATACGTCCATAGAACTGTTCACTTCCGAATGAACGCCTTGCGATAAATATGCTTCTAACAACTCATCTTCCTCATCAAAAATAAAATTGTCCATTTGATTAAAACTGCAATTCGGAGTTGAGCACATAATGGCCAAGAGGGTTTAGATTATATAATCTGTCCCAAATAGGTTCCAAATGATTTATAGCATCACTTTTTTGTTGCGATGACAATATATATTGAAAGCGAGGATCCAGGAACAAGCAAGAAACTACGAATTTATTATTCAACAATGTTTTTGTTTGTATTTTTATAGAATTCAAAATTTTATTTCCGATAGTTTTTGTTAAATCCTGACTTGAATCCTTTACCATTTTTTCTGTTGATATTTTAAGCTTTAGCCATTGGGCGTAAAAATTACTGTAATGTAATTGCTCCTCTTGAAATTTTTTTTTTATTGATTTTTGCAAGGGACTAAAAACATTGCAATACGTCTCAATAAAATCCCATAACGAGGAATCCATGTCAAAATTATCCTCATCCGTTCAGTTTTTAACCGATTCAATTTTTCTTAACAAGTCCTTAGCTTCCTACAAGTTTTGTAGCATTGTGTAGGTAGATCCCCACCTGGTTGGACAATCTAGTTGATATCTAGATATCCATTCGATGCTTTTCTTATGTATTTTGTCAAATTTCGACAATTGAGTAAGAACTTAAGTATGTCCTGTGATTTATTTACATCAATCGCAACCAGCTGTGCTGTATGTGCAGCACAACGACAAACTTGAATATTACCTCTTAATACATAGGGCACTTTTTCTATGAGCTCAATTTTTTGTATATAATCGTCGTTGGTGCACTCTTTGTCGTCCTCTTCATTGTTTTGTTTAGAAATATATGATAAAATATTTGTAGTTTTAACCATATTGGCACCGTTGCCAGAAGTAATGGAAACAATTTAATTTAAATTTATATTATATCTGTTGAGGACTTTGATTACTTCGGCGGCAAGATTATTAGATCCACTTGATCCTGCACCTCTTAATTCAATCATCCCCAGAATAATTGATTTTATTTGAGCAGCTCTTATGTATTGTGCACTTATTCCGAAAATATTTCTGGACATTCGGATCAATAATGTGCTCTTAAGTTCACTTGTTATGTGAGATCTTATATTATTTGCGACTACTTCGAGTGTTTTTTTGCAGTTTAATGCATTTAATTTCATTATTTTGGCATTCGCAGTCTTCAGGCCTTCGCATATTGGATCGAGAATATTCCTCATATTTGGTGAATTTAAGACATTAAAAGGGATGCTGTCTTCTGTTACCAGTCCTATATAGGATCTTATTAGTTGTTTTTTATTAACTTCTATTTTAATTAAGGAACTCGTTTCAATATTTTCTAGATTTTGCACGTTTAAATTAATTTTGTGTTGTTTTATTAAGTATGCTTTTAAATTTGAAAGTCTATTGTTGCTATTGCTAAACCCTCGTCTGCCTTATTTTCGAAATAATTCCACACTTCACTTGGAGCCATGGCTGAATACGTGTGAGTCCCGCAGCAAACTAACTATAAGTAAAATCAAAAGAAGCAAACCAGAGCGACGGCGGCTACGGGCTACTTCCACGATCTGCATATTCTTGCTAATTTTGACAAATGCTGCTGATCGAAAGCAACAGCTACCAAAATCAAAAGTAGCAAAAAGTCGAATGCAGCGACTGTAGCTGCCGACGAATCCCGAAAGTCGACGCGTGCCACAGCGTCGACTTACGTCTACGACAAAAGCAACAGCAAAGCGGAAAGCAAGAAAACGAAAAGCGGCGGAGAGAATCGGGATATCTATCGCTGGTACATTTCCTACAAACCAATACATCAAGTAGTCGTTTCCTAAAATTTCAATTGGAAACAATATTTATTATATGGATTCTGCATTTGAGGTTATAGTCCAAAAGGACGACGTGCGAACGAACATCATCATCAAAAAGTGTAGGAGGAAACGAAGATCATTGGCATCATACACTCGATTGGCAATCCAAACTGGATACATTACTTTTAAAATATATAAAAAAAAAAAAAATTTTTGTTCATTTTTTAATCACCAAACGAAATGTTAAATAAAAAGAAGCCATCTGGTGGCGAAACGGAGTTCCCAGGTTTACTAGTATCATATAAATTATATATTTATACCCTTGCAGGGTATTATAATTTCAGTCAGAAGTTTGCAACGCAGTGAAGGAGGCACCTCCGACCATATAAAGTATATATATTCTTGATCAGGATAAACAGCCGAGTCGATCTAGCCATGTCCGTCTCTCCTTTTGTCTGTCTGTCTGTCTGTCTGTCTGTCTGTCTGTCTGTCTGTCTGTCTGTCTGTCTGTCTGTCTGTCTGTCTGTCTGTCTGTCTGTCTGTCTGTCTGTCTGTCTGTCCGTCTGTCCGTCTGTCCGTTTCAACGCAAACTAGTCACTCAGTTTTGAAGCAATCTGAAAGAAACTTTGTAGTTAGTCTTCTATATACTCTCACTCGTATATATGTCGGAACGAGTCGGATCGGACGATTATATCATATAGCTGCCATAGGAACGATCGAAAAATTTTAATGCTATTAAAATATAATATTTTTCTTAGTGACAATCTCTTAAGTTACTTTATGAAGGCTTTTAATTGGTTTGAATAACACTCGAAGTTTTTTAAGGTTGTAAGCAAAGTTTCTTTGAATAATGCCTGTTATTGGGCTATTAAATATTGGATGGCATACACGTGCTGCAGGTCAGCAAGTGAATATTCGTAATAATCAAACACAAAATGAATGTGCCGTACAAATGTATTGAAATGGAATTAATATGCACAGAATCGCCTTGCAGAAACGGTACCTCAGAATAAACGAAATTTTACTAGACAACCTGTAAATTTAGACTTGAAACGCACCTCCTTAAATTTAAATTACGTTAAATTAAAATATAATTAATCCTTTCAAATGACGTTATTTGGAACCGAAATTGTTAACCAACAGTATAGTCCGTGCTTTAAGGTAATGGCAAATTAATTATGATAAAATTGAAAATTTCTAATTGCGAAATTGCTTCCGAACATTTAGATTCAAGAGAAAAGTCACCACCGAGCGGGTTCTTTGTTACCACCAACTAACAAAGACCATAAATTCCTTCAGCCTTTCTTTTCTGGTAATTCGGCAGTTGCAGCGTTGTGAAATTCCTAACGAAAACAGACGGCAAATTATCGAGCGATAGCATAATCTTCTGTATGAGCATAATGAATTGGTCTGATTGTTCAATGCATTCCGACGACCACAAAATCATTAACACAGCACTTTTTGTCTGCTGAACAATTCAATGCTCCCACAATCAATAAAGTGGCAGTGGTAATTGTTGGCGAAAATGCCACATCGCGGGGTATTATTTTTAAACGTCGGGATAATAAACAAATGTAGCGCAAAGAGCAGAATGGCCACCAACGACAACGCTGACAAATTCCTGCTGTTGCTGGCTTCGATGACGTATATTCGACTTATGCCCTCGGAAGAATATACACAGTTCATCCACGCAAAGATGAATGCTTCTATCTACGTTTGCTTTTGGTAAGCATTAGAGGCCCAATGCACTGCGTACTTTGGATGGTGTGCTGTGCGTTGCGAGGCTTGCCAACGATTGTATTTGTTCGAAAACGATACACACTGGGATGCCGTTGCCACTGCCGTTCAACCCAGTTGTGGTGTAGGACAAATACAAGGACGAGATGACTAACGACAGAATTCGCACGACGACTTTTAACATCGATCTTGAAATTAACGACGAAATGTATAACGAAGCGTTGATTTCGATTGAAGACCTGCTGCCTTTCAATCTTCTTTTGGTTCAAAATCCAACGTGCACAATGACCAAAAATTCGGCGACAGCAAAATTGATGCTAGAATGTTAACTTCTTATTTGGGATGAATGGAAGCATTAGACCGACCGATGAAGGATTTAAAAAGTGATTCAAGAATATTTGGTGGGATTTTGATATTGCTATCTCGAGATGCCGATGAAGTTAATGCTTGCCTAAAGTCGTCCTCTTTGTGGTGTCACGCTTCGACTG
Source organism: Drosophila serrata (assembly GCF_035046125.1). NCBI lineage: Eukaryota > Metazoa > Arthropoda > Insecta > Diptera > Drosophilidae > Drosophila > Drosophila serrata. The sequence goes on along the minus strand of NW_028256980.1, from coordinate 187,931 downwards.
GATTCATATCGTTCCCGGCAAATTTTTTCAAATTCACCTCATCGAATTCACCTAATCCCACGAATTCCAATAATTCCAAATGATCTTCCATTTCAATTAAAGCGGATTAAATTCCCAGTTCAATTCGCTTTTGCATTGGCAATCAATAAATCGCAATGCCACTCGTTGGAACTTTGTAAGATTAACCTTAATTATCCCTGTTCTTCGTATGTCCAAATCGCTCTCAACTGATGAAAATCAAATAAATTATTTCTCTCTCTCTTCTATCGCCTTATCTGTTAAGCTAAGCTACATTGTAAGCGCATATATATTGAAGCCAAGCGTTCGATCGGTAGTTGCAGCTCCGACGAAAGAACAATAAAACAAGAAAATAAATACGGCATTTAATCGACCCATTTGTGGGTTACTTATTGCTCAAGGGTGGCAAATTCGTTGTATTCCCCATAAACAGATGCATAAGGGTCACTACACTCAAATGGCCCCTGTGACACTAAACACGTCCCTGTTTGGTTTAGTTGTTAAATGGCGCGACAGTAAAGAAAAAGAAAAACCGGCCTGTAGAAATAAATCTTCCCAGGCCTGATCATACTACTGCGCCTTCTACGTCTTCCAATCCCGACTCAAAAAAACTAACCTTCTCCCTAGGTATTTCCTATCAGAATGCAAGAGGCTTACGTAGTAAGCTTCCTAACTTGTATTCTGATAGCCTTTCGTTTGCACCTCAGGTTATTGTGCTCATAGAAACCTGGTTAAAGCCGGAGATTCTGAGCTCCGAAGTTTTTCCAGCTGTGAACATATCGGCTAGATCGCCCTATCAGACACGGGAGTGGAGTTCTTATAGCGGTGGACTCCTCACTCACGTCAGAATTATTAACTTTCGAGGAATGCAACGATGTTGAATTCCTCTGTGTGAAGCTATCTATCAAATGTAGCTTCATTTTTATTACCTGTTCCTACATACCTCTATTGTCGAAACATCTTATTTATTGGAATCACCTTTCCGCTATTCAGATGGTTTCCAGTAAACTTTTGGATAAAGACCAGTTGGTAGTCCTAGGAGATTTTAATATCCCTGGTACTATTTGCTGCTCAAATAATTCCACCAATACTCTCCATACACCTACTCAACATGACTTTATCGCTGGCTTGTTTGACATTTCGCTGTCTCAAGTCAACCATGTTCGAAATTCCTTACAGCGCTTGCTCGATCTTTGCTTCGTCTCTGATCCTGCGAGAGTCAGTTTAGCAAGGGTGGCGCCTATGACGCAGCCCGAAGATCCTTATCATCCAACTTTCGATGTAACTCTTGATATTGGGTGTGACGTACAGAATATTTCTGATCGTCCAGCCAATAAAGTTCTCTGTTTTCGCAAGACGGACTTTGAACGGCTGAATAATTTTATTAACGAGTTCAATTGGTCCGATCTATACATGTGCACTGACATGGCAGTTGCCGTGGATATTTTTTACAGTTCCATGAATTCATTTTTTACTGAATGTGTTCCGTTATATTATCCGCCAAGCTCGAATGAACCGCCATGGTTTACTAAAGAGTTGAGCCGACTTAAGAATAAAAAATCTAGCCTGTATGTTAAATTTAAATTCACCGGTTCTCAATCTGCCCTTTCATCTTATTTATCAGCTCGGTCAAACTTTAGCGTGCTGAACGCGCAGTGTTATAAAAACTATTTAACTCGTTGTAGGGCCCAGTTCTCACAGGACCCAAAACAGTTTTATAATTTCGTTAACACTAAACGTAAGCCTAAAACAAATCCTTCCTCGCTTTCATTGGAAAATACTACCGCAAATAATGATCAGGCAATAGCCGATCTATTTTCGCAGTTTTTTCAAACAACCTATTCAAGCTCTTCGTATCTACACCAGACCTATTCCTACGACATACCCACATCAAACTTAATTTTCTGTCCTATCCTAAGCGAAAGCTCTCTTTTAGATCTTCATCGTGTCAAACCAGTTTATTCGCCAGGTCCCGACGGAATTTCTGTCTGTGTGCTCAGGTATTGTGCCGACGCCCTGTGCTATCCCCTTCTGAAATTGTTTACCTTGTCCTTGGAAACCTTCCACTTTCTCATTATTTGGAAATAATCGTTTATTATTCCTCTCCTCAAAAAAGGTAGCAAATTGGATGCCAGCAATTATAGAGGAATCTCTAAGTTGTCGGCCATCCCTAAATTATTTGAAAACATTATCCCCCCTCACTTACAGCACCTTTGTAGATCGGTTATTTTTCCATGTCAACATGGTTTTATGAAGCGAAGATCAACAACAACAAATCTTTTGGAGCTCTCTTCCTATATTATAAAGGGCTTCCATAATAATTGTCAGACAGATGTAATCTATACTGATTTCAGTAAAGCATTTGACTCTGTTAACCATTCTCTCCTCGTTAGAAAACTCGATTCAATGGGTTTTCCAAGTGATCTTCTTAATTGGATCTCAAGATATTTGAATGGCAGGACGCAAAAGGTCCCCTTTAAAAATAATTTATCCAATGTTCTAAGGGTTACATCTGGCGTCCCGCAAGGAAGCCATTTGGGACCCTTATTATTTACATTATTTATAAATGACCTGCCCCAAGTGCTTATGTACCCGGATGACGTCAAGCTTTACGTGCAATACAATGACGTCGCCTGTCAGTCGGATTAACAAACAGATCTCAATAATTTTCCATCTTGGTGCCGTGTAAACTTATTAAACTTAAACGGCTCGAAACATTCTCTCCTGCCCTTCCTAAGCTCGCTACTTACACGCTTAACTGCTGCTCTTTGGAAAGAATTAATTCTGTTGATGATTTGGGAGTCCGCTTGGACCCAAAACTTGATTTTATTGATTGATATTTCGTCTATGGTGAATAGAGCTTGGATTTATTAAACGGTGGTCGAAGGAATTCAATTACCCTTATGTCACTAAATCCTTATATACTTCTTTAGTTCGTCCTATCTTAGAATATGGATGCTGCGTTTGGAGCCCTCAGTACGGCGTCCATAGTAAACGCATTGAGTCGGTTCAAAAGAACTTTTTACTTTTCGCTCTACGCGGCTTAAATTGGGATGCAAGCCAAAGACTACCTTCCTACTCTTTCCTCGTATTTCCTCGTCCTATATTTTCCATCGCGCCTACTATCACCTAACCCAAAGAGGCAGGTGTCTGGTGTCATACGGGCCACTTGAATGTACTGACCTTAGTGCATCAACGTCCATAATAAACTTAACTAAATGCACAAACAGCAGCATGCACACGCGAATGAACGGGAAGTTATTGAAAAAAAAAGGGTTAAATTGAATTATATTGAAAACGTCACGTCGGTTCATTTATAAAGAAACAAAAATAAAATCTCAACATGAGTACCTCGGAAGAACTAGTCCTGTATTCTATATTCTTAATATCAAATGATTCTGTGGGCAATATTTTTAAGGGGACTTGGCGTATTGCCATTAGCTCTTATAACTACGGCAATTTTTTCATTTTGATTTGGTGTAATATTATTAATCTTCTCTACCATCATTCGGCCAAAATAACATTTAATTCCACTGGCAGTGGTTATAATTATAGTTTGGAGCTTTATATGCGGTGACGAAATAATTTTCGACCCTAAACTTGCAAATTTGAGATATAGCCTTTTTAAAAAATTCTAGAATTTTGGTTAACTAACTAAATGCCATTTAAAAACACACATTAAATAGTATATTTCTTCATTGCAGGAAAAAATTAATCGAGAAATTATCAATTCAAAATTTTTTTACGGAGACAATATCATGCAGCGTCGTAAAGGAAAGCGAAAAAATCAACGTGCTTTAATAGATGAACCATCATTACCACTAAACAGTAATGTTAAAGAAAATGATGGGGCTGGAATCCATTTGCGTAGCACTGCCAAGGCAAGAAGTTTAATGAACTTGCATAATAATGAAGCAGGACGTCGAGTAAGTATTAACCAATTTTTGTGGTAACCATTTATGGAGTTAAAGGTATTGTCGTCAATTTAAACTCATCTCGTTATTTATAAAATAATTTGTTGTAAATCTAGGCGAAGTGATAAGCCTTTCTAACATATGGTAGGCAATTAGCCATCATCATGGTAACTGGAAATCTAGTTCTAAACAATAAAACAAATTCAATCCGAAAACAAGAAGATAGATAGCTTGCAATACACTTAAATTAAAACTAAAAATTTTGGGACCAAATGAAATCTTCAATGTAAACCAAGAAAAAAACAAGAAAGAATACTAACTTTGTCACACAACAGTTTATATAGCCTTGCAGATTGAATTCGATCATTAATACTTAAAATAATATTAATTATATATATTTCTTTCAAACAACAACGAAGTAATTGCTACCTTTATTACACTCACCTATACCTATTATATTTACAGTTTTCTTTCACAACAGTATTATTTCAGTCTCCTCATAGTCTCATCTAGTCTCCTGATTTTCAAAAAACTAAAACTGAAATTCTATAATAATATAAAACGGCTAGATCTCGAATTTGATAAAAATATGTTGAAAACTGAAACACTTTAAATTGTATTAAATTCTCGATTATTCCTATTCCAGCTCTATTATATAGTAGTTCAATTTTCATAAAATTTAAAACGAAATTCTAGAATAATACAAAATTGCTATATGTCATTTTTTTCCGATTGTTTTTGTAGCAATTATATGAAATAGTATCCCGATCCGGCTGTTCCGACCTATATACAATTGAGAGTATATAGAACACTTACTGCAAAGTTTCATTCTAGTAGCTTTTATCTTGAGTCCCATTCACGATGCAAATTACGACGAAACATTCAAGGTGAATGTTTAGTATAAATGCCTGAATGTAGGAGTGATTTGGCAATATCACTAATACAATATTACACTTCTAATGACGATGCACTATAGAACCTAGAGAACAAACAACGGTGAATTTCCCAAGGAACCCGAAACTTAGCGCAAAATAGTTCAATAATTTTTTTTTTTATAAGTTATGAGCATTCAAAGGTGGCATTTTTTTTGCATCAATTGTAAGTTGTTGGTATAACAGCTAATGTTAAGTTTGGGCTTGTACAGGTAAATCCGCTACTTTCCAGGCTACAATTTTTTTAGGGTTAAAGTAGTCAAAGGTGGAACAAGAAACAACTCAGGGCTAAAAAGAACAAAATATAAAAATATGCAAAGATCTCAGCTGCGTTGTTATTGGTTCATTATCTGTCGTATGTCCTTCTTGCAATGCAGTGAAGATTTAAAGGGAATCTCTATGGAAATACAACCCAATCAAACCATTTTCTGTCGTATGCACAAAAATATAACATAATCTATTAGAATAAAAAACTGATCGTTTGTTTTCAACCCAACTCAAACCGCTTATAAATAAAAGTAAAAAAGTTCTATTGAACCGATTCAATACTTTTGGAGTGGACGTCGTACTGAGGGCTCCAAACGCAATATAAGACAGGACAAACTAAAGAAAGAGCTATCAGATGTCATAGCTGTCATAGGAACGATAGGAAAATTTGCTAAAAAAAATTATAACTTTTCCAGTTTTCAACAGATGTACAAGTGTACATATTAATTTGTATGCATTAAAATATGCTACTCCACACTAGTAGTTTGTTAAAAAAATTTTACTTCCAATCTAGTCAGTCTACAAAATCTAAAAAAAAAAAAAACAAGAAAAAAAAGCTAACTTCGGCACACCGAAGTTTTTATACCCTTGCACGTTGCAGTTTGATCACTAGGATAAATTATATTAGTTTATGTAAAAACGAGCTAACTTCGGCACGCCGAAGTTTATATACCCTTGCAGATAGAACTTCTATGACTAGTAATCCATACAATATAAAATGTATTTATTTATGTTAAAAAAAATGAAGTAATACCTGCTTTCATTTCATTCACCTATACAAATTATATTTACAGTTTTACATTCACAGATTTGCATTTTTCCTCTACAACGATCGTTTGTATGGCACCAATATGATATAGTCGTCTGATTTTCATGAAATTTTACATAAAATTTAAGACTAATAGAAATTGGCTATACCTCAAATTTGTTGAGAATCTGTTGAAAACTGAAAAAGTAATAATTTTTATTTGTATTAATTTCTCGATCGTTCCTATGGGACCTATATGATATAGTAAATAAATATAGAAAATGTTATAATTCTTTTTTGTAAAAATTATCCGATCATTCCTATGGCAGCTATATGATATAGTCGTCTGATCTGGCCGGTCCGACATATATACGAGTAAGAGTATATAGAAGACTAACTGCAAAGTTTTATTGAGATAGCTTCAAAGCTGAGGGACTAGTTTGCGTAGAAACGGACAGACGGACGGATATGTGTCGGAACGCGCTGGATCGGAAAACTAAATCATATAGCTGCCATAGGAACGATAGGAAATTTTGAAGTAAATAAATTTTACTATTCCAATTTTCAAAAGATTTTCGTATAATTTGAGATATATTCATTTTATATATATTTAGAGGAAAACGCAAAACTGCGAATGTAAAACTGGGGGGTCGCAAATTTTGACCCCTCAAAGTCCCAGGGTGTTAGGCTCGGAATACCGGCCGACAATGGCACGGCAGATAATCCACTCCCGACGTATTTCCTATCAGAATGCAAGAGGCTTACGTAGTAAGCTTCCTAACTTGTATTCTGATAGTCTTTCGTTTGCCTCTCAGGTTACTGTTTTCACAGAAACCTGGTTAAAGCCGGGGATTCATTTCGCTGTCTCAAGTCAACTATGCAAAATTCCTTAGTCCTCAGTTTTAGTTAGTTTGAACGGCTGAATAATTTTATATATGAATTTAATTGGTCCGATCTATACATGTGCACTGACATACCAGTTTTAATTTTTTACTGAATGTGTTCCGCTATACCATACGTTATACTTCATCTTTCATCTTCCCAAGTGAATGGACGTGTGTTTTTTTCCGCTCGTAAGTAACCACAGAGGTTAAATTAAATCTTCTGTTTTGTTGCAACAACATCCCGTTAAATTCACGTGTGCATGCAGCTATTTCTGATTTGAGTATTTTATTGGGCTTATTTCTCAATTTAGATGTGGTGATAGTGCTAGCTTTTCCATATTTTGACAGCTAAACGATTGAGTTATCTGTCTCCCACGCTCTATTGCTCTCTCGCTCTCGCTGTGCCGATGCACTTCTTATCTTATCTTATCTCCCATGATCTCATGCTCTTGCTGTGCCGTTACACTTCTTAGAACTCTGTTTTTTTCTTAAGAACAAGTACGGTGGTAAGTCTAAATAGTGTCCGATAATATTGTCTGTTTTGCCAAAACCAGCAAAAAGGCTATTTCTGCAGGGGACCTTACAATCGGCTGCTGGCTGTGCGAGCTTTCAAGTTCGAGTTTTCGTAAAACCCATGAAATGCTATTGGCGCTGGACACACAACTTAATAGCCTTACGCTATTAAATGAGTCTCCGAGGCGCGAAAAAAGCGCTATTGGTGGGCAGCATGTAGGCAAACTCCAACTACCTGCAACGGGCTCTCATTAATTCCAAGAGTGCTGACATCGAGCGTTAGAAAAGATTCGTTGTTAAGAAGTTCGAAGCTACTTACACGCTTAACTGCTGCTCTTTGGAAAGAATTAATTCTGTTGATGATTTGGGTGTCCGCTTGGACCCAAAACTTGACTTTATTTATCATATTTCGTCTATGGTGAATAGAGCTAGGGGTGTGCTTGGATTTATTTAACGGTGGTCGATGGAATTCAATGACCCCTATGTTATTAAATCCTTATATACTTCTTTTGTTCGTCCTATCTTAGAATATGGTTGCTTCGTTCTGAGCTCTCAGTACGGCGTCCATAGTAAATGCATCGAGTCGGTTTAAAAGAACTTTTTATTTTTATTTGGGATGCATACCAAAGATTGCCTTCTTATTCAAATAGACTCCTCTTAATAAACTTACCATCCTTGGCCAATCGTAAAACGATGCTAGGAATAACCACTATTTATAACCTTATTCATGGTGATGTAGAAAGTGCTGAATTGTTGAGTCAGCTCAATTTCCACGTACCATGTAGAAGGTCTAGATCTTATATACCACTAGTGTTGCGCCACTGTATAACCTCCTTTGAACGGCATGAACCTTTTAGAGTCTTATGTGCAAATTATAATGACTTGTACACACTAATCTCCAACGTAGATAGTCTTCCGAAATTAAAATCTTAAAATTCACACACAAGTACTATAGTAAACATGCAAGCAAACAACTTGGCAGCACGCCGGTAGTCAATTATCTCGCCTGCTGTAATACGGGCCACTGACCGCTGACCATTATATATTATATAAAAATTTAAATTTTAAAAATAATGTTAATCGCAAAACTAATTAAACAATAATTATGTAAGAAAATTTCAGCACAACAAATCTAAATTTAATCGTATTTGGACTAAAATTTTTGAAGAACTACAAGAAAATTGTAGAAGAGTTTTGGGGACTAAAATAAGAATTCTTGGTATTAAAATATTTAAAAACAGTCATAATTACATCAAGAATTTTTGATATTAAAAATTCTGAGTATGTTCGGGGTTAAATCAAGAATTTTTGGGATTAACATTATTAAGATTAGCGGGATTGAATCAAGAATATTCGGATTTAAAAAAATTTAAGTGTCTTTATGCTGAAAACAAGCAAATCCGAACTTGGCCCGAAATCATGCCTACTACGGCTTAAATTTGGCAACAATATCCCGGATTTTTTTTTGTGTGTACTTTATTAAGTCTTAAATTCCTAAATATTCTTTTTTTTAAATTGATTTATATTTATTTTCGCTGGAATCGTTCAGAGCCATAGAACTTTACCAGACGTTTAGGAAGGGGAAGGAAAAATATAGTACTTATGGGATATGGGCCTGGAATATATACAATTACTAGCTGTACCCTGCCACGTTTCTCTGTGGCATATTGTGGTTGCACGCATAAGAAATAAGTCAAACAAAAAAGAATAATTTTTAAATTAATTTAATTCTGTAATACTTGTGGGTATGCAATATTCTTCGTTTCTCCATTCTCCGCGTAAATATAAAGACTATCTGGTTTTCCGACACGGGAACACGCAAAATATAATTATACGTGTGAAAAACAATCTGCATCCAAATCTAGACCACACAACTCCATAGATTGACCTTGAGCTTTATTAATGGTCATTGCGAACGCCAAACGAATGGGAAACTGCAATCTCTTGAACTGAAACGGTGTATCAGTCGGGATCAAAAGGAATCCTAGAAATGAGGACATCTTCACCTCTGAAAGGACCTGTTATGATCGTTGCTTCTACTACGTTGTTCATCAATTTCTTGACTGCGAGTCGCGTACCGTTGCAGAGTTTCGGCTGATTTATATTTCGGAGCATGATAATCGGTACACCTATTTTTAATTTCAATATGTGTGGTGGCATTCCAGGCAGATCAAGTGAGTTTAGAAATTCCGTAGGGTAATTAACTGCTTCCTCTGCCTCCACAACGGGGTCTATCGACTTATATGTAATTTCGTCAGTTTCTATGCTTTACTGGATTACATGATTGAGCTGGTAGACATCTTTGTTCTTGGCAGCGAGAATCGCTCGTCCACTGAGCCAATCGTGATTCCTATAATTTATTCGGATATCGGGGAACACTTTTTGGATAAGTCCTTCCTTCGATGTAGCTAAATTACAGAAATTCTCGGGCAATACTATTTTTTTCGACGTCTCATTGACTGACTCCGTTCCCCGTGTCCAGTAGCTGTCGTGAGAATACGTCGGCTGAGTCATCGTTCTGTAACTGGACACGCATATTCGTCTTTAACTGTAATGTTCGTACATGTTGCCACAATATAGAATATTTCAGGCAAGCATTTATCTCGTCAGCTGGTGTCGATCGGGAAATCACAGGCAACGTTTGCCTGAAATCCCATGCGAGCAATATTAACGCATTCCCAAATGGTTGGACAGCTCCATGCTAATCCAGCAATGATCGATCGAGAGCCTCCAGCGATTTTTTGTGTGCCACTGTGCATTCATCCCGCAATGAATTTACATCTTTGCAATACTTTTCCCATGCCAGATGCTCTGGAAATGTTGCACGTAGGAGTCACGATGATTTGCATGTTCAACGGCAACTTCAGCGCTGCATGAGCAGTCCTCCCACCAGGTAAGAATGTCGCAGCGAATCCAGATGTAGCAAGAGCTAAAGCTATGTCCTTGTTAGCTCGAACCGTAGCCAGAATCAATGTAATGAGGAATGTTTTCCCCGTTCCTCCTGGAGCATCCAAGCTTCAGCTACCCTTGCCCCGTCGCGTTCATTATTTTGAGAGTTTGCTACAGAACGCGACTGCCTAACTCTTAATCGTTTTCTCTGAAGCCTATCTAGTTGTCTTTCTGCTGATTCCGCGTTGTGCATCTGCATTGCTCTCAGCCGCTCAGTCTCTCGGATGGAGGCCCGCTCTTCGTCAGTCATATTCGTAATCTTACGTCTTTTTGCTTCTGTATTGCGAGTACGACGACCCAAACTTCGTTTCTTCTTCTTTCAATATGTTTTGAATGTTTGACAGGAAATGCTCGATTCAGCTGGCTGCCTGTAGAGAGCGCAGCAGTAGGGGTACTGGGAAACGCGAAAAAAAACTGATATATTCGCAAACGCAGATAAGCTATCAACATCAAAAGTAGACAATAACCGAGCTGGAACCTCAACGCATGTTGTGTAAAAATTTGGGCTTAAACGGTTGAGAACTTTTCAAGTCTATGAAGGAAGAAGACTCAAACAGAGCATTTTTATATATATAGATTTTCATTACTTACATTATTAATGTATAAAGCGGGAAGCCAGATCGCTGGAATTGAAACTCTTTAACCTTCTAAGAGTTTGCGGGTCGGCAAGCCTGCTAGGTGAGTTTGGGTGAACCACTAGCCTGTCCAAGTATCTTCTGCTGTGTAGACTTAATAGGTCGCCCACAGGGACAAGGGCGATTTGGATGGCCTGATTGGTTACATACCAGGGAAGTCCACATGCTCGTCGAGCAGCACGTGCCTGCACCACCCTTAACCTATTAAACTGGTGCTTGAATGCTGTGCCCCATACTTGGATCGCATAGGTCCAGGTTGGCCTTAGAATTGCTTTGAAAAGTAAAACCTTTGTAGAAAGTTTTAATTTTAAAGGCACAGATCGTTGCGTATGTCTTTAAAAACACTTATGGATTCGTTGCTTCTTAAATCGTAAAGTTGCTAGTCATTTTTGCTTCTTATTCTGTCACTACTTTTGCTTCTCGAGAAAGTTTAGTCAATAGCTGAATAGTTGAACTCGAGCAAGATGTATATACCATTTAGTGTGATTTTTACAATTAAATTAGTAAGTAGTGGTATAATAATTCCGTTGGCCTTTTTCAGCTGCCCATTTATACGTGGTGAACTTGTCGTTGATTGTTGAAATAATACAATCAGAGTTGCTATGTCCTCGTAATTTAGGTATGACTTCGGTGACAGTCTTTGACTTGTGGGATTAAGTTAGTAGATGCATCGATGCATCCGTTAATGCATCGACGACTGCGTGAATGTGCTTAGAATTTTTGCTTTTTGATTCTATGTAAGCTATGGTAAGTGTGCAATGCAGTGGGTTTAGTATGACCTTCTGCTTGCCATATTTTTAGCTACCAAACATACACAGAGAGCAACGGTCGATACGTTTTGTTCATATTGTAAATGAAATATTCCATACAAATCAGCTCCTTCGTGTTCTTGACAGCAAAATGACATCTGTCTTTGGCTCATTAATCTTTAAACTGAGCTTGTCGAAAATTAATTAATAATTAAATATCTCCTACGAATGGTACTCTAATAATGAGATAAACTCTAAACTTGGTAATGGCTTTATTAATTAAAAGCACCTATAATTTGTTGCTTTATTTCCATTTCGCATCCGTAGTTTTTTGCATATAATAAAAAGGGTGTAATGGGCCATTATCTACTGATTTTTTTTATGTACCGATACAAACAATTTCATACTTAAGATTGTAAATAGGCAAATAGGCAACTTCGTGCTAAGCACCAGCTGACAAAAATTGATTCGTCTTTAAAATTGTGTATTAACTTTTGTTTTTTTGTTGTTTGTTTGTTTGTAGTCTGTGATTTCTTGCTGACTATAATTAATTAACAGTTCCAGCACTACGTTTTTTTTATCCTCACAAGGTTTTGATTTGATTAAGTCAAGTTAAGACTACTGCTACTTAAAAACCTTCTTACAAAGTATTCACCGTTATAATCTAATTTATTAATTTGAAATGTTTAGCAAGTTTTTAGTGTTTTCGTGTTCGATAACACCGTCAACAACAGGATCATTTTAAATAAAGACAGTGAATTTAATTTTGCAAAACTAATTCAGTTTTGCATATTTCTCGATTCGCGTTATCCTTTATTTTCTTGTGAATTATGCTTACGGCATATCGGTGCACAGAATTTGTGTAGTTCTTGGCGCAAGTCATTCGCTTAAGGGGTTAGACTACTCTGAACGGCTGAAAATTGGAAGGTTTTTAAAAAATTAAAAAAGTTATTAAAAATACAAATTTGTATTGATTAGAATATGAATGTACATATGTTAAACTAAAAATACTTATTGGAAGAAAAATATATTTACAAATGGCGGAGATATAGCCACTCCAATAAGGCACTTTTTTTTAGCGAAGGGTCGTATTTTTATCTGAAACCCAAAAACAAAAACTTTTTTAACTATATAAATATAGCTATAGCATGACGTAGCCGTTTTTGAAAAAACCTTTTTTTGACCAAATGGGAGCATTTTGAAAAAAAAAAATTTATACAAATCGTTTTACAAATTTTTAGCTTAAAAAAAATCATATCAATAAAATGCTACGTCATGCCCTAAAAAACGTTATAGACGAGCTGTGTACAAAATTTGAGATAATCGGTCCAGCAGTTTTTAAGAAATCATGTACACCGTTCTAAAAAATGTAGTTTGGAGAAAATCACGAAAGAAGATAAAAAAGTACTCTAAGGTATACCTGCAGCGCTCACTTCTTATGACTAATCCACAAATAATGAGATTTTTAAGCCCGATGTCTTTAAATGACCGTAAGTATATCGGCATCAAAATAATGTAAAAACAAAAAAAAAAACATTTTTTTGGTCTAACCCGTTAAACCGATACATCACACCAACTAATTATTTTTCAGCGCTTAAATAAAAGCTTTTATTTTTGCGCTCTTTGCTTTCCGTTTTGATCGGTATCTTCGCCGCGGAATTATTAACATTATTTTTCCAACTTTTCTACTGCAGTTGTGTTTATTATTTCATCTGTCTGAAAGTTATTATGGAAGCCTTTTATGATATAGAAAGGGAGCTCCAAAACTTGTATTGTTGTTGATCTTCGCTTATTAAAACCACGTTGACATAACTGATCTGCAAAGGTGCTCCAAATGGTGAGTTATTACGTTTTCGAAAAGTTTTGGATTGGCCGACTACTTACAGATTGTTGGCATTAGATTTGCTATCTTTTTTGTGGAGAGGAATAATAAACAATTCCTTCCAAATAAGTAGGAGTTTTTTAAGGATAAGGTAAACAAATTCAGAAGGGGATAGCACAGGGCGGTGGCACAATACCTGAGCACACAGCAAAGAATTCCTGGAGGATAAACTGGCTTGACGCGATGAAGATCTAAAAGAAAAGAGCTTTCGTTTAGGCTAGGTTTGATTTTTGCATGACGTAGGAATAAGTCTGATTTGAATCCAAAGAGATTGAACAGCTCGTTTGAAAAAACTGCGAAAATAGATCGGTTATTGACTGATCATTATTTGTGGTAATATTTTCAAATGAAAGCGAGGAAGGATTTGCTTTAGGGTTACGTTTAGTGTTAACAAAATTACAAAACTGTTTTGGATCCTTGAGAACTGGACCCTGCAACGGGTTAAATAGTTTTATAACACTGCGCGTTCAGCACGCTAAAGTTTGACCGAGCTGATAGGGATCATCGGGTTGCGTGAACGGCGCCACCTTAGCTAAACTAACTCTCGCTGGATCTGAAAACAAAGACCAAGCAAGCGCTCTAAGGAATTACGTACATGGTTGACTTGTGACAGCGAAATGTCGAACAACACAGCAATTAAATTATGTTGTGTAGAAGTACGGAAATAACCCCAGGAATGTTTAAATATCCTATGACTACCAAATGGTCCCTATCCGAAAATCTTTTGGAAACCATCTGAATAGTGGAAAGGTGGTTCAAATAAATTGGAAGTTTCGACAATGGGTGAATGTAAAAACAAGTAAAAAAAAATTGAGCTTTCAATGAAAGATAACTTCACACTGAGGAATCCAACATCATTGCATTCCTCAAAAGTTAATAATTCTGACACGAGTACGGAGTTAACCGCTATGAGGGCGCCATGAAATATTGTGAACACTGCTGGAAAAACTTCGGAGCTCAGTATCTCCCGCTTTAACCAAGTTTCTGTGAACACAATACAACAGAGGCAAACGAAAGACTATCAAAATTTAAGGTAGGTATCCTTCTACGTAATCCGCTTGCATTCTGATAGGAAATCCATAGGGAGTAGATTAGTTTTTTGAAGAAAACCCTAGGAAGAGGTATAACTACAGACCGCTTTTTCTTTTTTAAGCTTCGAACTCCTAGACAACAACATACTATGGCCAGGATTTGGTAGAGCAAAATGTTAATTTTTAAAAGATAAAATGTCCTTAGCATACGTAAATTGAATTTTTTATTTTTTTTTTATTATTATTATTGTTTTTATTTTATCTCTAGTTTTGCCTTAAATAAATGCGATTGGCTAGCCAGCTCCAAGAATATATTATGAATTAAACTTGTTTTGCCACATAAAAGACATTCTTTTCTTACATCGTTGACCGTCCGAGCTGGAACACTTGGCGTGCAAGATGTCGCGCAGCCAGCAGCCGATGGTAGGATCACCTGCAGATTTTGGCAAATCCGACAATTTGAATAGTCAGTATTGGGGCTTAACATTGTACTTAACTTTGGAGATAAGCGAGAGAGAGCAATAGATAAATAAATAATAGATAATAAATATAAGCAGCACTAAGAGAGCTAAAGAGCGGGGGAGCGAGAGAGCGTGTGTGGTAGCAAGCAACGTTTAACTGTCGCGACGGCGCAGATAACGGCTAACCCAGGAAGGCATTAAAAGGAAAGCAAAATAATACTTGGACGTTGATGCACTAAGGTCAGTACATTCAAGTGGCCCGTATGACACCAGGCACGTGCCTGTTTGGGTTAGGTGTTAGTAGGCAGTAATGCAAAGACAAGCACTAGTATCACAATTTAAAATTGAGAAATAAACTCTATTTAATTTACTACAAATTAAAATAGACACAAATTAGAATAGCTGCATGCACACGCGAAGTAAACGAAAAGTTTTAAACACAACACGTCCGTTCACTTGGATAGATGATCTTAACATCCCATTTTTTCATAAATTTCTTAACAAAAATAATCCTCTGGCTTGAGGACTTCAAACTCCCGCAACTAGGCCTCTAAAAAACTTATCAATTCGTGCTTCCTACACGATCAGAATGTTTGTAGCTTGCTAGCGCATCTCAGCACGTCAATAGCGTCTTCTCCGATGCTAATGTAATTGCCTTTACTGAAACGTGGCTTAATTCCTCTGTCTCTGATAGTGAATTATGTGCAGATAATTATGTCTTCTATAGGCGTGAGCGACCGGCGGCGTTCTTATTGCTGTAAAGTTCGATCCAGCTTCTGAATATACACATACGTCTCTATAATTGACTCTCTCTCCAGTCTCGAAGACGCTTATCACCCGGCAGTGGAGGTCATTCAAGAAGCTTCGACTCCATTACTACCTTTTCCTGAAGTTGAGCTGTCACCTTTTACAACTTCTTTGACATAAATTCTTACTGATTGGATTTTGAACTCTACTGATGACCTCACAAACATGACCTCACACGCATGCCACTGCATGTCGAATTGCAACTGTCGAAATAAGTTCCAGGCTAATCCTAAGCAATTTTCAATGTTTGTCAATTCAAAAAGTCCCAACTTTTCCATATTTTTTCATCTACCCACTGTGTCGGTTTTAAACGAGTTTGATATCGCGAACTTATTCGCAAAATTTGTCCAGTGTACATATTCATCAATTAGTTTCGATAATACCTCATCATGTCCATTTTCTTTTCCGTACTTCAATTGCATTTTTATGCCCATAACCAGTGAAGTGAATCTCAAAACATTCAAGCCTTTCCTCTCTTCTGCTCCAGACCTTGTCCTTAGCTTTCTTCTGAGAAATTTTGCTGGTGCTTTATGTAGACCACTTTCAAAACATTTTCAGATATTTCCGACACTTTTGGGCAATTGTTCTTGATGTGTCAAAGACGAACTTCAAGGTTCACGATCCTTGTCGAGTTTTATGTTGCCTTTATAATGTTTTCAATTCTTTACTACCTGTTGAGTTGTCTTTAGAGTTTAATGTACAAAATATGTTAAGACACCTATCCTTGCCTCTTGCCCACTTGATGTGAATCGGAGCATATCGTTAAAAAACTCTCCATTTTCGGTTAAAGGTTTACATATTATGGCAGATATTTGATATATTTTCGCAAATAAATAAAAAAATAATAAATACTTAAATTTTCAGCAAGTTTGTTTCCGATCAAACATCGTTAACACAGTTTTCGTAGACGATTCCGTTTGGACCGAAAGAAATTTTTACAATCAAGGATAATTGGTGAACAATAATAATTTCTGTGTTTATACAATCAAGAGGAACTAGACAATAATTAAAATTGTCGTAACACTGTCCAATCGGCTTGAATTTATACGAACTTCGATCTTTTCAAATCCAAACAGATAAACACTACACTGCTTTAACTTTGGTAAGCACAATTTTTGAACAAGTCCCTACGGAAAATATTAAATTTACTGCCAGTATAAAACCACGAGATTTAGTTTCGCTTTCGAATCGAAACAATTTTGCTCGTTGAATCAGTCATTTTGTTTAAAATTCGAATGGTTATTCTATTACCTTAGCTTCAGAAAATTCTTGTTGTAGCTTATGGATGGTAATCTTTTAGATTGCGTTCTAATAAAATTGATCAAACTTATCAAGTTGAAGATGAAGCTATAAAGAAGTAAAACAAAAATAATAATACAAATTATTGCTATCACTCATATTTATGTTTAAATATTATTTTTCTTGCTGATAAGAATAATCTTGTTCTTATCTTATTCCGATATGTTGTCAGCGTATCTTGCAAAGCAAAAAAGAGTATTCCAATTCGCAAACAAGAATAACAGGGAAAAATTTTTAGTCTTGGCGATTGAGTTGCTCCAAGTCTCCAAAGTTAACATGATTGTTCCTAGTGTTATACAAATAGGTTAATTATTTAATTAAAATTTTTCAAACACGAGTCTTTACACAATTATATTTTATATATATACTTATACACTTTACTTTACTTATATGTATTCTACTTACACTTATACTTATACTTTATATACAATACGAAATTTTCAAAAGCAAATATATGTATGTTAAGTTTGAGTACTATATGCAATGTACTGTTAGTAGTTATCAATTTTTATTATAACCACAACACCAAAAAAAATTTATTTGGAATCTCGTAATCACGTACCCTAAATTTTTTATTCGATAAGATCATGTGAGTATTCTCACATCATTTGAGAACGGCTGAACCGATTTGTATGAAATTTTCTTTTAATTGTTTAAAATTTCCATTCAAATGTGATTGTTGCTAAATGTTGAAAAACCTTCCTGAAAATTCTTTAGGGCCTTAACAGACGTTGACAACTTACTGTTAAAGTATACAGGGACATTATAGTGCAAAATTACCAAAGTAAGCTTTGTGAGAGTTGTTTTTTTTTTAATAATACCTTCTATTAAACGACATTGTGAGGCGTACACGTGTTGCACATCGGCAAGATTATTTTGACGTACAAAAATGTATTAAGACGGACCCAATGCCCTGTTTTGCCCTGCAGAAACACTACCACATTGAAACTGCTTTTAAATCTGCAGTACCACATTGAAACTGCTTTTAAATCTGCAGTACCACATTGAAACTGCTTTTAAATCTGCAGTACCACATTGAAACTGCTTTTAAATCTGCAGTACCACATTGAAACTGCTTTTAAATCTGCAGTATCACATGTCATCAAAGATTCATCAGCGTGCCGGACGCGACTTCTACCGAGACGACGCACTCAGGCGGCAATCTCTCTCGCTCTCATTTGCTATCGGATGATAAAACGATGATTAAAAAAAATTCCGAAACACAAAGGCCTCTTGCGCTCTCCCTTTCTCAATAATATAAGCGGAGTAAAGGAGTTAGAAGTAATATATGTATTTTATCTGGCAAAACGTGGAAGAATGGTTTAATTGTCAAATTGTCCAATTATCGAGGGAGAATTTTTGGTTCAGAAGTAAATGCATATGATAAATAGTGGAATTTATGAAATCAGTTGAACTATATTAGAAACAGTGGAATTATATGGAAAACAGTGGACTTATAAAAGTAACCGTGAAAAACAGTGAAATTAAGTGTTTTTTGTGAAGAACAACTAAAAGTTAAAATTGAAAATTACGAACTAAATTATTCAATTAACATCGAATTAAATTTTTTTATGTGCAAAAACAAGGCCCCACAAATTTTGTTTAACCTAATTGTTGATGAATTGTTTATTAATTGTTGATGAAGTTGTTGATAAATTGTTGATTAATTTGTTGATGAATCTTTGATTAATTGTTAGCGAATTGTTGTTGATCGTAGTCTAGGCCACAATACAATTACGAAGGTAGTCACTTCGGCAGTCAAAGCAGTCGGGTTTTGCTTCAGTGCGTCTTCGTTTTTCGTAGTGAAAGGTTGTGTGCGGACAATTTTTTTTTTGGTTAACTATTAAAACATTCTACAGTCGAGTCCCGATAATTCGAAATGACAAGGGGATCACTTTTTTTACGAATTAGACGGGAATTCGATTTATCGAGATTTCTATTTAACGGGGCTCAAAAATGAAAGAGTCGAATAAACGGGGTTTTTAATTAAAATTAAATTAAATTAAAATTAAACAAACTGTGAGAGAGGCTGCAAATGAAGCAAACGTCTACATTTGTTGAGTTGATATTTCAAACTGAATTTTATTTCTTAAAGTCCTAGCTTAGGTAGCTAACATGAGATTTTCATATCCTTATTTCTAGACCCACGGATCGGTATATCCCCGACCGCGGGAAACATAATCTCGCTCTTATCTCTAACATGTGGTGACCACTCGCAGGAGGTCATATAACCCACCAAGTGTGTACCTAGTCGAGTTAGGTATGCACACATGTGCTAGAGTGCAGGACATCTGCAGGCCAGACGCAACACTTTGGTGTAGCTACGTTTATCTTGCCTATACATAGACAAGCTCTTATCTCTCTAATATACAAATGTGTGTTCTTTCTGAACACAAACATTATAAGTATGTACAAAACAATAATATAAAATTATAGTAACAAAAAATTAAACAATTAAGCAGAAACATTAAATTATAAAAAACAAAAATTCAAGCTTTAAAATAATTGGTAATTTTTGATTGCTTGGTCACTTTAAGAATTGTTGGGCAAAACTTCTTCCAAAATTGGCTTGCATTATAAACTCTTTTTTCTGTAGAATTGATGTTATTGTTGATGGAGCGACATCGAATTGTTTTGCCACCTCAATTTTCTTTGTTCCATTATGAATCGCCGAAATAATGCTTTGTTTTTGCGCGATTGATAACGTCTTTTGCGTACGTTTTTGTGACATTTTCACAGAACGATGTTACTCTCCGAAAAAAAATCAGCAAACTAAAAGAAAACAGCGAGAGAAACACAAAATTCATAATGCATAGCGACATAAAGCGGCATAGCTGTATGCAAAATTAATAATAATTACAACAAAATTCGCATCGCATTACGATTTATAAGAGGTTACGAAACAAAATTACGATTTATAAGAGGTTCAATATTCATTGCGTTGAGCCAAATAATACGAATTAACGAGGGGACCAAAATGTATGGAATTTTTACGAATTAACGAGTTTTTTTCAAGGGGAAAGAATTTTTTACGAATTATCGCGCTTTTCAATTTAGCGGGGTACGAATTATCGAATTATTATTTTAAGACAATAATATACTTTAGAATTAAGCATTTAAACAAAAGACTCGCCACGCAAAAACAACAGTAACGGCTCAGTAACGTTTTATTACAAAAAGTAGCTTAAAGCCCCATAAATCATCTAAAGGTTAATCAACACAGTCTATTGTTGTCCCGCTCGCACTTACTAGGTTGAGCCCCTCTCACTCACACTCATTGCTATGATTGAAGAGGTACCAGATTTTTCCGACGGAACTACCTTTTAAATTTGTATCATGGTCTAGGCCATGTCCATGAATGCACGATGGCGCATAAAGGAGCCTTAGCAGCAGTAGACCGATGAATGAGGGATTCAAGATTATTTGGTGAGGATTTGATATTGCTATCCGGAGATTTTCTTCAAATACTTCTTGTCATACCAAAATCTACGGGTGCCGATGAGGTTAATGTTTACCTACAAAACGTCTTCTTTGTGGTGCCCAGAATTTGAAATTGACCACAAACATGAGTTACTTTTCAGAATGACGCCTCTGCTGCTGAATTCTTATGACAACTATTGGAGCTTGATAATGGCAAAATTCCCTTTCCCGTTATATTTCGTGTTCGTGCTATTTTTACACTATGGAAACATTTAAAAAGAGGATAACCACATAAATGTAAATATTACCTTTTATTTAAATAAATTTAATTTATTTTTTTTTAAGGCGGTGATTAAAAAAACTCGTATAACCTGTAAGTGTCACGGAGTCTCTGGATCATGCAGCCTAATAACTTGCTGGCAACAATTGGCTTCGATAAGAGAGATAGGTAAGTTCATGGATCCAATATTCAACTACGGTACTTCTTTATCTGCACGCAGAATTGAAAATTAGGATGGACTTGTTCAAACATAATAATCAATACAAAAATCTAACTGTATCGAAATGAAATTTAGGAAAATATATTTTTTGATGGGTCGGTCCAGTATTTCTAGGTATTTAATAAACACCATAAACAGTCTTTTTTTAAATTTGTCGAAATCTCGAACCTTCACCCGTCGTTTGCGTCAACCACTTTCTTGTCGGGTCATCCATACACTTTACGATTTTGACCCCATTCAGCCACCCGGCCCCATCAAATGTGGGCATGGGCGCCATCCGTGTAGTCAATGACGCAACGAGCCGCGCATGCAACGTCTTCCACCGCCCATCGGTCATCTTGCCATTCTCATCGATCCTGTCAATGAGTGCCACAATCAAGTGTTGTTTGATCACCTCATGACACACACGCATGAGCACTGGCCTTCGCGATTTTCTTTTCCCTGTGTTTTCGCCTTCAAGAGGGGGCCTGCTTCCTGCTTGGGAACGCGATGCCGCTAGCTGGCCGGAGTGTCTTTAATGGCACTCTCGGCGGATCTTTGCCGGTTGGTGGCAAACATCTCCTCCACCTCGTTGGCGAAACCGACCGTTATTGCCATATTTGGAAGCTTAGCGAAGTGCAGCCTGCTCTCTTCGATCCTTTGCTCTGCCAAGTTGATCTTTACCTTCTCCTCTTCGAATAGGGCAGCTTTTGTCCGGAGCCGGCTCTGGATGCGAAGGGCAGCCTTAGCCTTCTTTTCCTCGTTTGAATGCTTCGGCTTCTCCCCTGGGCGGGGAGCTGGTGCCTGGCTCTGGCGAGCGAAGAAGACTTTCTTCCTCCTCTTTTGAAAGCTGCACGCTCTTCAGGTCCGAGTCTGTATACACAACGGCACCCGTGCGGCTTAGCCTTCTTTGTGACGTTATTATGGCAGTAGCGTTACAACTGACGTGACCTGCTCCCCTATGACCGCTGGCCATACGCAAAGAGGATTGCTCCCCTCCGTGCCCGCCGGTGGTATCAGTCACGTCTTCCACCGACGTTTGAGCTAACATCCCAGCCCCGGTTGCTTCGGCTACAAAAAAAAGTTTGGTTTATATCCGGGGAACCACCCACTTGTGTTTTATGCCTGCCGCCAAGAATATAAGATCCCTATAATTAAAAATCTCTCCAGCAGCTTCCCAACAAATAAAATAAAATAAATAATAAAAATAAAAACAATAAAATTAACGATTACAACTGCGGCTTACCAAGAATGACTGCCGTAATAGCTCCTGGTACAAGGGAATATCACGCATTAGACGGTAAACTCTCTAAAGCCAAGCAAGCCGAAACAAGGCGAGAGCAAAATGCATCTAAAATTAAAGGGACTATTGTCCCTTTGTATGATGCCTTCAAAGACTGCTGCTACACAATTAGTGCACAAAAACATGACGTATCACACTAACGAAGGAGACTCGCCGCGCAAGAGCTGGAGTTCCTAAAGGTCCTTTAATCTGTCTGAAAGGGAGCCCCTTCTGCGCGATACTTTGAAAACCCCCTGACTAGTTGGTAAACCATGCGTTAAAGTGGCTAACAAACGCCGAGCACCAGCAATACAAAATTTTAAGTCAGAGGAGGGGAGTCCCTTCTGCGCGATACTTTGAAAACCCCCTGACTAGTTGGTAAACCATGCGTTAAAGTGGCTAACATACGCCGAGCACCAGCAATAAAAAAATTTAAGTCAGAGGGTTTCTTCTGAACTATAATAGAAGCAGATATAAATAAACTGAAACAATGGTTTAAAATCTAACATTTAGATCTTCTATCATTTCAAAATTTATTGCCTGAAACAAGATAGGCGCGGCAGATACGGGGAATCGCACTAGACTAAATCGAAGACGAGTGCAGCCAAAACCATCGATAATCTGCGTTTTTTAAACTGCGAGGAGAATCACGCTGTATATGACAAAAGATGCCGTTTAAGTTATATGGACAAAAACTAAAAAAAAATTGCAGCCAATATTCCAACTATAACGAATTCCACCGGTAGGCAAAGCGTGGTGTATCCTATGCACAAAGAGCCAGGGCAAATCGCCCAATTCACGACAGACAGAGGGACTCTCCGGGTAACCATTACTCTTATAGTCCTGATGACTTCCAAGCAATAGGGACAACATCGGTCAAAAAAGGACACCTAGCAACCCAGCACTGTAGACCTGTTAGCTTCATCTCTTGCAACCATCTCCCTAATAGTTCGAGATCTACAAAAAGTAGGCCCCACTAGATTGAATTTAAACCTAAAAACTAAACCTAAGCTAAACAAGAAAGGAAGCTAACTTCGGCACGCCGAGGTTTATATACCCTTGCAGACAGAACTTCGATGACTAGGAATCCATACAACAAAAACTTTAAATAATATATATTTATGTTCAAAAACAATGAAGTAATACCTGCTTTCATTTCATTCACCTATACATATTATATTTACAGTTTTACATTCACAGATTTGCATTTTTCCTCTACATCTAAAGATCAATTGTAAAGTCATTTAGGTGCCAATAATCGTTCGATTTTCATACAAATTTGGCACAAAATTTAAGACTAATATAAAACGGCACTATCTAAACTTTTATGAAAATCTGTTGAAAACTGAAAAAGTTATAATTTTTAATTGTATTAATTTCTCGATCGTTCCTATGGGAGCTTTATATAGAGTGATTGTCATAAAATTGTAAAGTAATATAAAATGGCTATATCTCAGTTCAGTTGAAAACTGAAAATGGTATAATTTTTTTTTTTAATTAAAAAAAAAATTTTTTTTTTTAATTTTTCTGACATTGGCAAGTTCAAAACATCTCCGAGGACTACTTACACATTCAAAAGGAGCTTAGCTCGGCGGAAGATGTATAAGAAGAAGGAAACATCCTCGAAGGAAAAATCAAGGACGAAGCAGATGAAGCCTCTCGCAACCCGCAGACATCGATTAGATGCCTATACCCTACGATGCCCAGAGAGATAGTGTCGGTATAGTGTTGATAACCATTGTTCAGGTGAGGAGACCCTCTGCAATGGGCACTGCTCACCAAGTTTTCAAAAGCTTGGTCGCTCTTACGCTCCCATTTTTCGGTCCTCCGCGCTTTCATCGTCGAGCGAATCTTACTTCTTGTTGGCATTCCCGGCTCGTTGGTATTCCCGATCTGAACGACGGCTAGTCCCCGCTACATAAAGTAGATGCGCTTCTACTCTCACGTAGCCCCCGGAAATTTTTCTTCTTAGGCTTAACGGGTGACGCGTTTCGTCCGAGACAGATTTTCTTCTTGTTCAACCCCATTTTCTTTTCGTCCGAGACGGATTTTCTTGTTCAACCCCAGATTCTTTAGAGACCCCCCCCCCCTACATAAAACACCACTGCATGGCAGGTCCGACGATCCTTAAGGAAGGGCAGGCACAACAGTCCAGAAAGCTATAAAGGACTTTTGCGGTATAAGAATCGTGGAATTCCTTACGACAAACTCCTTTTACTTCACCAACAATTATACCGATGTGATAGATGATGTTTAAGTTGTGTTTCTGTAGAACTTCAAGATCAGTTACTGAATATATGCGTTCAAGAGCAAGGATGGTTGAAATCTTGCGCTTCTCTACTTCTCCCAGCGACTCTTGCTGGTAGCCACCGAAGTGACGCATTCTGGTCCTATATAGTGCTTAACACTGGCAGAGCAGGTGCTATGTGCTAAGTGCGTCTCCTGCTTCGTTGGTGGTTTGCAACTTCTGCAGTTTGTGTTGTGGGGTAGCCCCATCTTCATTGCATGCGATTTTCTCGCCCAATGACAGGTGAAGGCTGACGCGATCCTAATGATATGTTTTTTGCTTTGACATATAAGTAATTGTGTGCGTTTTTTGTCGAAGTTTGGCCAGCATAGCTTGGCTCTCTTGTAATGACTCATCCTTGGCCATTCACTTTTGGCCATGTTTTTGTAGTTTTTGAATTGTTCGATAGTATCTCCATACTGTTGCTGCGCCCAGCTGAGCGCTCTCTGGCTAGCTTGTCGGCTTTCTCTTTCCCATATATGTCGTTGTGCACCCAATAACCCTCACACCCTGGTTGAGCATTGATAGCCGCATGGATATCTATGGCCTTGTATTTATTTTACTGCATCCAATAAGAGAGTACCTCAGCCTGGATGATCTCACCGAAAATAGGAGCTCCACGCCATTTTATTTTCAGTTCATTTTAGAGTTCATATTGTTTGGTTACACTGTCTCTTATTCAATCTTCCCTCGTTGGGTAAGAGGTCGTTTAGGCTTTTCCGAGTCTCATTTAGTATTCTGATACATCGTGCGACGTTCTACGCAGTATTTGCAGTGTCCGTGATGAACAGGCTTAACGACATAATGTCTAGGATGACGTTCAGAGTATTCGCCGTTTATAATTTATTAAAAATTTTGTTTTTCAAAAGGATAACTTATCCTATTGGTATTTATAAACAAAAAACGAGATTTCTGGTATTTAAAGCCGTATATGCTATTGTGACAGATTTACCTTCTTCAATATTAAATATGTATAAATTTTGTAAGGTGGTTAATGGTAAGAATTAATTTAACTTAAAATACAGCATCACATCAAAAAATATTAGTCCCTTCATTAAGAAAAGGTATATGGTACACTTTTTCTATCGTGGGCCGTATAGCTGTCGAAATGTAATTTTAGTAGCTACCTTGACTTTTCGCTATATTCTTTTTCCTTGTGTGACCCAGGATAGGTTACATCTCATAGTGATGGCAAGGTTAACGATTTGGTCTTTATGCGTAATACAATCATTATTAATGCATAGATTTAAAAGATTGGGAATTACTTGACGATCTTTTGTTTATAATTAAATATTTACATTTTAAGGAATACATTTTTTGAGTTGATTTTTTAATATTCTGGCGTTACATGTATATTTAAAAAACTATTCCAGTTAATATTAAACATTATAAATAAAATCAAAAATAAAACTGAACATTAAAATTATTTAGTTTCTTAATAATACCCTTGCAGGGTATTATAATTTCAGTCAGAAGTTTGCAACGCAGTGAAGGAGGCACCTCCGACCATATAAAGTATATATATTCTGGATCAGGATCAACAGCCGAGTCGATCTAGCCATGTCTGTCTGCCCGTCTGTCCGTTTCTACGCAAACTAGTCTCTCAGTTTTAAAGTTATCTGAATGAAACTTTGTAGTTAGCCTTCTATATACTCTCACTCGTATATATGTCGGAACGGACCAGATCAGACGACTATATTATATAGCTGCCATAGGAATGATCGGAAAATTTTTACAAAAAAATTATAAAATTAAAAAAAAAAAATTATACAATTTTTACAAAAAAAATTATAACACTTTTAGTTTTAACAGAATTTGATTAAATTTGAGATATAGCCATTTTATATTATTCTACAATTTTGTGTAAAATTTTATGAAAATTGGACGACTATATCATATAGCTCCCATAGGAACGGTCGAGAAATTAATTCAATTAAAAAGAATAACATTTTAAGTTTTCAATAGATTTTCATCAAATTTGAGATATAGCCGTTTCATATTATTCTTCAATTTTGTGTAAATTTTTATAAAAATCGGACTGATATATCATATAGCTCCCATACGAACGATCGAGAAATTTGAGAGGAATGAGAATGGCGGTGGCTGTTGTCGGAAGACTGACAATCACGGTGGCGATAACATTTTTAGTTTTCAACAGAATTTAATTAAATTTAAGATATAGCCATTTTATTATACTCTACAATTTTATGTAAAATTTTATGAAAATCGGACTACTATATCATATAGCTCCCATAGGATCGATCGAGAAATTAATACAATTAAAAATTATAACGTTTTCAGTTTTCAACAGATTTTCATCAAATTTAAGGTGCAGCAATTTTATCTTAATCCTAAATTTTGTGCCTAATTTCATGAAAATTAGACGATTATTTCATATAGGTGTCATGCAAACGATCGTTTGTTGTAGAGGAAAAATGCAAATCTTTGAATGTAAAACTGCAAATATAATATCTATAGGTGAATGAAATGAAAGCAGGTATTACTTTATTTTTTTTTAACATAATTATATATAATTTATATTGTATGGATTCCTAGTCATCGAAGTTCTATCTGCAAGGGTATATAAGCTTCGGAGTGTCGAAATTAGCTTCCTTTCTTGTTTTTAAATGTTTTATGATTTTTAGGGAGTTTTGTTTTCATGTAAGTAACAAGAAATTTAGATTTCGTAGGGTTTTGGCTCAGATCATTTTTCGTAAGTCAATAAGCACTCAAAATGTTGAAGAACACACTTAACTTAACCCTTCAGTGCCATTCCTTTTGGATTCAGGTCTGAATAGGGTTGGATTGGAGAGGCCTTCATCCTGAATCATTAAGGAATTTTCAAGCAAGCCATCGAGGAATTTCCATACAGTAGGCGTTAGACAACTTGAATTCGTACTACCCGAAATATTATCCGGGAATCAGTCTGGATTCGCGCTAGGAATTTGTCGTGAATTTCGAACCGAATTCTTAACGGTATCAGCCAGGAATTCGAATTCGGAATCAGGTAGTAATTGTAGGGGAATTTAGAGTAGAATCAGATAGGACTTTCAAAGGAATACCATGTGGAATCACCAAGGAATCGTAGGGGAAGTTCGTGTATAATCGGATTGGAATCCCAGAGGAAAACGTGTAGAAGATCCCCGGAACCGCCCGCCCCATAGTAAATATCTGGCGCAATTTATAATTTTTTTTAATTAGTTATTTATTTATTTATAAAACTTTATAATTTGTTCAATGATTACCACAATTTTTTCTTAGCTCAACGCGTCTTTCCTTCCGGCTGTTGCCTCGTCAATCTATAATTAAAATACATATGTATATACATATTTATCTTAGAATCAAATGGACAATATTTTCTATAAATATACACACAGAAAACAAATTCTGGAAATATAATGGCCTTTCCG
The DNA here is from genome assembly GCF_035046125.1 of Drosophila serrata. Taxonomy (NCBI): domain Eukaryota; kingdom Metazoa; phylum Arthropoda; class Insecta; order Diptera; family Drosophilidae; genus Drosophila; species Drosophila serrata. The sequence goes on along the minus strand of NW_028256980.1, from coordinate 159,964 downwards.
TTTACACCGTCTAGGTTACAAAAGAGTCCAGGTTCTAAAACAATTATGGAAATGAATTTATTAACTGAACACAAATATGTCACTTACCTCTTAAAAATATTAAAAAAATTACAATGCAAAACAGAACTTACACACAAAAAATTTGACCGAAAATTAACATAGATTCTAACTATGAATCTCTAAAACAGATCCCTGTGGGTCACATATCACTAGCTTGCCTTCTGTAAGACACATGACATGTCATAAGTTTTATAGCTCTTTTATTTTTAATAAACTGATACTTTTTTTATTTTGTTTTTTTTTTTTTCAAATTATTTATATTAGTTAAATAAGTATTAAAGTTTAAGAAAGTAACTTTTCCGGCTGGCTCTTAAAACGAAAACTAAAAAAATAGGAAATTTTGCACTCTGCTTCCACCATAACGATGCCCACCTTTTGATACTTCCGTCGGTCATAATTTTTAAACTATACCTATTAACTAGCCCTAGACTACAACAATTAAAGATTTCTGAAGTTGGCCATAGGAGACCGTCGCAACTCGCTGGCGTTCTCCCGAAAAAGCTTGTTGTTGTTTCCCGCCTTAATCCTGATGCTTCCGAAAACGACGTTAAACCCATTTGAGCAACAAATTGAATGTTTGTTGGTTGGTACCGAATTCGCCGTCTCTAAATTCAATTTAGAGCAATGCCGTTTAAAATTGCTCTTTTTGACGCACCTGGGTTCTTGATAATTCCGTATGACCTGAACATGCCATTTTTCACGAAACTAATCAATTCGTTCTTCCTACACGATCAGAATGTTTGCAAGCGCACTCAGCACGTCAATAGTGTCTCCTTCGATGCTACTGGATTTGCCTTTACTGAAACGTCTCTGATAGTGAATTACGTGCAGGTAACTATGTCGTCTATAGGCATGACGTCGTCGTTCTTATTGCTGTACAGTTCAATCTAGCTTCTGAATTGTTTGGCTCCGCCAAGAAATCGGACCACCGGCTAGATGTTGCCTGCCGCATCCACCTGTCCGCAAAACGATTTTCCACATTGACGATAATGTAATCTAATGTCAACCTTGGCCGTGGGTGGGGTGAGTTTTATTAGCTTGAGCTTCACCGACAGTGCTATCCTGAACCACACATTCTGCATTCGACATACCAGTGAAAGTTTTTTAAGATTAAAAACTGCTGGGAGCATTCCTTTGGCAGTGAGAGACTCATATTCTTGAGCCATACCTTCGCGACACTCAGTGGCATTTGTACGCCTTTGTGACTTGCAATAAACTTGATTTTATACTGTCCCTAGGTCGTCCAGGTTATCCAGTCCGGATGATCTTTGGGCGACCAGGGCCGCGGCCTACTCCCGGCTGAACCAGGAGGCATCTTTCTATTTTCACTAGGACTCGAATGGCACTTCACTTTTGCCTGTCTGACGTTCCACCAAACTCTTGAACTCGATAAACTTGGATAGCTCGTTCTTCCTGGATTTATCGTTAATAAAGCCGCGGCCTACTCCCGGCTGAACCAGGAGGCATCTTCCTATTTTCACTAGGACTTGAATGGCACTTCACTTTTGCCTGTCTGACGTTCCACCAAACTCTTGAACTCGATGAACTTGGATAGCTCGTTCTTCCTGGATTTATCGTTAATAAAGGTCAGAAAATACTTTGAACCTCTCAGAAGCTGTGTCGGAAAAGGTCTACAAACACGTGCATGTGCAACATGAATTTAGCTAACATTAACGTCCATATACCATATACCATCTCTGTAATGCTGTTGAAATTAATGTGTTTGAAGAAATCCAGCATCGGCCATGGATTGTTGCACCACTATCCAAAGAATACGTTTATTTATTTAAGTTGTTGACGTCACAAGCAGGGTGAAACCGATGGTTTCCGTCTTCATTACTCACTCTTCAACATCGTCTAGATGTTAGTCGGGGGACATAGGAATTGAGCTGACCAAGCAGACAGGGGATCTCCACGTTCCCGCGAATGAGTTAATGTAAAAATACGACGCCAAGCATTGTTCAACGGTTAGCTAGGGAGGGAAAATTAATTGAAAGAAATCTACTTGAATAAGACGGCAGTCTTAACTCAGCATCCCATGTTAAGCGTCGGAGGGCAACAGCAAATGTGTGTTTTTTTTTTTTTTTTTTAAGATTCAATGCGGTTACTATGGACTCCGAATTGATGACTTCAAACACAAGAACCATACTTCAACAAAGGGCGAACAAGCGTCTTTGTTACATTAGGAGAATCGGATTCCTTCGACCACATTTTAATAAATCCCAGCATGTTTGTGGCTTTGTTAACCATGTGAGAAATTTGCTCGCTAAACGAAAGTTTAGGGTCTAGTCGGACGCCTAGATCGTCATCAAGAGAGATTCTTTCCAAAGCGCAGTCGTTAAGCATATTAGTGACAAACAGGGGAGTGACTCGTGAAATTGTCATCAGTTTGAATTTAGAGCTATATAGATTTAAAGAGTTAGCGTGACACCACGCATAAGAGTTTTTAACATCCAATTGTAAGTCTGACTGGCTTGAACTATCCCAATATTGCACGCTAAGTTTAACGTCATCAGCATACATAAGTACTCTGGATTTCATAAGATTCTGCGGCCGGTCATTGATAAACAGTGTAAATAACAATGGACCACGGTGGCTACCTTGTGGGACGCCAAATGTGACACTGAGGCTATTGTATATACAATTTTTGAACTGAACCTGTCACTAAGATAACCATATAGAATCGAGTTTCCTTAAAAGAAGAAAGTGATTAACCGAGTCAAAAGCTTTACTAAAGTCCGTGTAAATCATATCGGTTTGAAGGTTACGTTGGAAGCCTCTGATGATAAATGGGGTAAGTTTCAAAAGATTAGTTGTGGTTGATCTTCGCTCTCACCATGCTGACATGGATAAATGAAGGATCTACATAAGTGTTTCAAGAGTTTAGGTATTCCCAACAACTTAGAGATACCCCTTGAGCACAGAGCCTCGTCAAAATACCTTTACACGCAGCCTGGTATTCCAACGGGACCTGGTGAATATATTGGCTTAACACGTTGACGATCTAAAATAAAAGAGCTTTCGGCCAAGATAGGACTAAAGATTAAGTTCGAACTGGGCGTAGGAAAAGAATATCTCTGACTTGAAGTGGTAGAGGGAGAATAAGTTGTTTTTAGAAACTTCGCAAAAAGAACCTGGTCAGAGTTTGCGGTAGGTTTACAGGTTTACGCTTAGCGTTAACAAAGTAATAAAACTGTTCTGCACAAACTGAACCCTACAACGAGTCAATAAGTCGGACTGAACTCTTAGATAATTAGAGAGAATAGTGTGGGAAGCGGTGAGTTCATATTTACTATAAAGTAGGAGTTTTTAGGAGTTTTAGCTTTTTGTTAAAACAAGGCGGTTTATTAGAGACCAACGGATAGGTTACCGGAACACTTAACGAAAAGGAAGAGTTCATGGCAGTGTAAGAAAAGGCCACGGCGGTTACCATGTCAGAGCACATGTACAGATCGGACCAATTCAAGTCAAATATAAAAGAACTTAGCTTTTGGTAGTCAGCTTTTTGAAAAAATCGGACTTTGTCAGCTTTTCGATAAGGTTTAACTCCTACACTTCGAAAACTGGATGGTAAGGATTATCAGTTTGCGTCAACAGAGGAACTCTTAGGTATAAGCCTACAGGATCAGAGACGAATCACAGATTAAGTAAGCGGTTTAAAGAATTAAGCACATGGTTAACTTGAGAAAAGGATAAATCCAGCAAGACATCTATGAGGCCATGCTGTGCCGCAGTCTGGAGGACATTTGACACACCTTCAGAAGACCAACGAGCTCCAGGTATATTAAAGTCCCCCAAAATCAGTAGTTGGTCCCTATCTGAAAGCCTTTTGGAAACGACCCCAATTGCCGAAAGGTGTTTCCAATAAGTTGGGTCTTGAGACGATGGAGGGATATACGAACAAGAGAGAAAAATAAAACTTCTAGAAATGATAGTTTCCCACATATAAATTCTATATCCGTGAAATCTTCAGACACTAACAGCTCAGAGATAAGGAAGGAGCCACCGGCAATTAAAACTCCACCTCCTCGATGGAAAAACCGGTCTAATCTATAAATTGTGTACTTACCCGGAAGATTTTCGAAGCAGAGTATCTCCGGCTTCAACCAAGTTTCAGTAAACACAATTACCTGGGATGCAAAAAAAGCTATCATAATTTTAGCCACGTACTCCTTAACTACTACGTGCTCGAGCCAGAAGTCACCCGAGCCTTGACATTATCAGACATGACCTCAGACATTATCAGAAACGATGTGGAACTGCTGTTATTGTCTTACTTAACACATTGTTACTAACATCAACCGGTAGTCCGGGCGTTAATTGACCCTAGGTCATTATTTCGATGTAATTAAGCGGTGTCAGAGATTCGGACACCGCAGCGGACAAATCGGAAACTACTGGCGAGGCTGTTACCGTTATCCCCACGCTCGATTCGGTTTCCGAATCCTTTATCGCTCCAGAACTCAGAACCATTGGACTTGGTACTGGATTCAGGAGCTGTGGCGCGGGGGTGTGGCAGGCAATGCTGTGGCTCACACAGTTGCTGCCGACCAGTAGCGGATTTTTTGCGTTTCGCCGACTCGTTAAATAGCTTCATACTGTTAAACTGAGGGTCTAGCTCGGAGAGCAGGTCATTCGCTTTGCGAAAGTTGGCCATAACCTCATATAATCCGTTTCTGGTCTGGCGCATGAAAGACAACATTTCCCTTTCAACCGATCGACAGACCTCACAGTAATAATAAAATCCCTTTTTGCTGGAAATTGCATCAGCTATACGACCTGTAACCTTAATGCATTTTGCATGCACAACCGCTTCGGAAAACTAGAAATAAAGACTCGTATGATCAGCCAAAACATCTTTACAGGAATTTTTAATTTCACAGACAATACCTTAAGACATTATCACAAGCCCTTGAACCACTATCAGCAAAAATGCGGGGAAGCAGGATGGTAAGAGAGAGAGAGAGACAGAGAGACAGAGAGAGCAAGAGAACAGTAGAGCGTGAGCGGGAGCTTTAAACCACTTAGCTGCAGCCAAAACCAAACAACACTTAAGCGAGCAGAAGAAAAAGAACGAGATGAGAACAACTGGAAAGTAAGAAACCCGTCTCTGCACAAATCTAAATCTAATCTAAAAGTCTAAAAATCTAAAAGTAGTAGTAAATAGATGAGGTTAAATAATAGGTTAGGTTGAACCGAACGGCCCTCCTGAGGAGGCCAATCATAGCCCAGTATGGCCCTTATTTATCCGAATGTTGTTTTTCACATGGGCCTGAAGAATCTTACGTGGTTTTGAAGTTCTTTAGGATCGCGGTAGTTTTTGCGAAGGCAAGTAGTTCAGCTGGCGTCCTCTTGGAGGCATCTGCTAGTGATGCCAGTACTGGGGCACCTAGGAGTTTTACTCTTGTCTGCATTAGGGCTAGGCACTTACAGATGAGATGCTTCAGATTTATCGCATTTTCTGCAGTTGCTGTTATTGGTGATGCCCAGCTTGACTGCATGCTGCAGCCAGGCAGTGATCTGTAAGATGTTCCACCAACAGTCTGCAATCTTTTCGGGATAGGTGTAGTGCGTAGTGACAGAGTTTATCATTGCTCTCTTTGCACATAATTTTTTATGTGTTTCAGGCTGCGGAGCTTCTTCTCTTCTCCTGCTTAGGATATCTAGTGCTGCCCTGCTTGCCAGTAAATTTTTGGAACTGACCGCTGACGATTGCATTGATCTAATCGCCGCTTGACTGTCTACAAACAGGTTTACCGCCTCACATGGCGGTCCTGATGGCAAAGACTTCCGCCTGGAATATGCTGCATTGGCTTGGTAGCTTATACGACATCCTCGTCTTGGGGTCTGTGCAGTATATGCCCGCTCCCTCCTTCCAACTTGGAGCCGTCAGTGTATATGTTAAGGTATCGAGCATGGTCCTGAACCGTTTTCCAGTCATCAGGTCCCATAAATGTTGAGGTTTTCACATCAGGGCAAGTTCTAGGAGTCATGAAGTCAGATACACTGCTCATGGTTCGACCAATTGAGCTGTGCCCGTTTCCTTTTGTCGACATTCTGCCCACCGCTGGGTTCTCTCCATAAGCTTTTTGTAGGCCCTCTTTTCCATGGCTTGCCACCACACTAAGACCCCGTATGGCAAAGTCGGACGCACCACCGATAAGTAGACCCAGTGCATCAGAGCGGGTGAGAGGCCCCATGTGCAGCTGAGCATCTTCTTGGATGCATATAGCGGAATGGTGGCCTTTTTCACCCTCTCTAGTACATTGGGTTTCCATGCCAGCTTGCTGTCCAGTACAGTGCCCAGGTATTTGATTTGTGTTTTCGGGGTCAGCCAGTTTTAGTTTATGTTTGGGAGGATCCATGGAAGTATCTTGAAGAGAATGAGGTCCGTCTTATCCCCATTGATTTGAGTCCTACCTTGTCCGTTCACTCACATATCTCCCTGAGTGTTGATTCCATGATCGAGCTAAGGGTCGATGGACATACTCCCGTGATAATTATGCTCATGTTGTCAGGATAAGCTGTTATCTTTGGGGCCTTCCTCTCGAACCTTCTGATTAGGTCGTCGACCACTAGATTTCATAGGAGGGGCGATAGGACTCCATCATACGGCGTGCCTCTGTGCACTCCTTGAACCATGGAAGGGGTGCCCCAATCTGATTGTACCTGTCTGCAACTTAGTAGATTTCCAATTCAATAGGTGATGGCGGGGTGCGTGTTGGTCGCTCATAGGCGCTCCATTATTGCGATTGTGCTTAGATTATTGAATGCCCCGGATATGTCTACAAAGACTCCGAGCGCATATTCCTTGTTGTGCAGGGCTCTCTTAATGGTGGCTACTAGCGAATGCAGCGCCGTCTCCACTGATTTCCCTTTTGTGTATGCGTGCTGGTTGGTTGACAGTGATCCCCACATCTTTTCTGATGTATAGATCCAGCAGCTTTTCTAGCGTCTTCAGTAGAAAGGAGGTGAGGCTTATCGGCCTGTCGTCCTTGGGATTGACGTGGCTGCTCTTTCCTGCTTTAGGCAAGAAGACAATCCTGAAGGTCCTCAATTGGATTTGGATATAGCCCGTACTAAGACAAGCTGTGTATAGTGCGTATAGCCGTGGAGTGATGACTTCTTTGGTCGCCTGCAGCATGGCTGAAAATATTCCATCTAGTCCTGGCGCTTTTATCCCCGCGAAGGAGTTTATAGCCCATATTGTTGTTAGCAACGGTGATCTCTGTGCAACCTGGGAAGTGCGCGTGCATTGGTGCTGTTAGGGCTGCCCTCAGTCCATTGCCCGTTGTCGCGTTTGAGCTGACTCTGTAGTGTGGGTTGCTTTGAAAGCAACTTCCGTAGTCGAGCCGTTTCTAGGACCGTCTCTATGTTGGAGCAGAAGTTTCTCCAAGAGCTTCTTTGTGCCCTGCGTATTTACTTCGTGTAGTTACTTAGTTTTTAGTTCCTTAGCGTTGAAGCAAAAGGTCCCTGTTCCACCAGAGTGGTCTGGTCCGTTTCTTAGTTCTTAATATTGGGCATGGTGCGTGATATGCGCCTAGTAATTTGAGAGGGTCTCAAAGGACTTTTCTATGTCTTCATCGGGTTTTACTGTGCCCGGATAAGACGCGAGTTTACTAGCGATTATTTCTTTGAACTTTCCCCAGTAAGTGTTCCGGGGATTCTAAATACTGTTAGTTTTGGAGCGTGAACGAATTCGAACTGAATGTACTTATGGTCTAAGAATGATGGTCTCTCAAGGACATTCCAATCTGATACCATTGTGCTTTGTCCAGCATATCGGACGAGGTGGGGCCTACAAAGGTGTGTTCCGCCCCCACGTTTGCCATATATAAATTAGTTGAAAGAATAAAGTATAAAACTGACTCACCTCTGTCGTTTATATCGAGCTTCCCCACACGCTGTAATGCACGTTGGCGTCAGCACCCACGAACACTTGCTGGTCTTTTGGGCTGGGTTCTAACAGGCTCCTGAGTTCTTCCGGTGGAGCTGGCCATGTGTTCCATGTAACAGCAGTAACAATAGTAGGCGCTAATTCTTGCTTTTTAGCAGCACTACAGTCAGTTCGTCCGAGCTGTAATGAGACATAAGCTTTGCTTGGAGACTTTTCCGTACGAGTACTGCGGTTCTGTTTCTGCTTACCGATGGTGGGTAGAACGCGTTGTAGTTTGAGGATTTTAGTCCGGCGACGGCACTGCCCGAGGCAATTCATGGCTCTAGGACTAGCGCTACATTGACGGACCCATGCTCCATGATAAATAGGAGTTCCGCGACCATGCTCTTATGGAGATTGAGCTGTAGCACCCTTAGGGACATGGGTACCGGGCTAGACTCCACTCGACGGGTTGACTACTATCCTCAGGTCACTGTCTTCCTCCTCTTCGGACTCATCCAGCGTTAGTTCCTGGGCGGCGTCAACAATAGTTATCAGACCTAGGTCCTTTTCCACCTCGCCTGCCTTCAGGGTGTGGTCATCCTTATCCCCGGGATGGCGCTTTTTGAGACGCAGGTAGACGCTACCTATGCCCCACGCCATCTTCCCATATCTGGTATATTGGATGTCCTCTGCCTCCTTGTAAATCTGGAGACTACGCAGGGGACACGGGGGCCTGCTTCCTTGGGCACGCGTTGCCGCTTGCTCGCCGGAGTGTCTTTTATGACACTCTCGGCAGAGCGTTGCCGCTTGGTGGCAAGCATCGCCTCCACCTTATTGACGAAACCGGTCGTAGATGCCATGTTAGGAAGCTTGGCAAAGTGCAGCCTGCTCTCTTCGATCCTGTGCTCGGCCCAGTTGAGGTTTACCTTCTTCGTATAAGGCAGATTTTGTCCGGAGCCGGCTCTGAATGCGAAGGGCAGCTTTGTACTGCACCTTAGCCTTCTTCCCCTCGCTTGAACGCTTCGGCCCGTCCCTGCGAGGGGAGCTGGTGCCTGGTTCTGGCTTGCGAAGAAGGCTTTCTTCCTTCTTTGAAAGCTGGACGCTCTCCAGGTCCGAGTCTGTATAGACTACGGCACTCGTGCGGCTTAGCCTTGCTTTTGTCGTTATTTTGGCAGTCAGTTACAACTGACGTGACCGGCCCCTACGTGGACGCCGATGGTATCAGTCACGCCTTCCACCGACGTTTGGGCTAACATCCCAGCCCCAATTGCTCCGGATTTATATCCGTTCGCTATGAAGTGATAGCTTATTGAGTGAGTAAAAGATCGACCGAGCTTAACACAAAACTTAATATTCGCTCTTTGTTCAACACTCGTTTTACGATCGATGACAAAAACATACTAACATAATTTACAGCGTAGCTCCGCTTCCACTGGTCCAAATGTCATAATATTTCGAGGGAATGTAAATTAAGGATGTACCTCTCCAACGCGTGTACTCACGACAAGGTGTCGCCAGTTCGGAAATTTTTGAGACAAACCTTTTACATTGGTAAATGCACAGTTTCGTCCTTAAAAGCGTTAATTGGTTCGACGTATAATTTCTCAAAGGCAAAATGGCAAATACAAACAAAAAAAATGGTAAAATGGGGTGTCGGCTTAATTTTAACGTTTTTTCACAAAAAATTTTATTTTAAGAATGTACACCACCCTGAACGCCTGAAAACTTTAGGGTACTATTATATCAAAGTACATAGGCACCAAAAAAAAATTCTTGTGGGAAAAAATATATTTAAAAATGTCGGATCCGTGGTGGTGTTTATGGTGGACAGCACCATTTTTTTTTAAACCCAAAAACTACTTTTTGTTGTAGGGTGTGACTCGCTTCTGGTGAAAAATGAGATTTCTTCGGCTGGAGGAAATTCCGTGGGTGCAGCCGCGTTGAAGATCGTTGGGGTGTATAAAAAATGAATGCAGTGGGCTTCGTGGGCCAGGTTGACAATACGTCAGCTTTAGTACACTTCAATTACAAAACTAACTAGTTTACAGACTAACTCCACACTCCCGTCCACATAACTTCAATAATATGACGAGAGCGGGAGAGGAAAACCTAGCAGTCCCTAACTTTGCCTAGCGACGCGGCGAAGTATCGATGCAGCTCATCCGTGTGCAAGGGTCTATCAGAGCCGCGGTGTCGAAGACTCACGCTCCGGTGTCAATCCGCACCAACGCCGTCGGAAGAACGTTCCGCTGTGTCCCTGTAGCAATGAAGACAGGAACGGGCTGTCGCCGTTTCGGCAGAACCCTGCGAGGCGGCAGCCGCGTTCGGGGAACGACACGAGCGAGCCCAGATGCGACGGACGCGGGCCAAAGCGCGGCAGACGCTTGTCGGGAGGATTGAGACGCCGGTTGATGCGATTGGCGTCGGGGCATCGGTCGTTCTTGCATATGCAAAAGTGTATCGTGATCATGGTTGCACACCTTGCAGCGATCGCTACGGCGACACGATCCGTCGGAGTGCTTGTGAGCCGACAGTTCGCGTAATATCGGTTGGTGAGCACCGGTTGGTTGGTGAGCACCGCGCTAAACCTCTTCTCCACATTTAGCCAAAGGACAAAGGACATTTAGCCTGGCGACAGGACGCTTGGAAGGACCCCAAGCAGTGAGAATATTCACTACTCGGACATGACCGTCCGGGAAACACGCCATCGGAATGGAAAATTATCGTCCTTGATATCGATCGCCACGCCGAGGTTCTCGATGGGGGTTTGCCACTTGTTGCGTTTATGGAGCTCCTTGAGGTACTCTTCCTTGCATCGCAGACGAAATTGCTAATGAAGAGCCTTAAGGTACTGCCAGCGGTTGATTATGGACGTGGAGGGACCCTTTATTTCAGGTACCACGGTGGCGAGGAGGGTTCCACCAACAAGAAAATGACCCGGCGTGAATCCAAGCAGATCTGGGGTCCTCAGACATCGGAGCGATTGGCCGCGAATTCAGGCAGACCTCGACCTTGGTCAGGAGCGTCGATACTCTTCGAAGTTATATTTCCGAGTGGCTGTGGACCTATAAAACATTCTTTTTAAGCTTTTGACTCCATGTGGGGCGCCGGAAGAAATCGAAATCGAAATTCCTTACAGCGCTTGCCGGGGTGGCGCCTATTACGCAGCCCGAAGATCCGTATCATCCTACTTTCGGCGTGACTCTTGATATTGGGTGTGACGAACAGAATATTTCTGACCGTCCAGTCAATAAAGTCCTATGTTTTCGCAAGACGGACTTTGAACGGCTGAAAATTTGTATAAATGAGTACGATTGGTCCGATCTATACATGTGCACTAACATGGCTAATACCGTGGATATTTTGTACAATAACATGAACTCATTTTTTTACTGCTGTGTTATACAAACTATATAACACGTTGTAGAGTCCAGTCCTCACAGTACCCAAAACAGTTTTATAAATTTGTTAACACTAAAAGTAAGTCAAAAACAAATCCTTCATAGCTTTCATTTGAAAATACTACCACAAATAATGCTTAGGCAATAGCCGAACTACTTTCCCAGTTTTTTCAAACAACTTATTCAAACCATTCGAATTTACATCAGACTTATACCCAAATCATACAAAACGAACTTAATTAACCGTGTCAAGCCAGTTTATTCGAAAGGTTCCGACGGAATTCCTGGCTTTTTGTTGAGCAATCCCCTTCTGAAATTGTTTACCTTATCCGTGGAAACCTCCCAATTCCCCCTTATTTGGAAGGAATCGTTTATTATTCCTCTCCACCAAAAGGTAGCAAATTGGATGCCAACAGCTATAGAGGAATCTCTAAGTTGTCGGCTATCCCGAAAGTTTTCGAAAACTCCTGACTTACCTTTGTCGATCAGTTATTTCTCTATCTCAACATGGTTTTATTAAGTGAAGATCAATAACAACAAATCTTTTGGAGCTCTTTTCCTATATTATAAAGGGCTTCCATAATAATTTTAGACAGATGTAATCTATTCTGATTTTAGTAAAGCATTTAACTCTTTAAACCATTCTCTCCTCGTTAGAAAACTCGATTTAATTGGTTTTCCAAGTGATCTCCTTAATTGGATCTCAAGTTATCTGACTCAATTTATCTATTGCTCTAAGGGTTGCTTCTGGGGTCCCGCAAGAAAGCCATTTGGGACCCTTATTATTTACATTATTTATAAATGACTTGCCCAAAGTCTTGACTAACTCCAGAGTGCTTTGGTATGCTGATGACTTTGCGTATAATACAAGGACGTCTCCAGCCAGTCAAATTTACAAACAGATCTTATTTATTTTCCAACATGTTTCCGTGTAAACTTATTAAACTTAAGCTTTGGAAAGACTTAATTCAGTTAATGATTTTGGCCTCCGCTTGGACCCTAAACTTGACTTTATAGATCATATTTCGTCTATGGTGAATAGAGCCAGGGTGTGCTTGTATTTATTAAATAGTTGTCGAAGGAATTCAATGACCCCTATGTTACTAACCCTTTATTAACCTCTTTAATACGTCCTATCTTAGAATATGGATGCTGCGCTTGGAGCCCTCAATAACGCGTCCATAGTAAACGCTTCGAGTTGGTTCAAACGCCTTTTTTACTTTTCGCTTTACGCGGTCTTAACTGGAATGCAAACCAAAGATTACCTTTTTACTTTTCGCAAATGCAAACTAAAGATTACCTTCTTAAACTAATAGACTCCTCTTAATAAACTTACCATCATTAGTCAACCGTAGAACTATGATTGGCATTACCTTCATCTATAACTTCATTCATGGTGACGTGGAAGGTGCTGACGTTTTGAGTCAGCTCAATTTCCATGTACCAAGTAGAATTACTAGATCCTATATTCCTTTAGTGTTGCACCACTGTAGAACCTTCTTTGAATTGCATGAGCTTAGAGTTTCGTTTAGAGTATTGTGTGCAAATTAAAATGATTTGTACACATTAATCTCTATCGTAGATAGCCTTCAAAAGTAAAATTTTTAATTCTAACCGACTTAGTAGACATTCAGGCAAGCCTCTACTACTAACAACCCAACAGGCACGTGCCTGTTTTCATACGGTCTACTTGTATGTACTAACCTGTTCTTGTTCCTGTTTGCCTGTTCCCAAACTTTGTATTGTTTTACAGACCACCATAAACGCCTAAAAATTCGAGGCCTTTAAAATAATTAATTTTGATAAAGTTATTAAAACTACAACTTTTTATTGATTGGAATATCAAAGTACATATGTTGATTGTAGAAATATAGCCAATCAAATAAGGCACTTTTTTAGCGAACGGTCGTATGGTGTACCTGCTGCAGATCACATTTTTTATCTGAAACCCATAAACAAAATATTTTTTAACTATATAAATTAAGCTATAGCATGACGTAGCCGTTATAACTTAAAAAAAAAAAATCACATCAAAAAAATCCTACGTCATGACATAGATAAGTTTATAGAGAAGGTGTGTATCAAATTTAAAGAGAATCGGTCCTGCAGTTTTTTAGAAGTCATTTACACCATTTGAATAAATGTTGTTTTGTGAAAAACGTAAAGAAGATAAAAAGTACTCTACGGTTTACCTGCAGCGATCACTTCTAATTAAAGTGCATTGATTGTCGACTTTTGTAAGTAAATATCCCAATTACAGCAATTAAATGCAACATTGAAATGCTCTAGCTTATATTTCTAAAGTCCCTAAAACTATATATTGATCAGCATCAACAGCCGAGTCGATCTAGCCAGTCCACCTGTACGTTTATACGGAAACTAGTCTCTCAGTTTTAAAGCTAACTGAATGAAATGAATTTGTGACTTCAAAGTTAGTCTTCTATATACTCTCACTCATATATATGTCGGAACGGACTGGATCGGACGACTATATCATATAGCTGCCATAGGAATGATCGAAAAATTGTTACAAAAATTTTAAACATTTTCAGTTTTCAACAGATTAAATTTAAGATTGTTTTATATTGTTCTACAATGTTGTGTAAAGTTTTATGAAAATCGGACTACCATATCATCATATAGCTGCCATAGGAACAATCGAGAAATTAATACAATTAAAAATTATAACTTTCAGTTTTCAACATATTTTCATCAAATTTGAGATATAGCCTTTTTTTATATTGTTCTAGAATTTAAATTTTTATTTTATGAAAAGCGGATGAATATATCATATAGCTCCGGTACAACCGATTGTTAGATACAGAGGAAAAAGCAAAACTGTGAATGTAAAACTGTAAAAATATAATAAGTATAGGTGAATAAAATGAAGGCAGGCATTAGTTTATTGCTTTTTAATATATATAATTTATATTTTATTAATTTGCAGTGATTGAAGTTCTATCTGCACGGGTATATGAACTTCGGCGTGCCGAAGTTAGCTTCCGTTCTTGTTTTTTCCCTTACTTCCCCATTGTTTGTGCCTGGTGATGGCGTCACACCCGCGGATCAGGGCCGTTAAGCCCATTTACCAATGCCATGGCAAGGTTTTCTCTAGCTATCTCATTGAACTTCTTCGCCGACCTGACGAAGGTTAGTGATGGGTCTACGGCTTTGACTCTCCGCTTGCCCGGTTACCTTGGCGCGGCACGCCTTACATTAACTGGTATATGGTTTGGCCTTTGGGGAGTGCTCGTCTTGGCATTCCCCTCTGAACAAGATGGTGTCTCGTCATTCGAGCGTAAAAGCTCGTCTTCGCCTATCTTGAACTGATTCGATTTGTAGTGGGGTTGGAAGCGAATTTGTTGCTGTTTTCCATATTCATAAACGCCGACGTTACTTCCGGGTCGAGCACAGCGGGCTCAAGAGGAATGGGCCATTGAAGAAGGTCGACAGTGGCTTCGCCCCTAGTACATAGCACGACAACTTTCGATTCACGTTTGCCCGGCGATGGCAAGAGTTGCGTTACACACCTGACCTGAAAGGAGGTCCCGAAAAACTGTTGATCGCATTGGATTAACCGTAGAAAATTTCCAGAAGGAACCATGCGAAGGACCACGATACAATTACGAAGGTAGTCCCTTCAAAGCGCTCGGGTTTTGTTTCAGTGCGTCTTCGCTTTTCGTAGTGAAAGGTTGTGTGCTGACATAATTTTATCTAACATTAACCCTATATGACATTTAACAAGAAAATCAATTTTAAGCTTAAAAATATATTTTTGAATTAAGAACTTAAAAAAAAAGGCTCGCAACATAAAAAATAATGCTCATTTGCACCTTGTTATAAATTAATATATAAAAAAAAAATGTTCTGCTCATTTTATTATAAAAAGAAATTGCCACATACATCATTCCCGCTCGAACTAGGTTACTAGGTTTAGCCTCTCTCACTTGCACTCATTGCTTTGATTGAACAGGTACCAGTAATGAAAGTAATAAAAACCGTAAACGAATAAAATGGAAAATTTCTTTTTCATAAATATTATTTATAACTTATTTAAAATATAGGGTTAAAAGAATTTTTCGATATTCGATGCCGTTAAAAAGTTATAGCGCCAAAAAGAAATGCTGAGTACAGCAGCCTACTCCTACAAAAAATATTCATTGTGCATTTTCTTAAAACTGTGTTGCAAAAAAAACTAATGACTTGAAATTTAAAAAACAATCTCAAAACATGTCATATAATTTTCTCAACAGTTAAACCAATATACCCATTGCTATATTTAAAAATAAAAAAATGATGCTGAAAACTGAAAAATGTATATTTTTCTAAAAATTTTCCGATCGTTTCTATTTTTGGATTCAAACAGTAGTGTATTGTTAAAAAAAAAAACACATTTTTTGCTCTTCGGTATACTCTATAGGTCAGAAAAGTATAGCACAATTTTTCTATTACAGTATACTCTATAGGTAGAAAAAGTATAGCACAACATTTCCATTGTCCTCACTTATACTGAAAATTTGACACAAAATTTAAGACTGATATAAAATGGCTATATCTCAAATTTAATGAAAATCTACTGAAAGCTGAAAACGTTATTTTTAATTGTATTCATTTTTTGATCGTTCCTATGGCAGCTATGTGATATAGTAGTCCGGTTTTTTTTTATAACTTTACACAAAATTGTAGATTAAAATAAAATGGGTATATCTCATATTTGATGAAAATCTGCTGAAAACTGAAGAAGTTATAATCTTTAATTTTATTAATTTCTTTTATTTCTTATAAAATGGTTCTGTATCAAATTTGATGAAAATCTGTTGAAAACTGGAAATGTTATACGTTTTAATTGAATTAATTTCTCTATCGTTCCTATGGGAGCTGTTTGGTTTGGTCGCTTGTCCCATTGTGCGGGAGAGCGGCGATCGGCTGGTCACTCGCTCGGTGTTGGATATTGCATACGAGAGAGATGGAATGAGAGGAGAAGAATAGTCTGCATTTGCGAACGACGAGGAACGCACGCCGTCGATCTAACGCTGTACTATTAACACACACACGCCTGTATATAGAAGCTTAAATTAAATATTGAATTTATTCGTTGAGTGTTTGATCTTGCCTGGGAACCCCTCTTACAATGACCTCTTGCTAATAATACAAGGGGACACAACTATTCATGGTGGCCCAACCTGCAAGTTAAAACGTTAAAGTTGGCAATTTGGTGTGTAAATAGATTTCGTTAGATCGCGGCCGCGTTAAGTTTGCAAGTCGGTTCGGCAAATTGCCTGAAAAGAGAAAAGCGATACATAGTCCCAACAACGGCGGTTTTTGGAATTGTCGAGACGATTTTCTTCTGCGCTTATTCCCGGCCTCTCGAAACACGGGAAAGGAAACGACGATACATAGACGCCGCAGCTGCAGGTCACGGACCTTTCGAGACGTTTCTTCTTGGTTTTCGCTGCTTCTGGAGGGTGGAATCTTGTGTGCAAACGGAGTAAGTGGACAAGTTGCGTGCGAGACAAGAATTTACCGAATTTTTAAATTACATGGTTTTTGGGTTGGTGAGTTGCGCTAAGTTTGTTTTACGTTGGCAGCATGAAATCTGATTCGGAGGCTCCGACTTTGGAGCAGTTAGCAAATTTGCAGGCAAATCGTTACCAATCTCTCAAATCGGTCTTGCAGAATTTTAAGAAGGATTCGCCATCGAGGAAAACAAGAATTTATCTAAAGAAGCTTCTGGAACAAGTGGAAGAAATTAGGAACGCGTTTCGGGAGACGGATTCCGTGATCGTGAATCTAGAAGGGTTTGTGGGCTCAAGCTATGCCGGAAAAAATTTCCTGTCGGAATTCGAGGAGCGCTATATAGACGCCTATTGCGCCATCGCGGAGGACTTGGACAAACTTGGATCCGAGATTACGGCACCGCCGCCCCCAACAGGTGGGGGCGCCGACCCGGAAGTGCGACTGAACATGCCACAGATGGCAGTTCCCAAGTTCTCCGGTGAGTGTGTGAGCTGGCCAGGATATTATGACGTCTTCATGAGCCTCATACACAACAACAACAATTTGAGTAATGTTCAACGGTTACACTTTCTAAAAGAGTCGTTGCCACCAGGGCGCGATAATGACATCCGACAACTGCAGCTCATGGAGTCAAACTACGCCGTGGCGTGGGGAATGATGATTAAAAGGTATAATAATCCTCGTCTCGTCTTTTCTCACCACATGAACGCTATCTACGCTTTGCCCAGGTTGCATAGAGATAGTACAGAATTAATAAGATCGATGTTAAGCACGTTCAATATTTGCCTGGCTGCATTCCGCCGCGTTCAAGCCTTGGACGGGGAATCGCAGCACTGGTTGGCGCATTACGTAGCATCGAAGCTGCCCAAGGAGACCCATAACGCTTGGGAGCATAATCAAGGAAGCGGCGCCGCCGTTCCGACCTACAAGGAATTGGAATCATTTTTGAATGATCGGCTAATCATAATGGATGCGGTTGAGAACCGAAGCTCGTCGTACGACTCCAATATTGGCCCAGGATCCACCGACCCGAGCAAACGAGTGCGAGTGCATAATGCACAGGAGCGCTTAGGACGGGCGAATAGCGCCTGCTACCACTGTGGGGACGACCATATTCTGCGTCGTTGCACAGCCTTTCTGGCCTTGGACTGCTATCAGAGAAAGGATATAGTGAGCAGAGCGAAATTATGTATTAATTGTTTGAGCAAGTCACATGCGCTGCCGCGCTGCACCAGCAACAAGAGCTGCCAAGTATGTGGGCAGCGCCATCACACCCTGTTGCACTTCCCAGTAATGGCTCAGCCAGTCCGGCCTTCAACGCCGCATCTTAGTGCACCCACAACCACGGAGAACATATCTCAGCAGTGCCGGCGGTCAATTTCGAGTCAAAACCCAAGCGCAGCTTACAGATGCCATTCGGCAACGTCGCCGAATGTTTCTTCGAGGAGCGTACTTCTCGCCACTGCTCGTATCACCGTGCGAAATCCGGTCAACGGGCTGCAAGCCATCATTAATGCTCTCATTGATCAAGGATCTGAGGCAACTATAGTATCTGAGCATGTCGTACAGTCCCTGCATCTGACGCGGGCCAGTACCCGAGCGTCCATTTTTGGGGTCGGCCCCGGGGTTTGTCGTCGGTGCAAGTATACAGTCAATTTCGAAATCGGCAGTATTATTAACCCAACTTTTTCTTTAGAGGTCGATTCAGCATACGTTCTCCCTTCGGTTACTTCCTGCCTGCCGAGTCTTAGCTTCACGCCACAGCGTTGGTCTCCCGGTCGAAGCGAGTCGATCTCATTCTAGGAGTGGACATGTTGGCGCCAATAATGTTGCCAGACACCAGGATCGCTCTGCCCGGCGAGCCCTTAGCTCAGAATACGCACTTCGGATGGATTCTCTCTGGACGTGCAGAAGGCGTGAGAGAATCAACCCATTTGCGCTGTCATCGAGTGCTTTTGGACACCGAGGCATGGCTGAAGCGCTTCTGTGAGGTAGAGTCAGTCCCAGAACGCCCTTCGTTATCGGAGGGGGACCTCTGGTGCGAGGCCTTCTTTCAGAAGACTTACGTACGTCGAGGGGATGGCCGCTATATAGTGCGGTTGCCCTTTAAAACCTATCGGGACCCAGCCATGGTCCTAGGAAGATCTCAGCAAATGGCGCTTAATCGGTTCCTACAATTGGAAAGACGCCTGTCCAGCAGTCCAGACTGGTGGAGCAAATATGTGGATGAGATCGAGGAATACTTCGCGCTCGAGCAAATAGCGCCGGCTGTGGGCAGTGAAAGTAGTTCAGTAAAGAATACTTCCACTAATATGCATGTAACCTCTTGTGTACTCCCACATCACGCTGTCTTCAAGAAGGAGCCTCAGTCGGCAAAGCAGCGAATCGTCTTCGACGCCTCCTCAAGGACAAGCAACGGAAGGTCGTTAAACGATATTCTGTGGACCGGGCCTACACTGCAAAACGACATGTCGGCAGTCATACTCAATTGGCGGAAATATCGTTTCGTTTTCAAGGCGGATATACAGAAAATGTATCGCTGCATTGATGTGCACCCGGAAGACGCCCAATATCAGCGGATTTTATGGAGGGCGGCGGATGGATCGATCCACGTTTATGCATTGTCGACGCGTTCGGAACGGCTTCTGCGCCCTTCACGGCCATCAGGGTCATTCAACAGCTAGCGAAGGATGAACGGCGTTCATTTCCTAAAGCGGAAGAGGTGTTGATGCATGAGATATACGTGGACGACATTCTTTCCGGAGGACATTCGATAGAAGAGACGGAAGACAAGAGGACCCAGGTGGCGGGGGCGATAAAATCCGCGCGCATGGAGTTGCGGAAATGGTCCAGCAATGAAGCGAGTATCCTGCTCTCTATTCCGTTGGAGCATCAGTGCAGTCAGACACCTTAAAACTGGGACACCACGGATCCTATCAAGGCGCTAGGAATGTATTGGCTTCCAAATAAGGACTGTTTTAAATTTCGGATCAATTTTGAGATACCGGATAGCCTAACCAAAAGGATGATTCTATCGAGCATAGCAAGGCTGTTTGACCCGCTGGGACTCATCGCGCCGGTCATCATCTCGGGAAAGTTAATACTGAAGGACGTAACTATGGCGAAGAAAACGCATGCAGACGGAACTCTGGCAACTCTGGATTGGGACGACGAGGTTCCTAATGCGCTTGCGGAACGGTGGCAAGCGTTTCGGGACGACTTGCTAAGGATCGGCGATATTAGTATACAGCGGTGGATTCATTATTCTCCTGGAGCCATAGTTTCGGCTCAGCTTCACGCGTTTTGTGACGGGTCGTTGACATATGCAGCTGCGACTTATTTAAGGCTCCAGCATCAAGATGGAACGTGCTACGCCTCTTTGTTGGCCGCAAAGTCAAAGGTTACTCCTACCAAACCCTTGACCATACCTAGGACGGAGCTGAGTGGTGCCGTACTGGCCGTCAATGTAGGGACTAGCGAGAACCCAGCAGACTGTGCGACAAGAGGGCTATCTCCGGGTGAGCTAGCGGGCTACGGCTTGTAGTGGCGAGGACCGGAGTGGCTTACACGCTGTCAAGGTGACTGGCCCTCGACGGAGGTCGGTCAGGCCGACATGAATGATGCCGCCCTAGAGGCGAAGAAGGATAAAGTACGCGTTCACCACACAGTCCCGCTGCCATCGTTGATTGAAAGATTTTCGAGTTTCACCCAGGCCGTGAGAGTCGTAGCGTACTTATTTCGGTTCAAGTCCAATATTGCCGGAAAAGGAGAGAGGCGCACCGGTCCCCTAGGCATCGAAGAGCTCGACCATGCTCTATTCGCTATCGTGCGCATCGTCCAAGGGGAGTCTTTCGCATCGGAGCTGACCGCAGTAAAAAATTCTAAACGGCTGCCCTCTAGAAGTAAGCTCTCGAGCTTGTCACCGATCTTAGTAGAGGGCATACTGCGAGTAAGGGGGCGATTGCGCCATTCTGGTCTGTCGCACGAGCGTCGCCATCCAATAATCATTCCAAGCTCTCATCATTTTACACAACTAGTAATACGCTATTCGCATATCTTGACTCTGCACGGAGGTGCGCAGCTAACTCTGGCGCACACTCGCCAACGGTTCTGGATACTGACAGGAAGGCAGGCGGTGCGATCGATTGTACGGAAATGTGTTAGGTGCTTTCGGGCCCGGCCAATCACGTCGGCACAGCTTATGGGAGATTTGCCAAAACACAGAGTGAGCCCCCCTAGTCGGCCATTCCTGGCGACTGGAGTTGATTACACAGGCGCTATAGAGCTGAAGGCAGCGCGGTTGCGAGGAACTGCCGGTTACAAAGGATACATCGCCGTTTTCATTTGCCTTGCAACAAAGGCAGTGCATCTAGAAGCGGTGACAGGCCTCATCACGGAGCATTTTCTGCTAGCTTTGGGAAAGTTTACCGGTCGGCGAGGGATCGTTCAACATCTCTACAGTGACAACGGAACCAACTTTGTCGGCGCGGACAATCTGATGAAGGCATTCTACGGTAAGCTTCAGGAGGATTATGAGAAGCTCATAGCCCCCAAGCTCGCTTCGCAACGAACCACCTGGCACTTTAATCCTCCGCAGTCGCCCAATTTTGGCGGGCTGTGGGAGGCTAATGTGAAGTCGGTGAAACATCATCTCAAGAGGGTCATTGGGGATCGGAGGCTCACCTATGAGGAGTTGTCAACGGTGCTCATAAGCATAGAGGCGTGCCTCAACTTCCGACCGCTCTGCCCTCTCACAGCTGATGCAGATGATCTCGAGGTGCTCACACCGGCGCATTTTTTGATTGGGGACTCCATGCTGGCGCCTCCGGAATATCGACCTCAGTCCAAGTCCTTCGTGGAGCAGTTTCTAGTCCAGCAATCCATGATAAGGCATTTCTGGAAGGCTTGGAGTCGAGACTGGCTAGCCAATCTGCAGCAGAGACCCAAGTGGTGTCAGGAGACTGAGGGCATTCAGCTCCACGACCTTGTCATCATCAAGGATGACCGATTTCCGCCGTCGCAATGGCTACTGGGGCGTGTCGTGGAGTTGCACCCAGGGACTGACGCGTTGGTCCGGGTTGTAACGCTTAAGACCAAGCAAGGCCATTTAAAACGGTCAGTGTCAAAACTTTGTCCACTGCCGATACGTTCTTAGAGCTCTCACTTTGCGCACCTCAACCATAATGAATTGTTTCTTGCGCACGTCTCTTGTCTCATTTCTCCATACTAGATTCTACCCCGCCTACCACCGTGCAGGATCTGGACAAGCGGAGATGTTTCATGCTTAGTCTAGCATTGGCGGGCGGCATGTTTGGTTTGGTCGCTTGTCCCATTGTGCGGGAGAGCGGCGATCGGCTGGTCGCTCGCTCGGTGTTGGATATTGCATACGAGAGAGATGGAATGAGAGGAGAAGAATAGTCTGCATTTGCGAACGACGAGGAACGCACGCCGTCGATCTAACGCTGTACTATTAACACACACACGCCTGTATATAGAAGCTTAAATTAAATATTGAATTTATTCGTTGAGTGTTTGATCTTGCCTGGGAACCCCTCTTACAATGACCTCTTGCTAATAATACAAGGGGACACAACTATTCAGGAGCTATATGATATAGTCGTCCAATTTTCATAAAATGTTACACAAAATTGTTGAATAATATGAAATGGCTATATCTTAAATTTGATAAAATTCTGTTGAAAACTAATAATGTTATCGCCACCGCGATTGTCAGTCTTCCGACAACAGCCACCGCCATTCTTATTCCTCTCAAATTTCTCGATCGTTCGTATGGGAGCTATATGATATATTAGTCCGATTTTCATAAAAATTTACACAAAATTGAAGAATAATATGAAACGGCTATATCTCAAATTTGATGAAAATCTATTGAAAACTGAAAATGTTATTCTTTTTAATTGAATTAATTTCTCGATCGTTCCTATGGGAGCTATATGATATAGTCGTCCAATTTTCATAAAATTTTACAAAAAATTTTAGAATAATATGAAATGGCTTTATCTCAAATTTGATCAAATTCTGTTGAAAAACTAAAAATGTTATAATTTTTTTTGCAAAAATTTTCCGATCATTCCTATGGCAGCTATATGATATAGTCGCTCTATCCGGCCCGTTCCGACATATATACGAGTAAGAGTATATAGAAGACTAACTGCAAAGTTTCATTCAGATAGCTTCAAAACTGAGAGACTAATTTGCGTAGAAACGGACAGACGGACAGACAGACGGGCAGACGGACATGGCTAGATCGACTCGGCTGTTGATCCTGATCTAGAATATATATACTTCATACAGTCGGAGGTGCCTCCTTCACTGCGTTGCAAACTTCTGACTGAAATTATAAAACCCTGCAAGGGTATAAAAAGATTACTGTTATGAGGCTTTGATGTCTGCAAGATAAAAACTATATTGAATAAACTATTGCCTTTTGTTGTCACAACTAGTACTGAGTATATGGGTTGGCGGATCTGAAGACACAGCTAAAACCTCTGGTGAATGAGTAAAGGGGTTAGACCACCCTGAAATTTTTGAAAAATCGTTTGTTTATGTTTTTACATATTTTGGATGTCGTTATTCTTACGGTCACGTGATGACATCGGACTCAAAATTATATTATTATATAATATCTTTCTATATAATGGTCGTAGAGAAAAATTAGAGCACGTTACTTCAACTGACCCCTTAAGTTACATTTATACTTAAAACGACTTTCCGCATCGATGTCGTTATTCGGCTTAATATAGGAAAACTTTTATATATTAATAAGCTCAGTCAAACTTTACCGTGCTGAACGCGCAGTATTTTAAAAACTATTTAACTCGATGCAGGGCCCAGTTCTCACAAGACCAAAAACAAACAGTTTTTCAAACAATTTATTCAAACTCTTCGAATACAAATCATACCCAAATCGAAATCCTACGTTATACCCCACAACTTTTGAAAACGTAAATACTTCTCATTTGCTGCATCTGTGTTGATCAGTTATTTCTCCATGTCAACGTGTTTTTATTATCTTTTGGAGCTCTCTTCCTATATTATAAATGGCTAGGAGTGTGCTTGGATTTTTATCTGTAGTTCGTCCTATCTTAGAATATGGATGCTGCGTTAAGAGTCCGCAGTACTGGTGCATTTCAAGTTGGAATGGGCTGGACTATCGATGAATCGATAGGTGTAGGATAGGTAGGACCGGGACGTAAGGAAATTCTAGCGAACCGGAAAATTCGGACTAGGATAAAGAGAAAGGGTTCTTACTCTTTCTTTCGGTCGAGACACATAAGCGAAAGAAGAAATAACGGTGCTGTAGGTAGAAACAGGAGTTGGAAAGGTTGTGGCAAAACGTGCGCAGCAGGAAAATTTGAAGTGCGGGAACCGTGAACGTGGCAGCGGTGAAATTGTGGCCGTGCATAGGATAGCCATTGACTGTCACCCGGTCAGCCCTGCCGTCGCCCGGTGCCGCCAGCGGCTACATCCGGTGAGTCCGTTCCCGCTGGGAAGAACGTGGGGGAGATGAGCCGGTCGCCAGACCGCTTGGAATAGGCTCCGGCCCGCCGGAGATGGGTGTTGCCCATAGAACAGGAGACATCACAGGATAGGTGGGTGCGTCGTGGCGGAAACATCAATGCCACCAATTCGGCCCAGAATTGTCGTCCATGTATATTTATCAGTTTATTTACTTTTGTGTAACTAATAATTATAGTTTTGTTAGTGATGAGTGTTGTGTTGTTGACGTACAATTAGTTCGGTATTCGATTGTGCGGTCTGCGGTCATAAGGTCGAACCCAGACCTGGGCATCCTCAGCTAGGTTCGACGTTGCCCAAGGAAAGTTACTGTATGGCGTCAAAATTTCAAAAACTAATGTAAAGAATAGAGGGATGACGATGTCTCGTTAGGTCACGTCCCGGGTCATCCAGCCCCTGCAATCGGTGGATTGCGAGGCCTATGGATGGGGATGAGGCTTCCCGGGATCATCTTCTCGATGAAGGCGTGACTCGCAGGTCTCACTGGGCGCTGCACGATCACCGTAATCTGAAACTTGAAGTTTCAGGCATCAAGAAAAAAAAATAATAATAAAATTAATAATAAATCTGCCATCTCCCCTGGAAATTTAGAAAAAAAAAAATTATTTATTGATACTGCAGAAATAATTTATTTAATTACCGACTTGTTATTTATTCTTATTATTGATTTATTTATATAGTTGTCTATTTAATTATTTATTTGTTGCATGTTGATTTATTTATTTAGCATAGTGATATTTATTAAGCATAAATAAAACCGTTAGCTATTAGGATTTAAGGAAATTGGATTATGGCAGGGGGTAAGGAAAGTAATTATCACCTCAGGTCGAAGGGTCCTTCAGCCCAGGAAGAGGAGTTGTGGTCCACGGATGCGGAGAGTGCTGTCGGGTTCACGCCGCCGCGGGCCTCAATGGGGTTGCAGAAGACACCCCCATCTCGGCGGCAAGATCAGCCACCGGAGGAGCATATCCATCCAAAATTGCTGGACTTCGATGCGATCGGCGCAGCAGCTGACCACCTGGTGGAGATGGATCCCGCTCAGCGTTCAGTATATATATCCGCCCGTGGATTCCACAGCCAAGTCGGAGGTGAACCTCGCGCTGGCTCAGGTAGCTTGCAGGACGAGATGCGGGCCGGGTTTCTGGAAATGATGAAGTTAATGAACGAGGTGCTGAGACCCTCCACAAAGCCGCAACACGTGCCAGGAGGATGCGCGGGTGTTCAGCAGCAGCCGATGGGAGCAGGACCACAACAACGCCAACAGCAGCAGCCACCGCCGTTTGGACGATCGAGGGAAGCTGAACACGCCTCTCGCGGCGCTATACCCAGGCATGGGCAGACGGCTCCTGGGCAAGCGGCGCGGCCAACTCCACGAGTCCCACCGAAGCCACTCAGGAGGGCACCGGATCCAGCCGAGAGCTTCTCCAACTGTAGTATTCCCGCTCCAATCCAAATGAAGAAGATGCATCGCGGAGGTATATGCACATACACAAATGAGGTCCGCTCGTGTTGCATTTATACTGACACTAGCACAGCCTGTGTGCGGGCCAATGTACAGTGATCGGTTCATATTTCGGTCACTTAGGTTTATGACCGGAACTTTAAATTATGTAAACACTGCAACAAAGTGTGTTCAGTGTGTATGTTAACACTGTTAGGGAGTAATCATAAGTCGATATGTTAACGCGGTTAAGGATAATCATAAGTCGATACAGATCTTGGGTGATTATTGAATCACCCTAGTGTTTAGTTGCAAAATCAGCATAAACATGTTTAGGAGCCGTGCCTGGTTCTTATTGGTGCATGGTATGGTGAGTTATGCCGATTTTGGTAGTGTCAGCACATTGCTGCACGAGCGGTCGGCTTGCCGGCCGCGCATAGCTTACGTAAACTCATATATGTTTTCAGTTTTAATTTGGATATTCAATAAAAAGTATGGCCTTGAATATAAAACTCCGGCATTGGCCGTCAACGTTTATTATATTAATTGAAATTGGTTATCGTCCCTCAAGGGCCGTTAGCAACGGAGTCAGTTACTCCCTACATAGTCTTCCTAAACCAGGAGACAAGAGAGCCAGTGGCGACCGCCCGGCTCATACATAATAACAGCAAACCACGGTGGCAATTACGTCATCACCCCCTTGATCGGAACTAGCCACTGTGGCAAAGTGATAGTAACCTCTATCACAGACAGCGGCGAGGGACAGCGTCGGGTTACATATTTAAATATAATTTGCACCCTTAAAGTACTCTTGGTACAGTGGGTATTCAATATATGTGCATACTACATCCTCCTCCTTAAGAAAAATAACGTAATATAATGAAGTTATTTTATAATTATATATATTTATATTATATATACTTATATACACCGCGTTTCACTTGAATAGCACACTTTACATAGGGAATTTTAAATCTCGAAATCTTTTAAACAAAAAGAAAACTCGTTGATGTTTTTGTTTCTATTTATAGAGTAATCAATTTTAATTATAAGAAAAGTAACAAAACTTAAATTAAATTAACAATTAATAATGGTTAACAAAAAAACTTAAAAACTTCAAAAATTTCACAACACTTTTGTTGTTCATTTAATGAACTTAAGTATTAAGAAATGTGTTTTTATTCAATAGTAATGTAAATATATATGTTAATTTAAAAATAATAATAATTAATAATTATAGAGATCTGGCCCCTCCAAATTGAACTTTTTTCATCAGAAAAAACTACGCGCCTCCACTCGTTACACCATGACATATTGACGCGGCAAAAGGTCAACCGTGCTTCCTTTCGTTTGGGGTTAAGCGGTGTTTTTTTTTTAAGTTTCAAGCGTTTAAGATGTTTAGCTTTGGAAATAACTCGCCAAACAGTAGTTTTGCTCGCGTCAATACCTGCTTTTTCTCTTATCTTGCTTACAGAGTCATGAGAATTTGAGGCTTCCCGCAGAATTGCACGCTTATCTGTGTCGCTAAGGAGACTACTTTGGCGACCTTTCATATTTTTTCCATAGTTTTGCTTGTTCTTTATAAAATTGTGTACGACTTTTTAGCTTCTTCCAACTTTTTTCGCTATATTAGCCACAGAAAGGTCACAATCAATATACCTTTGTATTTGGATCTGTTCCTTGTGTCTTAGTGACAGTCTTAGTGATTAAACTATGTTTGAAATTCACAAATTAATCAAAAAACTTTTATGAATCAATCTTCTTGGCTGCTGAAATGACACTAAATCTAAAATGTGCTATTCATGTGAAACAAAATTGTTGTGGAATTTTTTTTTTTTAAGTTTTGAAGTTTTTTTGTTAACCATTATTAATTGTTAATTTAATTTAAGTTTTGTTACTTTTCTTATAATTAAAATTGATTATTCTGTAAATAGAAACAAAAACACATTTAACATCTTTCCAAGTGAACGGACGTGTTTTTTTCTTGCGCTCTCGTTTTGTGTTAAAGTTTCAATCTAACCACCGGGGTTAACTTAAATTTTCTAATTTGTGTTTATAACTTCCCGTTCACTTCGCGTGTGCATGCAGCTATCCTAATTTTGTGTATATAATTGGTTTTATTCTCCAATTTAGTTGTGCTGCTAGTGCTAGCTTTTGCATATTTTGAATTCCTTTTTGTGCCTTCTTCGTTTAGCTTTTGTTTGCGCCGTCGCAACAGCTAAACGTTTCATCTATTTATCTCCCACGCTCTCCAACTCTCTCGCTTAAGTTGTGCCGCTGCACTTCTTATCTTATCTAATCTATTACGCTCTCCCGCTCTCTCGCTCTCGCTTCTTTCTTCATAACTCTGTTGTTCTTTTTTTTTCAATTGAAAGTACAGTGGTAAGTCGCTATAATGTCCTCAAACATTGTCTGTTCTGTTAAAACCTGCAAAAAGGCAATTGCTGCAGGTGACCTTACAATCGGCTGCTGGCTGTGCGACAACGTCATGCACGCCAAGTGTATTGGAGTTGCAGCTCGGACGGTGGACGATGTAAGGAAAAACATCGGCCTGCGTTACTGCTGTGAGGCCTGTCGCGATGTAGAAAGGGAAATGACGTCTTTCATGCGGCAAACCAAAAGCGGTTTTAAGGGCATTTTAACGAGTTTTCGTAAAACTCTTGATATGTTCTTGGCGCTGGACACCCAATTTAATAGCCTTACGCTATTAAATGAGTCTCCTAGGCGCAAAAAAACTGCTATTGGTGGGCAGCATGTAGACGGACCCCAACTACCCACAACAGGCTCTCAGCAGCAGCCTCCCACGGCACAGCCCTCGACCTCAGCATTAATTCCAAGAGTGCTGAGATCGAGCGCTAGGAAAGATTCGGTATCCGAATGTGCAGCGGGAGTGTCCGTACCGCCGGTGATTTCTGTTGTATCCCCTGGGGGGTCGCAAATATTGACCCCTCAAAGTCCCGTGCACACTACCCAGGGTGTTAGGCCCGGAATACCGGCCGACAATGGCACGGCAGATAACCAATCTGCCTTGCCAAAAGCCCTTATAGCTGTTCCACCAACGAGACATATTTTTGTCTCGCGGCTCTCCCCTGATCAAACATCGGAAGATGTTCTCGCCTTTATACAAGGCAAAACCAGAGCCGAAAAAATTAAGATAAAGGTGGAAAAGTTTAAATTTTCTTACGCAAGGGACATTTCATCTTTCAAGATAAATGTCCCTAACGAGCTCTTTAACACTATTTGCTCTCCCAACTTCTGGCCAGAGTACATAGTTGTTAAGGAGTTCGAGGCGAAGAAAAAGAAAAAGCGGCCTGTAGGAATAACTCTTCCCAGGCCTGATCATACCACTGCGCCTTCTACGTCTTCCAATCCCGACCCAAAAAACTAACCCACTCCTTAGGTATTTCCTATCAGAATGCAAGAGGCTTACGTAGTAAGCTTCCTAACTTGTATTCTGATAGCCTTTCGTTTGCATCTCAGGTTATTGTGCTCACAGAAACCTGGTTAAAGCCGGAGATTCTGAGCTCCGAAGTTTTTCCAGCTGTGTTCACGGTATATCGGCTAGATCGCCCTATCAGACGCGGGGGTGGAGTTCTTATAGCGGTGGACTCCTCACTCACGTCAGAATTATTAACCTTCGAGGAATGCAACGATGTTGAATTCCTCTGTGTGAAGCTATCTATCAAAGGTAGCTCAATTTTTATTACCTGTTCCTACATACCTCCACTGTCGGAACTTCCTATTTATTGGAATCACCTTTCCGCTATTCAGATGGTTTCCAGTAGACTTTTGGATAGAGACCAGTTGGTAGTTCTTGGAGATTTTAATATCCCTGGTGCTATTTGGTGCTCGAATAATTCCACCAATACTCTCAATACACCTACACAACATGACTTTATCGCTGGCTTGTTTGACATTTCGCTGTCTCAAGTCAACCATGTTCGAAATTCCTTACAGCGCTTGCTCGATCTTTGCTTCGTCTCTGATCCTGCGAGAGTCAGTTTAGCAAGGGTGGCGCCTCTGACGCAACCCGAAGATCCCTTTCATCCAACTTTCGATGTGACTCTTGATATTGGGTGTGACGTACAGCATATTTCTGACCGTCCAGCCAATAAAGTCCTATGTTTTCGCAAAACGGACTTTGAACGGCTGAATAATTTTATAAACGAGTTCAATTGGTCCGATCTATACATGTGCACTGACATGGCAGTTGCCGTTGATATTTTTTACAGTGCCATGAATTCATTTTTTACTGAATGTGTTCCGTTATATTATCCGCCACGCTCGAATAAACCGCCGTGGTTTACTAAAGAGTTGAGCCGACTTAAAAATAAAAAATCTAGACTGTATGCTAAATTTAAAATCACCGGTTCTCAATCTGCCCTTTCATTTTATTTATCAGCTCGGTCAAACTTTTCCGTGCTGAACGCGCAGTGTTACAAAAACTATTTAACTCGTTGTAGGGCCCAGTTCTCACAGGACCCAAAACAGTTTTATAATTTCGTTAACACTAAACGTAAACCTAAAACAAATCCTTCCTCGCTTTCATTTGAAAATACTACCGCAAATAATGATCAGGCAATAGCCGATCTATTTTCGCAGTTTTTTCAAACAACCTATTCTAGCTCTTCGTATATATACCAGACTTATTCCTACGACATACCCAAATCGAACTTAATTTTCTGTCCTAGCCTAAACGAAAGCTCTCTCCTTTTAGATCTTCATCGTGTCAAGCCAGTTTATTCGCCAGGTCCCGACGGAATTCCTGGCTGTGTGCTCAGGTATTGTGCCGACGCCCTGTGCTATCCCCTTCTGAAATTGTTTACCTTGTCCTTAGCAACCTCCCACTTTCCCATTATTTGGAAGGAATCGTTTATTATTCCTCTCCACAAAAAAGGTAGCAAATTGGATGCCAGCAATTATAGAGGAATCTCTAAGTTGTCGGCCATCCCAAAATTATTTGAAAATATTATCACCCCTCATTTACAGCACCTTTGTAGATCGGTTATTTCTCCATGTCAACATGGTTTTATTAGGAGAAGATCAACAACAACAAATCTTTTGGAGCTCTCTTCCTATATTATAAAGGGCTTCCATAATAATTGTCAGACAGATGTAATCTATACTGATTTCAGTAAAGCATTTGACTCTGTTAATCATTCTCTCCTCGTTAGAAAACTCGATTCAATGGGTTTTCCAAGTGATCTTCTTAATTGGATCTCTAGTTATTTGAATGGCAGGACGCAAAAGGTCCTCTTTAAGAATAATTTATCCAATATTCTAAGGGTTACATCTGGTGTCCCGCAAGGAAGCCATTTGGGACCCTTATTGTTTACATTGTTCATAAATGACCTGCCCAAAGTCTTGACTAACTCCAGAGTACTTATGTACGCGGATGACGTCAAGCTTTGCGTGCAATACAATGACGTTGCCTGCCAGTCGGATTTACAAACAGATCTTAATAATTTTCAAACTTGGTGCCGTGTAAACTTATTAAACTTAAATGGCTCGAAATGCAAGCTAATGACATTCTCTCGTGTCGCTCCTAAGCTTGCTACTTACACTCTGAACGGCTGCTCTTTGGAAAGAATTAATACAGTTGACGATTTGGGCGTCCGCTTGGACCCAAAACTTGACTTTATTGATCATATTTCGTCTATGGTGAATAGGGCCAGGGGTGTGCTTGGATTTATTAAACGGTGGTCGAAGGAATTCAATGACCCCTATGTAACTAAATCCTTATATACTTCCTTAGTTCGTCCTATCCTAGAATATGGATGCTGCGTTTGGAGCCCTCAGTACGGCGTCCATAGTAAACGCATTGAGTCGGTTCAAAAGAACTTTTTACTTTTCGCTCTACGCGGTTTAAATTGGGATGCAAACCAAAGATTACCTTCCTACTCTAGTAGACTCCTATTAATAAACTTGCCTTCCTTAGCCAATCGTAGAACGATGCTAGGGATAACCTTTATTTTTAACCTTATCCATGGTGATGTGGAAAGTGCTGACTTGTTGGGTCAGCTTAATTTCCATGTACCATGTAGAACCACTAGATCCTATATCCCATTAGTGTTGCGCCACTGTAGGACCTCCTTTGAACTGCATGAACCTTTTAGAGTGTTATGTGCAAATTATAATGATTTGTACACACTAATCTCTAACGTAGATTCCCTTCCCAAATTAAAATCTTTGATATTAACATACTTAGTAAGCATGCAAGCTAACAATCTGGCAGCACGCCGGTAGTCAATTTTCCTCGTATTCTGTCCTATATTTTCCATCGCGCCTACTAACACCTAACCCAAACAGGCACGTGCCTGGTGTCATACGGGCCACTTGTATGTACTGACCTTAGTGCATCAACGTCCAAGAAGACAAAAACATCAACGAGTTTTCTTTTTGTTTAAAAGATTTCGAGATTTAAAATTCCCTATGTAAAGTGTGCTATTCAAGTGAAACGCAGTGTATTATACTTATATACTTGTATATATATATATATATTTTTTTTTTTTTGTGTATCTTATGTATTGTTATGTTTGGTATTTGTGCTATGTATGGCCATACGTGAAATATAAAAAGAACTAAATTGGTTATGAAATAAAAGGTTTTAATCTATCCTTGTGTACTAGTTGTTTTTACCCTTGCAGGGTATTATAATTTCAGTCAGAAGTTTGCAACGCAGTGAAGGAGGCACCTCCGACTATATAAAGTATATATATTCTTGATCAGGACCAACAGCCGAGTCGATCTAGCCATGTCCGTCTGTCCATCTGTCCGTTTCTACGCAAACTAGTCTCTCAGTTTTGATGCTATCTGAATGAAACTTTGCAGTTAGTCTTCTATATACTCTTACTCGTATATATGTCGGAACGGGCCGGATCAGACGACTATATCATATAGCTGCCATAGGAATGATCGGAAAATTAAAAAAAAAAAAATTATAATATTTTTAGTTTTCAACAGAATTTGATAAAATTTGAGATATAGCCATTTCATATTATTATACAATTTTGTGTAAAATTTAATGAAAATCGGACGACTATATCATATAGCTCCCATAGGAACGATCGAGAAATTAATTCAATTAAAAAGTATAACATTTTCAGTTTTCAACAGATTTTCATCAAATTTGAGATATAGCCGTTTCATATTATTCTACAATTTTGTGAAAAATTTTATGAAAATCGGACTAATATATCATATAGCTCCCATAGGAACGATCGAGAAATTTGAGAGGAATGAGAATGGCGGTGGCTGTTGTCGGAAGACTGACAATCGCGGTGGCGATAACATTTTTAGTTTTCAACAGAATTTAATCAAATTTGAGATATAGCCAATTCATATTATTCTACAATTTTGTGTAAAATTTTATCAAAATTGGACGACTATATCATATAGCTCCTACAGGAACGATCGAGAAATTAATTCAATTAAAAAGTATAACATTTTCAGTTTTTTAACAGATTTTCATCAAATTTGATACATAGCCATTTTATAAGAAATAAAAGAAGTTAATAAAATTAAACATTATAACTTCTTCAGTTTTCACCAGATTTTCATCAAATATCATTTTATTTTAATATAAATTTTGTGTAAAGTTATAAAAAAAACCCGACTACTATATCACGAACGATCAAAAAATGAATATAATTAAAAATTATAACGTTTTAAGTTTTCAGCAGATTTTCATTAAATTTGAAATATAGACATTTTATATCAGTCTTAAATTTTGTTGCAAATTTTATGAAAATCGGACGACTATATCACATAGGTGCCATACAAACGATCGTTAGATGTGGAGCAAAAATGCAAATCTGTGAATGTAAAACTGAAAATATAATATGTATAGGTGAATGAAATGAGAGCAGGTATTACTTCATTGTTTTTTTTTTAACATTAATATATATATTTTATATTGTATGGAAGGAATTCAGGAAGTCATCGAAGTTCTATCTGCAAGGGTATATAAACTTCGGCGTGCCGAAGTTAGCTTCCTTTCTTGTTTATTTTTAGTGTTTGTTATAGTTATGTTATCTCTATCTCCTATTTGTTCTACCTTATAAGGACCCGTATATTTAAAGTCTAGGTTATGTCCTGTTTCATTTTTCAATAAAACCTGATCTCCTATTTTAAATCGAAATCTAAACTAAAATTTTCTGTTTTAGCCTATGAGAGAGAATCTAGCATTATTAGCATTAAATGCCTGTTCTAATCTAACTTTGGATTCCTTAGCATAATCTTCTATATTATAAAGGGGTTCCATTCTATCTATGCTATTGTTTTGTCAAATTTGAAGTTTTACCAAAAACTAGCTCATATGGACAATAGTCATGTGCCATAGAGGGGATCGTGTTAAAACAATAAACGAAGTATTGTAGCCAAACCTCCCAATCTGTTTTGTCGACTGAGATGTATGAACGAATGAATTCATTGAGTGTTCTGTGGCTTCGCTCCACGGTACCTACTGTCTGGTGGTGGTGTGCAGTTGAAGTTATGTTTTGAATAAATATTTAATAGATCTTCAATAATTGAATTTTTATATTCTGCTCCTATGTCCGTAATGAACGTCTTCATTGGACCGTTCTTTAGAATAAAATCTTCAAATATAGCTTTCGCTACTGTATTTGCACTAGGTATAGCTACTAGGTATTTAGTTGTGTTACTGTTGTGTTAATGTAGACAATATAGCTTCTTTTTCTTTATTATTATTTTTTTTTTTTACGGTCACCGGGTTGAGTAGCGCTACTCTTAATGATTTCAATGTTCTATTGCCCATTATTTTAAAATTATCAATTGAAACGAGTTCATAGATATTTTCCCACGGTGCCACTTTGAGTTGGCTGACTTTGTGAATACCGGCCTGCTTTTCAAGCCTTTGAAAGAATTGACCTAAGTCAATGGTTCCATTAGTATACAAATCGCTAACATCATATCTTGCTGTAACTTTCTTTCCGTGCTTAAATAAACACATCTTATTATTTACATGCAAGGTCACTACTTTACGTACTTCATAATTATTAATGACTTCATATACGTTGGGCTTTGAAGCTTTTTCTATAGATTGCTTTGGCAATTCTATTTGTTCTTTTCCTGCGCAGGATTTTTGTCTACTTTGGTTTCTGGTAGTGACTTTCAGTATCGTATTGTTCGTTTGTATATTTTTTAAGTCTGTGATGGTTATTCTAGAGAAACATCGGCTACCTAGTTATCTTTATCCTTTAGATACTCTACCGTAAAATTATATTCCTCCAATTCAAGTCTCATTCTGGGATTTACCATTGAAAATTAGTAGGTAAGTGCTCTGTGATCTGTTTTGACAGTGAAGTGTCTACCATTAATATATGGTCTGAGGTGTGTTATTGCCCAATGAATAGCTGCTAATTCTTGTTCTGTAGTGCTCTTGTTGCTTTCACCTTTCGTAAGGGATCTTGATGCGTATGCAATTGGAAGCTGTAGTCCATTCGGGTTTTAAGTTAGGACTCCTCCACCAGCGTATTTGCTAGCATCTGTGATGCAAAATTCTTTGCTAAAATCTGGGTATTGCAACAGAGTAGGGTTTATTAATGCTGATTTAAGATGTTCGAAAGCGTTTTGACATTCTGTTGTCCATTCGAAATTTACATCTTTCTTACATAATCTTGTATGTGACGGGAGTATTCAGCAAAATTCTTTATAAAACGTCTGTAATACTTGCAAAATGCAATGAATCTTCTTGCGCTGTCCGCATCATGTGGGACTGGATAATTTTGAATGACGTCGTATTTTTTGTCGTCGGGCAAGATCTTTTATCTGTGCATTTGTGTCCTAAGAAAGTGACTTCATGCATAAAAAATAAACATTTTTCGGGATGTAACTTTAGGTTGTGTTGCCTACATTTCACGAAAACATCAGTTAAGTTCTTGAGCATATGTTTTTCGGAACAACCCATGACTATTAAGTCATCCATAAAAAGAAATGCTTGCGAAGGTTCTAATCCAGAGAAAGCTATAGTCATCATTATCTGAAAAGAGTTTGGCGCTATTTTTAAACCGAATGATAATTGCGTGAAGCGATATAAACCATTGTTTGTTGAAAAGGATGTTATATCCCGTGAACTTTTTTCGAGTTAAATTTGGTGAAAACATAAATTAAAACAAGGCATGAAAAATATTTGGCTCTACTTAGTTGATCTAAAATATCATCAATTCTAAGGAGTGGAAATTTATCAGACAAGAGTTTTTTATTGATTTGACGATAGTCAATTACTAGTCTCCATTTTTTCTTTTCCGAATTTGGAAGTGACTCTTTGGGTACTAGTAAACGTGTGCTATTATAAGGCGATACAGAGGGTTCCACTATTTTATCATTGATAAGTTCTTAGACTTGTTTTTGAATTTCGTCTTTTTGACTATGAGGATTTCTATAATTTTTTATACATACGGGTTCATTATCAGTTAATCTCAGCTTTTGTTTATACAAATTATTCGTAGTGAGCGATCGGAATAATACAATTTTTTTGCCTGGTTTCGAAATCCGTTTTTACTACTTCGTAGTTTGAAAGTGGTTCATTATGAATATTTTTGATATAAACTACTTTATCTGTGTTTGTGGTATTTAGTAATCTAATATATGCATTTTGGACTGTTGCTATGGTATTTGCGATATAGATACCATGCTGAATTTCTTGATTCGGAATTAATACGTTGTCTTCTTCAGAATTTATTTCGATTTTTCGGAAGACTTCGGATCTTGCTTGCACAATTAGGGAGTTGTTGCCAGAACTGTATGCTATTGGAACATAAATCGGATATTTGAGGTTATTTGGTCATATTATAAGCCAGTCTTCAGACGGATTGAAGTCTAATTGACAGTTGTATCTTTTGATAAAATCGATTCCTAGTATTCCATCACATAGAATAGCGAATTACATATGTACGACATGGAAATCATGTGGAATTATGTACTTAGAAGTTTGAATTTCAATAGAAGTTAAGCCTTTTGATTTGGAAACTTCCTGACTTATACCCTGTATGTTTATGATGTGATTATCTTGAATATTTTGACAATTATCGGAATTTTCCTTTAATATGGATATTTCTGCGCCTGTATCTAGTAGAAAAACTAATTCTTTTCCTGTTGCTACGTTCATGAAGGTGACGAAAGTATCTTGCAGTTTTTTAATTATAGCTTCTATTGTTTTTTCATTTTGGACTCTGTATAATGTTGATCCAATTATTTCGGAATTGATTACTTCTACAGCCAACATCTCGAATGTACCTTTCGTAGGGTTAACCAACTTCAAAGCTGTTACGAATCTCTGAAGGTGTATCCTTTGCCCGTTAAACTCCGAGATGGCATTCGATATTTCTTTAATTTATGCCCTTTAGGCAATGGTTTCGTCAGCCATTGTGGTAGGTTTTAGTTCTACAATGCTGTCGTATGTATCAGAGTATGATCTGACAATTCAGATTAAGTAAGGATTGCGGGAATAGTGAGGTTATCTTTCCTCTATTTCCTCATCATATGTCTAAGCCTGCTAAAGTGCAGGTGGATCTAACAATTCTGACTCGTTGCCCGTTTCGATTGTCAATGGGGTATTTAGTATAGTTGGCACTGAAATGGCTAAATTATACCTTTGTTTTATGTATATTAAGTTCTCTCGTAATTTGTTCAAGAACTTAGATACTCGAGACCAATTGGCTTTGTCTAGCCGGTCTCTCTGGTCGTGTATTAGTATACGCGCTATCTTGAAGTGGTCTACTAATATTTCGGCATGCTTATTCACAGTATTTTGCTGTGTTAGCCGGGTTCTTGATAATGACATAGGATTTGTCAACATCAATTTTTATATTATTTAATTTTTTATATAATTCGTCCCATTCCATTATTTAAAGGAATATTTCTGAGAACATCGCTAGAATCATTCTCATATATTAAAAAATTTAGCAAGTGGGATTGTTAATTTCGTTAACCTTTCTTGAACAATAAAATGGCTAACTCGCCCAAATAGAAATAGATGAAATGGTTCGGCTCATGTGACACATACGATCCGAATTTACTGCCGACAATGCAATGCCATTTGGGTTCAAATTTTATGTCGAACTCAGTTTTAATATATTTGGCAATATCATGTTCAATGCTATACTCGTTAAGAGCCTGTGTTGCGCAATCAATAGCACTTTTCTGCATCTCCTCGCTCATGTCGGTACTCCTAATCTCAGCCTCATTATTAGACATTGTGCTCAAGGAGTAGGTAATTTTTGTTTTTATTTATTTATAGTATAGATATACATATGTATGTATAGATATACATATTTGTAATTAGAAGAATATTTTTAAAACATCTTTGCAATTATTGTCAGCGCTTTTATATGTTTTCTTAGCCTTCTTTGATATGCACCTATTGTGAAACATAAGCTTAATACAAAATGAATGCGCTCATGATAAAAACAATAATTGACAATAAAATGTTCGTTAAATCTGTGTTTATTGTTTTGGTCTCGATTTCATTTATAACATTTGCTGTGGAGTCCACTTCTTTTACATTTATTAAACCTATTTTGGGTGTTTTTCTGTGAACTGCTATAGTATTTTTTAAGTTAAACGTGTAATTTAATTTATAATTTATTTGCCATTTTGTTTCGCTCACTTTTACAATTTATATTTTAAGATAAAAAAAAAATGCATCGCAGTGCAATTCAAAAAAATTTATGCAACGCAGTGCAATTGTTAATAGGATTATTGTAGTAAGGGATTCCTCCAGTGTCCTTTGCGTCAGCTGGTCGTCGCCGGTCTTGGCTTTGCTGACGCTTCTTCGTTGGCATAAGGGGCGGCCTGCCCCTCACACTTGTTGATTCAGCTGCTCCTAGGCCTATGGGGTCAGGCGGTACCGGTGCCGGGCATCGCACAGGCTTATTTTTATGTTGAGGCAACGGTGCTGGCTGCACAGGTGTAATCGCAATGTGGGTGAAAAGTGTTCCCTCGCAGTCGTTCGGGCACTTCTTTTTCACTTTCGGGATCTAAATTTCCTCTGGTGGAGGCAGTTTTGGAATAGCAGGGTAGGTGGATGTGTGTGTGGCTTTGGTTTTATTTTTCTTTTCGCTTAGTAAGCTTTTAATGTGTTCCACTTCGGCATGTAGTTTTACCGAGTCAGTTCACTTTAAGTTAATTCCGCTATTCAATAGCTTCAGTAATTCGGCCATTCTGGCCTTTAATTTCTTCACCACGCCACTTCGCTTAGCACACATCACACTCTACTCACTGCGGTTACCATGTAGTTGATGTTCCATTCGCCACTGTCCTGACTTTTAATTTTTACAGGTCCAGATTGTCACGGTCGCCATGTAGTATGAGTAGCATTCCCGCTCCAATCCAAATGAAAAAGATGCATCGGTTCAGAGTTTTGTGTTTTATTCTTTATTTATTGATTTTGTTTTTGGAGCAGCCGTTGTTGCCGCTCCGAGCTTGAAATGGTATCTGTGCTTATCAATATGTCTAAACAGCTAAGGAAGTCTAAGTCACGTAGCTGCGCTGCCAAAAGCGGCAGCGTAGAGACGGTTATATATATTCTTAAATACATAGCTATGCTCGCTTAGGCTGGAGCGCGGAGGTATATTCACATATATACATGAGGTCCGCTCGTGTTGCATTTATGCTGACACTAGCACAGCCTATGTGCGGGCTAATGTCGGTGATCGGTTCATATTTCGGCCACTTAGGTTTATGACCGGGACTTTAAATTATGTAAACACTGCAACAAAGTGTGTACAGTGTGTACCCGTAAAGTACTCTTGGTACAGTAGGTATTCAATATATCTGCATACTACACAACAGCCCCGACGGTTCCACAGAGGCTGAGGAGACGCGTCGAGATGACTGCGTGGGCCGCAACTGGTGCGTGGAGGACCGCGAGCTGGCGATTTCCGTGACGAACGGATGTTCGTCAACTGGGACGCGCGAGACAGTTCCCATGGCACGAGGGTGGATAGGTGGAACATCTCGTTCAGCAGTGAGGACGAGCGGAACCGCATCGAGGGTTTTCAGTTCCGCTTGGAGTAATTCCAGAGGCAATCTCGTTGCTCGTGGGCCGAAGTGATGCGTAACTTCCACACGTTGCTGACGGGCAGGGCGTTGGAGTGCACGTGCAGCAGCACCGACTGGACAGTTGGCATCAACTGCGCCGAGCGCTGATAGACAGATTCCAGAGCCATGGGACGGAACATCAACGGATGCATCAGCTGTTGCTGCGGGAGGCGATCAACCACTGCAAATGAAGGAAGTCCGAAAGCGGCCTCGAAATCCTTTCCGGGCTGGCTGCTGGAACTGTGGAGCCATGGACCAAAGTTTCCAGGATTTCGATAAGGAGCTGTCCAAGGTGCTCTGATTCCGCTGTGGAAAGGATGACGTTGTTGCGCCTAAATGTCCGAATTGTGCGGGAAACGGATGGCTGGGCGATCCAAAAGCGGGAGGATCTCACCCAGGAAGCCACTCCACACAGGAGCCAGAAAGGAAGCAGATAATGGATAAGAATAATAATACTGCTAGGTTAAGATATTTACCCTATGAAGAGCGCATGCGACATTATTTAGAGGTAAGAAACCGGATTTTCGAACAACACCACCTGAGTGGTATGCGCAAGGAATCCCGGACCGTCATGAAGGCCCGAGATCGGTTTAAGAAACGCCAGGAGAAGCGGAGAGTGGTCGTTGCGGCCGTCAAGCGGGGTGAGATCCACGATCCCTATGCCCAAATATCGGTTTTAGCCCAGCAGCTGACTGGGCTATTAGACACCGGAGCGAGAGTCAGTCTGCTCGGGAAAGGCAGCAGGAAGCTGGTGGACGCGTTGGGTGTCACGGTGCAAAAATATTTCTCGGTGGTGCGAATCGCTACTGGCGAGGATCGGTTGATTTTTGGCGAACGTTTGACCTGGCTTCGGCTGTAGTGGAAGATATCCCGGTTCAGGGCGTGAAGAATGCCGAAGAAGTTCACGCCAAGGAAATGGAGCACTACGCAGACCAGGAGGATGACGACGAGAAGAAGACGGACCCCGAATCCTGGACGTTATTCGGAGCCGACTCCCGGGAGCTGGATGAAATCAAGCAGAGGTTTCTCACCTTCGAGAAGGACGGCTTGGGAACCACTGGTCTAGGGAAGCAAATTTCTTCAAAGACCGGCCCTATCCGATGTCTCCGGCCAAGCAGAAGGTGGTCGAGGACGTGGTCGACAAGATGCTAGTCCTGGGAGTCATCAAGGAGAGCAAGAACCCGAAGCCTGGAAAGAACAGATTCTGCCTAGACGCCAGGAAACTGAACGACGTGACCGTAAAGGACGCTTACCCCTGCCTAGTATCGATGGAATCCTGTCCAGAATCGATCAAACGCACTTCATCTCCAGTGTGGATTTGAAGTTCACGTTCTGGCAGATCGAACTGGACGAGAAAAGCAAGGAGTTGACGGCATTCACGGTTCCTGGTCGACCCCTCTAACAATTCAGGGTGATGCCTTTCGGTCTATGCAATGCGGCACATAGGTTGGTGAGACTCATGGACCGAGTAATCTCAGCCGAAATCCGATCTAGTATGTTCGTCTACTTTGATGATCTGCTCATACTGGCTCCGGACATATAGACGCACTTCCGGTACCTACGACGATTCGCTGAATGCCCAAGGGAAGCAGGATTAACCATCGGTCTGAGAAAATCTAAAATCTGCTTCAATTCTTTGACTTACTTAGGGTTCGTCTTAGGTGGAGATCTGATCATTGATCCCGGTAGAGTGGCGGCAATCAGAAGGATGGGAGAGCCGAGGTCGCTGAAGGAGGTCCGTGTTCCTGGGTACCGCTGGCTGGTCAGGAATTTCGCGACGTTGGAAGCGCCGCTAACCGAACCCCTCAAGAAGAATAGGAACAACTTTTCTATGAGTCCGGAAGCGCAGCTGACAGTCGAAGCGTTGAAGGTGGCTCTAACCACGGCAGCGCGCCGATTTCAAGCGGCACCTATACATCCAGTATAAGCCGTTTTTTTTCCAAAAGAACGTGGACAACCAGGAGCAGCCGATAGCATTCTTCTCGGCAATGATGAACAGGCACCAGGTGAATTATACCGTCACCGAAAAATAGTGTCTTGCAGCGCTCCTGCCGTTCCGGAAGTTCCGACCGTATGTGGAAGGCATATCATTTACATGCATCACCGATCACGCCAGGTTAAAATGGTTGAAGATGGATCTTTCGGGGCGCCTGGCCAGGTGGTCTCTGCAGCTCCAGGGATTCCACTTCACCATTGAGCACCGGAAAGGCAGCGAGAACGTGGTGACAGACACGCTTAAGGGGGTAAGAGGAGATTGCAGCTGGGTTTTGAAACCACCGAGTTTGCTGGAGATGAGTACTAGAAGTTAGTCCGAGGTATTTTAGTTAACAAGGATAACTTACCGGATCTTAGGATAGAGGACGGGCTCATCTTCAAGCGAACCTCAACTTTGGACGACGAGGTGGTCGGATCGGCGTGGGAGCTATGGAGTTTGACCCACAGCCTTGCTGAGCGAGCCCATACAGACCCAAAGGCAGCTCACAGCGGAATGGGAAGGACTCTGGAAACTCTTCGGCGGGATGGTAGTGCTGATGCGTGAATTTGTCCGAAGATGCCAGGTCTGCAAGGAGTCGAAGGCGCCGAATCACCGGATGATGGTCGGGATCGGTGTTCGAGTACAGACAGAGCGGCTATTCCAGAAGCTGTAAATCGACTTCCTTGGCAGGTACAGGTCGAAGAAAGGACATGCCTGGATTTTCATCGTGGAGGACCACTTTTCCAAGTACACGTTCCTGAGGGCCATGAGGGAAGCGAGTCTCGAACGATGTGGATTTCCTTATCAACAAGGTCTTCTACAATTTCGGGGTTCCAAAGATCGTGCCTCGGACAATGGGCGACAGTTTGAGTCGAGGATCTTCGATCGACACTTGAAGACACCGATATACTCTCCGAGTCGTGCAGGAGAAGGTCCGAAAGTGTCTAGAAACCTCATATGATCGCAGTCGACAACGTTACGGCCAGAGGGCCAAAGTGTTCGCTGCAAGGCCAGGTCAGGAGGAACTTTGTCGCCAGAACTTCGTCCTCACCGACTTCGGGAAGCAATTTAAC
The DNA here is from genome assembly GCF_035046125.1 of Drosophila serrata. NCBI lineage: Eukaryota > Metazoa > Arthropoda > Insecta > Diptera > Drosophilidae > Drosophila > Drosophila serrata. Next base: position 117,018 of record NW_028256980.1, on the reverse strand, counting down.
GCCAAGTTTGCTAAGAAGTTCCTGAAGCCCAGGGTGGTGAAGGCAATAGGCAAAAACGCATACGAGCTGGAGGGCAGGAGTTTGGGTGTGTACCACGCCAAGAATATCCGCGTGTAACCTGTAAGGGGGAGCACAAAGTACACATGGACAAGACAACTGGAGATATTCTACTTCCCGTAAGACGTGGGCCCCGCGTTGGGCATCGTTCTGAACTGCGCTGGAGATACCGATCCAAATGCTCCCAATGATTCTGCCGAAACGCCGGAATCCAATAGGATCTTTCCAAATCCTTGGGTGGTGTTGCATTTCGAGTTGAAACGGGCTAGAGGATCGATAGCAGAAGGCTAGGTAGGACCGGGGGTGAGCAAATTTGAGCGAACCGGGAAATTTTGATTAGGATTAAGAGAAAGGGTTCTTACCCTTTCTCTCGGCTGAGGCACCTAAGCGAAAGAAGAAATATCGGTGTTGGAGGTATAGAAAGGGAGGTACAGGATCCCGTTTTTCCTGTACCTGTACCTCCCTTTCTGAAAAGGTTGAGACAAAACGTGCGCGGCAAGAAAATGCGGGAACCGTGAACAGACTTTTTATAAATATTAAATACTAGCTAACTCTAATATCGATAGGAACTATTGTATAGCATTAGGAGTTATCGAGATATCGAATGTGTAATAAGATCGAAGAAGAAAAATAGGACGGAAGATCGAGTTCAAGAAAGAAAAACAACGTGAATAAAAAAAATCACTAAATATTGTTACAATTTTATTAAAAATAAGAATTATTGCCTGCTTTCATTTCAGTCACCTATAAATATTATACTAACAGTTCTACATTCACCGTTTTGCATATCCCTCTATATGTACTGATCCTTTGTATGGCAGCTATAAGTAAAAGTTTGCCGATTTTAATTAAATTAAAACGGAAATTCTAGAAATTCAAATTAGAGGAAAATCTGTTGAAAACTGAAAAAGTTATTATTTTTAATTGTATTAATTTCTCGATCGTTCCTATGGCAGCTATATGATATAGTAGACTGTTTTTTTTTTTTTTTCAATTTTAAACAAAGTTGTAGAATAATATAAAATAGCTATGTCTCAAAATTTGATGAAAAATGTTGAAAACTGATAAAGTTTTTTTTGTAAATATTGTTCGATCGCTCCCATGGCAACATTTTCCGACATATACATATATGTGTCAGAGTATATAGAAGACTAACTGCAAAGATTCATTCAGATAGCTTAAAAACTGAGAGACTAGTTTGCGTTAAAACGGACAGACGGACGGATAGACGAATATGGCTAGATCTATTCGGCTGAGATGATCCCTTCACTGCCTTGCAAACTGCAAATGGGGGTGATGGTAAATCAATTAGGACTGGAGTTTTTCCAAACAGTAGCCTTCGCGTCTTCACAAAATTTTACTTAAAATTCCGATGTAGTAAACTAGCGATTTAGCAATTTGTCGAATAGCGATTTAATAAACCAGATTTGACAGGCCGTTTCCAAATGAACATTTGTTTCTGTCTTCTTCTGTATGTCTCTGAGCAAAATTTATAAATTCCTTTCGAAATAATATTATATGATATTGTAGTGACAGAGATGGAAAACTTTTGGGTTATACTTCTTGGTTTTGACACGAATTTAAATGGAGTTTCGCATATAATTTTAATATGTAGTTGAATAGGTATTTTAAGATATTGAAAGCTACCATACCGATTTACATACCAATCAATCATTAATTTGTATTTTATTAATGGCCAACTAAATCATTATCCGTCACATAATTTGCTATAAAAAGAAAGATGCTGTTGTAACCTTTATCTTACCTCGAGCTGCTTTTTTGTTTGGTTATATAATCTTCCACCTATCTTTATCCTTTTTCAGGCGATTATCTGCATGGGAAATATGAACAAGCAACGAAAGTTAAAATTAACAAACGTGGGCGGCTTCAGGTAATAGATTCGCAATTTACCGTGCCCACAGCCCATGACCTTATTTATTTGGATGAAAGTCCGGACTGGTGTCGAACTAGTCACCCGTTACAATGGCCAGGTAAGTTTATTAAATATATTTTGGAAGTCACTTAAGTTATATTTTCGAAAGGTACTCATGGACGTGTTTGCCGTAAAAACTCATCTGGACTAGAAAGCTGTGCCATACTATGCTGTGGCCGGGGCTATAATACAAAGAATATTATAGTTAACGATCGCTGCAATTGCAAGTTCCACTGGTGTTGCCAGGTTAAATGTCAAGTTTGTACAAAAGTACTCGAAGTGCACACATGTAAATAAAAATTATGAAGGCATTAATATTTACATGTCAAAATTATTACGGCAGCCAGTACATAAGATATCTAAAATAGAGGAAAAAAATTGGCTTCCTAGTATGCAAAAATATTTTATATTTTATTATCTCATAGGTTAAGAAAAATTATAATAGAATAAGTAACAGTTTATGTATTCTAGATTAACCACTCTTTGCCATATCTTGCAGCTTTGGAAGTTTGTTTTATTTACTGGAGTATATAATGGGCTGATTGTCTCCACATCGCTGACTCCAAAGTATATATAAAGCCTTTATAATAATAATAATAAATTAATTAAATAAAAATAATCACGTTTTTAAGGAGAATAAGTAACTTAAAATGTATGTGGAAATATTATTTAGATTGCGAAACATTTATTTAACATTAAACTCTGATAATTTGTTTTTCTTAAAATAATTCCAAGATTTTTATGTTTTTAATTTAATTTTTAAACAATCGAAACTCCATTTCAATACATTATACTCCCTTTCATTGCCAGAGATCATATATTAATTTCGAAAACAATGATATTAAAATATAGAAAATAGATAAATATCTCTTGAATTGATACTAGATCTAGTGTTAAATATAGGTATAAGTAGATTCAATCAACAGCCTAAGCTCATAAAATTTACTTTTGTAAGCGTATAAGATAAGGATATTATATATATTATTATAAAGTGTCCATGGACTGCTAGGGCATTCCAGTTCAAAAAGTGATTTATCTGCTTTTACGTGTAGCATTATATTAAGTTGAATAATACAACTTGTAAGGATGGACATAAATGGAATAATTTTATTTAGAAACCAATTTTTACTGTTACAGGTTGAATAAGGTTTGTTTTATTTTTTTTTTAATATTTGCTTGAATAGACAACGTTTGGTAGTAAGCTGATGTATCAGTAACGTGCAGACTTAACTACATGGACGGTTTTAAATGTAAGTATACCTTTCGGACCAGTAGTGCCTGCCAAGGCTTAGCTTTATTACGAAAATCTTTTTGGATTTACCTTTATAGTATTAAAGATCAAACTATACAAATGTCCGAATTGGGGCGGATGTTTATGTCTTCCAAAAAAATGCGGATCGTATACGAACGGTCCAGGCGGACTGATGAAATCAAACCTTAGCCTAAAAGGTATAGAAGTGCATCACCAGACACGGCGACGAAAAATTTCCAGTAGCCGGGTACAAAACTGTGAATACAGTCAAAGGAATCCAGTGAACCCAAACAGAAAAATCTGATGACCGCCGCCGCTTATTCAAAGCTAATTTTTGAAGGAGTTCGGTATACGCAATCAGCTAGGCACCCTCAATGCCATCACGTCAGGCGAGCTTGGGAACCGCTCGTCTCCGATCTTCTTTATTTTTCCGCTCTCCCCATGCTCATGGAGTTACGTATGTGGGAGCGCGGAGTTAGTCTGTAAGCTACCCAGTCGGACTTTTTAGCCAAATTCATGCTAACTTTCATGCTTACCCGTTCGGTGGGTAGAACCCACCGTTTATTTAAACCCAGTTGGAATTTTAAGCCAAATTCAAGCTAATTTTCATGCTTACCCGTTCGGTGGGTAGGACCCAAGTTTTTTCTCAAAAAATTGACCGTTTTTTAAAAAACTATTTCGTGCTCGAGCTGTTCCGCATTCCCCGTTGGGTCGCGTTCCTGCCAGAACTGAAGGTAGAGCATCATGGGTTCCGTGACGCTTCTCAGAAAGCGTATGAAGCTGCAATCTACGTTCGCGTTAAAGTTGGAACCACGATAATGATGAACCTGATCACGGCAAAGGCGAGGCCGTCAGTCAAGACGGTTTTGCTCCCGAGGCTAGAATTGTGCAAAGCCTTGCTGCTGTCCGAAGTGGCCGCCGCTTTATAATTAATTTAATTTTTTGTTTTCAGTGCTGCTTCCGAACTAAACAATTTCGTAAATTTTTTACAAGAGTCAACACGGCGACCAATGCCACAATTCCTACCGCCGTCAGCTCTGCGTGAGATGTCCCTGTATTTACTGCTTGGCCATGTACCTGTACATTTTGCCCTGCCTCAAGAAAATAAAAGCAAGGGATTCCAAGGTACCAAGTCTCTTAGCCGTTGGGATGCCAGACTCCAAGCAATTCATCCCAACGATGTTCAGCTTTCGCTTGAGCTTTCCGCCCAAAGACTCCCAAACGGCAAAGAGCCGCTGACAGATGGCATACTCGGCGGACTAGAAGAAGACAAACCAGTCCCCCGTAAAGGCCCTCATTGAGGCCTGTGTGAGGTGCTCGGATAGCTCTTTAACCGCTGGCTCGAGGTTGACGAAGAAAAAGTCCATGATCTTGCCTCGTTCACCTCGCCATGATAAAGGATGGAAATTCCTCATCTGAAGAACACCAGTGTGGGATCTTTTCTGGGATGGTAGATGGACACCAGGTTGCTGTCCGCCGACTGGACAACAATGGTGGACAAAGTTTCCTTCAGCTGCGGATGTATCTTCGAGACCACATTTTCATACTTCTTTGAGTACGAATTGCGCTTGCAATTTTTTTTGTTCGTGGTGAATAAAACCACAACGTTGCTTTCGCGGTTTAGGAGTTGAATCAAGTCGGTGTCGTCCACACAGGTAAGTCGTCGTCGTCACAGGTAAGAGGAATCTAAGGTTTGTGTCCCAAAGAGGTGCCCTCGACAAGTTTAGTCGGATAATGGGAAAACCTTTGTTGTTGCAGCAGCTGCGCTGTCCCGCGATTTTTTTCAAGCACTGTAGAAGTCAGTGACTCGGTCCTTGACCCACTTCCGCTTTTCCTAGGCACTTTTTCGCCGCCCGGGCACTCTCCTATCCATGCGGTCGTCGACAGCGTGTATTTCTGGTAACCTTTTCGCAAATATTTTTTAATTTTGAAAGCCCAGACTTTTCACTTTTCCAACTTGAAGTGCTCTTAGCGTCAAACTTTCCAGAAGCGATTGTGTATTTGTTTGAATCTGACCGCCAGCATTAAATTTGGCGCACATATGTGTACTAATGCACTTGCAACGCTCTTCGTTTCTTGATTTGATTATAGTTCTTATGTCGCAGAATTTTAGTTTGTTGTTGTTTGCGGGCATTTGGTCACAAAAATGGGAGCATACAAAGACATATAGCTACAGAGTGCACACAGCAACATATTAAGCCGTCATGTATATACTTACATTCGAATGCAAATGAAAACAAAGGTTAAAGGCATTTCGGCCAGCCTTTTTAGCTTTGCGTTTTCAAAGTAAAAAGTAATAGGCTGCTTCGTGCCCTGTTAAGCGGCCAGATTGTTGTCTTATTTTTAATTTTTTTTTGACATGCTCAAAAAATGTTTGATCCAGACTCTGTGATTCACTTGATAAATTTTTTAAACTTGTTATTTGATTCCGCAGACATCGATGGAAGGACTAGTAAAGCTTAAAATTTCCGCACCTTTCATGGATAATAATATGAAACTAAATTGAGGTTCCCGCGATCCAGCATATATAACCAAGAACATTTATTGCGTCTGCGCTTAGCTCAAATTAGGCAGTATTTTGTGATGCGAGATTATTTGCCGAACTGCTTTCGATTTAGAGAGGTATAGAATTCGCATCTTTCTCTTAATTGTTTGTTCAATGGGCAGGCATAGTCTGTAGTAATGAAAGTGGACTAACTGCGGATAGTTTCACATGAAGCACCACTCAATATTGCATATGAATCACGACCCATTTGCACCATTTTTATTTATTTTTATTTCCATGTTCCGACCCGCTCTTGAGCTCTCAGGCATTACCATCTACATTATAAACACTATTCTTAATGCTTATACTCATAATCTTAAACCTGATCACCATTAAACTCTAAACTAAAAACCTACTACGTGTTGCTTCCAACTGCTATTCTGTACGTAAGAAATAGAACTGAGATATTTATGCCTTGGGAAGCAATCATAAATTCAGCGTCTCAGTTAAACTTCATAACATCTTACCACCACACAAGCTAAATTTAAATCATAGAAAATCCCGTACACTGCCGCATTTTCAGCTATTATTCCAAGGATCACTGAATTTCAGCCTCATTTCAATATAGATGCAACAGCTTGGAGGACTCCACTTAACATTTCGTTTGCTGATCCTTATTTCAACCAATCAACGAATTGTCCTTTAATTGGCATTGGTATGTTTTTCGAAATAATTGCTACGAAACCAATTCAGTTGAATAAATCTGTTTTGTCTGCCATTGTCATGGATCCTTCTGATGATTCTGCGGATGCCAAACTTGCTGCCATAAAAAAACGATTTCGAAAAATTCAGGGCTTCTGTTCGGCAAAAACCATTTTTGTTGCCTGAAGACTTGCGGTGCAAATCATCATTCCGTACATAAACAGAAAAGAACGATACCTTCTGGTAGCTTTCTGAGCGACTTTCTTCTTGAAGGTCCAAAAATGTAGTAAACCATATACTACTTCGCTTTACAATTTTTAAAATAACTCACGAATGAGTTGAGTGTTTTAGTTTATTTTTTAATTTTTCTCAATTACCTACATCTCATCGACCTACCAATCGGATTGCATTGTTAACAATAGCGAAATTCGTAATGCGATTACTGGCTTTCGTCGGATCTCAATAGATATTTCAAACTGCAACTTATCTTCGTTAAGTCGAACATAAATAGAACATTCCAAGCTTAAAATTTGCCCTTTTGCCAAGTCAATGTTCCGTTTACACGTCTCAGCACAAGAGCAGCACTTTGCTTTGCTTTGAAACACCCACATTCGTTTCAGTTTGGATTAGGCAACTATTCACTATTCCAAAATACCATAGCTCCAAGTAGCTAGAGAGACCATGTGAGAAAGGAACAAGTGAAAATTTAAAACATGCAACATTAAGCTCAGGAGCATCGTGTACCTGTTACTTTAACCCTTTAGTGGACGATGATGCACTACGGTCAGTAAATTCAAGTGGCCCGTATGACACCAAGCACAATCCTGTTTGGGTAAGTTGTTGCAGGCGCAAAAGGAAATGTAAAGAAATAAGCTACCGGCGTGCTAACAGGTTGTTTGCTTGCATTTGTACGTAGGTTCGAACTTAAGTTTTTAATTTAGGAAGGCTATCCACGTTAAAGATTAGTATGCCAAAAGATTATAAGTTGCACATTAAACTCTAAAACGTTCTTGAAATTAAAAGGATGTTTTACGCCATCAACATAATTAATTCTTTCCAAAGAGAAACAATTAATTATGCAAGTCGCAAGCTTGGGAGTGACACGAGAGAATGTCATTAGCTTGCATTAAGAGGCGTTTAAGTTTATTAAATTCATGTGGCAATATGTTTGGAAAATTTTAAGATCTCTTTGTAAATCCGACTGGCAAGCGACAACCTTGTATTGCACGCAAAGCTTGACGTCATCATCATACGTAAGTACTCTAGGTATACTCAAAGCTTTGGACATAATGTCAGCAATACGGGACCATGCGGGACCCAAATGGCTCCCTTGCGAGACGCCAGAAGTAACCTCTAGTACATTTTATAGATTATTCTTAGAGAGGACTTATTGTAACCTGCCATTTAAACAACTTGAGGTCGTATTAAGAAGATCAACTGGAAAACCCATTAAATCGAGTTTCCTAACAAGAAAACAGTGGTTAACCGAGTCAAATGCTGTACTGAAATCAGTATAGATTACATCTGTCTGAAAGTTATTATAGAATTGGACATTTTTTACAGTTCCATGAATTCATTTTTTACTGAATGTGTTCCGACTTAAGCCGACTTAAGAATAAAAAATCTAGATTGTATGCTAAATTTAAATTCAGCGGTTCTCAATCTGTCCTTTCATCTTATTTATCAGCTCGGTCAAAGTTTACCGTGCTGAACGCACAGTGTTATAAAAACTATTTAACTCGTTGTAGGGCCCAGTTCTCACAGGACCCAAAACAGTTTTATAATTTTGTTAACACTAAACTTAAGCCTATATCAAATGCTTCCTAATGACCAGGCAATAGCCGATCTATTTTCGCAGTTTTTTCAAACCAGTTATTCAAACTCTTCGTATCTACACCAGACTTATTCCTACGAAATACCCAAATCAAATATAATTTTCTGTCCTAGCCTAAACGAAAGCTCTCTTCTTTTAGATCTTCATCGTGTCAAGCCAGTTTATTCGCCAGGTCCCGACGGAATTCCTAGCTGTGTGCTTAGGTATTGTGCCGACGCCCTGTGCTATTCCCTTCTGAAATTGTTTACCTTGTCCTTAGAGACCTCCCACTTTCCAATTATTTGGATGGGATCGTTTATTATTCCGCTCCACAAAAAATGTAGCAAATTGGATGCCAGCAATTATAGAGGAATGTCTAAGTTGTCGGCCATCCCTAAACTTTTTGAAAACATTATCACCCCTCAATTACAGCACCTTTGTAGATCAATTATCTTTCCATGTCAACATGGTTTTATTAGGAGAAGATCAACAACAACAAATCTTTTGGAGCTTTCTTCCTACATTATAAAGGGCTTCCATAATAATTTTCAGACAGATGTAATCTATACTGATTTAAGTAAAGCATTTGACTCTGTTAACCATTCTCTCCTAGTTAGAAAACTCGATTTAATGGGTTTTCCAAGTGATCTTCTTAATTGGATCTTAAGTTATCTGAATGGCAGGACGCAAAAGGTCCTCTTTAAGAATAATTTATCTAATGTTCTATGGGTTACATCTGGCGTCCCGCAAGGAAGCCATTTGGGACCCTTATTGTTTACATTATTTATAAATGACCTGCCCAAAGTCTTGACTAACTCCAGAGTGCTTATGTACGCGGATGACGTCAAGCTTTACGTGCACGACGTACAACGACGTCGCCTGTCAGTGGGATTTACGAACAGATCTCAATAAATTTTAACCTTTGTGCTGTGTAAACTTACTAAACTTAAACGGCTCAAAATGCAAGCTAATGACATTCTCTCGTGTTGTTTCTAAGCTTGCTACTTACACGCTGAACTGCTGCTCTTTAGAAAGAATTAATTCTGTTGATGATTTGGGCGTCCGTATGGACCCAAAACTTGACTTTATTGATCATATTTCGTCTATGGTGAATAGAGCCAGGGGTGTGCTTGGATTTATTAAACGGTGGTCGAATGAATTCAATGACCCCTATGTTACTAAATCCTTATATAATTCTTTAGTTCGTCCTACCTTAGAATATGGATGCTGCGTTTGGAACCCTCAGTACGACGTCCATAGTAAACGCATTGAGTCGGTTCAAAAGAACTTTTTACTTTTCGCTCTACGCGGTTTAAATTAGGATGCAAACCAAAGATTACCTTCCTACTCTAGTAGACTCCTATTAATAAACTTACCGTCCTTAGCCAATCGTAGAACGATGCGAACGATGTAGAAAGTGCTGACTCGGTGAGTCAGCTTAATTTCCACGTACCATGTAGAGCTAGTAGATCTTATATCCCTTTAGTGTTGCGCCAGTGTAAAACCTCCTTTGAACTGCATGAACATTTTAGTGTGTTATGTGCAAATTATAATGATTTGTACACATTAATCTCTAACATAGATACTCTTCCCAAATTAAAATCTTTAATACTAACACACTTAATAAACATGCAAGCCAACAACCTGGCAGCACGCCGGTAGTCAATTTCCTCGTATTCTGTCCTATATTTTCCATCGCGCTTACTAACACCTAACCCACACAGGCACGTGCCTGGTGTCATATGGGCCACTTGAATGTACTGACTGTAGTGCATCAAAGTCCAATAAAAAATCATTTTTTATGTTTTCCAGGTTGCGGAGCATCTTCTCCATTTGCCATTTGCTTGTGCGTCCGTTCGGCTCTCCAACTCGCTTAGGAGCGTTCTAAGAGAGACTGGGACGTTTTCTGTCTGCTATCGTTAGCCAGCGGTTTCGTGTCCATCTAAGCCCTGGTGGCTGCGAAGCCAATAGATCCGGACTGACGTTGTCGTGCTTAGGATATCTAGTGCTGCCCTGCTTGCCAGTAAGTTTTTGGAACTAACCGCTGACGATTGCATTGATCTAATCGCCGCTTGACTGTCTACAAACAGGTTTACCGCCTCACATGGCGGTCCTGATGGCAAAGACTTCCGCCTGGAATATGCTGCATTGGCTTGGTAGCTTATACGACATCCTCGTCTTGGGGTCTGTGCAGTATATGCCCGCTCCCTCCTTCCAACTTGGAGCCGTCAGTGTATATGTTAAGGTATCGAGCATGGTCCTGAACCGTTTTCCAAACATCAGGTCCCATAAATGTTGAGGTTTTCACATCAGGGCAAGTTCTAGGCGTCATGAAGTCAGTTACACTGCTCATGGTTCGACCAATTGAGCTGTGCCCGTATCCTTTTGTCGACTGCTGCCTGCCGCTGGGTTCTCTCCATAAGCTTTTTGTAGGTCCTCTTTTCCATGGCTTGCCACCACACTAAGACCCCGTATGGCAAATTCGGACGCACCACCGATAAGTAGACCCAGTGCATGCATGTGCTGCTGAGCATCTTCTTGGATGCCTATAGCGGAATGGTGGCCTTTTTCACCCTCTCTAGTACATGGGATTTCCATGCCAGCTTGCTGTCCAGTACAGTGCCCAGGTATTTGACTTGTGTTTTCGGGGTCATCCAGTTTGGGGCGATCCAGGGCAGCGATCCATGGCAGTACCTTGCAGAGAATGAGGTCCATCTTATCTCCATTGATTTGAGTCCTACCTTGTCCGTTCACTCACATATTTTCATGAGTGTTGATTCCATGATCGAGCTAAGGGTCGATGGACATACTCCCGTGATAATTATGCTTATGTCGTCGGGATAAGCTGTTATCTTTGGGGCCTTCCTCTCGAACATTCTGATTAGGTCGTCGACCACTAGATTTCATAGGAGGGGCGATAGGACTCCACCATACGGCGTGCCTCTGTGCACTCCTTGGACCATGGAAAGCGTGCCCCAATCTGATTGTACCTGTCTGCAACTTAGTAGATTTCCAATCCAAAAGTTGATGCGTGTTGGTCGCTTATAGGCGCTCCATTATTGCGTTTGTGCTTAGATTATTGAATGCCCCGGATATGTCTACAAAAACTCCGAGCGCATATTCCTTGTTGTGCAGGGCTCTCTTAATGGTGGCTACTAGCGAATGCAGCGCCGTCTCCACTGATTTCCCTTTTGTGTATGCGCGCTGGTTGGTTGACAGTGATCTCCCCACATCTTTTCTGTATATATATATATATATGTATATGTATACATGTATATGTATATGTATAGATCCAGCAGCTTTTCTAGCGTCTTCAGTAGAAAGGAGGTGAAGCTTATCGGCCTGTAGGCCTTGGGACTGACGTGGCTGCTCTTTCCTGCTTTAGACAAGAACACAATCCTGGAGGTCCTCCATTGGGTTTGGATATAGCCCGTACTAAGACAAGCTGTGTATAGTGCGTATAGCCGTGGAGTGATGACTTCTTTGGTCACCTGCAGCATGGCTGAAAATATTCCATCTAGTCCTGTCGCTTTTATCCCCGCGAAGGAGTCTATAGCCCAGTGAATTCTCTTCGCTGAATCCTCTTCGTTGCCCTCAGTCCACTGCCAGTTGTCGCGTTTGAGCTGACTCTGTATTGTGGGTTGCTTCGAAAGCAACTTCCGTAGACGAGCCGTTTCTAGGACCGTCTCTATGTTGGAGCAGAAGTTTCTCTAAGGGCTTTTTTGTGCCCTGCGTATTTCCTTTTTGTAGTTCCGTAGCACGATTTTGTATTCTTCGTTTATTATATTATCCTTCGCCTGCTTGGCGAGTTTGTAGAATTATCTGAGGTTATTGCGTTGAAGCGAAAGTTCTCTGTTCCACCAAGGTCGTCTAGTCCCTTTCTTAGTTCTTGATATTATGCATGGTGCGTGGTATGCGCCTAGTAATTCCTTTGAGAGGGTCTCTAAGGATTTTTTTATATCTTCATCGGTTTTTACTGTGCCCGGACAAGACGCGAGTTTACTAGCTATTATTTGTTTGAACTTTCCCCAGTAAGTGTTCCGGGGGTTTCTAAATACTGTTAGTTTTGGAGCGTGAACGAATTCGAACTGAATGTACTTATGGTCTGAGAAGGATGGTCTCTCATGGACTTTCCAATCTGATACCATTGTGCTTTGTCCAGCTCCGAGTGTTCTATCTAGCACCTCGGACGAGGTGGGGCCTACAAAGGTGTGTTCCTCCCCCACGTTTGCTATATCTAAATTGGTTGAGAGAATAAAGTCTAAAAGTGATTGGCGTCTGCACCCACGAGTAGTTGCTGGTCCTCTGGGCTGGGCTCTACCAGGCTCCTGAGTTCTTCCGGTGGAGCTGGCCATGTGTTCCATGTAACAGGAAGCTAACAGTAGGCGCTTATTCTTGCTTTTTAGCAGCACCACAGTTAGGTCATCCGAGCTGTAATAAGACATGAGCTTAGCTTGGAGACCCTTCCGTTCGAGTACGGCGGTATGGTGGATTTTAGTCCGGCGACGGCATTGCCAGAGGCAATCCATGGCTCTTGGACTAGAGATACATCGGTGGACCCTTGCTCGATGGCAATGAGGAGTTCCGCCGGCGCGACCTTGCTCTTATGTTTATTGAGCTGCCCCCTTAGGGGACATGGGTACCGAGCTCAACTCCACTCGACGGGTTGACTACTATTGTCTTCCTCCTCTTCGGACTCATCCAGCGTCAGTTCCTGGGCGGCGTCGAAAATAGTTTCCAGACCTAGGTCTTTCTCCACCTTGCCTGTGTTCAGGGTGTGAGCATCCTTATCCCTGGGGTGGCGCCTTTTGAGGCGCAGGAATACGCTTCCCATGCAACTCGCCATCTTCCCGTATCTAAGATACAGGATGTCCTCCGCCTCCTTTTTTGGCCCTCCTTGGCCTCTCTTTGGGTAACGGGCTCATAATGTGCGTACTGCAGTCGTACTTCCAGTCCGCGGTTGGGATGTCAGCATTCTGACGCTGCAGCAGCTTTAGAGCTCGGCAACCTTGGATAGCAATGGGGAAGAGTACCTTCGCTTTTGGGATGGATGGAATTAAATTCCCGTCCACCACCTTCAGCTTGGCCCCGTCTCACAGCTCTTCCATCAGTTCAACCGTTTTGCGCCATCAAATGTGGGCACGGGCGCTACTGGGTCTCCCGCTTGCCGTTTGCTCCCTGGAGTGTCTTATATGCGAAGAAGGATTTCTTCCTCCTCTTTTGAAAGCTGCACGCTCTCTAGGTCCGATTCTGTATAGACTTCGTCGACTTGCGTCTTTTTTGTGGCAGAAGCGTTGCAAGTGACTCTCCTTTCTCCGTAAAATCAGAGGTGTACCCGCTGGCGACCCGCAGAGAGGATTGCTTCCCTTCGTGCCCGCCGGTGGTAGCAGTCACGCCTTTCACCGACGTTTGGGCTGACATCCCAGCCCCGGTTGCTTCATCTGTCTCGATTCCTGCGAAGAATTTGCTTTATTTCAGGGGAACTCAAATCTTTAGTAAACCACAGAGGCTTATTCGAGATTGGCGGACAGTATAACGGAACACATTCACTAAAAAATTAATTCATGATATAAGAAAAAATATCCACCGCAACAACCATTTCAGTGCACATCTATAAACCAGATATTAAAATTTTTAGCTGTTTAAAGTCCATCGGAGTACTTTTTTGACAGGACGTTCAGTCAGTCACATTGTCTAAAGTAGGATGACAAAGATCTTCGGGATGCGCCAAAAAGATCGAGGAATAGAGCGTTTCCTCGATCGTTTGCAATAAAATCATGTTAGTGAAAATATTTGAGGGCCAAATAGCCCCAGGGATATTAAAATATCCTAGGACTACAAATTGGCCCCTATCCGAAAATATATTGGAAACAACCTAAGTACCGAAGAGGTGGTTCTAATAAATAGAAAGTTCCGACAATGGAGAAATGCAGGACCAGGTTATTCGATTGAAGCTACCTGTTCGCGCCACAAGTGAGCTTAGTTTTGAGCGACAGTCTAAAAGCTTTAGCTTTTGCTCTCGCTTGAGCCCACTCTCCCATTCTTCGTTTTCTTTCTCTCGCTTCCCTCTTCTAGCCGGAAAATTCACCACTCCGCGGAAAAAAGTTAGTACTAAATATTGACCTGTGCGAATAAAGTTAAGTTCCTTGTGAAACCAAACTACGTCCCCACTACTTCTGATTCTTCAGGTCAAGGGAATTTGCAGCACCCACCAAATCCATCCAAATCGACCATCGACGACGACGGCTAATTTTTTTTTTTACTGCATCCCGCCCAATCCAGGACATGGTCCTTCGGGCCGCATATATCCTGATCCCACTAGCGCCCTTGCGGATTTTTTTAAATAAGTAAGTCAGTAAGTAAGTCATAGTCCATCCGATTCCCCAACAAAGAGTGAAAAGTGCAGCATATATATACACATACAAGTTAACTAAGTTAACCGGGCGACTGCAACAGGCGGTGCTCCGATGACCAGCTCTGTACAAACTGCTGACACAGCTTCTGGCCGGAAGATCTTGCATAGCCGGCGAACTCCGCATATTGGCGAGGCCTCTATGAAGCTTATTTTTGTTAGCTTTAAGATTCAGTTCGCTTTTTACATTCACGAAATAAAAAAGAGCTATAACTCCGGCACAGGCGTCAACCATTCATCCATTTTTATTTAATTGGATTTTTATATAATTGGGTAATCACGCCTCAAGGGCTGGTACCAACGGAAGAAGTCCCTCCCAACCTAAAATCTGCAAGACAGGAACCATTGCGGCAACAAGTTTAACGCGGACACTTACATTCGAAAACCCATTCAATATAATTTATTTAAAAATCAAAATACAAAATTGCAGTGTGGACATTAATTTCAGTTTTTATATGTCTCTTTGCTTGAATAATAATTCTTGGTATTAGCGTCTTAGTATCGTGTCTTTTTTATTGTCTCACCACACGCTGCCGCGATACCCAATACGGGCACCCGCTAACCCCTCTTCAGTAGGAACTATGGATCCAGAACAGCTTAAAGGTATATTTCAGGCTGCCGGTAACCATGCCCTAGCAGAAAAGGCCGGCAAGGAAGAAATGCGCCAAACCATACAGCAGTTGGCCGCTAAAGTGGCAGCAAAAAAATGCGCAACTGCACAGGCAGAAGCGCCAGAAGTAAAAAAATTTACATTAAAGGCAATGTTAAATTTAACGAGCCCCTAAATGCCGTTAATGCCTGCCCGAATTTACGGGGGCACAAGAGAGATATGTCTCTTGGCGGCAAAATGAAACATGTTGATAGCTCACCCCATTACCAGGCGGTGGTCATAAATAAGTAAGTAAGGAGTAAAATAAGAGGCCCTGCCGATGCAGTACTATCCTCGTTTGGCACGATATTGAATTTCGATGCGATCATAGACCGTCTCGATTTCACATACAGCGACAAGCGACAGATTCACGACATCGAGCAGGAGATGGGCACCCTCAGACAAGGAAGCCTCACAGTCCTACAATACTACAACGAGGTTGAGAAAAAACTCACCTTGCTCACAAATAAAGCTAATGTCGTACGAAGCGTCGGCGGCCAAAATTTTCTGCGAAAAATACCAGGACGGAAAAATTTCATGCGTCCATACGAAGGATTGAAAGGCGTCCGCCCGGTAGAATCGCCATTCACGATACATTCGATCCATGGCGTCACCACCATCACTAAGAAGTGCTTCGTTACCATATTAAACTTGAAGGCCACGTTCTTCATATTACCAGATTTGTCCTCCTTCGATGCCATAATTGGCTTGGCCTGTTAAAACAGGCAGGGGCATCGCTTTGTCTAGCTTCCGGCCACCTTAAATGGGGCTCCGAAGTAGAAAAGTTAGAATTCCAATCGTGCCCCGACATCAACTTTACCAACATTGATTGCTCGGACGCGCCGCCTCGGACGCTAGAAGGCCTTTATCAAAATGCTAGCGAACGAAAAAAAAGCCTTTGCAAACCCCAACGAGTCCCTACCTTACAACACGTCGGTGGTAGCTACCATCAGGACGGTTAGTGAGGAGCCCATTTATGCTAAGCTTTACCCATACCCAATGGGGCAGCAGATTTTGTCAATAACAAAATCTAAGAGTTGCTAAAAAATGGCATAATACAAAAGTCAAAGTCCCCCTACAATAACCCAATATGGGTAGTAGACAAAAATGGCACTGACGGGGCGGACAACCAATAGCGTTTTTCTAAGAAACGAATTAACTTTTTGGGCTTTTAAGATTAAGGAAATTTATTCGATGTGAGATCATTCCCTGGCCTGGCCAGTTATTACCGATGCTTCATTAAAGATTTTGCTTCAATAGCTAGGTCCATCTCCGATAGTCTTAAAGGGGAGCATGGAAGTGTCAGGAGGTACAGATCCAAAAATATCCTGGTGCAATTTAGCGAGCATCAACGGCTTTCCAAAAGTTGCGTAACATTCAGGCTTCAGAGGATGTCATCCTCAGCTATCCTGATTACAAGAAGGCATTCGATCTAACGGCGGATGCCTCGGCCTATGGCATTAGCGCGGTGCTATCCCAAGAAGGAATGCCCATTACTATGATCTCGAGTACCCTAAAGGACCGAGAGGTTAACTGCGCTTCTAAAGAGTGTGATCTATTAGCCATAGTTTGGGCACTGGCCAAATTACTCCATTACTTATATGCTGTAAAAGATTTAAATATCTATACTGATCACCAGCCATTGACATTCGCAATATCGGAATCCAATCCGAATGCGAAAATGAAACGATAAAAAGCTCGCATCGACAAGTCCGGCGCTAAAATGTTTTATAAACCGGGTTAAGAGAATCTAGTTGCCGACGCCGAACTTAATGTCACGGAGGAGCGAGAAGCTGAATCGCGCGCAGCGAAATCTTCCTGACACACACAATCGAAACGACGGAAGAGCCATTGAATTGCTTCAAATCAAATAACTTTAGAGGAAGCACGCTTTCCGTTAAAACGTAGCTTCGTTCTCTTTGGAAACAAGAGACGATATGCGATCAACTTCTCCTGCAAAGAGTCATTAATTGATGAGCTCGCAGACATAATCATTCCTAAGGGTGTAAACGCCATCCATTGCGATTTGTATACGCTAGCGCTACAAGACGATTTGGTTCGGCAATATTCAGCCACCAAATGTTGTCATTGTAAAAATCGCTTAAAAGACAGTTTTGCAGTCGCCGAGTGACGTGAGATCCTCACGTCGAACATAATAGGGCCCACAAGTCGGACCAAGAAAATGTAAACCAAGTACTCTCCTAGTACTACTTTTCAAAAATGACCAAATTAGCTACCAAAATCGTAGATAATTGTAAGCCTGGTGCAAAGGCCAAATGCGACAGGCACCTAAAGAAACAGTAGCTCGACGAGACACCGATTCCCGCTCATGTAGGAGAAATGCTACATATTGAAATTTTCTCTACAGATAAAAAATACTTCCTTACCTGCATTGACAAGTTTTCAAAGTTCGCTGTCGTGCAACACATCAACTCTAGGACAATTGAAGACCTTAATCCGGGCCTAAGTCAAATATTGAATTTCTTTCGCTCGCAATTTCAACAATGCTGGATAATAAATTAAAATCATAAAGGCCCAGAACACACTGAGGACCAGAGAAAATGCCTCCCGGCAGAACAGGGTGTTTGAGGATGGCGACAAACTCCAACCGTCAATGCGGACATGGGGACCACAGTCCTCATTAGGGGAGGGTGGTCCATAAGGACAACCTCAAATAGTCCGAGCATTTTATTATTATATATTATTCATGGCCACTTGGCATCACTGTCATCTTTTCAAGTGAACGGACGTGTTTCCTTCTTGCGCTCTCGTTTTGTGTTAAAGTTTAAAAAAAAACACCGGGGTTAACTTAAATTTTTTATTTTGTGTTAATAACTTCCCGTTCACTTCGCTAGTGCATGCAGCTATTCTGATTTGTGTTTATAATTGGTTTTATTTCCCAATTTAGTTGTGCTGCTAGTGTTAGCTTTTGCATATTTTGCATTCATTTTTGTACCTTCTTCGTTTAGCTTTTGTTTGCGCCATCGCAACAGCTAAACGTTTTTGCTATTTATCTCCCACGCTCTTCCACTCTCTCGCTTTCGCTGTGCATCTGCACTTCTTATCTTATCTGATCTCCCACGCTCTCCCGCTCTCTCGCTCTTCTTGTGACTCTTCACTTCTAATCTTCATAGCTCTGTTGTTTTTGTTCCTCATTTTTTTCAAGTACAAGTCCTTAAAATGTCCGTAAATATTCTCTGTTTCGCCAAAACCTGCAAAAAGGCTATTTCTGCAGGTGACCTTATAATCGGCTGTTGGCTGTGCGACAACGTCATGCTCGCCAAGTGTATTGGTGTTGCAGCTCGGACGGTGGAGGATGTAAAATAAAACATCGGCCTGAGTTACTGCTGTGAGGCCTGTCTCTATGTAGAAATGGAAATTATGTATTTTAAGCGGCAAACCAAAAACAGTTTTAAGGCCATTTTAACGGGTTTTCGTAAAACTATTGATATGTTCTTGGCGCTGGACACCCAATTTAATAGCCTCACGCTATTAAATGGATCTCCGAAGCGCAAAAAAACTGATATTGGTGGGCAGCATGTAGACGGACCCCAATTACCTGCAACGGGCTCACAGCAGCAGCCTCCCTCGGCAGAGCCCTCGACCTCAGCATTAATTCCAAAAGTGCTGAGATCGAGCGCTAGAAAAGATTCGGTACCCAGAGGTGCAGCGGGAGTGCCCGTACCGCCGGTGATTTCTGTTTTCTCCCCTGGGGGGGTCGCAATGGCACGACAGATAACCAATCGGCCTTGCCAAAAGCCTTATAGCAGTTCCACCGACGAGCCATATTTTTGTCTCGCGGCTTTCCCCTGATTAAACATCGGAAGATGTTCTCGCCTTTATACAAGGCAACACCAGAGCCGAAAAATTAAGATAAAGGTGGAAAAGTTTAATTTTTCTTACGCTAGGGACATTTCATCTTTCAAAATAAATCTCCCTAACGAGCTCTTTAACACTATTTGCTCTCTCAACTTCTGGCCAGAGTACATCGTTGTTAAGGAGTTCGAAGCGAAGAAAAACAAAAAAGCGGCGTGTAGGAATAACTCTTCCTAGGCCTGATCATACCACTGCGCCTTCTACGTCTTACAAACCCGACCCAAAAAACTAACCTACTCCCTAGGTATTTCCTATCAGAATGCAAGAGGCTTACGTAGTAAGCTTCCTAATTTGTATTCTGATAGCCTTTCGTTTGCATCTCAGGTTATTGTGCTCACAGAAACCTGGTTAAAGAAGGAGATTCTGAGCTCCGAAGTTTTTCCAGCTATGTTCACAGTATATCGGCTAGATCGCCCTATCAGACGCGGGAGTGGAGTTCTTATAGCGGTGAACTCCTCACTCACGTCAGAATTATTAACTTTCGAGGAATGCAACGATGTTGAATTCCTCTGTATGAAGCTATCTATCAAAGGTAATTCCATTTTTATTACCTGCGTCTACATACCTCCATTGTCGGAACTTCCTATTTATTGGAATCACCTTTCCGCTATTCTGATGGTTTCCAGTAGACTTTCGGATAGATTCCAGTTTGTAGTCCTAGGTGATTTTAAAATCCCTGGTGCTATTCGGTGCTCAAATAATTCTACCAATACTCTCCTAACTTCTACACAACATGACTTTATCGCTGTCTTGTTCGACGTTTCGCAATCTTTGCTTCGTCTCTGATCCTACAAGAGTCAGTTTAGCGAGGGTGGTGCCTCTGACGCAGCCGGAAGATCCAACTTTCGATGTGACCCTTGGTATCGGGTGTGACGTACAGAATATTTCTGACCTTCCAGCCAATAAAGTCCTATATAAGGGAATTCGCGGCTTCTCGCGTTGCCAACGGCCATAAATATCGCGGACTCTTCGAATCTGGCGGTTTTCGTTACAATATCATATAGCAGTCATACAAATGATCATTACATATAGAGGTATGTGAATTAAAACTGTAACTGAAAAAATGTAAATATGTTTTTTAACATAAACATATAATTAATATTGTATTGTTTCCTAAAAACGAGTTGCAATCAGCAAAGATATAAAAACTTTGGCCTCCCGAAGTTAGCTTTTATTCTTGGTTTTTTTGTTATTATTTTTTTTACTTATTTATTATTATTGTTTGTGTTACTGTAGTGTAACAACTTAAACAAAAGTGTGGGGAGAAGTTTAGTGGAAATTTATAAAAGCATAAGAGTTAAAGTTGGGTTGTTGGGTTTAGGAAGTGGCAGAGCGTTTAAAAATGCTTAATAAATCTTCCCTTGGAAGGTCCGAGGGATGAATTCTTTTAAGTCTTCGCCAAGTCCACCCAGATGCAAGTCTCCTGGCAAGGACATTTGGGTGTGACATGAGCATATTCCTATAATGTTAGGCTTGCACATTGATTATGTCTCCAATCAAGGGAACTTTAAGATCTCTCGCTATGTCTACGTTACAGATGAACCACTCAGCACTCAGTATTATTTTGGAATACCATTCTAAGAGAGTGCGTTCCAGCGACAGGCCCAATTCTCAAACTTCTTGAGGTAGAACTGAAGCATATCAGTGGCGTCATGAATATAGTTGGATCTAGAGAGAATCGCAGTATCGTCAGCAGGTGTGGCCAGCATTGGCTGCAGGTTCAGACCTGTCGCATGGACTTCGCCATATCGTGTTTAAATAAGCTGAACGACTTCGGTCCTAGCTCTCTTCCTTGGGGAACCCCAGTCTTAATCAACCTTTGAGAGGATGAGGTTCCATCCTGGACCACCCTTAATGTCCTGTCAGGGAGAAAGCGCCTAACCATTCCGAATAGATGCGGGTTAAGGGAGGGTAAGGTGTTTAATGTTTTTTTTTTATTTTTTATTTTCTTTTTCAAATTGAATACATAATTTTGAGAAAAACTCGAAAGCGTTACCTGGGGTATTCTATAATCTAACGAATGAATTTGGATTTTTTAATTTCTGATGATCCGTCATCGAGTTATGGTTGGCACCGCAAGTCAACTTTTTTTCGAGACACGACCGGAAAATTGCAAACATTGGCATATTTTTGAATATTTCTTTATAAACATTTTATAAGACATTCTTCGAATGTTATACTTTAATGTACCATTTGTTAAATAAATACATTTTGACTTGGTCGTCGGAAAAAAAACCCAAAAAATGTCATTTTTCGCATTATTTGACCTTGTTGCTCTCCAGGGGCTTTCTTGGCATTTATCTATTTAATGTACCCTTTAACCTCCTGAAAGGTTACAGGTGGCACAGGGTGTTCCGTTTGGTGTGTTATGGTAAGCTTGTCAGCCATTGTCTGTTCTCTAGGGGCAGAGACTGTTGAGAAGGGAGTTAATCTACCTTCCTTGTGTGAACCTTGCCCATGTGCCATCCTCCTTTTTGTCAGGAAACTTGGGAGTAGCTTGCCTCTTATAAGATCTAGTCAACTTTCAAAGGGAATTGTTGGAGCTCGCATCAGCTGTCACGTTGTCCAGCCTACGATCCGTAGCTATAGCTTTGAGTAATGTCAGTTTTTTCCGTCCTCTGTTTGAGATCCTCCTGAACGACCTGTTGATCCTTATGTCGGATGTGCGGATATACTCGCGCCTAAACCTGTTCTTCAGAAGAGAGCACACAATGACGCCTTGCCGTAATGCAATAACGCATTGCCGCATTAGCAGCAGCCTCCTTCTGAATATTCTGTCGCAAATTTATTTTTTGCATTGTAGTATTTTTCATTCTTCGTTTAAGACTTTATCTGTACCTCTTCTGCTTCTTGTCTAGCATCTTCTATGGTTTTCCTAACCTTTTCTACCTCTCCTCCATCTTCCACTTTTTCCTTCAAATTATCCCAAGTTTCTCCTTTCTGTAAATACTCTACTTTTTCGATAACTGTATCCCCATGTTATAACCTTCCCGGTTCTGTCAATTTTGCTATCATGGGTCCTAGACTCCTATTAATCCGTTGAACTTGGTTGTTCGCCCGCGGCAACTTCGTCGCTATTTTTATGTGTTTAACGCTACTATTTTCCATAAACTCTGCAAAATCAGAAGATGTAAAACAACTGCCCCGATTTAATATTATACATTTACAAATACGCCTATCGATTACAATATCCGATCGTCGACTGTTGTGTACAACTAACTAACTTTGTGAATGAATTTACAACAACAAATAAATGTTTTTTTTTCAATCTGCTACATCTACTGGTCCATAATAATCTATATGGATGATCTCAAAAGTCTTATTGTTTTTTGGTATACTATGTAAAAGTCCTTAACCTCCTTAACCTTACTTACCTTGCTTAAGGAGAATACGCTATGCACTTTAAACAATTTTGATTGTGCTCTACGACTTTAACCTTCATATTTACAACCTTTAATAGCTTTTCCCAATAACATCTAACATTTTATCCATTGTAACAGACTACAACTTTCTAAATTTAACACTCACATTGTTAAATTTAGAAAGTTGTAGTCTGTTACAATTTTCAACCGTTTGCCCCGGAAATATTTTCTCAATCTTCTTAACGCGTAAATTATGGCTAAAGTCTCTAACTCAGAACTGAGATACTTCGCCTTCGGCGCTGTCGATCTCTTTAAAAAATTGAAAATAGGATGTAGCTTGGTGACTCCTTTTTTCTTAAGATATACAGCCCCAAATCCTAAAGCGCTTGCATCACAGTGAAGTTCGACGTCATCTACGTAATCGTTCAAACTTAAACACTCTATCCTTTCTCAATATATCATACAAAGGTTGTGCTTTTGTTTCATCATGTCCAAAAATGTGTCATTAACGAATCTTTAAAATACCTGTGGGGCTGTTTTAAGACCCATAAGCATCCGTAGAAACTCAAATTGACCCAACGGGGTGGTAAAAGACTTATATTTTACTGACTCTTCGTTAAAAAATACGTAAAAACAACCATTCTTAAGATTCGTAAACACCGATTTTTCCATTAAATGATCTAAAAGGTCATCAATTAATGGTATCGGATAATTATCCTTCTCCATGATTTTAAAATCGATACGAAGTCTCAATTCCCCCGACTTCCTCTTCACTAATACAATGGGAGAAGCATACTCCGATTTCTAGGTTGAATAATCCCATCTAAAATTTCTAACATTGTTTAATTCTCACTGTATAAAAATCTCCTTGGTGCGCAGCTAAATAGTTTTGAATTTTCTAACACAAAGTTTATTTCGCTTAACTTGAAGCTTATGTGTTTCGTTTCGCGATCCTTATTATATTTGCTCACCAATATTATAAAGTTTTTCTACCTCAGAGTCTTTTAAAATGTTTGACTTTTTGTTTTCAACTAAAACTGTACTTAAAGTCTTCTTCTAAACTTATACCTAATATTTTTCCACCTAACTTAGTACCTAAAATATTCTCACCAACGCATGTACCTAAACCTTTTCCATCTTTACTTTTATCTTCTTGTTCTTCCTAAATTCTCTAGTTGATTCTCCTAATTATATTCTAATTCCCATACAATTATTAGAAAGTACTTTCACGTTTGTTTTTCTCCCATAATCGGTTTCAATACCCTCTACCGTAACCAGCACTATATTACAGTCCATGGATTCATCACTAACTACAATTAATTTAAACCAATTTTTTCTTTCATATTTCAGTATAAAGCATAATATTCTTCTATAGCTTTCCAGTAAGATTTATTTTATAGGACATTTGGGTGTGACATGAGCTTATTCCTATAATGTTAGGCTTGCACATTGATTATGTCTCCAATCAAGGGAACTTTAAGATCTCTCGCTATGTCTACGTTACAGATGAACCACTCAGCTCTCAGTATTATTTTGGAATACCTTTCTAAGAGAGTGCGTTCCAGCGACAGGCCCAATTCTCAAACTTCTTGAGGTAGAACTGAAGCATATCAGTGGCGTCATGAATATAGTTGGATCTAGAGAGAATCGCAGTATCGTCAGCAAGTGTGGCCAGCATTGGCTGCAGGTTCAGACCTGTCGCATGGACTTCGGCATATCGTGTTTAAATAAGCTGAACGACTTCGGTCCTAGCTCTCTTCCTTGGGGAACCCCAGTCTTAATCAACCTTTGAGAGGATGAGGTTCCATCCTGGACCACCCTTAATGTCCTGTCAGGGAGAAAGCGCCTAACCATTCCGAATAGATGCGGGTTAAGGGAGGGTAAGGTGTTTAATGTTTTTTTTATTTTTTATTTTCTTTTTCAAATTAAATACATAATTTTGAGAAAAACTCGAAAGCGTTACCTGGGGTATTCTATAATCTAACGAATGAATTTGGATTTTTTAATTTCTGATGATCCGTCATCGAGTTATGGTTGGCACCGCAAGTCAACTTTTTTTCGAGACACGACCGGAAAATTGCTAACATTGGCATATTTTTGAATATTTCTTTATAAACATTTTATAAGACATTCTTCGAATGTTATACTTTAATGT
Organism: Drosophila serrata; assembly: GCF_035046125.1. Lineage (NCBI taxonomy): Eukaryota > Metazoa > Arthropoda > Insecta > Diptera > Drosophilidae > Drosophila > Drosophila serrata. Next base: position 92,322 of record NW_028256980.1, on the reverse strand, counting down.
ACCATTTGTTAAATAAATACATTTTGACTTGGCCGTCGGAAAAAAAACCCAAAAAATGTCATTTTTCGCATTATTTGACCTTGTTGCTCTACAGGGGCTTTCTTGGCATTTATCTATTTAATGTACCCTTTAACCTCCTGAAAGGTTACAGGTGGCACAGGGTGTTCCGTTTGGTGTGTCATGGTAAGCTTGTCAGCCATTGTCTGTTCTCTAGGGGCAGAGACTGTTGAGAAGGGAGTTAATCTACCTTCCTTGTGTGAACCTTGCCCATGTGCCATCCTCCTTTTTGTCAGGAAACTTGGGAGTAGCTTGCCTCTTATAAGATCTAGTCAACTTTCAAAGGGAATTGTTGGAGCTCGCATCAGCTGTCACGTTGTCCAGCCTACGATCCGTAGCTATAGCTTTGAGTAATGTCAGTTTTTTCCGTCCTCTGTTTGAGATCCTCCTGAACGACCTGTTGATCCTTATGTCGGATGTGCGGATATACTCGCGCCTAAACCTGTTCTTCAGAAGAGAGCACACAATGACGCCTTGCCGTAATGCAATAACGCATTGCCGCATTAGCAGCAGCCTCCTTCTGAATATTCTGTCGCAAATTTATTTTTTGCATTGTAGTATTTTTCATTCTTCGTTTAAGACTTTATCTGTACCTCTTCTGCTTCTTGTCTAGCATCTTCTATGGTTTTCCTAACCTTTTCTACCTCTCCTCCATCTTCCACTTTTTCCTTCAAATTATCCCAAGTTTCTCCTCTCTGTAAATACTCTACTTTTTCGATAACTGTATCCCCATGTTATAACCTTTCCGGTTCTGTCAATTTTGCTATCATGGGTCCTAGACTCCTATTAATCCGTTGAACTTGGTTGTTCGCCCGCGGCAACTTCGTCGCTATTTTTATGTGTTTAACGCTACTATTTTCCATAAACTCTGCAGAATCAGAAGATGTAAAACAACTGCCCCGATCTAATATTATACATTTACAAATACGCCTATCGATTACAATATCCGATCGTCGACTGTTGTGTACAACTAACTAACTTTGTGAATGAATTTACAACAACAAATAAATGTTTTTTTTTCAATCTGCACCATCTACTGGTCCATAATAATCTATATGGATGACCTCAAAAGTCTTATTGTTTTTTGGTATACTATGTAAAAGTCCTTAACCTCCTTAACCTTACTTACCTTGCTTAAGGAGAATACACTATGCACTTTAAACAATTTTGATTGTGCCCTACGACTTTAACCTTCATATTTACAACCTTTAATAGCTTTTCCCAATAACATCTAACATTTTATCCCTTCCAATGTGAGTGTTAAATTTAGAAAGTTGTAGTCTGTTACAATTTTCAACCGTTTGCCCCGGAAATATTTTCTCAATCTTCTTAACGCGTAAATTATGGCTAAAGTCTCTAACTCAGAACTGAGATACTTCGCCTTCGGCGCTGTCGATCTCTTTAAAAAATTGAAAATAGGATGTAACTTGGTGACTCCTTTTTCTTAAGATATACAGCCCCAAATCCTAAAGCGCTTGCATCACAGTGAAGTTCGACGTCATCTATGTAATCGTTCAAACTTAAACACTCTATCCTTTCTCAATATATCATACAAAGGTTGTGCTTTTGTTTCATCATGTCCAAAAATGTGTCATTAACGAATCTTTAAAATACCTGTGGGGCTGTTTTAAGACCCATAAGCATCCGTAGAAACTTAAATTGACCCAACGGGGTGGTAAAAGACTTATATTTTACTGACTCTTCGTTAAAAAATACGTAAAAACAACCATTCTTAAGATTCGTAAACACCGATTTTTCCATTAAATGATCTAAAAGGTCATCAATTAATGGTATCGGATAATTATCCTTCTCCATGATTTTAAAATCGATACGAAGTCTCAATTCCCCCGACTTCCTCTTCACTAATACAATGGGAGAAGCATACTCCGATTTACTAGGTTGAATAATCCCATCTAAAATTTCTAACATTGTTTAATTCTCACTGTATAAAAATCTCCTTGGTGCGCAGCTAAATAGTTTTGAATTTTCTAACACAAAGTTTATTTCGCTTAACTTGAAGCTTATGTGTTTCGTTTCGCGATCCTTATTATATTTGCTCACCAATATTATAAAGTTTTTCTACCTCAGAGTCTTTTAAAATGTTTGACTTTTTGTTTTCAACTAAAACTGTACTTAAAGTCTTCTTCTAAACTTATACCTAATATTTTTCCACCTAACTTAGTACCTAAAATATTCTCACCAACGCATGTACCTAAACCTTTTCCATCTTTACTTTTATCTTCTTGTTCTTCCTAAATTCTCTAGTTGATTCTCCTAATTATATTCTAATTCCCATACAATTATTAGAAAGTACTTTCACGTTTGTTTTTCTCCCATAATCGGTTTCAATACCCTCTACCGTAACCAGCACTATATTACAGTCCATGGATTCATCACTAACTACAATTAATTTAAACCAATTTTTTCTTTCATATTTCAGTATAAAGCATAATATTCTTCTATAGCTTTCCAGTAAGATTTATTTTATAGCTTACCAAAATCCGCAAACGCTCGCACAATTTTTCCTGGGCAATCAAAACATTTCAGTTTAGCCTGCGTTCGGAGACTAGGTATTGGGATGCCCTCTACGAGCCCATCTACCAGCTTATTTTTTTCGATCGCCACATCCCGAGCCAATCTGCACTTCTCTCAAACTATATAGCTCTCTCTTCAACTCTACCGACTTGCTGTTTTGCATTCTCGGAACCATACCGAAATCGAGCATTTTCGCTTCTTCCAATTCCGCCTTCTTCATTGCTCCGGTTGCTGGCGACGTTTTCGCCGATCTCGCAATTCAAATTTTTCAGAATTTTCCGCGCCTTGGCAATTTCCTCGCGCAATTCTCCTTGCGTTTCCTTTCCGACCTTTAGCTCTCCAGCGTTTTCCTCGCCCGTTTCACCCACTTCTGTCACATCCGAAGGTAAACCTAGCTGTTCCATTTCATCGCAATCTTTTGGAGAACTACCTCGAAATTCTATTGGAACTTTAGCTAGCCTTGCGATTAGCTTCGCTTTTGTACCCTTCGTGTTCAAGTTTAGCAGCTCCAGGTTATCTCAGGTTATTGTACTCACAGAAACCTGGTTAAAGAAGGAGATTCTGAGCTCCGAAGTTTTTCCAGCTGTGTTCACAGTATATCGGCTAGATCGCCCTATCAGACGCGGGAGTGGAGTTCTTATAGCGGTGAACTCCTCACTCACGTCAGAATTATTAACTTTCGAGGAATGCAACGATGTTGAATTCCTCTGTATGAAGCTATCTATCAAAGGTAATTCCATTTTTATTACCTGCGTCTACATACCTCCATTGTCGGAACTTCTTATTTATTGGAATCACCTTTCCGCTATTCTGATGGTTTCCAGTAGACTTTCGGATAGATTCCAGTTTGTAGTCCTAGGTGATTTTAAAATCCCTGGTGCTATTCGGTGCTCAAATAATTCTACCAATACTCTCCTAACTTCTACACAACATGACTTTATCGCTGTCTTGTTCGACGTTTCGCAATCTTTGCTTCGTCTCTGATCCTACAAGAGTCAGTTTAGCGAGGGTGGTGCCTCTGACGCAGCCGGAAGATCCAACTTTCGATGTGACCCTTGGTATCGGGTGTGACGTACAGAATATTTCTGACCTTCCAGCCAATAAAGTCCTATATAAGGGAATTCGCGGCTTCTCGCGTTGCCAACGGCCATAAATATCGCGGACTCTTCGAATCTGGCGGTTTTTGTTACAATATCATATAGCAGTCATACAAATGATCATTACATATAGAGGAATGTGAATTAAAACTGTAACTGAAAAAATGTAAATATGTTTTTTAACATAAACATATAATTAATATTGTATTGTTTCCTAAAAACGAGTTGCAATCAGCAAAGATATAAAAACTTTGGCCTCCCGAAGTTAGCTTTTATTCTTGTTTTTTTTGTTATTATTTTTTTTAAGTTTGGAATTATTTATTATTGTTTGTGTTACTGTAGTGTAACAACTTAAACAAAAGTGTGGGGAGAAGTTTAGTGGAAATTTACAAAAGCATAAGAGTTAAAGTTGGGTTGTTGGGTTTAGGAAGTGGCAGAGCGTTTAAAAATGCTTAATAAATCTTCCCTTGGAAGGTCCGAGGGATGAATTCTTTTAAGTCTTCGCCAAGTCCACCCAGATGCAAGTCTCCTGGCAAGGACATTTGGGTGTGACATGAGCATATTCCTATAATGTTAGGCTTGCACATTGATTATGTCTCCAATCAAGGGAACTTTAAGATCTCTCGCTATGTCTACGTTACAGATGAACCACTCAGCACTCAGTATTATTTTGGAATACCTTTCTAAGAGAGTGCGTTCCAGCGACAGGCCCAATTCTCAAACTTCTTGAGGTAGAACTGAAGCATATCAGTGGCGTCATGAATATAGTTGGATCTAGAGAGAATCGCAGTATCGTCAGCAAGTGTGGCCAGCATTGGATGCAGGTTCAGACCTGTCACATGGACTTCGGCATATCGTGTATAAATAAGCTGAACGACTTCGGTCCTAGCTCTCTGCCTTGGGGAACCCCAGTCTTAATCAACCTTTGAGAGGATGAGGTTCCATCCTGGACCACCCTTAATGTCCTGTCAGGGAGAAAGCGCCTAACCATTCCGAATAGATGCGGGTTAAGGGAGGGTAAGGTGTTTAATGTTTTTTTTATTTTTTATTTTCTTTTTCAAATTGAATACATAATTTTGAGAAAAACTCGAAAGCGTTACCTGGGGTATTCTATAATCTAACGAATGAATTTGGATTTTTTAATTTCTGATGATCCGTCATCGAGTTATGGTTGGCACCGCAAGTCAACTTTTTTTCGAGACACGACCGGAAAATTGCTAACATTGGCATATTTTTGAATATTTCTTTATAAACATTTTATAAGACATTCTTCGAATGTTATACTTTAATGTACCATTTGTTAAATAAATACATTTTGACTTGGTCGTCGGAAAAAAAACCCAAAAAATGTCATTTTTCGCATTATTTGACCTTGTTGCTCTCCAGGGGCTTTCTTGGCATTTATCTATTTAATGTACCCTTTAACCTCCTGAAAGGTTACAGGTGGCACAGGGTGTTCCGTTTGGTGTGTCATGGTAAGCTTGTCAGCCATTGTCTGTTCTCTAGGGGCAGAGACTGTTGAGAAGGGAGTTAATCTACCTTCCTTGTGTGAACCTTGCCCATGTGCCATCCTCCTTTTTGTCAGGAAACTTGGGAGTAGCTTGCCTCTTATAAGATCTAGTCAACTTTCAAAGGGAATTGTTGGAGCTCGCATCAGCTGTCACGTTGTCCACCCTACGATCCGTAGCTATAGCTTTGAGTAATGTCAGTTTTTTCCGTCCTCTGTTTGAGATCCTCCTGAACGACCTGTTGATCATTATGACGGATGTGCGGATATACTCGCGCCTAAACCTGTTCTTCAGAAGAGAGCACACAATGACGCCTTGCCGTAATGCAATAACGCATTGCCGCAATAGCAGCAGCCTCCTTCTGAATATTCTGTCGCAAATTTCTTTTTTGCATTGTAGTATTTTTCATTCTTCGTTTAAGACTTTATCTGTACCTCTTCTGCTTCTTGTCTAGCATCTTCTATGGTTTTCCTAACCTTTTCTACCTCTCCTCCATCTTCCACTTTTTCCTTCAAATTATCCCAAGTTTCTCCTCTCTGTAAATACTCTACTTTTTCGATAACTGTATCCCCATGTTATAACCTTTCCGGTTCTGTCAATTTTGCTATCATGGGTCCTAGACTCCTATTAATCCGTTGAACTTGGTTGTTCGCCCGCGGCAACTTCGTCGCTCTATTTATGTGTTTAACGCTACTATTTTCCATAAACTCTGCAAAATCAGAAGATGTAAAACAACTGCCCCGATCTAATATTATACATTTACAAATACGCCTATCGATTACAATATCCGATCGTCGACTGTTGTGTACAACTAACTAACTTTGTGAATGAATTTACAACAACAAATAAATGTTTTTTTTTCAATCTGCTACATCTACTGGTCCATAATAATCTATATGGATGATCTCAAAAGTCTTATTGTTTTTTGGTATACTATGTAAAAGTCCTTAACCTCCTTAACCTTACTTACCTTGCTTAAGGAGAATACGCTATGCACTTTAAACAATTTTGATTGTGCTCTACGACTTTAACCTTCATATTTACAACCTTTAATAGCTTTTCCCAATAACATCTAACATTTTATCCCTTCCAATGTGAGTGTTAAATTTAGAAAGTTGTAGTCTGTTACAATTTTCAACCGTTTGCCCCGGAAATATTTTCTCAATCCTCTTAACGCGTAAATTATGGCTAAAGTCTCTAACTCAGAACTGAGATACTTCGCCTTCGGCGCTGTCGATCTCTTTAAAAAATTGAAAATAGGATGTAACTTGGTGACTCCTTTTTCTTAAGATATACAGCCCCAAATCCTAAAGCGCTTGCATCACAGTGAAGTTCGACGTCATCTATGTAATCGTTCAAACTTAAACACTCTATCCTTTCTCAATATATCATACAAAGGTTGTGCTTTTGTCTCATCATGTCCAAAAATGTGTCATTAACGAATCTTTAAAATACCTGTGGGGCTGTTTTAAGACCCATAAGCATCCGTAGAAACTCAAATTGACCCAACGGGGTGGTAAAAGACTTATATTTTACTGACTCTTCGTTAAAAAATACGTAAAAACAACCATTCTTAAGATTCGTAAACACCGATTTTTCCATTAAATGATCTAAAAGGTCATCAATTAATGGTATCGGATAATTATCCTTCTCCATGATTTTAAAATCGATACGAAGTCTCAATTCCCCCGACTTCCTATTCACTAATACAATGGGAGAAGCATACTCCGATTTACTAGGTTGAATAATCCCATCTAAAATTTCTAACATTGTTTAATTCTCACTGTATAAAAATCTCCTTGGTGCGCAGCTAAATAGTTTTGAATTTTCTAACACAAAGTTTATTTCGCTTAACTTGAAGCTTATGTGTTTCGTTTCGCGATCCTTATTATATTTGCTCACTAATATTATAAAGTTTTTCTACCTCAGAGTCTTTTAAAATGTTTGACTTTTTGTTTTCAACTAAAACTGTACTTAAAGTCTTCTTCTAAACTTATACCTAATATTTTTCCACCTAACTTAGTACCTAAAATATTCTCACCAACGCATGTACCTAAACCTTTTCCATCTTTACTTTTATCTTCTTGTTCTTCCTAAATTCTCTAGTTGATTCTCCTAATTATATTCTAATTCCCATACAATTATTAGAAAGTACTTTCACGTTTGTTTTTCTCCCATAATCGGTTTCAATACCCTCTACCGTAACCAGCACTATATTACAGTCCATGGATTCATCACTAACTACAATTAATTTAAACCAATTTTTTCTTTCATATTTCAGTATAAAGCATAATATTCTTCTATAGCTTTCCAGTAAGATTTATTTTATAGCTTACCAAAATCCGCAAACGCTCGCACAATTTTTCCTGGGCAATCAAAACATTTCAGTTTAGCCTGCGTTCGGAGACTAGGTATTGGGATGCCCTCTACGAGCCCATCTACCAGCTTTTTTTTTTCGATCGCCACATCCCGAGCCAATCTGCACTTCTCTCAAACTATATAGCTCTCTCTTCAACTCTACCGACTTGCTGTTTTGCATTCTCGGAACCATACCGAAATCGAGCATTTTCGCTTCTTCCAATTCCGCCTTCTTCATTGCTCCGGTTGCTGGCGACGTTTTCGCCGATCTCGCAATTCAAATTTTTCAGAATTTTCCGCGCCTTGGCAATTTCCTCGCGCAATTCTCCTTGCGTTTCCTTTCCGACCTTTAGCTCTCCAGCGTTTTCCTCGCCCGTCTCACCCACTTCTGTCACATCCGAAGGTAAACCTAGCTGTTCCATTTCATCGCAATCTTTTGGAGAACTACCTCGAAATTCTATTGGAACTTTAGCTAGCCTTGCGATTAGCTTCGCTTTTTTACCCTTCGTGTTCAAGTTTAGCAGCTCCAACCACATTTTCGATTGCACTACCGTTATTTCTGCGATGTTCTAATCCATTTCTTTACTTCAGTTTTCCGATTAAAAAATCTGCTGTGGAATCCCACTTCTGATATTTCTTTTTATTGTTTATTTATTGTTTTATTATTTAATTTATTGTTTAAGATGCTATCTAATAATTAGTTCTTGTCATATCTTGTCTTTCCTTATCTTTTCTTAGTTCTTACTTTGTATGCGTCTTCTCTTGTTCAGCTTGTCTCAAAATGTTATCCGCTGCTCTCGGCTACTTCAAATAACCCCCCATTTTATATGAGAGTCTCTCATGCTCTCTCATGAGAAAGCGTAACATCTCAATTCGATTGACCAGTGCATACTTCTATTAACTGGCACCATGTCCATCTGTCCATTTCTAAGCAAACTAGTTTCTAAGTTTTAAAGCAATCTGAATGAAACTTTGCATTTAGTTTTCTATATACTTTCACCCGTATATTATTCTAGACTTTCGGGTTTAATTGTATAAAAATTGGACGACTATATCATATAGCTGCCATACACACCAAAAAAATATGATTTATGAACCGAAAATATGTAAAAACACTAGATAGAACTTCGATGACTAGGAATTAATACAATATAAATTGTATACACTTATGTTAAAAAACAATGACGTATTAATTTCCTGATCGTTCCTATGGCAGCTATATGATATAGTAGTCACATTTTTATAAAATTTAACACAAAATTGTAGAATAACAAACATATTGTTGTTGCAAACTTCTGACTAAAATTATAATACCCTGCAAGGGTATAAAAAAAAAGAGATTTTGATGTTCTGCAGTGGTGGTTATTTAATAAAGACTGTTTTTCTTTGCTTTTCCGAATAAGTTGCCAGATGTTAACAGCTCAAGCACGCAGTGAAGCATTCGAATGGGTTTTTTAAATTTTAATAACTTTAATATATCTTTTATTACATAACTTATATTGCCTTATTCTTCCATATGACATACTTGCCATTAAATTTGATTCATTTTATAGTAAGTAAACAGCGCACCAATGTATAGTTCTACACTGTACACCAATTTTGGTGTAATCATTAAAAGTTGGACAACAGTGGAGTGTGTGAAAACATTGCCATCACGTGTTAAATTACCATATTTACTGAAACTCAATATTGTACCGAAAAAAAATGTGTTCCCACTTCCGAAATAAGTTCATTTGTCGTTTTGGGTGCATTCATTCATTTTGTTCCATATTATATTCGTCTCGTTTTCGCAAATCAATGTTAATTAACTTCCAAAATAAGTCATATATTATATAAATCAATGTTATATAAGTTCAGTACAAATTCAAACAAAACAGTTTCTTAACTGAAAGCTATTCAATATGGGCAAATAGCTCGTAACATTCCCCACCCCGAAATTCTTTTGCGTGGCTGTTCTTCTCGCAGACAGATATTCACCAAAATTTCTGTCAGGATTGGCGCTGTAGAACGCACCATACGTTCGCAGGCTCCGCTGATGTTAGGTGAGCTAGACTCAATTCAACCTGGAATTCGAAGGACTTTGGCTTGGTCAAGATATGGCGAGAGTTTGAAAATTGGGATTTTCAGTTTGGTCTTTTTCGGCACGTAGGCATTCAAGTCTTCTGAAACGCATCGGGTTCGGCATAATGCATTTATCGCTTCCGAATATTTCCGCGATTCTTCCTCATGGTACAGAAGCTCACAATCAGTGTTCGTAGCGGCTCTAGGTCACGATGGAGCATGCGTCTCGTCTTGCAGCGAAATTGTGGACCAGTGAACCATTTTATCGAGCTGTTTATTTCGCATTTATTTTGTCTATTTGGTCCCTCATCAACTAAATTTCGTCCGAAAAGTTTGGACAAGCGCAAGCCTTAAACAGTTGCCATTAATTCCATTCGATACACTGATATTGGTTTCAATGGGGCCACTCTGCTCTTCGATGCCACTAGAGGGAACCGGATCCTCTTCCAAATTTGATATGCAAATACGCTACAGCAAATGCAGCGAATACATGCAATTGCGCACTTTTGTGGAATGCGTAAATCTCTCAATTTGGAAAGTAAAGCCTGCCAAGTCATATATTTCTGCAACCTAACAAATTCGGTTCCTTTTCTTTCGTGGTTAGTTAAAAACTCATTCAACTTTAAATCCATCATTATTTTGAATTCAAGCCATTAAAGGCGTCTTAAAGCCATGAATCATTCGACATTATCGTATCTTCACAAAACCCAGCTCCAGCAGCTATCATTGGCGATGTACTTTATAGTTTCGATTGCAGTGGTTTTACAGTAATGCTCACGGATTCCTCTGATCACAAACCAGTCTTAAGCAGAACATCTCAATTGGCATCGGACAGCTATCACATCGTCATTATCAGCTTCTCGTACCTTCCGTGGCACACAGATCTTAATGTGGTCCATGCAATGAGTATTTGAGCTGTAGTCGAGACCGCGACGGAACTTAGGTGTGGGTGTGCATTAAGCATTTGATCGTCGATACTTTGTGCTTCAGGATCAAGTCTACTTTTAGTGTGGACTGCTTTTAGCACACATTTTAAATTTAGACGACCGTCAGCGGAAACTCTCGTACAAATAAGCTTAGATTTTCCAGTCTGTGTCATACCGCTCGTCCACTTTAAGCAGAACTGCTCTGCAAGCTCATCTAAGCCGAGATCATCATTAACTTGCGCTTCTTTACCGTACAGGATAATCCTTCGTCGATAATTTCGAAAACATCCACGGATCTTGTCATATTATGCCAAGTTGGCGGAACTTAGGTGTGGGTGTGCATTAAGCATTTGATCGTCGATACTTTGTGCTTCAGGATCAAGTCTACTTTTAGTGCGGACTGCTTTTAGTACACATTTTAAATTTAGACGACCGTTAGCGGAAACTCTCGTACAGATAAGCTTAGATTTTCCAGTCTGTGTCATACCGCTCGTCCACTTTAAGCAGAACTGCTCTGCAAGCTCATCTAAGCCGAGATCATCATTAACTTGCGCTTCTTTACCGTACAGGATAATCCTTCGTCGATAATTTCGAAAACATCCACGGATCTTGTCATATTATGCCAAGTTGCTGATATATATTTTCTTTTCTTCATGGAAGAAAACAGTTATTCAGTTACTTTGTCGCTTACCTTTTGCATCCTCGACTGCAAGGCTTGCTTCCATTGCATTCCAGTCTTCTTTGTCTTGGAGTTCCAGACAATATGCTTTCCAAAGCGAGAAAGGCATAGTCGTTTAGCCTTTATTAGTTCTAGTTTACATTTGCCTGACATGTCTTTAAATTTCTCTCGTTTGCAGTCACCGTCACATCTTGGACAGGAGCATTATGTGATTTATATGTATTCCCTTAGTAGTACATTACTGTAAGAGAGCGTATGAAGTACATTAACCCTTTAGAGTTGTTTATGTACCGATTACAATCGCCTCTTTAATAATATTAATTACTTGTAGAATTATCTCGTAATGTATTCTAATTTTCCTCGTTCTATTACGTATTTTCTCTCGCGTTTATCTAGAACACGAACGGTCCGTACGTTACACGGCTGCGCCTCTCGGTCGGTTGGGCGGGAGGTGGGCGTGGGTCCGTACTTTACGTACTGAACGCATTGGGTACAATTAGCTCGCCTCGTACAGCATCTAGGGCTAATTTTAAGGCACTTCTGAAGTCTGATGAGATTTTCCTCGTTGCACAGCATTTCCACATGGCAAAGTTTATCAGAATGTTGCGATGCCCAGTGCTTCCCACATAAATCGAGATGAGCTAAAATCTTTATTCAATTTTTTTCCGCGATTTGATCCATTTAAGTGCTTTTGGGAACTAGTAATGAATGAAAGGCAACGAATCAACGTTGTGAATTTCAGACCATATATAAATCCTGCTTACATGAGAGACTGAGAGAGTTTGTGCATCCAAAGTAAAGCAGGCAGAGGGCCAAAAATGAATGGGCAATATTCAAAATAGAGGAACTGAATGCGGAACAGCTTCGAGCGCTGCAGCTACAGTCAACATTCAGAAGGCTGCTGCCAAGAATCGATTTCTAACCAACCGTATGGGTGATATGGTATTAGTAGAAAATGAGTCATCTAGCAGGGGCACATCTCGCAAATTAGATTATCCACGTCTAAATTGTAAAATTGGAACTAAATATTTATTTAGCCATTTTTCCTTGCACATATGTATGCGCACCTATGAAGAACGCAAGTGATGAAATGTAATCTTATTTTTCCACTGTGTCAGGAGCGCAATTCACTTTACCATTGTTGTTCTTTTGAGTTTGATTTATCAGGTTAAGGTGTTTTTGTTGCCAACAATATTTGAAAGGGTACCGGGAGCATTTAAAATACAGTTTAATAACAATAACGATCGAAACTTTTTCTAGAAAAGAAGGTATAAGTTTTCAACGGATTTTTATCTAATTCGAGATTTATTAAGAATATTTAGAATTTAGGTTTTTATTTTGTAAAAATCTACTAAATCATAAGGCTGCTCGGAATGATCGGAACATTTTTAGAAAAAAAGGATATAAATATATTGACTTGGCTGTTGATGGAAGTCAAGAACATATATTCTTTATACCATAATGTTTAAATGGTCGGAATTTAGTCCTGCGTTTTTAACTTCTGACCAAAAGTCGAATATCCTACATGGGTAAAACAAACTTATATTGATTTTAAACAACAATTAAGAAAAGAAGCTAACTTCAGCACGCCGAAGTTTGTATACCATTGCAGATTGATTTCATTCATTAAAAATAAATACAAAATAAATAATATATATATTTTTGTTAAAAAACAACGATGTAATTCCTATTTTCATTACAATCGCCTATACTTATTAAGGAATGTGCCGAAAAGACTGCACGCTTTTAATAGTCCATTCGACCATCCCTTGATACGATGACACGATTTAAAGACGTTCGCAAAAAAAATTGTGCTCGATTACTGCACAGAAATTGGTGTCTCGTACAGACAATTGGCAAGACGTCACAAAGTCAATGTAAATATTTAAAAAAAATATAGACAGGTTTGGGGAGACGTGTTCTATAAAAAATTTGCCAAAGAGTGGAAGAAAAAGAGGTCCAAATGGTAACACTGTTGACAATAAGGAATCAGATCCAGTATTTAAAAAACTGCAGTCGAATTAGCATAAGTCGCAATATTTTTGCTTTCCACTACTTCAACTGCGAGCGATATTATAAAATGAAAAAAATCATTCTGCTTCTGCTTCTCAACAAATCAGAAGTCACAGTCAAAGCATAGTCAAAAATCAAACAGCGTATGTCAAAATTAGCAAGAATATGCAGATCGTGGAAGTCGCCCGTTGTTTTCGATCGTTGCGACTTTTCATTTATGACCTATTAGTTTCATTAATTTTTTGGCAATTAATTATTTCATACTAGAACCTTTTTATTCATGTTTTTTATCATATATTTTAATCTTTACGAAAAATAACACAATAAATCAAAAATGCATAAAAACATAAAAACAGTTTGAGTGTTAATAAACCTATTCATTTTCAAACAGTGGCAAGGTGTCAATGGCCCCACATCCAAAAAGCTCTCCTGCAATATGTTCTCTTAAACGATTGCGGTAGTCGGTAAGCACCAGTCTCAGAGTGGAGAATGCTCGTTCAATCGAAACCTGTTATTAAATAAATAAATAAATAACAAAACTTCAATTATTTATGCCATTTTAATTTACCTGATTTGGCGGTACAGCATAGCAAACATTACTTATTGCGTACAACTCCTGATCGGTATGCTGTTTTCCTTTCCAATACGATAGCACGTCTATATCAATCCTTTGATACGAAAGTTGAAGATTTATAATTTTTGTATATACGTCCATAGAACTGTTCACTTCCGAATGAACGCCTTGCGATAAATATGCTTCTAACAACTCATCTTCCTCATCAAAAATAAAATTGTCCATTTGATTAAAACTGCAATTCGGAGTTGAGCACATAATGGCCAAGAGGGTTTAGATTATATAATCTGTCCCAAATAGATTCCAAATGATTTATAGCATCACTTTTTTGTTGCGATGACAATATATATTGAAAGCGAGGATCCAGGAACAAGCAAGAAACTACGAATTTATTATTCAACAATGTTTTTGTTTGTATTTTTATAGAATTCAAAATTTTATTTCCGATAGTTTTTGTTAAATCCTGACTTGAATCCTTTACCATTTTTTCTGTTGATATTTTAAGCTTTAGCCATTGGGCGTAAAAATTACTGTAATGTAATTGCTCCTCTTGAAATTTTTTTTTTATTGATTTTTGCAAGGGACTAAAAACATTGCAATACGTCTCAATAAAATCCCAAAACGAGGAATCCATGTCAAAATTATCCTCATCCGTTCAGTTTTTAACCGATTCAATTTTTCTTAACAAGTCCTTAGCTTCCTACAAGTTTTGTAGCATTGTGTAGGTAGATCCCCACCTGGTTGGACAATCTAGTTGATATCTAGATATCCATTCGATGCTTTTCTTATGTATTTTGTCAAATTTCGACAATTGAGTAAGAACTTAAGTATGTCCTGTGATTTATTTACATCAATCGCAACCAGCTGTGCTGTATGTGCAGCACAACGACAAACTTGAATATTACCTCTTAATACATAGGGCACTTTTTCTATGAGCTCAATTTTTTGTATATAATCGTCGTTGGTGCACTCTTTGTCGTCCTCTTAATTGTTTTGTTTAGAAATATATGATAAAATATTTGTAGTTTTAACCATATTGGCACCGTTGCCAGAAGTAATGGAAACAATTTAATTAAAATTTATATTATATCTGTTGAGGACTTTGATTACTTCGGCGGCAAGATTATTAGATCCACTTGATCCTGCACCTCTTAATTCAATCATCCCCAGAATAATTGATTTTATTTGAGCAGCTCTTATGTATTGTGCACTTATTCCGAAAATATTTCTGGACATTCGGGTCAATAATGTGCTCTTAAGTTCACTTGTTATGTGAGATCTTATATTATTTGCGACTACTTCGAGTGTTTTTTTGCAGTTTAATGCATTTAATTTCATTATTTTGGCATTCGCAGTCTTCAGGCCTTCGCATATTGGATCGAGAATATTCCTCATATTTGGTGAATTTAAGACATTAAAAGGGATGCTGTCTTCTGTTACCAGTCCTATATAGGATCTTATTAGTTGTTTTTTATTAACTTCTATTTTAATTAAGGAACTCGTTTCAATATTTTCTAGATTTTGCACGTTTAAATTAATTTTGTGTTGTTTTATTAAGTATGTTTTTAAATTTGAAAGTCTATTGTTGCTATTGCTAAACCCTCGTCTGCCTTATTTTCGAAATAATTCCACACTTCACTTGGAGCCATGGCTGAATACGTGTGAGTCCCGCAGCAAACTAACTATAAGTAAAATCAAAAGAAGCAAACCAGAGCGACGGCGGCTACGGGCTACTTCCACGATCTGCATATTCTTGCTAATTTTGACAAATGCTGCTGATCGAAAGCAACAGCTACCAAAATCAAAAGTAGCAAAAAGTCGAATGCAGCGACTGTAGCTGCCGACGAATCCCGAAAGTCGACGCGTGCCACAGCGTCGACTTACGTCTACGACAAAAGCAACAGCAAAGCGGAAAGCAAGAAAACGAAAAGCGGCGGAGAGAATCGGGATATCTATCGCTGGTACATTTCCTACAAACCAATACATCAAGTAGTCGTTTCCTAAAATTTCAATTGGAAACAATATTTATTATATGGATTCTGCATTTGAGGTTATAGTCCAAAAGGACGACGTGCGAACGAACATCATCATCAAAAAGTGTAGGAGGAAACGAAGATCATTGGCATCATACACTCGATTGGCAATCCAAACTGGATACATTACTTTTAAAATATATAAAAAAAAAAAAAATTTTTGTTCATTTTTTAATCACCAAACGAAATGTTAAATAAAAAGAAGCCATCTGGTGGCGAAACGGAGTTCCCAGGTTTACTAGTATCATATAAATTATATATTTATACCCTTGCAGGGTATTATAATTTCAGTCAGAAGTTTGCAACGCAGTGAAGGAGGCACCTCCGACCATATAAAGTATATATATTCTTGATCAGGATAAACAGCCGAGTCGATCTAGCCATGTCCGTCTCTCCTTTTGTCTGTCTGTCTGTCTGTCTGTCTGTCTGTCTGTCTGTCTGTCTGTCTGTCTGTCTGTCTGTCTGTCCGTCTGTCCGTCTGTCCGTTTCAACGCAAACTAGTCACTCAGTTTTGAAGCAATCTGAAAGAAACTTTGTAGTTAGTCTTCTATATACTCTCACTCGTATATATGTCGGAACGAGTCGGATCGGACGATTATATCATATAGCTGCCATAGGAACGATCGAAAAATTTTAATGCTATTAAAATATAATATTTTTCTTAGTGACAATCTCTTAAGTTACTTTATGAAGGCTTTTAATTGGTTTGAATAACACTCGAAGTTTTTTAAGGTTGTAAGCAAAGTTTCTTTGAATAATGCCTGTTATTGGGCTATTAAATATTGGATGGCATACACGTGCTGCAGGTCAGCAAGTGAATATTCGTAATAATCAAACACAAAATGAATGTGCCGTACAAATGTATTGAAATGGAATTAATATGCACAGAATCGCCTTGCAGAAACGGTACCTCAGAATAAACGAAATTTTACTAGACAACCTGTAAATTTAGACTTGAAACGCACCTCCTTAAATTTAAATTACGTTAAATTAAAATATAATTAATCCTTTCAAATGACGTTATTTGGAACCGAAATTGTTAACCAACAGTATAGTCCGTGCTTTAAGGTAATGGCAAATTAATTATGATAAAATTGAAAATTTCTAATTGCGAAATTGCTTCCGAACATTTAGATTCAAGAGAAAAGTCACCACCGAGCGGGTTCTTTGTTACCACCAACTAACAAAGACCATAAATTCCTTCAGCTTTTCTTTTCTGGTAATTCGGCAGTTGCAGCGTTGTGAAATTCCTAACGAAAACAGACGGCAAATTATCGAGCGATAGCATAATCTTCTGTATGAGCATAATGAATTGGTCTGATTGTTCAATGCATTCCGACGACCACAAAATCATTAACACAGCACTTTTTGTCTGCTGAACAATTCAATGCTCCCACAATCAATAAAGTGGCAGTGGTAATTGTTGGCGAAAATGCCACATCGCGGGGTATTATTTTAAAACGTCGGGATAATGAACAAATGTAGCGCAAAGAGCAGAATGGCCACCAACGACAACGCTGACAAATTCCTGCTGTTGCTGGCTTCGATGACGTATACTCGACGTATGCCCTCGGAAGAATATACACAGTTCATCCACGCAAAGATGAATGCTTCTATCTACGTTTGCTTTTGGTAAGCATTAGAGGCCCAATGCACTGCGCACTTTGGATGGTGTGCTGTGCGTTGCGAGGCTTGCCAACGAAAACGATACACACTGGGATGCCGTTGCCACTGCCGTTCAACCCAGTTGTGCTGTAGGACAAATACAAGGACGAGATGACTAACGACAGAATTCGCACGACGACTTTTAACATCGATCTTGAAATTAACGACAAAATGTATAACAAAGCGTTGATTTCGATTGAAGACCTGCTGCCTTTCAATCTTCTTTCGGTTCAAAACAAATCCTTCCTCGCTTTCATTTGAAAATACTACCGCGAATAATGATCAGGCAATAACCGATCTATTTTCGCAGTTTTTTCAAACAACCTATTCCAGCTCTTCGTATCTACACCAGACCTATTCCTACGACATACCCAAAACAAACTTAATTTTCTGTCCTAGCCTAAACGAAAGCTCTCTCCTTTTAGATCTTCATCTTGTCAAGTCAGTTTATTCGCCAGGTCCCGACGGAATTCCTGGCTGTGCTATTCCCTGTGCTATTCCCTTCTGAAATTGTTCACCTTACCCTTAGAAACTTCCCACTTTCCCATTATTTGGATGGGATCGTTTATTATTCCTCTCCACAAAAAATGTAGCAAATTGGATGCCAGCAATTATAGAGAAATCTCTAAGTTGTCGCTCATCCCTAAACTATTTGAAAACATTATTACCCCTCACTTGCATCACCTTTGAAGATCAGTTATTTCTCCATGTCAACATGGTTTTATTAAGCGAAGATCAACAACAACAAATCTTTTGGAGCTCTCTTCCTATATTATAAAAAAAAAATTTTCAGACAGATGTAATCTATACTGATTTCAGTAAAGCATTTGACTCTGTTAACTATTCTCTCCTCGTTAGAAAACTCTATTCAATGGGTTTTCCAAGTGATCTTCTTAATTGGATCTCAAGTTATTTGAATGGCAGGACGCAAAAGGTCCTCTTTAAGAATAATTTATCCAATGTTCTAAGGGTTACATCTGGCGTCCCGCAAGGAAGCCATTTGGGACCCTTATTATTTACATTATTTATAAATGACCTGCCCAAAGTCTTGACTAACTCCTACGCGGATGACGTCAAGCTTTGCGTGCAACGACGTCGCCTGTCAGTCGGATTTACGAACAGATTTTCAACCTTTGTGCTGTGTAAACTTACCAAACTTAAATGGCTCAAAATGCTAGCTAATGACATTATCTCGTGTCGTTCCTAAGCCTGGTTTTTACACGCTGAACTTCTGCTCTTTGGAGAGAACTAATTCTATTGATGATTTGGGCGTTCGCTTGAACCCAAAACTTGACTTTATTGATCATATTTCGTCTATAGTGAATAGGGCCAAGGATGTGTATGTTACGAAATCCTTATATAATTCTTTAGTTCGTCCTATCTTAGAATATGGATGCTCTACGCGTTTTAAATTGGGATGCAAACCAAAGATGACCTTCCTTCTCAATTAGACTCCTATTAATAAACTTATCGTCCTTAGCCAAGCGTAGAACGATGCAAGTTATAATCTGTATTTTAAACCTTTTCCATGGTGATGTGGAAAGTGCTGACTTGTTGAGTCAGCTCAATTTCCACGTACCATGTAGAGATACTAGATCCTAAATTCCATTAGTGTTGTGCCACTGTAGAACCTCCTTTGAACTGCATGAACGTTTTAGAGTGGTTTGTGCAAATTATTATGATTTGTACACACTGATCTCTAACGTAGATACCCTTCCCAAACTAAAATCTTTAATACTAACACACTTAGTAAACATGCAAGCAAACAACCTGGCAGCATGCCGGTATTTTCCATCGCGCCTACTAACTCCTAACCCAAACAGCCTTGCTTCTCTTATCCCTGGCCGGAACATCGGCTAACATTTCTGACAACTCCCTGGCCAAATATATCTCCGTCATTGACGGAAGGGTCTTAGTGTTCCGAATACTGACGAATAGTGAGGAAACCAACGGCATGGTCAACTCGTTTCATCAGTCCTTCCTTCTGAGCATCGGCGTCGCTCATCTCCGTGACATACTTGACTCGTTGAGGATGGCCAGGAGCCTGGATTTCTTAGGGACCGCGTTAAAGGTTGTCGCAGGGACACCTGACGCAAATGACTTTGAGAAGATTAGGTATACAGAAGCACAACTAATTAATGAAAGCAATAGACAAATAATTATCAATACAAGGACACAAGAACAAATTAACAGTATAACCGAAACAGTCAATCTGATTTTGAAAGCAGAAAAAAAACACACAAATAGACTCAAGTCACTTGTATGAGATGTTGTTAGCCGGTAACAGAATGATTGTCATGGAGTTACAAAATTTTATGCTCGCCATAGCCCTCGCTAAAATAAAGATAGTTAATCCAAGTATCTTGGACCACGCAGATTTGGAAAATGTATGGATGGAAGAGCCCACCGATAGCCCTATCAAGGATGTATTGTCTGCCTCGTCCGTAAAGGTTTTACAGTCCGCTAACATTTTACACTTTATCATTAAATTTCCTAAAATAAAATTAGCATGCATGGCGCATTGCTAAACACAAGAGAGTGACCTGCACACTATATCCTATGTGGATGAAGGGATTGTTATCATTAACGATACATGGCACACATCTTGTCGCCTTCGAGAAACAAGCACTGATATACAACACCCTCTTTAACAACCATGACAATGCTCCAAAAAGAACTCCAGGGGCAGCAAGTTTGCCCTTACCAAACATCACCGACAGAGTGAAAGAAACCTGGAGATTTTAAAGGGGTTCCGAGAAAAGATCGACAGCAACAAGAAACAAATTATCATATTTTGTTTAATTTATGTATACTTTCTTCGTTAAAGTTCAAAGTACTTTGCCAATATTGGCCCCCTACCTCTTCACTGTGACCTGCTAGTGTCCAAGCGTATAAGTTAACTAAGTTAACCGGCCTCAAGGATCAATCTGTGGAGGAGTAAAAATTGCCGACGGCAATTCATCATCTTGTCCGTCGAACAACACTTAATTAATTGGCGCCCAACATTGAAAAGTACCCACTGTAACAAACGGGGAAACATGTAAGTGAACACCTCCAACTATATGCTTCCCTATATCTGCATTAGAGTAGCTTCAAATTAAATTAAATGAATCGCTGCCAGAATAATTTCTGCAGCTCCACTTTAATATTTTTGTGTTAACTTTATATTAAATAAAGATTAATTAACTCATTATTTGATTGACAATTTAAATGATGAAATATATGTGCGATAATAATATTTGTTTTATGCTGTCTGTGTATTGTTTGCATTTTATTTTATTTGCCAAAAATAAGTACGAATATTAGATATCTCGGCCTGAGCGCTAGGCCGCCGCTGACGAACAAATTAGTCCTGAATTTATTTAAAATTATTTTTCACTAAATATCGGTGTTTGGATATTCATAAATTGTGAATTCATTTATATTATTCATTGTATCTTTTTGCCCCCACTCCCCTGCTGGGAACCCGATACGGCTGCATATGCATTTGAGTGGCAAATTGTTGTTCTTCACTTCTTTATTTTTCGTAGCGGAGGCTCAGTCCCCTCATATCCCTGACCCTATCGCTGCTTGACAGGGCACCAGCTCGGTTCGACGAGCTCAGATACTTTGTTGCTAAAGCGGCGGCTCCGTCCCCGCCATGCCAATTGCCTTCATGGGCAGAATAGCTTGAGCAAGGATTCCTCTACCAGTGTGATTTAACTTGGACACATATGAGCTCGCCATTCCAGCAGTACTGGGAAAACAAACCATACGCTAGTGACTTAGAGTCTAATAGTGAAGGGCCCCCGCGTACTAACCCCACAGTAGGAATTATGGACCCAGAGAAGCTTAAAGCTATAATTCTGGCCGCGATTACCCATGCCCTGGCGGAAAAGGGTCGGCAAAGAAGAAGAATTGCGCCAAGCTATAGAGCAGTTGGCCGCCCAAGTGGCAGCGGTGCAAGTCGCACCCACACAAGCAGGGGCTCCAAAAATTATGGTTTATGAGCCCATTGACATCAAAGACAATGTTCAATGCAACCAGACTTTAGATGCCGTTAAATGCCTGCCCGAATTTACGGGGGCACAAGAAACATACGTCTCTTGGAGGCAAGCGGCAGTAGCCGCATATTACATATTTAGGAATTATGTTGATAGCTCACGCCATTATCAGGCGGTAGTCATAATTAGGAGTAAGATTAGGGGCCCTGCCGATGCAGTGCTATCCTCGTTTGGCACAATATTGAATTTCGATGCGATCATAGACCGCCTCGATTTCACATATAGTGACAAGCGACAGATACACGTCATCGAGCAGGAGATGGGCACCCTCAGACAGGGAAGCCTCACAGAAAAAACTCACCTTGCTCACTAATAAGGCAACTATGTCGTATTTTGTGCGAAAAATTCCGGGATGATGCGCTCCGCATATTTATTTCGGGCCTCAAGCGCAGTCTCTCCGATGTCCTTTTCTCGGCAAAGTCGAAGGACATGACAACTGCGTGGCATTGGCTCAGGAGGTGGAATCAAACCACTAGGTGGAATCAAACCATTTTCGCAACATCGTTTGCAAAAAGCCTAGAGGATCGGGACAGGAAACAAACTGCAAAGGCACAAGATCGCCAACAAACGTCTTATCAAGGGCACTCCCAAGTGAGTGCGGGCAAAAACCCGCAATTCACTAAACAACACAAGGCTCAGGTGCACTCCGCTCCGAGCAACGACAGGCGTTCAATGTCTAGGATGCTCAAGCCATCTCAAGCGCCGGCCTACCAAAATAGGAAGCCAGCCGGGTCCGATCGATCCGGCCCGCACAAGAGGCAGAGGGTTAACCACATTACACAGGGCCCAAAAGAAATAGAAGACAAGTATACCGCCGCAGCTTTAAGCGCGGTGACCTGTTAAAACAAGCAACGGCATCGTTTTGTCTAGCTTCCGGCCATCTCAAATGGGGCTCCGAAGTAGAAAAGTTAGAATTCTAATCGTGCCCCGACGTCAATTCTACCAACATTGATTGCTCGGACGCGTCGCCACTAGCTAGAGAGGCCTTTATCAAAATGCTTGGCGAACGAAAATGGCATATTATAAGTCAATGTCCCCCTACCATAACCCAATATGAGTAGTAGACAAAAAGGGCACTCACGAAGCGGACAACCGCAAAATGCGGCTCGTATTAGACTTTCGCAAATTGAACGAAAAGACGATACCTGATTCCATGATCCCATGCCGAATATCTCTATAATACTAGAGAATTTAGGCAACGCCAAATACTTCACAACACTCGATTTGAAGTCGGGCTACCACCAGATCACTCTGGCAGAGCGTGACCGTGAAAAAACATCCTTTTCCGAGTTTCGCCGGCTACCGTTTGGATTGAAAATGCTGCCAGCATCTTCCAAAGAACCATCGACGGCATACTGCGAGAGCAGGTTGGCAAATTTTGCTATGTCTATGTTGATGAACTCGTCGTTTTCTCGGAAGACGAAAACTCCCACATAGGGCGCGTAGATTGGGTTCTTAAGAGCCTGCACAACGCCAACATAAGGATATCAACGAAAAAATCGCTTTTTTTTTTTAAAAGCGTTAGCTTATTGGGCTTTATTGTCACCAACAATGGTACCACAACTGACCCAGAAAAAATTATGGTCATTCAGGAATTCTCCGAACCCAAAAATATATATTCGAGTTAAGATCATTCCTTGGCCTTGCCAGTTATTACCGATGCTTCATTAAAGATTTTGCATCAATAGCTAGGCCCATCTCCGATATTCGTAAAGGGGAGCATGGAATTGTCAATAGGCACAGATCCAAAAATATTCTGGTGCAATTTAGCGAGCATCAATGGCTTGCTTTCCAAAAGTTGCGTAACATTCTGGCTTCAGAGGATGTCATCCTCAGCTATCCTGATTACAAGAAGGCATTCGATCTAACGGCGGATGCCTCGGCCTATGGCGTTGGCGCGGTGCTATCCCAAGAAGGAATGCCCATTACTATGATCTCGAGGACCCTAAAGGACCGAGAGGTTAACTGCGCTACTAAAGATTTAAATATCTATACTGATCACCAGCCATTGACATTCGCAGTATCGGCATCCAATCCGAATGCGAAAATGAAACTATAAAAAGCTCGCATCGACGAGTCCGGCGCTAAAATGTTTTATAAACCGGGTTAAGAGGATCTAGTTGCCGACGCCGAACTTAATGTCACGGAGGAGCGAGAAGCTGAATCGCGCGCAGCGAAATCTTTCTGACACACACAATCGAAACGACGGAGGAGCCATTGAATTGCTTCCAAAATCAAATTACTTTAGAGGAAGCACGCTTTCCGTTAAAACGCAGCTTCGTCCTCTTTGAAAACAAGAGACGAAATGCGATCAACTTCTACTGCAAAGAGTCATTAATTGATCAGCTCGCAGACATAATCATTCCTAAGGGTGTAAACGCCATCCATTGCGATTTGTATACGCTAGCGCTACAAGACGATTTGGTTCGGCAATATTCAGCCACCAAATGTTGTCATTGTAAAAATCGCTTAAAAGACAGTTTTGCAGTCGCTGGGAAGCGAGAAGTACTCACTGTTGAGCACAACAGGGCTCACAGATCGGACCAAAAAATGTGATGCAGGTACTCTTAGAATACTGCTTCCCAAAAATGGCTAACCTAGCGAGCGAAATCGTCGCTATTTGGACATGCGCTAAGGCGAAATATGACAGACACCCTAAAAAGCATGAGCTTGGCGAGACACCAGTCCCATCCCATGAAGGAGAAATGCTTCACATAGACATTTTCCCCACGGACAGAAAATATTTCCTTACGAGCATTGACAAATTCTCTAAATTTGCCATGGTCCAACCAGTTCCCTCTGGAACCATAGAGGATTTAAAACCGGCATTACTACTGCTGATGAATGTTTTCCCTAAAGCCAAGGTCAACGAACAACGAACCATCGTTAAACTCACACACCATTTTGACCATGCTGGAAAACCATTTCGGCGTTAGCCTTTCAAACGCACCGCCTCTCTCGATAGTGTCTCAAACGGACAGGTGGACCGCTTCCACAGCACGCTGATGGAGCTTGCCAGATGCCTTAAAATTGATAAAGGCATCCGTGACACCGTCGAGCTAATCTTACTAGCCACATCCAGATACAATAAATCTATCCATTCGGTCATCGACAAGAGGCCAGCCGACGTGATTCAAACACAGTCGGAGGAACCACTGTATGAGGTTCAGGATAAGTTTAGGATCGCCCAGGATAAGCTCAGGAACAGGGAAAATGCTTCCTGACAAAACAAGGTGTTCGAAGTTAGCGAAAAGGTCCTGGTAAAATCCAACAGGCGACTAGGCAACAAACTCTCTCCATTGTGTGAAGAGAAAGTTGTGGAAGCGGACATGGGGACCACAGTCCTCATTAAGGGGAGGGTGGTCCACAAGGACAACCTTAGGTAGACGAAGCATGGTCATGTTGACTTGATTCGTCTGATAATTTTTTACCACTTTTTTTAAATATTTTTTATTCCTAGCCACTTGGCATAAGTTTTCTTATTTTCATTTGTCATTATCACTATTATCATTGTTTTTCTTTACGTTATTCTACGATTTATTTTATATGTTTGGTGGTGGGCTTCTTGAATTTTGCAAAACACTACAATAAATCCGAAAATTACAGGTTCACTCCTATACCTCTGTTAGTTCTTTTGACCCTAACATCGGCACACGTCACGGACTACTCGCA
Source organism: Drosophila serrata (assembly GCF_035046125.1). Classification (NCBI taxonomy): domain Eukaryota; kingdom Metazoa; phylum Arthropoda; class Insecta; order Diptera; family Drosophilidae; genus Drosophila; species Drosophila serrata. The sequence goes on along the minus strand of NW_028256980.1, from coordinate 67,101 downwards.
TGTCAAGTACATTCCCATGATTAATGGTCGAATATTAGTATGGGAAGAAATTGCATTCGTGAGACACACGGCAAATCTCCCAGAATACAGGCGCGTGGTGCAAGAGACTAATGACATGATTCACATGTTTCCCCAGTCGCACATGCAGAAGCTTTTGAGCGTAGGTGTCGCTCACCTGCTTGACCTGCTCGAGTCACTGAGCATCCACCATAGAGTAGCTAGCAGTTTAGACTCCTTGGGAGCGGCGTTAAAGGTAGTGGCGGGAACGCCAGACGCGGAGGATTTCGAAAAAATCAGACTAACCGAGTTCCAACTCATTAATGCAAACATTAAACAGGTCAATATTAACAGTAAAGTACAGGAACAGATAAATAACATAACTAGCACAGTCAATCAAATTCTGAGGTCGGCTAAAGAATCCCAAATTGATTCTGGACACTTATACGAGATGTTATTGGATAGGATTATTACAATGGAGCTGCAAATGTATTGCTTGCAATAGCGCTCGCCAAAATCAATATAGTTAGCCCTAGCATACTAGATCATGCAAACCTGGAAAGTATGTGGATTGAGGTATATTGTCCGTTGCGTCCATTAAAGTTTTACAATCCACTAACATTATTAATTTCATTATTAAGATTACAATTGTCACATCACGACACAATGCTCAGGCTAGAGGACAAGGTCATCGCGGATTGCGACGGAGAGATCCACACGATAAAAAACTGCTCCGTGTCATCAGGGGTCACATTTTGCCAACTGGCGCTGAGAAGATCTTGCACCCAGGAATTCCACGCGGGAGGGATTGCGCACTGCGATATCCAGCACAGCGATCTGCATCCCATCATCGGCTCGTGTGAGTGTGGAAAACGGCACTTACATCCACTTGCAAGGAACACACCTTATCACCTTCATCGAGAGTGCCACGGTTAATGAAACCCGATATATCAATCATGATATGGCCCAGAAGAGGGCACCAGGAGTAGCCAGCTCGCCTTCCCTGAACATTTCTCTGGAACACAATATACTTAGCCTCCCGTACCTTCACCGCTTGAGTAAACGTAACCTGGAGCATTTCAAGAGATTCGGGGAAGATGTCAACAACTACCGCTCGCACCAGATAGTGCTAGTCACGGGAGCAGTTTGCTGCGCGTTGATTTGAATCAGCCTCACTTATCGGCCAGTCACCCAGGCCAGGAGATCCACGGCCCAACTAAGGGAGGTGATTGCCCAAATAGGATCGGCCGAGGGCGGCCTTCATCTTGAGGGGGGAGTAGTTAACTAAGTTAACCGGGCGACGGCAATGACCGATCGTCCGAAAGCTCGCTCCGGCCAAATTGCTGACCCAGCGTCTGGCCGGAAGCTCGTGCATAGCCGGCAAGCACTGCTCATTGGAGTGACCGTTATGAGTCTCACTTTTGTTAGCTCTTAAGTTCAGTTCTGATTTGATAATTGACAAATAAAGAGCCATCGCTCATATAGTGAAACTCCGACGATCCGTCGTAAAACATTTATTATTGCAAATCTGACTGAGTCTCTAGGCCAGCAGATAAAGGGGGACAGTCATCCCTCCAACCTAATCTACTTAACTGGATATTCTTCGGCCAGCCGGCCAGAGGAAATTAAAGGGCCTGTTGCCCCAAGTTTATATCTCCAGCCTCAAGGATCAATCCGTGGAGGAGTAAAAATTGCCGACGACAATTCATCGTCTTGTCCGTCGAACAACACTTTATTAATTTATATACACTGAGCGTCACTAGATTAGCGCCTCCTTAGTATTCTCATTTGAAGTGAAATGTTTTCAAAACAATTAATGATAGAGCGTGAACTTTGTATGTTTTTATTAAATTAAAAACTAAACTAACACAGTTATTTGTATGCAAAACCGCGTCATCAGAAAAGCGCCTGCTACATTAACTTAACTTTTTTTTGATGAATTTATTACAAAACGTTAGCTTAAACATTTTGAATGATAATTAAAAATGGGTTGCCCCTCCCTTGCTTGCAATGACTTCGTCAACTCGATTCGGCATAGAGCCATACAAATTTTTGAAATATTCCAATGTTATTGTTGAACAAGCTTCTTTAATATTGCAATTCAAATCGTTTTATATTATGTTTAAGTCTGGGAAGAATAGTGATTACTCCAGGACACTGACATTTTCCTTTTGAACCCAACGTTGTAGGGACCGGGCTGAGTGAATTGGAGCATTATCGTGCTCCAGATTTCCGAATAAGTTTTTAACAAACGGAAATTCACTTTTTATAATGCAGTTATAATTTTTAACGTTCAATTTTTGGTGTTAAAAACTGCAGTTCGAAGTTGTCTTAATAGGATATGGAAAAAGTTACCATTTCTTCTTAAACCCGCCAATGCAAGGGATCCAAATGATCCTCTTCCTTATTTAAATCGTGAAAATAATAATTATATCCGTCAGGACCCTCTAGGTTACATTACCTTTTTTTTCGTCTAAAAATAAGACGAAAGGACACTTATTGGACAACGTCATATGCATTCGAGCGAGCCTAAGGTGCATTTCTTTTCGTACTTTGTTAAGAGGTGTCTTTTTTTTTTTAATTTTAGTCTCTTAAAATGATCAGCTTTTTGGACTACCCTTAAAACAGTCGATTTGCGAATCTGAAGTTGTTCGGATTATTTTGGTGGATGAATCGTAGGAGTTGAAAGCTCTGCGATCTGCCGAACTAATAATTCGGTAATTACCTCCATTGAAGTTTTTTGATGTTTTGCTGCCTTTTCATGTGCTGCCTTTTCCATGTGTTTTGTCGCTTCCATTCTGATTGTTTTTAACTTGATTCATCTTGTCTTTATATCTTATTCCTTAAGTCCGGACCCTGCGGTTACTCTGTCGAATGTTGCGTTTGGTATTTTCAGTTCCTTCCAAAAACTAACTGGGCCGGGCTGAACTGCGTTGATTCCGACGTGCTACTGTTAAACGCTAACATCAACTCCAAGATGTGTTCATCCCATTCCGTTTGCTCTTCTACTGCCAGATGCGATATCATTGTCTTTTCGTTCTATTTGTTCGCTCCGTCGGATTTTCCTGCGGTGTATATGGCACCGTGAACTGATGGCGGATCCCCCATTTCTCCATGGCCTTCCTTGTTTCCGTCCGGTGAACTGGACTCCGTTATCGGATATCAGGGTTGTAGGCGCTCCGACCCTGGTTACTACCCTTTCTCGAAAAACTCGTGAGAATGTCTCCGCCGTTGCTTGCCGAATTAGCCACTTTAACGATATAAAGCCTTCCAGGTACATTTTATATTTCTCGATGCCCCAGTAGATGTCTATTTCTCGATGCCCCAGTAGATGTCTAAATATTCTTTTTCTGTTACGCTGTTGTTCCGCTCCACTCTACTAACTTTCCTACTGGCAAACATGTTCCTAGTCAGCGGCATTCTGCGTTAGTAGCGCTCCTTTTGCCAGATCGCTGGCGTCTGTTTGCAGTTTAAATCGTTTTGTAAAGTCCGGACATGCCAGTACTTGTGCTTGTGTTAGACTTCTTATATTTGAAAGAAGGAGTTCTGATGTCTTCTGTCCATTTCGAATTTCTATCCTTTTCTGATCAATTTCTGCAATGCTCCTGCCAGCTCTGTGAAGTTGGGTATAAATCTTCTGCACCACGATGCCATCCCCAAAAAACTATTTACCTTTTTTGTGTTTTTTGGTATTGGTAGGTCCTGGATTGCCGATACATTGTCTCGGTCCGTCCGCTTACCCTGGTCACTTATGACGTGTCCGAGGTATTTTAGCTCCTTCTGGGAAAAACGAAATTTGTCTGGATTGATTCTGAGGTTTGTGTGTTGTAGTCTCCGAAACATCTCCTGCAGCTTTTTCATGTGTTCCTTCTTACTTCAACCTGTAACTATTATGTCATCCAAATTTCGGGTCCTGTAATTGTATCTAACGCCCTCTGGAACTTTACCGGTGCTGTTGTTATTTCGAAAGGCATCTCTGTCCATTGGAACAATCCTCGTCCGGGTACTGTGAACGCTGTGTATTACCTGCTTTCCCTTTCCATTGCCAATATCCTGACTTGAGGTCAATTGTGCTTATAAATTTTGCTTCCCGTAGTTGGTCTAATATGAAGTTCATTCTCGGTACCGGACATGCATTCTAATCCGTTTTCTTGTTTAACAGTCGATAGTCGATGCACATTCTCTATTCCATGTTTTTTCCTTACTAGTACCACCGGTGCGCTGTATGGACTGCGTAATCGTTCTATCAGTCCGAGTGTTAACAGTTCATCTATCTGGTCGTTAATTATTGCCTGTTGCTTTGGGTTCCGCAGGTAATGCCGTTGTTTTACTGGTTTGTTACCCTTCAGGTATATCTTGTGTGTTGTGCCATTGTTGACCCCATGCATTCTATCGAATACTTGCCTGTTTATTTCCAATGCTTCCTCCTGCTCTGTTGGCCCTATGTCTCCTCGTCCTTCTTCGTCCCCGTTCTCCTCGCTCTCCGTTGCTCTTATCTCCAGCTCCATTTCTCCACACCTTAATGCGTGCTCCCGCCAAGAAGTCCCTGCCTAGTAAAATTCCACCCGCCACCTCCGATAGGATCTTCAATGTTATCTCAAATGAACTTCCGCTGAATTCAATTACCGATAGCCCCTGTATCTATGATTCTTTTTGCCGTACCGGTTCCGATTCCTATCCTTGCTATTATCTGAAACCCATCACAACATTGGTTTTATTCTGTCTGGTCCCTCCGCGCCGCATGCAAATCTCGGGTCTAAGTTGTTGTTGAATTGGTTGGCTGGTACGTGCATGGTTCTCTTTTGAAATTCCGTTAGAGTTTTGATACGGGGATTTTGCTTCTACAGTTTTTGTACACCCGGTCCAGTTTCTCTTCTTCGGACAGTTTCGTGAATCGCATCAACTTCCTCAGCCCCATTGAGTGCTCCCGATCTGGTTCGGTCTCTCGTTGTCTTAGCTGGGATATTTGGGTCTCCAGCTGCTGCTCATATATCGGAGGTAGGAAGTATTCGAGGAGCTCTGCCGAAGGTTGTGCCCATGAGTTGATTCGAGTGGGGGCTGTGTTCCACCAGTCGCAGGCTAATCCTTCTAAGATGAGTGGTATTGTCTGTACCAGATCCCGTATCCGGTGTCCCATTTTTCCATCTTCTCCAGGAACTCCAATGGGTTCGTTGTTCCTTGGTATCGGATCCCCCAGTTTCGCAGTCGGTCCACGACTGTCTTTACTTTTCCCTTATTGGTTTCCGTTTTGTTATCCATGTCTTGTTCTTCTGGCTCGGATATCACAATTTCGGGTCTCTCTTGTTTCTCTTGTATTTTTCCGCTAGGTGCGTTAATCTCTGTTTCACCTTTTCAGTATGATCACTTTTTTGGCAAACGTTGCTCTTCCTTGACTAGTGTAAACCAAACACGCTCATGTATTCGTTCGGTTTTCGCTGCCTTGTATACTCATCTCGACATTACCCTTTCATCGTCGGATTTTCCTAGCAACCACTACCTGTCTCGGGCGAAACTTTTATGGACAGTCGTCGTTTGGAAAGCTCAGGGACGGTCAGGATCCGTTTCAGGAATTTATATTAGTTCAGGCGTGGTTGCTGTAAAAGATTCCGATCCGATTCCCAAGAGCACCTTGAGTTTGTGCCTTTAAGAGTATCTTAATCATTGTATTCAATCATAACTATGTACATGGAGTGGCTCCAGTGTTATAGCTCCGGAGTTCGGCTTACGGACGGTGCTTGTCGTCGCTCGTCGGGATCCGCACGGGTGCCGTGTAGGTAAGAAAGGAGTCTATCGGCCTCGGAACTCAAAACACGATGACGCTTTTGTTATCCAGAGAGAGAACATCGGGTCGTTGTTGGACTCGGAAGTCGGCCGAAGAGATATGGTTTGTTGTGGGACTCTGCAGTTAGTCAGAGAGCGTTGGTGTTGTTGGCTCCTGAAGTCAGTCAGAAAGGATCGTTGTTGTTGGACCCTAAAGTCGGCTTGATCGAAGTTATTGTTGGACTCTAAAGTCAGACAGAGAGAAGTTCTCGTTGTTGGACCCTAAAGTCAGCCAGAGAGTGTTGTTGTTTTTGGACCCGAAAGTCGGCCCGAGAGAAGTTATTGTTGGACTATAAAGTCGCCTGAGAGAAGTTGTTTTTGTTGTTGGACCCTAAAGTCATCCAGAGAAAGCTTTTGCCACTAGGAAACTACGGGGCTAACTACGATGTATAAAGCGGACTTCATCCAAGGATCTAGTCCAACTAAAAGTGACTTTGCTGCGGACTACGAGCTGTGGTTACTACCTCACCCGATCGCTGCCTGCTGCTGAGTGCCGAAATACGGCTGTGCTCCGTTTTATATACGACTTAGCGGGGCTTAGTGTGCCCGACGCCTGTGCGGGTTTTCCTTTTCCTAGTGTTCCTGTACCGGTGCCTGGTGCCGGTGTCACCGTGTCTGGTGCTTTTAGTTGTTATTCTTGTTGTTGTTGACTGTTTTTCCTGAAATTTTTTTATTGGGTAGATTGGTCTATGCTGAAACGGGCCAAAAAGGTATTCATTGAAAAAGACCATAAGTAGAAGAATTGATGCATCTACAGAGTAATATTTACACATAATTTGTTTTCGTTTTAAGTTTAATGCTATTAAAATGTAATATTTTTTAGTGAAGATCTCATAAGTTACTTTATGAATAGTTAAACAAATTTGCTTAAGTATCGATGAAGGCTTTTAATTGGTTGGAATTGAGTTTGTTAAGCTATATCCAAAATAAATAGACATGTTTTTCTTTTGCTTTTAATATTTTTCTATGAATCGTTATCTTTTGTTTTCGTTTTCTGCTTGTTTCTGGTCAACAACAACAAGAATAATAACAAAAATTAGTTTGGCGGTGAAAATAATTGTGAATTTGTGTAAATACTTTTGACTACCCCTGTATAAATTGAAGATTGAAAATTGGCAATAGTTTTGATATGTCTTCCCGTGTTATCGGCAATTTTGTGAAATAAAAGCCCACATTCATGGAATGCACCGATATTGATTTTCTAGAAAAATGTTAGAATTAAGAAGAAAAAAAAATTTGTTGTGCTAATTAAAACAAGAAATATTTAATATCTTTATTATAAATAATCTGATGATGCGAAATATGTGCGGAGAATAAAAAAATAAGTGGTAATCTCACAAGCTTAATTTTTCTCACAATGAGTTCACCAAAACATACGAAAACTAAATATGAATTTAAGTGCAGTAGGAAAATGGATTAGAAAATTCAAAACGGTGAAACATTTTTTATTTAATAACTAGCGGCCCGTCCCGGCTTCGCACGGGCATTAAACATTACATTTAGATTTGTCAATTTTAACACATTCATAATAATAATAATAATATGACACATATTCATCCTTTATTTTTATTTTTATTTTTTTTTTTCAATTATTGAGGTCATAACCCTAAAAGAAAATACATTTATTTTGTTAGAGCTTCTCTGTAATCAATATTTGATGTTGTTTTATTTTGTGGCAGCAAAATAAATTGATTTTCAGGGGCTCCTACTCGCGATAGACCAACATACTGTTGACCATGAGTAAAACATTTATTTCGCAGATCGATCCCTACTAATTCGAAGGTTTGGCCTTGGGACTTGTTAATTGTTAATGCGAAAGATGTTTTTACCGGAAATTGAAGCCGTTTAAATGGGATTGACAGATGAGTTGGGATCATCGGTATCCTCGGTATATGAGCTAGTTGACCACTTGCTGGGCCAGTGATAATAGTTGCTACAATTAAATTGTCCTTTAACTCCTTAATAATCAGCCTCCTCCCATTACACATGCTCGGAGGGTTTAAATTTCTTAAAAGCATGATTGGGATTCCGATTTTTAACGTCAATTCATGGGGTGGCAGTCCAGAAGGGTTCAACGAATTTAAAAATTCCTGTGGATAATTGACTGCATCTTCAATATTCGTTACAGTGTCGATCGATTTGTATGTTTTTGTTTGGCCGGGGACTTTTTGAACAATCAGATTATTTATTTCATTGACAGTATCATTCTTAGGTGATACTATAGCCCGAGAACACAGCCAATGGACGTCTCTTTCGTGCAAATTCTCGATATCAGGGTATACAGAATCTATTAAATTTTCCAAATTATGGAGTATTTTGCCTAGAGACTCATCCAGAAGAATGTCACAATGACCTCTTAAATTTGGAGTTGGGAAAATTCCTTCCCAAAGTTTTAGCAGTTGCTGTGGGAAATCGCTATCAGTGATTCCATGAAGATGAGCTCTCATATTTGTCCTTAATCCCAATGTCCCACATAATCAATGATGCCTCTTGTAGTAATTTACCAATAGGTCCATTTTTGCGTATTGAACATGTAGATTGTTGTTCAAGATTGACGAATAGTGTAAGTTTAAAAGTAGAATGAGCAGTTTTGCCATCCTTCAAAAGAGTTGCAGCATTCATCACAGCATCCCGCAAATGGATATATTCCTCGGACCGAAATTTCGTCTGATTCAATCTAAGAGGCGTGACAGTATATGCAGACCTGATGCATCCGGCCAATAACGACATTCGATTCGAGCTGTAATCAATAGTTGGATTATATCTGATCTTCAGCAAGCTGTAAACGCGCTTCAGCTACCCTTGCCCTTTCACGTTATTTTGAGAGTGAATCAAATCGATCTTAATCGTTTTCTCTCAAGCCTATCTGCTCGTCTTTCTGCTGATTCTTCCTTGTGCATCTGCATTGCTCTCAGCCGCTCAGTCTCTCGTATGGAGGCCCGTTCTTCGTCAGTTATATTCGTAATCTTACGTCTTTTTGCTTCTGTATTACGATGATATCTGCTCGCGTGCCTCTGTTAATAACGGGGAGAGTCTGTTGGAAATCTCCAGCAAATACAAAAGTAATCCCGCCCATGACTGCAGAGGAGTTCCTTAGATCCTGTAAGGTTCTGTTCACGGCCTCTATATGTGCTCTATGGCTCATCGTGCATTCGTCCCACATAATCAATGAGGCGTCTTGTAGTAATTTACCAATAGGTCCAATTTTGCGGATGGAACATGTAGATTGTTGTTCAAGATTGACGGATAGTTGAAGTTTAAAAGTAGAATGAGCAGTTTTGCCATCCTTCAAAAGAGTTGCAGCATTCATCACAGCATCCCGCAAATGGATATATTCCTCGGACCGAAGTTTCGTCTGATTCAATCTAAGAGGCGTGACAGTATATGCAGACCTGATGCATCCGGCCAATAACGACATTCGATTCGAGCTGTAATCAATAGTTGGATTATATCTGATCTTCTGCAAGCTGTAAACGCGCTTCAGCTACCCTTGCCCTGTCGCGTTCATTATTTTGAGAGTGAATCAAATTGCTGCAGAACGCGACTGTCTAACTCTTAATCGTTTTCTCTCAAGCCTATCTGCTCGTCTTTCTGCTGATTCTTCTTTGTGCATCTGCATTGCTCTCAGCCGCTCAGTCTCTCGGATGGAGGCCCGTTCTTCGTCAGTTATATTCGTAATCTTACGTCTTTTTGCTTCTGTATTACGCTTACGACGACCCAAACTCTACTTCTTGGGTGGCAGGACTTCGTTTCTTACTGAACCTGAACAAAAAAATAAAATTTTTATCTCCAATTCCTTATTTCAATATGTTTTGAATGTTTGACAGGAAATGCTTTGGCTGCCTGTAGAGGGCGGTAGATGTAAGGTAGTTTTATTTAGAAAACGTTTGTATGGGAAATAGAAAAATACTGTTTTGAGGATTTTCCCGGCAATTAATCGAATTTTTCTCACCTTTTAAACCTTCCCTAGACCTCCACGAATAATTCAAGACCAAGATAAGATAAATCCGTTCAGCCATTCTCGAGTTTTAGCGAGACTAACGAACAGCAATTCATTTTTATATATATAGAAGATGTACGTTACACTGTGGACCGGGCGGCCCGAATTTTTGACAAAAAGGTCAAAAATGTTTTTTTGAAAATGAAAAAAAAAAAAATCCCAATAAAAATGATAGATTAAACTATATTTCCTCAAAACTAACTACTTTCTATTCAATGGTTACGAAAAGGCAACTAATCAAAGTTGATCTTTGCGATGCATTTTTTACAGTTTATTGGCAAAAATAAAAAATTTCTGCCTCTATGCGGGTAGCTATTCATATCGAAATGCTTTTAATGTAACTAGTAGAACCGAACATTACAAAAAAATAAAATGTTTTTTTTATATATTTCACATATACTTAACAAACAAATTTAAAAAGAACACAGTTTTTTCGCTATTTTTAAAAATTGTGATTTCAAACTTAGGGTACCTCGACGTACTACCTCCGATCAAATTGAAAAAAAATAACGTTGAATATTTCACTTTTACGTATATCTTGTCCAAAATACGAACTCTGAGGTTTTTTTATTCCAAAATCAAATTTTCAAACTTATTTATTAAATAAAGTCAATATAATACTGTCTTAATGCAGGCAATAAATAATATATTACGAGCATTGACAAGCAAAAGTAAAATTTAAAACACTTTTGCCATACTTTTAGAGCCACATCATAAATACAGCCTTAACAATAAATTTTTTGCTAAAAACTTTAAGAAATTATATGTTTAAAAACTAATTTTCTTTATTTTTGTTGTAATAGGAACTATATTGGACGTACAAATCAAAAAATGCGGTACATTGCTTCAAAGCCGATCATGTAATTGAGACTAGACATCTGAACTTCAAGGGCTTAAAACTTTTGCATTTCATGCAAAAAAATATCTATTTTTTTTAAATAAATATTATCTAATCGAATTGTTAGTTTTTTTTAATGAAAAACAAAAAAAGACATATTTTCTGTTACTAATATTTGCACAGGTAAAATTAAAATTTTTAGAATGTGCATAAAAAATTTCATGTCTCTAGAAAATTTATTTGCGTTGGTGCATATGTTACAAGTGGCCCATATGAAACCAGGCACGTGCATGTTGGGTTAAGTATTAGCACTAAGCAAGAAATACATAGAGAAGTCAAACAGTACCAAAAAGTACTATCACAAAAACGGCTGAGCCTGGAACCCCAGAGCACCCGAACGATATGTCTAGAACCCCAGAGTGCCTTCGGCTTTTTCGAGTTCGAAGCATTCGTTCGAAACCGAGCACAACAAGAATTCACTTTTCAGTGGCAGATCGACCATGGAAGGATGAGCAGGGGTGCGTTTCTCTGCGCTGTACTCTCGTTTCTGTGTATATGTGTATATGAGTACAAGCGCTCGCACGTTTGTATGCGTGTGCAAATTTCTGCATGCAGAGTCTTTTTCAAATATTTTGGACGGCCACAGCCAGTGCGCCGCGGCTCACTTTGCGGCTAGCGCTTGCAATGGGGGACAAATTATTTAAGTTATCTAACTATAATTTCTACTTATTTCTACTTAATATGCCAAATAGCATTGTTGACCGACCAGAAATTATTATTGCATTCCATATTGTGTTAAAACATTTTTATTTGTTTCAGTACATTTGCAACGCAGTGAAGGAGGCACCTCCGACCATATAAAGTATATTTATCCTTGATCAGGATCAATAGCCGAGTCGATCTAGCCATGTCCGTCTGTCCGTCTGGCCTTCCGTCCGTCTGTCCGTTTCTACGCAAACTAGTCTCTCAGTTTTGAAACTATCTGAATGAAACTTTGTAGTTAGCCTTCTTAATACTCTCACTCGTATATATGTCGGAACGGGCCGGATCGGACGACTATATCATATAGCTGCCATAGAAATGATCGGAAAATTTGTACAAAAAAAAATTATAACATTTTCAGTTTTCAACAGAATTTGATCAAATTTGAGATATAGCCATTTTTTTCAACTGATTTTCATCAAATTTAAGGTATAGCCATTTTATATTAGTCTAAAATTTTGTGTTAAATTTCATGAAAATCGGACGACTATATTATATAGGTGCCATACAAACGATCGTTAGATGTGGAGCAAAAATGCAAATATAAAAATGTAAAAATGTAAATATAAAAGTATACGTGAATGAAATGAAAGCAGGTATTACTTCATTGTTTTTTAACACAACTATATATAATTTATATTGTATGGATTCCTAGTCATAGAAGTTCTATCTGCAAGGGTATATAAACTTCGGCGAGCCGAAGTTAGCTTCCTTTCTTGTTTGTTTTAAAGTTATAAATTTTTAAATAAAAAATTTCTTCTAATAATGCAATTCTCAGACTAGATCACTTTCCAAGTCAATGGAAATGCGCAGAGATCATTATGATCCTAAAGCCACTCAAAACAGAAACAGAATTGACCTTATACCGTCCCATTAGTCTGTTGACAATATTCTCGAAAGTATTTGAAAAAATACTATTGAAGAGAATGTTGCCAATTTTGGACGAGCTTTCCATCATTCCTGAATATCAATTTGGATTCAGGAGAGGTCACGGGACACCTGAGCAATGTCACAGGGTCATTAATGATATAGTCTCTGCACTTGAAAACAAAAAATACTGCACTGCTGCGTTTCTTGATGTACAACAAGCGTTCGATCGAGTCTGGCACAATGGTTTATTGTACAAGATAAAGAAATGGCTACCTGCCCCATACTATCTATTAATCAAGTCATATCTGACTAAAAGATGCTTTTACGTGCAGCAGAAAAGCGACTCATCAACGCTAAACTGCATTAACGCAGGCGTCCCACAAGGAAGCGTACTGGGGCCAATTCTGTACACCCTATACACGGCTGACATGCCAGGTACAAACACATGCACTGTAGCAACATATGCTGATGATACAGCCGTTTTGGCTACAAGCACATCCAAAAATGAAGCGTCTGAACTCCTGCAGCGTGAGCTAAGCTTAATTGAAGACTGGTTTCTTCGATGGAAAATTAAAATCAACTCCCTAAAATCCGTCCAAATCACTTTTTCATTAAGACCAGGCAGCTGCCCTAATGTTGCACTTAACGGCTCACCAATTCCACAAACTACATGTGTGAAGTACCTCGGGATGCATCTCGACCGCAGATTAACATGGAAAAATCACATCAAAGCAAAGTGTCAGCAGCTCAGACTTAAAACACTAAAAATGTCCTGGTTGTTAAGTCGCAAATCAGAAACCTCTCTGGAAAACAAAATCCGCCTCTACAAAGCCATACTAAAGCCTGTTTGGACCTACGCTTTACAGCTCTGGGGAACTGCTAGCAACTCAAATATTGAAATTCTTCAGCGTTACCAATCCAAAACTTTGAGACAAATTGTCAATGCTCCCTTCTACGTAACTAATGCAAACATCCACAAAGACCTCAACATCCCAACCATAAAAGAAGAAATAAATAAAATCAGTAAAAAATACATCGACAGACTCCATAACCATGAAAACAATTTAGCCTTAAATCTAGTGGACAATAGTTTAACAGTAAGAAGACTGAAAAGATACCACATTCTCGATCTCCCCGACAGATAAATTAAACTACTGTAAATATGTAAAATATATAATAGCAGAGCTCACTGGAGAACTGCTATTTCTGTTAGCTTAACACTCCTCATAAAATTTACCTATTGTTAATTAGACAGATTGTAAATAAATAATAAAGAAAAAAAAAAAAAAAAAAAAATATTATTCTAAAATTTGTTGTAAAATTTTATGAAAATCGGACTACTATATCATTTAGCTCCGGTCGAGAAATTAATACAATTAAAAAATATAACATTTTCAGTTTTCAACAGAGTTTAATCAAATTTGAGGTATAGCCATTTTTATCAGTCTTAAAATTTGTGTCAAATTTTATGAAAATCGGACGACTATATCATGTAGGCGCCATACAAACGATCGTTTGATGTAGAACAAAATGCAAATCTGTGAATGTAAAACAGCAAATATAATATGTTTAGGTGCATGAAATAAAAGCAGGTATTACTTCATTGTTTTTTAACACAACTATATATAATTTATATTGTATGGATTCCTAGTCATAGAAGTTCTATCTGCAAGGGTATATAAACTTCGGCGAGCCGAAGTTAGCTTCCTTTCTTGTTTTTCAACTATAATTAAATTAGTTTTTAATTATAATAATTTTATGAATTTGCAAATGTACTGAAACAAATAGAAATGTTTTAACACAATATGGAATGCAATAATAATTTCTGGTCGGTCAAAAATGTCTTTTGGGAAATATATTATCAGACGAAAAAACTTAAATTAAAATAAGTAGAAATTATAGTTAGATAACTTAAATAATTTGTCCCCCAATGCAAGCGCTGGCCGCAAAGTATTGCTGTGACGTCATAAGCAAGTGAGCCGCCGCTTCGGCCCACTGGCTGTGGCCGTCCGAAACCTATGAAAAAGACTGCGAACAGAAATTTGCACACGCATACAAACGTGTGAGCGCTTGTACACATATACACATATACAAAGAAACGAGAGCACAACGCAAAGAAACGCACCCCTGCTCATGCTTCCACGATCGATCTGCCACTGAAAAGTGAATTCTTGTTGTGCTCGGTTTCGAACGAATGCTTCGAACTCGAAAAAGCCGAAGGCCCTCTGGGGTTCTAGACATATCGTTCGGGTGCTCTGGGGTTCCAGGCTCAGCCGTTTTTAGTGATAGTACTTTTTGGTACTGTTTGACTTCTCTATGTATTTCTTGCTTAGTGGTATTAGACAGCGCGATAGAAAATACAGAAAAGTGGACGAGAAAATTTTTTACCGGCGTGCTGCCAAATTACTAGCCTGCATGTTTACTGAGTGTGTTAGAATTAACTTTTGTAGTTTTGGAAGGATATCTACGCTAGATATTAATGTGTACAAATCATAACAATTTCACACAATACTCTAAAAGGTTCATGCAATTCAAAGGAGGTTTTACAGTGGCGCAACACTATCGGTATATATGGGCAATTCTCCAGAAAGGACTACCGCGGGCAAAAACTTAAAATTACTTAAAAACGAGTATTTTTAACATGATTACATAAAAAATTGGCCAGATTGATCAAGACTAAGAGAATTTTTCATTTTCCAAAATAAATTTCAAAAAAATCGATCGGCAAACACGCGTATACACAAATAATGTGGATTTTATCAAAAAAGTCATAAAAAATGTTTTGAAGCCAATCTCTTAAACAAAAGCACTTTGCTTTTACTTTTGCTTTCTAATATCACACAGAGAATGCAAAGAGTCAATATAAAGTGCAAAAAGACATATGCGATCATCAATGTTTGTACAGTTTTAGTTTGAATTATCGTTTTTCAAATTGTCGCGTACGACCGGGACTAAAATTGAATTAAAAAATAACTACTCATTATTTTAAAATCAAAATTTAATTAAAATCAAATCAAATTAATAAAAATTTATTGCATTACAATTTTTCATCATGCTTCACTGAAATCAGAGGTTTTTTGCAAATGTAACTTCTGTTTTGTCGCGTGCGAATACATACAGTACATTTTAGTGAATATCTTGAAAACTAAGAAGGGCCCAAAATCGAACTTAGCACCAATTATAGTGTTAACCAAAAGCTATACGTTGCAAGTTTTGTAAAACTAAAAAGAAAAACCAGAGAATTGCCCATATGACCTAGTATTCCTACTTGGTACGTGGAAATTGAGCTGGCTCAACAAGTTAGCACTTTTCTCGTCTCAATGGATTAGGTTGTAGATACAGGTTATGCCAAGCATAGTTCTACTATTGGCTAAGGATAGTAAATTAATTAGGAGAAGGCTATTAGTATATGAAGGTAATATTTTGCTTGCATCCCAATTAAAGCCGCGTAGAGCGAAAAGTAAGAAGTTCTTTTAAACCGACTCGATGCATTTACTATGGACTCCGTAACAAGGACTCCAAGCGCAGCATCCATTTTCTAAGATAGGACTTGCTAAAGAGGTATATAAGGAATAAGTAACATAGGGGTCACTGAATTCCTTCGACCACCGTTTAATAAATCCAAGCACACCCCTGGCTCTATTCACCATAGACGAAATATGATCAATAAAGTCAAGTTTTGGGACCAAGCGGACGCCCAAATCTACTGAATTAATTCTTTCCAAAGACCAGCAGTTCAGTGTATAAGTAGCAAGCTTAGGAACGACACGAGAGAATGTAATTAGCTTGCATTTAGAGCCGTTTAAGTTTAATTAGTATACTCGACCCCATGTTTAAAAATTATTAAGATCTCTCTGTAAATTCGACTGGAAGGCGACCTCCTTGTACGCCAAGCTTGACGTCATCAGCGTACATAAGCACTTTGGAGTTAGTCAAGACTTTGGGAGGTCATTTATAAATAATATAAACAAATAATATAAGAAGATCTATTGGAAAACCAATTAAATCAAGTTTCCTTACGAGGCGAGAATGGTTAACAATGTCAAATGCTTTACTGAAGTTAGTAAAGATTACATCTGTCTGAAAATTATTATGGAAGAACTTTATAATATAGGAAGAGAGCTCCAAAAGATTTGTTGTTGTTGATCTTCGTTTAATAAAGCCATATTGTCATGGAGACATAACTGATCTACAAAAGTGCTGCAAGTGACGAGTAATAATGTTTTCGAGAAGTTTAAAGATAGCCGACAACTTAGAGATTCCTTTATAATTGTTGGCATTCAATTTGCTACCTTTTTTTGAAGAGGAATAATAACAGATTCCATCCGAATAAGGGAATAATAAGAGGTTTCTAAGGATAAGGTAAACAATTTTAGATGGGGATAGCACAGGGCGTCAGGCACAATAACTGAGCACACAGCCAGGAATTCCAGGCACCACTTCGGTAAAATCAAGCCAAATATTCTCGATTTTTTTGAATTCCTCTTTTATTTACACCAAATTGTACATATATACCAAAAACGTGTCCTTTTGAACATTATCCCAATTTAATAAAATTATATACATCCACGCATACCTACATCCAATACACACAGTTACACCCATTTATTAATAACACATTTTTAAAAGCGAAATAAACCACATTAACACAAACGAAGCGGATGGTTTCCTAACTCGTGAACACACAACGTACTACGGCCCATGTGAAAAACAATGAAATTGTGGAAATTTCTATCGTTTGAAGTCAAACGGAAGATGAGTCTGAATCATTGGATTACATACATTTTCATCTGCGTACTTTCCGTTTATAATGGTTGTCTCAATCAAAATAGGCATAAGTCTTTTTACCGAAAGTCGAGTACCGTTGCAAAGTCGGGGTGGATTCAAATTACGGCATAACATAAAAACTCTGCCAACTTTGAGTTTTGAAGTTATATGGTGGAAGTCCTGGTAACTTCAGAGAGTTCAAAAACTCCGTCGGATAATTTACTACATCATCGAGGTTTGTTATAGAATCAACGGAGTTGTTTGTCTATGATATGAGTTCCTATTACTTAATATAAATATTGAGCGGCAACACTTTGTTAGCCGAGGTCACAACACTTTGTTTACAAATAATATACATAGGGCATTACCCATGTCACTCAGCAACAGCGTGCCAAGTGCCTAAAAGTGACTAAACACATTTCAAGTGAAAATGTAATACGATATGTACTCATTGCATATTTTATATATTGTTACTTTACATATATATAAATAAATAAAACGGCTGCTCTGCCGCGCCGCCGACATCTAGCAAGCCTTAGTTTGAAACAACTAAGAATTACTCAAAAATAAAGACTCAATCAGCACAGACGTGCTTAAAACAAATTATACATCGTTTCATCTATTACATGTCACCAAATCGCCAGCAACAACTTACACGGCATAGCAACCACGCCTGGGTCGCCGACGTCGGGTCGGAGCGCCTACACTCATAAAAATTTTAACGCGAAATCGCTCTGAAAAGAACACTTTTCGCCCGTAGATTTAGAAATTCGCCCTAAAAATGGATCCAAAAGCGAGTCGCCCTAAATTTAAGAAAAATTTGCCCTACAATCGGGAAAGAAACTTCCTCAAATCTAAGGCAATTTTTCTTAACTGTAGAAAAAATGTCCTTGTTTTAGGGCGATTTGCCCTAAATGTGTGAAAATGCTTCTAAAATTAAAGGTAAATTTTTCTTAAATTTAGATATTTTTTTTTTTAGTTTTAGGGTTATTTGACCACTAAGATGCGACTTTTTTTTCTAAATTTAAGGGAAAGCTTTCTTGAATTAAGAAAACTGGCCCGAAATATAAGAATCTACATATTTTCTTGATTTTGAGGTGAATTTATAATTTTTAAAGGCCTTAAAGAAAAACACATACATATTTTTTATTTGTATTTGTTTTTTTATTTGGATTTTATTATATTAATATTTACAAATGTACATATATTTATATAAAAATATTCACACTTAGCTAATTACATATAGTACATATATTAATATACTAGCGGCCCGTCCCGGCTTCGCACGGGCATTAAACATTACATTTAGATTTGTCAATTTGAACACATTCATAATAATAATAATAATATGACACATATTCATCCTTTATTTTTTTGTTTTTTTTTTTTCAATTATTGAGGTCATAACCCTAAAAGAAAATACATTTATTTTGTTAGTGCTTCTCTGTAAAGAATATTTGATGTTGTTTTATTTTGTGGCAGCAAAATAAATTGATTTTCAGGGGCTCCGACTCGCGATAGACCAACATACAATTGACCATGAGTAAAACATTTATTTCGCAGATCGATCCCTACTAATTCGAAGGTTTGGCCTTGGGACTTGTTAATTGTTAATGCGAAAGATGTTTTTACCGGAAATTGAAGCCGTTTAAATGGGATTGGCAGATCAGTTGGGATCATCGGTATCCTCGGTATATGAGCTAGTTGACCACTTGCTGGGCCAGTGATAATATTTACTACTATTAAATTGTCCTTTAACTCCTTAATAAGCAGCCTCGTCCCATTACACATGCTCGGAGGGTTTAAATTTCTTAAAAGCATAATTGGGATTCCGATTTTTAACGTCAATTCATGGGGTGGCAGTCCAGAAGGGTTCAACGAATTTAAAAATTCCTGTGGATAATGGACTGCATCTTCAATATTCGTTACAGTGTCGATCGATTTGTATGTTTTTGTTTGGCCGGGGACTTTTTGAACAATCAGATTATTTATTTCATTGACAGTATCATTTTTAGGTGATACTATAGCCCGAGAACACAGCCAATGGAAGTCTCTTTCGTGCAAATTCTCGATATCAGGGTATACAGAATCTATTAAATTTTCAAAATTATGGAGTATTTGACCTAGAGACTCATCCAGAAGAATGTCACAATGACCGCTTAAATTTGGAGTTGGAAAAATTCCTTCCCCAAGTTTTAGCAGTTGCTGTGGGAAATCGATATCAGTGATTCCATGAAGATGAGCTCTCACATTTGTCCTTAATTTTAACGTTTCAATCGTAGTCCATATGGGAGACGATTTCAAGCATGTCTTGATGATATCTGCTCGCGTGCCTCTGTTAATAACGGGGAGAGTCTGTCGAAAATATCCAGCAAATACAAAAGTAGTCCCGCCCATCACTGCAGAGGAGTTCCTTAGATCCTGTAAGGTTCATCGTGCATTCGTCCCACATAATCAATGATGCCTCTTGTAGTAATTTACCTGTTTTGAGGAGGGCATTAATTTATGCCACCTATTAAGCGAATTGATTTAGCGAGGGGTTTGTTTTGTGTTGGCGTAAAATTAGTTATGTTTTAATTTGTGTGTGCTTGTGTGTGGTTTGGTTACAAAGTTTTTGTGTGTTTTTAGTTTCAACGTAAGTGAGCGAATGAATCGAGAGAATAGATAAACCAAACAGAAGAGCTGCGGCGGAAGAGCTTTCATGCCGGCTTATGAGGTGGAAAGCTTCTGCCGCAGCTGATCGCTTGTTTACAAATAATGATTTAAAACATGCTAATATTAAATCTGCTGCTTCTGCTCCCGACATGCTCCCCCCGCTGGATGCGGCACGCTGCCAGATGAGGTGGTTTCCAGGGGTAGAACAGCTATTTTGCCAACAGCCCTTTTTATTAGGCCAGTGGCTGTCCGAATGACAGCGACACGGGCCACACCGTCAGCTTCATGGATAATGCTCTCCACTCTGCCAAGACGCCATTGAAGCGGAGGGATGTTGTCCTCCTTGAGCACCACAATGCTATGCGGTAGGATGTTGGGCCTTGATGCACGCCATTTCCCACGTTCTTGTAAAAGCGAGAGGTAGCTGGTACTCCACTTCCGCCAGATGATTTGCTGAATTTGGCAAACTCGTTGCCAGCGGCTCAGCCGATCGATGCTGAGGTGCGTGATGTCGGGCTCCTCGATTGTGGCGAAAGAAGACCCAATCAAAAAGTGACCAGGTGTAAGGACATCGTTAGGGTTTTCTGAAATTGGACAGAGCGGTCGAGAGTTAAGCATCGCTGAAATTTCATAAACTAAAGTGCGAAGCTCATTGAATGAGAGAATAGTGTTGCCAACGACCCGATGAAAATGATATTTTGCAGATTTGACGGCAGCCTCCCATAGGCCGCCGAAATGAGGCGAACGAGGGGGAATAAATTGCCATTTGATCCCGATGGAAACGAAGGCCTGCTGAAGATCGCTGTTTTGAGGGTCGGCGAGAAACAGTTGCCTCAGTTCCAGCAGCTCGTTTTTGGCTCCAACGAAGTTTGTAGCGTTATCGGACCATATTGTGCCAGGCTTGCCCCTTAGGCTTATGAAGCGCTTGAGGGCAGCGATGAATGAAGCCGCAGACAAATCCTCCACCAGCTCCAAATGGCAGGCTTTAGTGGCGAAGCAAACAAATATTGCGATATAGCATTTGACGGGTGGCCGGTTTCTGACTTCAGACTTGGAGTAGAAAGGACCACAGAAATCGATTCCCACTGTGACAAATGGTCGACTTGGCTGCACGCGGTTGGATGGCAAGGGGGCCATGATGTGCTCAGCTAATTTGGGCTTTAATCGAAAGCAGCGAATGCATTTGTTGATAGTGGCGGCGACTATTTTTCGACCACCAATTGGCCAAAACCTTTGCCGTAAGGCCGCCAATAAGCTCTGCGGGCCTGAGTGAAGAAATTTCAAATGATAGTGAGCTATGATTGCTGACGTGACTGGATGATCCTTGGGAAGCAAAATTGGGTGTTTTGCATCATAATCCAATAATGAATTCTGCAGCCGACCGCCAACTCGAATAAGTCCCGATTCATCGCAGATTGGATGCAGCGAGTACAGCTTGCTTTTTGAGGAAATCTGCCTTTCGGATTGCAGGGCCTTATACTCCTCAGCAAAGTTGATGAGCTGGATTCCCTTGATGAGCAGATGCGTGCCTCCCTTGATGTCGTCTACTGTAAGAGGTCCTCGCCGTCGTGGCTCATCCTTGGCTTTTAGCATTAGGAACCGATGTATGTAGCCAAAGACTCGCTGCAGCTTTCCAAAACAATTTTGAAACTTGCAGCCATACGAAATATCCTGGCTTTGCGTCAGCACCAGCGCGAGGCGGCGGCGTTCAGGCACATCTACTAGAGTAGGCGTATGAGGCGGCCAGCAAGCTTCGTCTGTCCGCAGGAATGGTGGGCCCTCACGCCACAGCGTCGAATCCAAAAGTTCGAGCGGAGTACATCCTCTGGATAATATGTCAGCCGGGTTGTAGTGGGTCGATATATGATGCCAAGCCATATCCTTGGTCCTTTCTTGAATCTGCGCGATTCTGTTGGAGACAAAAATGTTAAAGTCTGATGGGGCCTGGCGAATCCAAGAGAGCACAATTGTTGAGTCAGACCAACAATGATATGTGCAAGTCTGAGAAATGGCATTAGCGATGTTGTGGATGAGTTCGGATAGCAATAGAGCTGCGCATAATTCAAGTTTGGGTATGGTTATTGTTTTAAGCGGCGAGACTCTAGACTTGGAGCAAAGCAAATGTGATGAGTAGGTGCCCCCTGCTTCGGAGCGCACATAAATACAGACACCATATGCCGCCAAGCTTGCATCACAAAATCCATGAATTTCCAAAGATGAGTCAGATTGCATGATGAAGCGAGGAAATTTTAAATGGCTGACTGCCGAGATTTGCGCGGAGTGTTCCAACCATAAGGAATGCAAAGATTGTGGCAAAGTCTCATCCCAGTCGAGCTAATCTTTCCACAGGATTTGCAGGAATATTTTGAGCCTGGTTATAATGGGCGCTGTAAGACCTAGGGGATCGTAGAATTTGGCTACGGCAGATAAAATAGACCGCTTGGTAGCTGGCTTGTCTGCTACATTTCCAGAGAATCCAAAAAGCAAATTATCGGAACTTGTATCCCAGTATAGGCCAAGTGTTTTGGCGTAGTCAGTCCCATCACTAAATTTGAGCATTTTCTCGCGATCAGCCTCAAGTTCTCCTTCAAGCGCTGCCGGCTCATTGGAGCACCATTTACGAATTGGAAATAGGCCTTTTGCAAGTAACGATTTAACCTGCTGCCGGATATAAACGACCTCTTCGATCGAGTCGCCTCCAGAAATAAGGTCGTCAACATAAAAGTCCCTACGCACGATCTTGGCTGCCACAGGAAAATCCTTCTCCTCATCATAGGAGAGCTGCTGCATAGCACGAATTGCTAGGAATGCAGCAGGCTTAGTGCCATAAGTGACGGTGTCCAGGGTGTATATTTTAATTTCTTCGCTTGGACTATCACGCCAGAGGATGCATTGGAGCAGATTATCAGGTTCGGTGACACGCACACAGCGATACATTTTGCAGATGTCGCCGCATAGTGCCACTTTAAAGAATCTGAACCGAACCAAAGTGCTGAAGATTTTAGGCTGAATGGAGGGACCAGCAAAGAGCAACTCGTTTAAAGAGTATCCAGACGAAGACTTGGCAGAACCATCGAAGACTACCCTGAGTTTGGTAGTCGAGCTGTCCAATTTGTGAACGCAGTGGTGGGGCAAATAATATTGCGGCAAAGCTGACTGCTTGCAAGAGAGCGACATATGGCCTAAATCGATATACTCCTTTATAAAGGCAATATATTGAGCCTTGAGATTAGGATTTCTAGCCAATTTGAATTCCAATGATTTGAATCGCTGCGAAGCACGATGGTATGAATCTCCTAGCATATCGAGACTAGTCTTTGCGGGCAATCGAACTGAATATTGGCCTGACTCAAGCCGAGAATGAGATTGAGCAAATAAATTCTCACACAAGGCATCCTCATCAGTTGGAGCAGATGACGATCCACAATAGCTGTCAATTTCCCAAAACCGTTTGACAAGGTCCGGCAACGATTCAGGATCCAATTGTACATCGTGCTCAACTGACAATGCGGGAAGAGAAGAGTGTTTATGGGCCGGCGAAGATATGCCACCGGATACTACCCAACCCAATCTAGTTTTTTGCAAGGAGGGAAGGTGATCGGCCAGCCGTATCTGCCCAACGCAAAGCAGGTCGAAGAAGATTCCAGCTCCTATAAGAATGTCAATCCTTTGACTTTTATGAAAGAGCGGATCGGCGAGGAATAAATTGCTGGGGATGTTCCATTCTGAAGAGTTTAGGTCGAAATGCGGCTGATAATTTGTGATGGTGCTAGTCATTATTGCAGCGAATGATGTTCGGTAACCTTTGTTGCGAGATCGTACAATAATATCTACCGCCTTATCAGCCATGAGTGAAGACTCTCCTATACCTGAGATGCATGTATTTGAGCGACGAGTTGACAGTTGCAATTGATGAGCGAGTCGAGAAGTAATGAAATTAATTTGCGATGCAGAGTCGAGCAAGGCTCTGCAGGGCACCATTATGCCGGAACGATTTCGGACATATATGATGGCAGTGGCAAGAAGCACATAATCAGATTGATGATCTACCGAGGCTTTAGGTGGGGGTGAATTTGGCGAAGCAGAAGTGAGCGAGGCACTATTTTGAGGAGCAGAAGTGGATGTGGGCTGCGAGGGTGATGAAGCAGGATTTGACTCCAAATGTAGCAATGTATGATGCTTAGAGCGACAATGCCTGCAGTTCCCAGCTTTGCACTGCTGCAGGCTGTGGCCTTTACGCAGGCAATTTAGGCAAAGATGTAGCCTTTTTGCTTCTTTGTAGCGTAATGTGGGACTCAAGGCAATAAATTGTGGACATTTCGAAATAAAGTGATCCTTAGAATCACACAAAATACATAATGAGGTGTAGGATGATGCGGTGCAAGCGTTTTGGACATTTTTATTTATAGTTTTTCCCACCTGGTTGCTAGGTGTGTGGGTTACCATAGCATTTTCAATGTTTTCCATCATCCGACATCTCTTCTCCAAAAAGCCAGCCATATCCGTCCATTTTAGCAGCTTATTGGTAGGCAATCCCTCTTCCCACTTCTCCTGGGTATGCTGATCCAGTTTGGAGGACACCAGGGATATGAGCATTCCATCCGCAATCTCCTGGGTGGTTGCCATTGTGTTAAGGGCTCGCAGATGAGAGTTGATGCCGTCGCTCAATTGCCGCAAACTCCTTGCCGACCCTTTCACCACACTAGAAAGCCTGAAAATAGATCGTATGTGCCCCTGAAAATGCAAAAGTTTGTTATCAAACCTAGCAGTCAATAGGTCGACTGCCTTCTCATAATTGGCCTCTGTTGGCTCCAGCGAGCGAATTGTGTCTAACGCGGGGCCATCCAAACAGGAGCGTAGATGCTGGAATTTTTCCAAATTGGTCAGGTCATCGTTGTTGCCGATGACTGTAGTGTACATAGCGTAGAAATCTGGCCAGTCCATATAAGCGCCTCCAAATCGTGGCAGCTTAAACTCAGGCAGCCTAGTGGCCCGGACACCAGCCCTGGAGGTTGAAGCCTGCTCGATGTTGAAATTTGGGAGTGCAGTCGAATTTATCACTGACACTCGGCGGAGTTTTGCTAGTTCGCGAGATATTTTGGATTTCACCGCACAATAAATGTTTAGAAATTTTGCACGCACATCACTAGCCAGCTCTAGTAGATTGAGCCTTATCTTGCATTTTTTCAATAAGCTCAAGCCTGACTTGAAGGTCGGCCTCATCAAAATGAGACGCCTCTTCTGAACCGAAAAAGTCCGCTTTGGCTTTATAAAAGTCCAAATCACTATTGGCCCCGGATGGGCACGCAGTAACCGAATCATTCTCTGCCATTTTATTTTCAAAAAGAGTATTCAAATGTCACCTTGGGTTTGCGACCGATGCAGCTGTACCAAACGCAGAGAATAGAGAACGAAAGAATAGCGGAGCCAAGCTTGGCGTTCACTGACCGCGAGCTAACGGTTCTATCGGACCACCAAAACCAACAGCACAAACACAATTTGCACGAAAAGTATATAAAAGGGCTGCAACTATATGCTAGTGCACAAATATATAAAGAGATGCTATGTACTCGAATGTACCGATAAAGTTCAATAGCGATGCAACGATATGCAATTGTATTGTGTGAGCATACGAACTATATATAAGCACTTTTCACCTTTTATTTTAACGAAAACGATTTTTTACGCGATCACGTCGGGGTCACCAAATGTTTTGAGGAGGGCATTAATTTATGCCACCTATTAAGCGAATTGATTTAGCGAGGGGTTTGTTTTGTGTTGGCGTAAAATTAGTTATGTTTTAATTTGTGTGTGCTTGTGTGTGGTTTGGTTACAAAGTTTTTGTGTGTTTTTAGTTTCAACGTAAGTGAGCGAATGAATCGAGAGAATAGATAAACCAAACAGAAGAGCTGCGGCGGAAGAGCTTTCATGTCGGCTTATGAGGTGGAAAGCTTCTGCCGCAGCTGATCGATTGTTTACAAATAATGATTTAAAACATGCTAATATTAAATCTGCTGCTTGTGCTCCCGACATTACCAATAGGTCCATTTTTGCGTATTGAACATGTAGATTGTTGTTCAAGATTGACGGATAGTGGAAGTTTAAAAGTAGAATGAGCAGTTTTGCCATCCTTCAAAAGAGTTGCAGCATTCATCACAGCATCCCGTAAATGGATATATTCCTCGGACCGAAGTTTCGTCTGATTCAATCTAAGAGGCCTGACAGTATATGCAGACCTGATGCATCCGGCCAATAACGACATTCGATTTGAGCTGTAATCAATAGTTGGATTATATCTGATCTTCTGCAAGCTGTAAACGCGCTTCAGCTACCCTTGCCCTGTCGCGTTCATTATTTTGAGAGTGAATCAAATCGATTGCTGCAGAACGCGACTGTCTAACTCTTAATCGTTTTCTCTCAAGCCTATCTGCTCGTCTTTCTGCTGATTCTTCCTTGTGCATCTGCATTGCTCTCAGCCGCTCAGTCTCTCGGATGGAGGCCCGTTCTTCGTCAGTTATATTCGTAATCTTACGTCTTTTTGCTTCTGTATTACGATTACGACGACCCAAACTCGACTTCTTGGGTGGCATGACTTCGTTTCTTACTGAACC
Source organism: Drosophila serrata (assembly GCF_035046125.1). NCBI lineage: Eukaryota > Metazoa > Arthropoda > Insecta > Diptera > Drosophilidae > Drosophila > Drosophila serrata. The sequence goes on along the minus strand of NW_028256980.1, from coordinate 40,781 downwards.
TGAACAAAAAAATAAAATTTTTATCTCCAATTCCTTATTTCAATATGTTTTGAATGTTTGACAGGAAATGCTTTGACTCAGCTGGCTGCCTGTAGAAGGCGGTAGATGTAAGGTAGTTTTTTGATATTTTTTTAACACCTTGGATTACGTTATCGTAATTTTAGTAAGGATGCCTATTTTTTTTTTTAAATGAAATATAGCCTATGTCACTCAGGAATGATGTAGCTTTCCAACAGTGAAAGAATTTTTCAAAGTACTTTCGGAGCCTATTCAATTCATACAAACAAACGAACAAACTCACCTTTCCTCTTTATATAATAGTATAGATATAGATAATCTTAAAAATACAATTTTAATTAATTTTTTTTTTTTATTTCACATATATGTATATATGTATGTATGTGTTTGTAGGGGGGCGATCCTGCCGCTAAAGATCCTGGAAAATGTAGCCCAGTGAAAATTCCCACGTCGCAAGCGATGTCGAAAAGTAAAGGCGGGGCGTCGTGGGCAATTCAAATGGTCAGCTTTATTTCGCTGCATACATAAGACTAATTAGCTTAAACGTAAGGGCTGCGCTCCCGACCGATAAGCTAAGCTTAACAGTGCGAGAGCGGGCCCGCGAAGTGGAGCGCGAACTAGCCGTCCCTCAGCTCGCTTAGCAGCGAGCGAAGATCGGGAATTCGGGAGCGGGAGTTCGCGAACATCGAAGAGTGGGCGCGGGAGCGCTTAGACTAGCCCGATGAGCAGTGCGCGAAGAGCCGACTTGCGGGAGTGCAAGAGCGGTAAAACTTTGGAATCTCGGTGGGCAGAGGCGGCGCCGCGAAGGGCCTCCTGACGTAAGCAGTATGTATGTGTACATGTTTTTGACTACTTATTGCAAATAATATAGTTAATAATGAATTACTTACATTACGCCTGAGTTTTTTAAGATTATAAAACTTCATGGCCACACCAACAATATTCGTTGGAATTTTCCCACGAAGTTGGTCCCAAGTTAGGCACTTAATTGCACTAATTTTGAAATTCCGTTTTTCATCTTCTATTAGATTAAGATTATATATCTATATAAATACCTTTAAGTAAACAATACTAATAAACTTACCTTAAACGAGAAAGGAAGCTAACTTCGGCACGCCGAAGTTTAAATACCCTTGCAGATAGAACTTTTTTGACTAGGAATCCAAACAATATAAAATATATATATTTGTGTTAAAAAAAAAGGCGGCTTCGCACGGGCATTAAACATTACATTTAGATTTGGCAATTTTAACACATTCATAATAATAATAATAATATGACACATATTCATCCTTTATTTTTTTGTTTTTTTTATTTCAATTATTGAGGTCATAACCCTAAAAGAAAATACATTTATTTTGTTAGAGCTTCTCTGTAAACAATATTTGATGTTTTATTTTGTGGCAGCAAAATAAATTGATTTTCATTGGCTCCGACTCTCGATAGACTAACATACAGTTGACCATGAGTAAAACATTTATTTCGCAGATCGATCCCTAGTAATTCGAAGGTTTTGCCTTGTGACTTGTTAATTGTTAATGCGAAAGATGTTTTTACCGGAAATTGAAGCCATTTAAATGGGATTGTCATATCATTTTGGATCATCGGTATCCTCGGTATATGAGCTAGTTGACCACCTGCTGGGCATATTATGGTTAAGAGGGCACTTCTGAATACATCAAGGTTCTGGCAAAATCATCTTCCTGGCATAAGGTGAAGAAGGCAGTCAGAGTTGTCGCTGGCGGATTCAGGACTCTTTCTTGCACATTTCTGCTGTGAAATAGACACGTTGACCATTCTCCAAATGGACTGCCAAGTGAACTAAAGCTGGATAGCGTTCATGAATGTGGAACGAAAAAATTCTCCATGCAGCCTCGTTGCTGCTTATGTATCTTCCAGCCTGTTATTGAGATATTTCATCGACAACTCGTACTGCATTGTTGTCACCATTTTCTGCCTGAAAACCAAAAACTGCCATATCGCTGCCTTTATTCACGTACTTGCAGATATATTTAATCGATTTCACGGAATTGCAATATTCTACGTTGATGTGCGCTTTGTATGATTTTGACAATAGTGGTGAGTATGGAACCACCCAACGATTGTCTACCTCAATATTACCAATTCTCATGTTTAAATTTGCCGAAGTCCCTCCATCTTCAGTTGACCGTCTCCTATACAGAGGATATCCATCGTCCCCTGTTACGGTGTTGCTCGAGGATATCGTTTGGAACACTTCCCGTCTACCATTCATGGTGAACATGGGTTGAGGGTACCACAAGGGCCATGGATCATGTTCTTGATGACAACTTCATGCAAATCCGTATCAACCTCGGCAAGTGGAATCTCAGCGCATATAACATCGTCGATTTCGTCTGGAGTAATTTTATCATACAGCCAAATCAGTATGTGCGCATGCGGCAATCCTCTCTTCTGCCATTCTACTGAATACATCCAGCACCGCACAGATCCAAAAACTCCATGTTTCACAATAAAATCCATCAGTGACTTGAGCTTTTGTCTGAAAACACGGGCTGTGATGTCATGCCTATCCCTATACGATTGTCCAGGAAATAACAGCTGTACTATCTCGTCCCAAGCTGGATTGCATGTGAAGGTGATAAATAAGTCTGGACGGCCGTAGCAACAAACATATGCCATGGCATTTTGACCATATTCATGCATGTTGCGTGGACTACCTATGTATGAGGATGGCAAAATCGTGAGCTTTCCAACGTTGGTTGTATTACGGTCATTCATCACAGCATCCCGCAAATGGATATATTCCTCGGACCGAAGTTTCGTCTGATTCAATCGAAGGAGCCTGACAGTATATGCAGACCTGATGCATCCGGCCAATAACGACATTGCGATTCGAGTTGTAATCAACAGTTGCATTATATCTGTATGCAAGACGATTGTATTGCAGGTTTTGATCTGCTGCAAGCTGTAAACGCGCTACCCTTGCCCTGTCGCGTTCATTATTTTGAGAGTGAATCAAATCGATTGGTGCAGAACACGACTGCCTAACTCTCAATCGTTTTCTCTCAAGCCTATCTGCTCGTATTTCTACTGATTCCTCGTTGTGCATCTGCATTGCTTTCAGCCGCTCAGTCTCTCGGATGGAGGCCCGTTCTTCGTCAGTCATATTCGAAATCTTACGTCTTTTTGCTTCTGTATTGCGAGTACGACGACCCAAACTCGACTTCTTGGGTGGCATGACTTCGTTTCTTACTGAACCTGAACAAAAAAATAAAATTTTTATCTCCAATTCCTTATTTCAATATGTTTTGAATGTTTGACAGGAAATGCTTTGACTCAGCTGGCTGCCTGTAGAGGGCGGTAGATGTAAGGTAGTTTTTTGATATTTTTTTAACACCTTGGATTACGTTATCGTAATTTTAGTAAGGATGCCTATTTTTTTTTTAAAATGAAATATAGCCTATGTCACTCAGGAATGATGTAGCTTTCCAACAGTGAAAGAATTTTTCAAATCTGCCAAGTACTTTCGGAGCCTATTCAATTCATACAAACAAACAAACAAAAAATCAAACCTTTCCTCTTTATATAATAGTATAGATATAGATATAGATATATATAACCTATACATATTGTATTTGCAGTTTTACATTCACAGATTTTTCATTTTTCTTCTACATCATACGATTGTTTGTATGGCACCTATATAATATAGTCGTCCGATTTTCATGAAATTTAACACAAAATTTTAGACTAATATAAAATGGCTATACCTTAAATTTGATGAAAATTAGTTGAAAAAAATGGCTATACCTTAAATTTGATCAAATTCTGTTGCAAACTGAAAATCTTATAATTTTTTTTGTAAAAATTTTCCGATCATTCCTATGGCAGCTATATAATATAGTCGTCCGATCTGGTCCGTTCCGACATATATACGAGTGAGAGTATATAGAAGGCTAACTACAAAGTTTCATTCACATAGCTTTAAAACTGAGAGACTAGTTTGCGTAGAAACGGACAGACGGACAGAAGGACAGACTGACAGACGGACATGGCTAGATCGACTCGGCTGTTGATCCTGATCAAGAATATATATACTTTATATGGTCAGAGGTGCCTCCTTCACTGCGTTGCAAATTTCTGACTAAAATTATAATACCCTGCAAGGGTATAAAAATGTTGAGCAAAATATCCCCTTTCAAATTTTTTAAAAATGTCTCCATCGCATCCCTTTTTACACGCAACTTAACACTTTGATCTGTTTACACGCACTGAAAACCCGAAGCTAACACTTTACACGAACTGAAAACCCAAAGCCCTCCCGAAGAATACCGAAAATATCTCCTTCTCTGTCATTCTCATGGATATCCCTTTAAACTAAAATCTGTAACCTGTAGTTCTACAACGATGGTTATACAAAAATTTGACCGTCAAAACTAGGGCGATTCGCACGTATATTGAGAAAGACGCTAAACGAAAAAAATCAGGAAAAATCGCCCTAGATTTTAGAAAAAAATTTAAATTAACCAAATTAACCAAAAAAATTGTGTTTATGGTGGCTTGTTTTGATTTTATGGTGCCATTCCCTAAATTTATGAAAACATTTTCTTAATTCTAGAAATTTTTCTTAGTTTAAAGGCGATTATTTTTTAGGGCGATTTTTCTTAAATCTAGAAAAATATTTTTATGAGTGTACAACCCTGATATCCGATAGCAGAGTCCAGTTCACCGGACGGAAAACAAGGAAGGCCATGGAGAAATGGGGGATCCGCCATCAGTTCACGGCGTCATATACACCGCAGGAAAATCCGACGGAGCGAACAAATAGACCGAAAAGACAATGATATCGCATCTGGCAGTAGAAGAGCAAACGGAATGGGATGAACACATCTTGGAGTTGATGTTAGCGTTTAACAGTAGCACGTCGGAATCAACGCAGTTCATCCCGGCCCAGTTAGTTTTTGGAAGGAACTGAAAATACCAAACGCAACATTCGACAGAGTAACCGCAGGGTCCGGACTTAAGGAATAAGATATAAAGACAAGATGGATCAGGTTAAAAACAATCAGAATGGAAGCGACGGAACACATGGAAAAGGCAGCGGAACATCAAAAACGCCACTACAGGACAGAATGGAAACCAAAAATCTGGGAATTAGTGTGGTGTAAAACACATCACTTTTCCAAAGCGGTCAACCAATTCGTTACAGTAACAGAAACAAAAAAAAAAAACGGAAAACCAAACGAGTGTACAAAGGTAGTCAGAAGAATTTACACATCGACCATTTTCATAGCCCAATTTATTTTAGTTGTTCTTGTGATTGTTGACCGTTCTTCCTGAAATTTTATTTTTTGATTAGATTGATCTATGCAGAACCGAGCCAAAAATGATAAGAATAGATGCTTATTATCTTTTGTTTTCGTTTTCTGTTTCTTCCTGAATAAATCAATTTAAGCGATAAAAAATTTCATGGAAATCGGTCAACAACAACAAGAATAATAACAAATATGCATTTGTGTAAAAACATTTGACCACCCCTGTATATCTGGGACACAAAACCACATTCAGTGACAGATACAACCCCTGGTCGTACTCATAACCCAAAACTGGACACCGAACATGATCTAACCTAACACATCAATCATGGTGTAACACATAACTCAAAGCATTATCCAACACTAAAACCAACACTAAACCCAAAACTTAACAGCTGTCATACCACAACTATTAACGAGAACAATTTAATTGTAGGAACGATGAACAATATCCATGAAAGCATGAAATGTTTCAAGGAGAACCATGCGAAGATGGCAGCAGGGTGGTGGCTGCGCAGGCAATGCCGGGGACATGGCGCAAGAGGACAGCGCCGGCAAAAATGGGAAAATTGGAGAAAATCCTCGAGGTTGTGCTCGAACCTCCGGCCAGGCTGTCGACGGAAATCGTCCCATCGGTGTGACGCGCACCGCGAACATATATATATATATGTGAAAATTCGTATATATATATATATATATATTTCCGTGTGTTGAGTTTCGAGGCCGATTGACGCCTTTCTTCGGAGGAAAACTTTCACGGCACCCGTTCGGATCCCGATGAGCGATGACAAGCACCGTCCGTAAGTCGAACTCCGGAGGCATAACACGCATTTAAGATTGAATAAACAGATTAATTTAATTATCTTGGCAATCGGGTCGGAATCTTTTACAGCAACCACGTCTGAACCAATGAAAATTCTTGAAACGGATCCTGACTGTCCCTGTGCTACGTCAATCCATTCAGCCTTCAGGCAAACATTAAATTTATCTGCAGTCGCTCCACGGGGAATAACTGGCAACGTTTTCCTGAAATCGCCTGCCAACATCCTGGCCGTCCCTGTGCTACGTCAATCCATTCAGCCTTCAGGCAAACATTCAATTTATCTGCAGTCGCTCCACGGGGAATAACTGGCAACGTTTTCCTGAAATCGCCTCCCAACAGTATAATCAAGCCGCCAAAGATGTTGGTTTTTCTGAAGATCCTTCAGTGTGAAGTTAAGTGCTTCAAATGATTTCTTATATGCCATTGTGAACTCATCCCAAACAATGAGCTTGCATTATATCAACAGTTTTCCCATTGCACTGGATCGAGAAATATTGCATGAGTATCAATTGTGTCTAAAATAAACTTAAGCGTAGAATGTGCAGTACGACCGCCATCTATAAGAGTCGCCGAGATAATGCTAACGCAAAAGTTATGTCACATCTTGATCGAATAGTGGCCAAAATCAATGAACTGACAAATGTTTTCCCTGTTCCTCCAGGTGAGTCCAGAAAGAATAGACCACCAGTATTATTGTGCACCGCTGGCATTAATGTTTTGTATACTTGATTTTGCTGTTCATTCAGCAACGAAACATTATTTCGAACGAATTCCTGCAATGTATATACTTCGTATTGCAGCTCTCGATTTAGTTCTTGGTTGCATTGATTTAGCGCAATCATTCCTACTTTATTCAGTAGCTTGTTTGCAATAGTCAAGCATTGATCCTCAATCAGCATTGATCCTCAATCAGCATTAATCCCTTATTGTAGATTTCATCGGTTGTTTAGATGTCACCATTATCCGTTTGAATGCGTCAGCTATGCAAGGTATATGCACGTCATTAAATTGGTTGTGAAGGAAAACGTGTTGAGTTGCAAGTGAATCGTTCTCTAGCAAACCCAATAGTTGAAATGCTTCTCGATATGTTTGACATTGGTGGCCATTCACTGTTTTCAAATGCGCAAATGATTTTGGTCCACGTACAATTACCAACAGCAGTCGCAAATAAAAATATTCATCATTTTTGTTTATGGGGAAAACAACGAATTTGCCACCCTTGAGCCAATAATCACTAACGCACGTATAGGTCGTTATATGCCGTATTTATTTTCTTGTTTCATACTCGTCGGAGCTCCAACTGCCGATCGGACGCTTGGTCTTTGCTTAACAGATAATGCGACAGAAGAAGAAGAGAGAGAAATAGATAACAAAGAGAAGAGCTAAGAGCGCTGCAGGTGCAGTGATACACCTATGCGCTCATAAGTAGGCGCGAGCGGTCTGCTCCGAACATATTCCCCCCGTTGGAAGAGGAACTGTTCCAACTGTTCCAATATGGACGGAATGTTGTCCTCCTTTCAACCTTCCTCCTGTTTCCAACCTTGATATTGGACGTTTCGAAGCGCCACTTGCTCCTTTCTTGCAGTAGGGACAAGTACTCGCTGCTCCACCTTTTTCAAAAGTGCTGCTGTATTGAGGTCACCCGTTGCCAGGCTAATAATCCTTCTGAGGTCTGCGATGAAGGAATCGGTTGTGAGGTCCTGGGCGACTTCCAAGTTTGCCGCCTTTCCGCTTTGTGATAAAAAATACCGAATTAGGCTGCACTCTATCTGCTGGCAGGCTACCCATAACGTGCTCCCAAGGTACAGGCTTCATTCGAAAACATCGGATGCATTTGTTGACGACGCTAGCTATGAATTTGCGGCCTACAACTTTGCCGCAATGTGGTAAGCAATGCCTGTGGTCCTGCATGTAAATATATCCTATGAAAATAAACCATGATTGCATTGGTGACTGCATGATCCTTGGGTAACAATATCGGATGCCTCATATTGTAGTCCAAAATTGAGATCTGCAGCCTTCTATCAAAGCGAAGTAATCCATCGAAACCGTTGGCCTCAGAGAAATCAGTTTGCTTGTCTGAGGACATGGCTTGTCCTGGTTGAAAGCCCGATACTCCTTGACAAAGTGAAGCTATTGGATGCTTCTCAGAAGCAGTACAGTACCAAGGTTGATCTCCTCAACCGAAAGAACGCCTTTTAAAGGAACAGCTTTGGCTTTGCAATTGGCAATGAAACGATGAATGTAAGGAAATACGCGCTGCAACTTATCAAAAGTGTTGATGAATTTTCTGCTTGATGAAACGTCAACGCAAATGGCTCCAACTAAAGTTGCGGAACGACGCTCTGGAAGATGCTTAACTGGCAAATCAAAGAGCTTTGAGAAGGAAAGAAGGTACGTTAGCCCAAGGGAATGATCCAGCAATTCTCTTGGGGTAAATCCTCGCGACACGACATCTGCCGGGCTTAAAATTGTCGGAACGTGATGCCGAGTCATATCTTTCGTCATCTCGTGTATTTTTGCGATTCTGTTTGACACAAATACGTTGAACTCCCTCGGGGGCTGGCGAATCCATGCCAACACAAAAGACGAATCAGACCAGCAATGAAAGGCGCTTTCGAACCCTATGCATTCCTTGACGTTTACGATAAGCTCAGTCAATAATAGTGCTTGAATCCAATCTTGGAATTGTCAAGGCCTTCAATGGAACTACTCTCGACTTGGCACAGAGCAAATGTACTTTTAATTCTCCATTGACCTCGATCGCAAGTATAAACACGTGCCATATGGTGATAGGATAGCATCGCAAAATCCGTGCACTTCAACGGAAGCCTGTGGTAGCATTGCGAATTGTGGAAATCTTATGTTCCAATACTCCCATGGCGAAAGAATGGGCTCTGGCAATTTGTCATCCCAATCTACGTTAGCATTGCAAAAATATTTTAGATTTTGTAATGATTGGTGTAATTAGTTCAATTGAATCATAAAATTTTGCAATTGTTGATAATGCAAATCGTTTGGTGCGTCGATCAGATTTTGAGAAAAGTTTAAAAGGAGCTAATCAGACGATAGACCCAGACCAATCCCAAGGCCTTGGCGATGTCCATTGTAAAATTTGATTAATTGTGCCCTGTCTCAGTCAGACTCCCCTTCGAGGGCTCCTGCATCATTCGTACACCATTTGCGGATTTGAAAGTGCCCTCGCGACAGTAGTTCCTTCACCTGGCAACGAATTACTCTCACCTTTTCAACTGAATCACCACCAGAAATTTAATCATCCACATAGAAATCTTAACAAACAATTTTGGCTCCAACCGGGAATGATTCCTCCTTATTATAATAGCTCTGATGCATGGCTGTTATAACCAAGAAGGCAGATAGCTTGGTTCCATAAGTCACTGTGTTTAACGTAAAATCCCTCATTTTGTCCGTGGATACATTGCAAAAAGTCATCAGCAGAGGTACATCTTGCAGATATCTCCACAGCGAAGCAGGACCTAGCTCCATATATTCCCGTTAAAATGCAGACTACTGAGCCGTCAAGGCTAGATTCCTATTCAATTTAGCGACGATGAGCTAGGCAATAGAAATCTCTTTAGGTGAATCTATTTAGGTGAATCTCTTTAGGTGATTCGTATTGCCTGGCTATCGTCGTTCGAATCCTTATGTGGACAAGAGACGAACAGAGTACTGCTTATTTTCAAGCCTAACGCAACTTTCTTTGAAAAGCTGCTCGAATCGCAAGTCTTCAGGCAACAATACTGGTTTCTCGATTTCTCAAAATCAGAATAATTAATAGGATCCTTGACGATGGCAGCTAAGACAGAAATGAGTTGACGCACTCGGCAGCCCTCCAGACACGATCCAACCAAGTTTGGTGTTCTAAAGTGTTGGTAACGCGCTATCCAAATGAATTTGTCCCGTACCAATTATTTCGAAAAAGAGGCCAGCACCAATTAGAAGATCCATTCGTTCTGATCGGTTGAAGTAAGGATCAGCGAGCGATATATTTTGCGGAATTTTCCATGATGCATTTATATTAAAATGGGGCTGATACTCAGTGATACTATGAGTCACGACTGCGGACAATGAGGTACGATAGCTTGGATCCCGGAATTGCGCTAGAATGTCGACTGCCTTATCAGAATTCAAGGATGATTCACCAATCCCAGTGTATGCGACTTTCGATGACGACTGCCGCCGTTGCTTCCGCTGACGTTCTTTGTTTTTCCGCTGACGTTCTTTGTTCTCATTAGCTGGTTATGACGATTTTTAACTATTGGCCGCTTCTAATTACCATTGGTCATTGCATTGATTTCCACATTGGCAGATGCCCTAGATATGGTACGCCACGTGCGCTGAGCTTGCATCTTTTGGGGAACGATCGTGTGAACACTAATCCGGAAGTTTCCTGAGTTGGTAGTAAATTGAACTTTTGGTTTCTTCACCCGGTTGCGTCATATGTACTGAGCTTGCATCTTCTTTGTCAACGATTTTAGAAACTAGGTTGTTAACTCTTCCCCCCTTAAATGCGACGGTCCTCGGTCGCAACGTAAAAGAGTAACGGTCCGGGTTGTGTAGGCTTTTCTTGAATTTCCGGAAGAGGGGCGGTTGTTCTTGGTTGTTGTGGCCATGCCTATTATTACTATCAGGAGGATGATGGTAGATCCATAGCTAACAGAAGTTGATATTGTTGCGTTGCTTCTTAGTTTCTCAATCACTTTTGTGTTGTTGATGTGCAATTCTTTGACCATTCGAAGTGAGAGAACTTCCTCAAGTTTGGTTTTTTCTCCCATAAGTTGGAAAACTGGAGGTTCTGGTTCAGCTATGTTGATTTTTCTTGATTCGTACGTCACCTCGCCAATAGTAACCGTTGAGTTTCGGTATTGTATGATAAAAGAGCCATGTAATTTTACTTCCTTTTCATCCAGTGATACTTGTCCATTGAAATCGTTCAGTAGTATGGTGCCTGGCACTATCTCCTCAAAATCTGGTATGTGCTGATTTTTAATTATCTTACATTCGGGTTTTCTTAAATTTAGTAGTGCAGTTACACAAGTATCGTTACTTAAATCTAACAATTTTTCTGAGTTACAAGTAGTCTTATCATTATGGGATTCGCATGGTTCTGTTATTGCAAATAGTTGTTTCATACATTCTAACAAATTTTCGTGTCTTATATCATTTATAATTTGGGCTTTATTTATTGCTTTAATTTTAAGTGTTCTGCAGTTGTCTGTTTTTATGGTTGGTAAGCTAATAATGTAAAGGAGGTCGTTACCATTTGTGGCTAATTTGACCTTAGCAAACTCTAGAAATTCTTCTACGTTCAAAAAAAAAGTTATTTTCTTTTCTGAAGATATCTTCTATTATTGTGGTTGTAAATACAAAGGAATTTACTGTGTTTGCCCTTGTAATTGCGTGTATTATATTAGTTATTCCTTCTTTTATTAATTGTATTTTATATTTTAGGATATTTGCTTGCTTTAGTTAGTTGGTTGATTTTTTTTATTAGTTAATCTATTGATTACTACTTGTCTATTTTTGTTTTTTAGTTGTTCATTTATCTTGTTTTCTAAAATTTCGTAATCGTGATGATCTGGCGTTCCTGCCAGCCATTTCCAAGCAGTACCTATTGCTTCAATTGCATTTTTTGGTCTTTTCCGAGTTTGTAGTCTGTGTAAATGAGTATATAGCTGTCCTAATTCGTAAGAAATATTGGTGTAATGGGTGAGATGATATGATTTTATGAAGTGATTCGTCCAATTCCGAAGTGTTTCTTCGTAGTATTGTAAGTTTAAAATGTGGATGATTTTAAATGTTCCGTCTTGTTTAGCTGTCAGTTTCAAGTGAGATGGTTTGCGAATTGGAATAATCGAGGACCGTGGTTATCCCCAAGCATGTTGGTAAAACTAGTCTGAAAATGTATGTTCTTATATAATTTTTTCTGAATGATTTTACCGGTTCGTGTTTTAACAGTGGTGTTTTTATTCTCTGCTACTTTCTCTGTTTTGTATCTGGGTGTAAGTCGTGTTCCTAGTCTTTTATCTATGTTTACTAGTACTGTGTCACTTGGTGAATATTGAATCGGTTGTTTTCTTTTTTGATTGTGGAATTCTAGATCTATAACCTGTTTTGTTTCTATTTTCTGTTTGATTTCTTCCCTCTTTTCCTTAATGTCTTTTATTGAACTTGGAATTGTGCTTCTGAAAAATATGTCTACAGGTCTGTCTTTCGTTAAGGAATGTACCGAAAAGAAACTGCACACTTTCTTTCTACTATAACTTTCATGTTTTTGATTCGATTTCAATTTTTCTTTTTGTTCTTTTTATAGCAAAACTTAAACTTTCAATTTTTATAAACAGAATTTAAAAAAAATTAACTTCTTATTTTTAAGCGAATTTTTCGCTTAACTCCTCTCATCAGGTTCTGCACACCCTCCTTGGTGACCTTGCCGGCTGCACGCATCCAGTTTTTTTTCATTTCTTTGTTATTTTGGGAGAGACTACTATTTTTTTATTAAATTTCGCTTAACGATGCCCCAATATCTCTCAATGGGACGCAGCTCTGGGCAATTTGGTGGGTTCTCCTCTTTTGAAACAAACTTGATGTTCTCCGCCTCAAGGAGCGCCAATGTTGACCGGGCATAGTGCGCTGACGCTAAGTCTGGCCAAAATATTGTCGACACGTTGTGCTTTCTATAAAACGGTATTAAACGTTTTTTAATGCACTCTTTTTGGTAAACCTCTGCGTTTATTGTGCCATTTGTGAAAAATGGGCTGGTTTTTAGGCCACATGTGCAAATTGCCTGCCATATCAGGACTTTCTCCTCAAATTTGTCCACTTCTATTTTGGTGTCCGAGTCGCTAATTGTTTCACCTTTGGCTTTTGTGTAAAATTGGGGGCCTGGTAATGTTTTTGAGTCCAATTTTACATATGTTTCGTCGTCCATTACGACGCATTCCACTGCATCAGTGAGCAAGCGATCATAAAGCTTGCGTACTCTCGTTTTGCCGACTTCTTGTTGGCGCAAACTTTTTTTTTCACTTTTTGTTTTTTATAAGTCTTTAGGCCATGCCGTTGTTTTATGCGCTGCACCATACTTACACTCGTTCGCTCTTTTTTGGCCAAATCTCGAACTGACGTCGTGGGATTTTTCTCAATTAAAGCTAGCACCTTCTTATCGACGCTGGCATCCCTTGGACCTTTTTTTCTGCCAGTTTTTTTTTTGACGGACGTGTTTTTCAATACGAGGCATTGCGAAATGTGCAAAACAAATAGTGAAAAGAGAACATGCAAACAACGCAGAATTAATAGAGCTTTATAACGGTGCACCGCATGGCATGATCGAAAGCTCCCACTGAGAGCTTTTCACAATTGAAAGTGTGCAGTTTCTTTTCGGTACATTCCTTACTGAGTGTATGGATTTATTATATTCCTGAACTGATTTAAAAAGTAAGTTTGCAAATGTCATACTCTCGTTGTCTTTTTTGAGACATCGCATAATTTCGGTTAATGTTGTATGGAATCTTTCTATTTGTCCATTACTTGTCGATGAATACGGGGCTGTGGTATGTACTGATATCTTAAGTTGGTCTTTTACCATAAACCTTATTGCAGCCGAGCTTAGTGCTCGTTCGTTATCCATTACTATCATTTTCGGCATACCGAAAGCAATAAGCATTTCTCTTAGTGGATTTTTTATGTCTTCAGATGCTCTTGACTCTAAAATATTTACTTGTACATATTTGGAAAATGTATCGATACCTGTTAATACGCTTTGTTTTCCTTTTATGTAAATATCTACGTAAATAATTTCTCCTGGCTAATTCGGGATGGGGGTTGGTTGGATTTCTCCTTTTCGGGGGTGTCTGTCGTACTTTGATTCTTTACAAGTTTGACAGAGTTGAACTGTGGCTTGAATTTTTTTGTGGGCCTGCGGAAAAAAATAGTTCTTCAAAATTTGCCTTTTGTTTTCTTTTGCATCTCTGTGTGCTCTTTTATGTTCTAAAGTGATAATTCCATTTTGCTGTTATTCTGAACTTACGTCTTCTACTTCATTTTGTGTAAATCTTATTTTATATGGTTTAAAATATGTAGGATAAATATTTTGTTTTTTACCCATAACCTCTTCAGATGTGAAAATTCCGTTTATGAGTTTAGGGTCAAGTCTGTTTGTCAAGATTGCCTGTTTTTCCTCCGTGTTGGGCTTCTGTTTTATGATATTTCTGTGATATGTTGGAAATGGAATTATAAGAATCTGTATCTGTGGTCATTCAATAGAGTTGGTTTTTGAATACGTTAATGGGTGCTTCTACTGAAAATATGAGATTGTGTGATGAGCTTTCATTATGGATTGTTTCTGATGAACTTATTGAATTCATTTCTGAGGGGGCTCGAGACAATGCATCTGCTACTACATTAGCAACTCCGGGCTTGTACCTGATCTCGTGGTTATATTCACCAATGAGATCTCTCCAGCGCTTTAGCTTTGCGTTATGGTTATTTACGCTATTTGAAAAACTCAAGGGCTGATGATCGGTGTATATTACTGCTTTTGAATATCCATAAAGATAATGTCTTAGATAGTTTAGTTTATAGATAGTTTTTGGTACTGGGAATTTCGTAATTGCTTTTATTTTGTCTATACTTCTATTAACACCATTTTCTGATATTGTGTACCCCAAAAAGTCTACTTCATTTTAAAAAAATGACATTTTTCTATTTGGACTCTCATATCGGCATTTTGAAGAGTTGAAAATACTTTTTCAACGTTTCGGCCATGTTCTACCTCATCTTTGCTGAAAACTATAATGTCGTCTACGTATACGTAGCAGACTTTTCCTATGTGTTCTCTCAATATGTCGTCTAAAGCTCTTTGAAAAATAGATGGAGAATTTTTTAAGCCAAATGGAAGTCTTGTAAATTCGAATTTTCCTCCATTCACACCGAATGCTGTTTTCTCTATATCCGTATCTTTTATCCGTGGTATTTGATGGAAACCACTCTTCAGATGTAACAACGAAAAATATTTGTTGTTTCCAAGTTGTGCTATAATTTCGCCAATTTCGGGAATTGGGTACCGATCTGAGATAGTAACGTCATTTAGTTTCCTATAGTCAATTGCTAATCTATATTTCTTTTCTTCGGACTGACCGGACTTTTTCGGAACTAACCAAACTGGTACGTTATATGGTGATCTTGAGGGTCTTATAATGCCGTCTTTAAGCATCTCGTTTTTTGTTTTTCAACTTCTTGTCTTAACGATTTTGGGTATTGGTAGTGTTTTCCGTATACTGGGGAGTCTGACGAAGCTCTAATTTCACCTATTACTTTGGTTGTGTATGGGAGTTTTGTATCGGGGTCGGCAAAGAGATTTTTGTGACTTTTAGAGAGACGATTTATAATTAATTTTTGTTATTCGGCCATATGACTAATTTGTGGTCCGATTGTATTAACTGCCTATGTAATTGATTGGTGAATTTTAATCTTATTTTTATTTTCGGGAACTAATGCATCGTTTTTGACGTCTATTATTTCCCCTAGACCTTTTAATGTGTCGTTGCCTAGAATACCATGAAAAGTTTTTAAAGTATTTAATAAAAAGAAATTCATCGGTGCATCGGAAAGGTTAGGGAGTTTAAGCATAGCATGGTGCGTTATTTTGGTATTTCTTCCGACTGAATTGACGGAGAAAACTTTTTCATTAGGTTTGGGTTTTGGTACTAATTGCTTTTGGATGTAATTTTGCTTTGAACCGGTGTCAATTAGAAATTTTAGTATTTTTCCGTTCCCCATGGTTACCTTAAAGTAGGGTAACGAGGACCGATTTACTCTAAAAAATGTAGTTCTGAACTGTTTATATATTCTTGTTGATCGACATCGGCTTGCCATGTGTATTCCTCTTGTAGGTCATTTACGTTGTGTTCTTCTGTTCTGTGTTTTGAGAGAAATTAGTCTTCTTCTGTATCTTGTTGTGCTGCATTATCTGAGTCTGTGTAAATATGGAATTGCCTTGGTATTTTGTTAACATTTTGAACATTAGCTGAACTGAGTGGTCTTTTCCCTGCATAACTATTGATTCTCGGTTGGTTCATGTAATTAATATAACGCGAACGAATTTATTAATCAACATCCATTGGTACTGGCTTTGGTTGTGGCCGTGGGGGAATGTTTGGTGTGCCATAAGGTGCTACCTGTTTTACGAAAGTCTGATTGTACGGTTTGGGTTGATTAAACTGAGCAAGTTGAGGTTTTCCAATTGTGGATGTTATTTGCGACTGATTCGGATAATGGTATAGGTGTGGATGAAAGCTTTGCTTTGTAGGTACTATGCGGTAAGGTTGTGGAGGTTTAGGGGGTATTATTGGTAAATTTCCGAATAAGGGGTTTTTTGGTGTCTGATTATTTATAGTATTTTGGTTTTCAAGAAGGCTACATAGATGAAGAGCGTGCCCTAAGTCATGTGGTTCTTTAATGGCTAACAATTGTCACAAGTTGCCATTCATGCCCCTCTGACAAATGTATCCAAAGCTTTTTTTTCGGTACATGACTGTCAAGGATTTCACGGTCTCTTGTGAGACATCTAAGTTACTAATGATTTAAAATTAGAGGGAGTTGTTGATAGACTGGTTGGTAGAATTCAACTATGGTGTCTACCTTATTTAAGGGCATAAAGTTGATATTCTAGAGTTTTTAAGTCGCGTTTGTCTGCAAAATGTGCTGTTAGTCATTTCGAGATTGCTGTCCAGTCTAGAGGGGTATTGTATGACTCCAATACCAATCTTATTGCGAATTGTCAAAAGGATTTTAATACCCTATTGACACTTTTTTTTCCATGATGAGTATTCAGTTTTGTTTCCCAAAAAATCTCTAAGCGATCGGACAATATCTGGTAATTTATCTAACTCACTTAAATTGTGTGCAAATGCTTTCTTTATTTCCTGATCTTCATATTTAGAGAAGTCCTTATTCGGATTTAATATTTCCTTTACTAAGTTACCAAGGTTTCCCTCTAAAACTCAAAAGTTGGATCATAAATAATTAGTAAATAATTTAAATTTTGTTTTCTTATTTTTGTTGAGAATTTTTAATTGCTAATTGTGTTAATTTTCTTTCAATGTTATTATTTTTTCCAAGTGTACTTAAAGCTATTCTTACAGTAATAACATTCCTTGGCGTGTTCTCGTGACGATAGACTTGGCGGGTTCCTTTTTGTCCCACTCTGCGGCAATTCCTCTCGAGTGTGGGTCTACTGGGGGGCCTCCTCTACACCTTTTCTCACGTTCCCTCCTAACGGGTACTAAAGGGATCATGGCGATAATAAATGGCCTGGTCTTTCCTCCAGGTACAAGTCCTTTGAAATAGGGGTTGCGACTGTTTTTCGCTCCTCCGGTTCACGTTGTTGGATTTCACTCTTCACGTATTAGACGGAGTTATTATACCGAACGTCGGGATTTTTTTTACCGATCGACGCGGAACTTGCACTTTTCGAGGATTAGAACCAGGTCCCTGCTCGGGCGCCAGTTAAAAATAATTGGTTATTTTTTCATTAAAAACAAAATCTATTGTTTTGAGTTGGATTAAGAACTAAACTTGCTTAAGCTTAACAATCGTTTATATAGGCTGCTTGTTGCTCCATCGCTGTCAGCGTCTCTGCCGCCGTCATTGCTTCCGCTGATGTTTTTTGGTTTTCCGCTGACGTTCTTTGTTCTCATTAGCTGGTTATGACGATTTGTAACTGTTGGCCGCTTCTAATTACCATTGGTCATTGCATTGATTGCATTCAATTCATTGCATTCCACATTGGCAGAAACCCTAGATATGGTACGCCACGTGCGCTGAGCTTGCATCTGTTGGGGAACGATCGTGTGAACACTAATCCGGTAGTTTCCTGAGTTGGTAGTAAATTGAACTTCTGGTTTCTTCACCCGGTTGTGCCATATGTACTGAGCTTGCATCTTCTTTGTCACCGATTTTAGAAACTAGGTTGTTAACTTATATAGTAGCGGTTGTAAGCAACAGGTAATCAACTGGAATAATATTTGCGGGTTTTGGTGAAGAGTTTGATGAATGGTAATCAGGTTATGATGATGAAAGTGAACATGATACTAATATTGATGAAGTTGATGTTGATGGCTGAGAGTTTAAAAGTGGATCGGATGATAGTGATGAGACTGAGGTGGTACGGATGGGTCTTGATTGATATGCAACAATAAGTGGTGCTCTATGTGACAATATCTGCAATGCGTTGACTTGCATTGCTGCAAACTATGCCCCTTGCGCAAGCAATTGAGGCGCAGGTACAACTTCTTTGCTTCTCTTAATCGAAGATTCGGATTTAAATTTAAAAATCGAGTACATTTTGGCAAATAATGATTCCTTTCATCACAATATATACATAGCGGGAGAATTGACTTAGCAGCTGAAGCAATGAATGTGGTTGGTTATGCAGGTTTTTCCCCATGTGCTGGCCTGGTGTTGCGTTACCAAGGCTTGGTCCAAATTTTCCATCATTCTATACCTCCTCTGCAAGAATGCCTCCATAGACTTCAAAGTAGTAGAGCGTCCTCTGATCCATCTTTTGTGCGACGATTTAAAATAGTAATCCATTTGAGATTTGTTGCGTAATGGCAAGGGTACGGATTGCTCGCAGATGCGAATTCATGCAATCGCTTAACTCCCGAAGACCCTTGGCTGATCCCATCTCGACACCCTTTGACCCAAATATTGCCTGTAAGTGTGCCTGAAAATGTATAACTTTATTATCAAATTGATTGGTGAGTAAATTTTTGTAATTGGCATTCGAGGGCTCAATAGAACGTATGGTTTCCAGAGCCACGCCGCCTTAACTTGACCTTAGATATTGTAATTTTTCAATATCGCTTAGCCCCTCATCACTTCCGATGACCTTGATGAACGTCGCAATAAAATCCGACCAATCAGGATAGGATACATAGACACGAGCTATCTAAAGAAGTAGCAACCTAGGCTTCCTAGATCGGAAGGAAAGATCCGGATGACTAATAATGTTGATGGATGTTAAATTTGCAGCTGGCAATTGCGATTTGCGATGGTCGCTCGCTATCTCCGCAAAATCCAGTTTTTCCAGCGAAGTCTGTGAGGAATAAAAGGCCAGGTTTAAGGAATTAATCCATTCTATTCGCGCCAGTAAATCAGCTTCATCAAAATGATCTACCGAATCGGCGCTTATATAATAGTTCATCGATTGGGTTGGCTCAGTATAAGTCCACGTCATTTGGCGGTTCATTTTGAGGCCTAACCGAGTTTTCCGTATTAGACATTTTTTATTTCCTCACGGGACAAGAACTAATAAAAGGATAATGTCTGACCGCTTCAGTAGGTATGATCCCGTTTAATTTTCTCCGCGAAAATTAAGAGGTTAATCAGCGTCACCGAGATGCAACGGAACCTCAACAATGTGGTTGTTGCAAATTTTCTGACTCGCAACAGCGGATAATTGGTAACGCGCGTCTATGCTATATATACATATGTATATATAGATATGCAATAGGTGCTATCTACGAAGCTTAAATGCTAGCCACCTTTGCTTATAATGTTTGGCACAACACATCTTTGTTTTCACAGCGAGATGTACACGAAACTCAGCGGCCGCCTATGTGGAATCAGATAGTTCTGTATGAATGTATGTGCGTTTGTAACGCACGAATAGGTGGATTATGTGCCGTATTTATTTTCTTGTTTCATTCTCGTCGGAGCTGCAACTGCCGATCGGACGCTTGGCTTCAATTATATATAAGCTTACAATGTGGTATTGCTTAATAGATAAGGCGACAAAAGAAGAAAAGAGAGAGCAATAGATAACAAAGAAAACGCCTCAGAGCGCAGCAGGTGCTGCGGTACACCTATGCGCGCATAATTAGGCGCCCGCGGTTTGCTCCGAACACTTTCAGGATGAACCGTATACATGCCCTACATAACCGTCTGCATCAGTGGAAAACAACTGTAGCTAATCCCGAACTGGTGTTCCTTACTTGCGTTGTTGGAATTTCTTTTTTAATTGATTCCAAGTGGGCACTTTAACGTATATCAGCGTCTCTGCGAATGGACCTGATTCACACATTGCAAAAAAGCTAGTCAATGTTGTCGATGGTGGTCTCTCAGCTCGTTGCGCCGCATTAGTCTCAGTAAAGTAAACTCTTTGGCCATTTTACAACTGCACTGCAAAATGTACATTTGTGGAATATCTTTCATGAATTTGAATAATCGCCACCATTTATCTACCCATTTGGAAGTTGCTGATCATTCGCATTTTCCGACGCAATACCAAACACAGCCATGTCGCTGCCTTTTGTGACGTACTTGCACAAATATTTGATTGATTTGGCTAATTGACAACTCTCATTGTTTGCATATGTATCGAAAATTCCTGATAGCTTCGAAATTTTGGTACAATGAATTTATTTACGATCTCAATGTCTTGATTTTGAACTTTAACTTTGAAATTTCAGCCATTATCTTCTTTTTAACGCAGATGATAAACTAGATATCCATCGTTCCCTGTGACTGTTTCAGCAACTAAAGGTCGCGGATATCGTTTTGTTCACTTTTAATCAGCCATGCTAGGCGATAATGGATTCAGTTCATCGCATGGTCCATGCACCATCTGTGTCGTCACAATGTCGTTTAGATGGGGATCAGTACGGCACCAGGAATTTTAGCTGATATGATGTCATTTACTTCAGTTGAATTTTATTTGTTCAGCAACCAAATTAGGATATGAGCATGCGGAAGTCCACTTTTCTGCCATTCCACCGAGTATATAAGCACATCCATCATAGCCTTAAGTTGTTCTGAAATACTCAGGCGATTATGTCATTGCGAGCTTGCGGTATTTGGCTCGGTTCCAACTCACGTTCCATTTCCGTCCACTTCGGATGACTTTGAACGTAATAAATAAGTCCGGAGTTTCATAATTTCGCATATACTTCATAGCGTCTTGAGCGAATTTGTGCATGTGGCGTGGGCTTCCGATATAAAATGATGGGAGAATCGTCAGACTTCTAATATTCTGAACATCACTATCTGAATGAATAACATCACGCAAGTGTATATAGTCCTTAGATCTAAGCTGTGCCTGAATGAATCGGATGAACGCTAAACGTCGGCAGTGAATTGCTGGAATAGCCGACAGCACTTCAGAATGGCATTCTCCTCATGTGTACGAATCATCATACGATACGTATAGTTATTCAGTGCGCTTAGATTATTATTCGTTGTTACGCCTGAAAATGCAAAACTAAATGAATTGTTAATGGTAACCAATAATATCAATAATAAGTGCGTAAATATTTTACCTGTAATTGGATCGACCATATTCAATGTGATGCCGTATCCTTCTTGCCCTTGCAAATAAAAGATTCGATATTGTAACGTATTGTACAAACGATGTGTCTCGTTTACACGATGCATGATATTGCTTCTTCGCTGAAGACAATGTGACGCGATTTATTTGGATCGCAAACAATAATTGCAGCAACATTATTAACGGTGCGTGCATTGAAGCCTCGCACATGTTTATCTGTTGAGGTACAATCGGCTCTTATGAAAAATTTGTGCGTGTCTGGTGGGATTATTAGGGTGTTCCCTGTCTTGCACATTCAGCTACTCCACCATCGACGAAGTCAAATATATTTGCAGAAATGTATACGGTTCATCTGGTGTTGGCACCATTGAACCATGCAAATGATATATTTGTCCTGATATATGTAATTGGAAACAATCATTTGTTGAAGAAAACAGTGTAACTTTTAGCTTGCAAGACGGCATGAAGACGCCTTTGCTAATAATAATACCTCCAAAAGAAGTCAGGTGAAAGCAGTTATTGTATTCAAGGATGTGTTGCAGAAAATGGCTGGAATCGGAATCTCTTCCATCGAACAATGGTTTCAGAGGCTGTGGTGGTGCGCAGCACAATCCAGCCGTTTCTCTTTTGAACTTTAAGGTATTGCAATATCAGCATATAGTTGTCATTGGTCTAATATCTATATTTTCATCATCACTGATGATCTTATTGGAATGCCAATCGATTGTATGATGTCAATGATCTTCGTATCCTCACGCGTTGTCTCAATCGGGCATTTTGTTTTATTATATTTTGTCTTTCTTCGCTTAAGTTCTGTGAATAAACTTGTTGCTGGCTTGCATGATTTATGTGGCGGCCGATGTTTGCACGTCGTCCTCTAGGCATTTTGAACTATGGACAGAATGGTGAATTTAACCTTGAATGCACGATACGTATAATTTACACAGTTCAACTTACCACCTTAAAGACAAATTCCTGCTGTTGAAATTTAATAAAAAGTTGCATAATACACGTGATTGATTTGATGGTTTCCAATTGAAATATTAGGAAAGGAATAACTTATTTTTTATACTTCTTTTTCTCAATTTCACAGTGAACACAATACCGGTTTGTCACATCAACTTAACTGAGCAGAGAACAATGGGTAGCTGTCAAAAAACGTATTACGCACTGGCACCATCTGCTTAAAATAAAATTGCGCTGTATGTAAAAAAAACGTTTTCCCGCTTTTCTGTTGAAACTTTTCCCTAAAACTAAACGTAGCCCGAGACCTTTTTAACAAATGCAAAACCGTGGAAATAGGCTCGTGAAATTTATTTCCGTCTCCTTAGCACAGAGCGGCGACACATTGCTGGCGAAATAGAATCTCCCACCCACGTTTTTAAAGATATTAATTTCTAAAAACATAAATTGTTTTTCAAAAAATTTTAAAAATTTGTCAAACAACTACCTCTACAGTCATAAGTTATTTTATAGTTGGTTTCCAGCTAGTTTTGACGTATTTTAATACGCTTTTATTAGTTCGGGATGATTGAAAAAAATGCATTTATAGGTACCCACACTAAAAAATATAAAATAAATAAAAGTATAAAAAAACTAAAAAAAACACGCTTTTATAAATAACCGAACTAAAAAGAAGAACATAATTTATAATTACAAACAAAATTCTTAATTAATTCAGAGCAATAGTATATAATTATATACAAGATCACTAAATTCATAGTTAAAAGAGGGGTTTGCATCTATAATCAATGTTACAATTATCATCTGTAAGGGGAAAATTATGCAAATATAGAAAAATCCTACAAATAACAGTTTCACTGTACAATGTCTCGCCAAGTACATGCTTTATTATTGTTACAACTAATGATAAATGTATTTCTGTGAACATATGTGTAAAGTATTGAGGTACAGGCGGACAACGGATACACATTTCATTTCGTTGTGAATGGCGTTTGATCGATCGAGAGAGCAGAAGGAACATGGAGCAGTTGCAGAAAAGAAGTCATCAGAAGCAGTCCATTTTCGGGAGTCGTTTTTGAATACAGTTGTAACAGAAATCTTATTAAAGTCGTTTTAAGTTGAATATCAGTTGTCAAAGTTACCAAAGTCGTCAGAAGTTGTTGTTTTAAGTTTCCAATAGTTTATATAATCCCGCACACTTATGTTATATTAATCTCAGCATACTAATTCTTAATAAACAATATAAAACAACCTCTACTTATAATATAAAAGAAAATCTCTGATATTAAAAAAAAAATTATTAAATTAACAAAAATAGGGCAGCTGTAGAATATCTCGTCAAGTATGTATTTAAACGTTGTGCTAAGTGACATCATTATGTAAATCAGTCAAATGACAAATTCACAGCAATAGTCGAACTGAAACAATTATTAAATGTTAAAACAATTATTGATATAATATGATATATATAATATATGAGATACTACGGTGTCTTCGGATGCACCCCACGGTTTTAACTCTGAATTTAGTGATCTTGTTAATAATTATATACTATTGCTCTGAAACAATAATTTTGTCTGTAATTATAAATTATTTTCTTCTTTTTAGTTCGGTCATTTATAAAAGCTTGTTTTTTTATTTTTTTTTAACAATTATTTTATTTATTTATTTTTGCTTCGCACCGGGTGTTACGAATTTTGTTGTCGTCCTAAATTACAAAATCTTGTCAGAGAATTTTAAATAGAAGTCAAGAATTCTGCTAAACTCTTCGGCTATTGCTCTAAGCTATTTGTTTTGGCTATTTATTTTTAGCATTATTGTTTTTTATTTTCTTTTTATCACCGGTTCTACAATTTGTCGTATTTCTGAACACAAATATAAGCATATAGTTTCCACCAAGTTCATTTAGCTAGTTTCTAGCTATTTATTTAAGCTTTTTGTTTTTTTAAGCTATTTTTAGCGGGGTCAGCTATTTCTGTCATGTTTTTTCCACACAGATTAAAGTATTTCCTGTTTTGCTTTTGCTTTAATTTAGTTTTTTATAGCCTTGCAGGGTATAATAATTTCAGTCAGAAGTTTGCAACGCAGTGAAGGAGGCCATTCGACCATATAAAGTATATATATTCTTGATCAGGATCAACAGCCGAGTCGATCTAGCCATGTCCGTCTGTCCGTCTGTCCATTTGTCCTTCTGTCCGTCTGTCCGTTTCTACGCAAACTAGTCTAGTTAGCCTTCTATATACTCTCACTCGTATATATGTCAGAACGGGCCAGATCGGACGACTATATCATATAGCTGCCATAGGAATGATCGAATAATTTAGCTAGGCAGCTAGGGATTTTATAGCCTCTTGGCTATCCGAGTAAATCCGCACTCTATTGCCCCTGAGATCCTGCCTTAAGGAAAGTTCGACTGCTTCCCTTATGGCTAGTAACTCAGCCTGCAAGAACGTCGCTGAGTTAGAGAGATTGAAAGCCTTTTCAATTCCCCAATTGTCAGCGTAGATCCCAGCCCCTACGCCGCAGCTTATTTTTGGGCCATCGGTGTAGAGGGACACCACGTTCTCTACTACTACTTTGCCCCTACTCCAGTTTTCCCTCGATCGGTATGAGGTCGAGAATGCGTTCCCGAATTTCATCTCCGCCATCGTAGTCGGCCTTAACGTTTGTATTTCCGAGCCTGTCGCCGTATTCCCTCAAACAATTGCTTGCCTTCAGTCTTAGTGCACTCAGTGCTGCAATGTCCTTCACGAACAGTTCTATCGGCATTATATTCAGGATAGCGTTGAGGGCAGCCGCGGGGCATGAGCGCATTGCACCCACGGCCCCCGCACTCGCTGCCCGTTGTATCCGTGTCAACTTCGTTCTGTTGTTAGCCCTAGTAAGTGCCGGCCACCATACTAGGGCTCCGTATGTTATTATTGGCCGTACCACTGCTGTGTAGAGCCATATAATTATCTTTGGGTGCAGTTCCCATTTGTCCCCAAACATTTTCCTGCAGTAGTAGAATACAATGCTTGCTTTCCTTACTCTTTCTGCAATGTTTTCTTTCCATGAGAGCTTTTTATCCAGAATTATTCCTAGATACTTTGCTCTCTCCGCTAGTTTTAGCTCCATGCCGTTTATACTGGGCATGTTGAAGGGTGGTATCTCAGTTCTACATGTGAAAAGCATACATATGTTCTGTCTTAGTGGTGTTGATACCTAGTCCGCAGGTTTTTGCCCTTTTATTTAATCGACCTAGTGCACCCGTCATTATCTCGCTAATAACGTCAGGGTATGGTCCTGATACTAGCAGTACTACGTCGTCTGCGTAAGCAACTGCTTTAACTTTACCCGTATTGAGATCTATCAATATACCGTTTATATTTGTGAGCCAGAGTAGGGGCAATAATACCCCGCCCTGAGGTGTGCCTCTCTTCACAGTCCGCGTAAGGTGAGTGCCACTCAGTTCGGCTGTGATCGTCCTGCTCTTTAGCATGACCCCGACCCACTCTCTGATGCCTCTCTCAATACCTAACAAGTTGAGGGAGCCCAGGATAGAGTCGGGGTTTACGTTATTGAACGCGCGTTCGATGTCTGGGAAGGCGGCCATCGTGTATTGCTTGTGTTGTAATGTCTTCTCGACATGATGTACAACTACGTGTAGCACTGTTTCCGTTAAATTTCCTTCGCGGTAAGCATGTTGCGCATCCGAGAGTTGATGTCCCTCTAGAGACTACCGGATGTGAACGTCCAGGAGTCCATGGCTTTTATTGTAGCATTGTCCTTGGCTGATTGTAGCATTGCCGGTATTAAGCCGTCTGGGCCCGGACTTTTGTACTTATCGAAAAAATCTATTGCCCACTGAATTTGTTCAGTGGTAATGATGTCTTTCGTTGGCGCATCCATTTGAGCGGATATTTTATTTTGTTTTATTTTTAAGTCGGCTCAACTCTTTAGCAAACCGGTTTATTCGAGCTTGGAGGATAGAATAACGGAACGCATTCAGTAAAAAATGAATTCATGGCATTGTAAAAAATATCCACAGCAACTGCAATGTCAGTATGTCACATGTAGAGATCGGACAAATTGAACTCGTATATAAAATTATTCAGCCGTTCAAAGTCCGTTTTGCGAAAACATAGGACTTTATTGGCTGGACGGTCAGAAATATTCTGTACGTCACACGCAATATCAAAAGTCACATCGAAAGTTGGATGATAAGGATCTTCGGGCTTGCTAAACTGACTCTCGCAGGATCACAGACGAAGCGAAGATCGAGCACGCGCTGTAAGGAATTTCTGTCACATATTCCTGGATGATTCTGTTCAGAATCCCTACCGAAATTGCCTTCTGATTCAGGGGGGAATTCGTGTCGAAATTCACGACAAATTCCTAGCAGGATTCCTTAATGATTCCCGGAATATTCCACGAGTAGTCCGAATTCAGGTTTTATAACGCCTATTGTATGGAAATTCCTGGATGGCTGGTATGAAAGCGGCCTGTTGATTCAGGATGGAGGCCTCTCCATTCCAACCTGATTCAGACCTGAATGCTGAAGGAATGGTACTTAAGGGTAGGGATAGCATAGGCCTACATAGGGCTAACATGAATATACAATTTATTTTAGTTGCGTTTGCCTGTTATAGTTATATAATTAATTACATGAATAAGTCTAACCGGGGGGTGTCGCAACTGCTTCAAAAAGCCATTAATGAAATTTGCCATGGAAATATATCAGCTAAATGGAAACTGCTGCATTTCGGGAGCCAGTTTATTAATGCTACGGAAATATTAGCCCAAGAAGCAGCATACACCATCTAAGGACTACATACAAATATCTGAGGCGAGTGAAGGAAATATATTTATAAACACTTGCCATCCAGACAAAAGGTTCTGATAGTGCGATCCAATAAAGAATTAAAGCAGCTTCCTGGGAATTCAACTGATATTTTTGAACAACATTTACTTGATCGGTACGTGCAAAGGCATGCTGACTTGAAATCGATATGCCTTGCAAAATTTGCAGCTTTTTAAAAATTGGGATGGGATGGGTCTCCAACGAAGATTATGATGAAGCGATCGAAGTTGAAATGGATGATGAAAATCCCATGGCGTAAGCATGCCCTAATTCTTAGGTAGGTTCAATTCATTCCAGTAAATTCCAGTAAATTAAACATCAGATCCCTTAAGACCCTGAAGCAATGACTCCTTAATGCATGTAAGCTAATTGACCTCCAATTAATTATTATAAACGAAATCTCGATGGTCGGATCCAAAACGCTCGGATATTTGGATGAAAGACTTCGACCAATTTTTAGAAGTCAAGATGTAATTTTTGGGGTAAGTCAATTATAGCGTTTGGGGATCTGAAAATACATCAAATTCCTTCAATATTCTGGCTGGCACAAACCTTTGAAGTAATTTTAAGTTCTTTGCGTTAGCCGAAAAAATGCGCCAAACGGACGATAAGGCATTTTCTTTGCCGTTGAATATCATGTCTGAAGCCAATATGACAGATGCAGATGTAGAGCTTTTTAGGCAAGGAGTTGTCCGCCAACTGAAGTTCCAGATGTCGCTAGCCATCTATTTGCTTCTGATGATGAGGTTAACCAATACAACTCCTTAAAGCTGGCTGAAATCGCCACAGAAGAGTTGATTTCAACTGCCATTGATACTGTAAAAACAGCTCATATGTAAGTAAGAAACAAAGAAATTACTCTAAGAAAGGCCCAAATTATGTGTTCGTTGGGGAGCGATCCTGCCGCTAAAGATCCTGTATGGTAAAATAGATCCCTCGACGCAGTCGTAAAATAGTATAAGATAAGTCGGGGGCGTCGTGTGGCTTGCTTCAGTGCGTCAACTTTTTTTCGCATCATACATAGAACTAACTACCTTAAACATGAGGTCTTCGCTCCCGACCGATAAGCTAAGCTTTACAGTGCAAGGCGGGTTCGAGAAGTGGAGCGCGAACTCGGGAACTCGGTTGCGGGCGGTCGGGAATATCGAAGAGAGGAAGGCGGGAGCACGTAGATTAGCCCGATGAGCAGTGCGCGAAGGGCCGACCGACGGGAGTGCAAGAGCGGCAAAGCTTTGGGGGCTCGGTGGGCAGAGGCGGCGGCGCTGCCGCCACAAGAGGCCTCCTGACGTGAACATTCCCCCCCCCCCCCCCCCTTGTAATCACTCGGGTTACAACATATTCGTCTTTTATGAACCTAGCTGCGGAACGGATGGCTGGGGACGAAGCGACTGCCGCGGTCTGCAGGGTATCCTGGCTAGCGGCGGAAATTTCCTAGGCGCACCGGAGTGCAGCTGAGGAGCGGTGGACGAATGCCGTGGAGTGGCTGAGGAGTGCCGGGGAGAGGCGAAGGATCCTAGGGCAACCTTGCCATTGGTTGGATTGAACCTCTGATACGTCAGCCGTCCAGAGCGTTAGCGTGGTGCGAAGCGGCGGCATCTTCTCGAAGCGGACTGGAAAAAATATATAATTTAGAAGAGTGGCCAGTAAATAAAGCGAATTAGGAGCACGAAGTCATCCGATGCTGCGATCGGTGTGCGGGAACTGGACTCCCAGGCATGTGCACTAGCTTGGGGTGGTACTGATTGCACGTATTCTCTGCAGCACTTGCCTTGGGAATGTTCGTGGGCCAAACAGTTGAAACAGTAGCGGTTGGTGGACACCGCGTAATTTTTGTCATTTTCGAAGCGGATGGATTCCGCTGCAGACTCGGCATAGGTAACGTCTGCTCTTGATTTCGCCGTAGGCCACCCAAAAATTGAAGGCGTTGGGAGAAGTAGTGACTCGCGTGGAGAACGAAGATATCCTTTGGATCGGTGCGGTTTCTGGGCTAGAAGGTTCAGGAGCAATCTAAAAACACTGAAGGAACAGTTTCTGGGATGCAGCAAGGTGTGATGCCGTCTGCGGCACGTAAGGAAGGAATGGGAACTTTGATATAAAAATAATTTTCAACTGGCTGTTGACCAACAACAGCCGGTTCTCGAAGTGGTCGATGAGGCTTCGCCAAGCTGAGACGAAGCCCTCGTCGGTGAGCGGGGCTTTGAAAACAAAGCGCTTCGCCACTTATCTTTGATAGTAGGTAGAACAATTCCTCCACCGGGGTGAGACGCGAGTTGTGAATATAAACCGCAGTAAAAGGGTCACTGAACATGGGTCACCGAATATAGTCACCCGCGAAAATTTCGGTGTCCACCGGTGGCAGACAACGGTGGGGAATCTGGAACGGCCTGAGAAGCGCCCTTTTCGATCAACTCTTGGAGGTCGGCAATACATCTTTCGTAGACCGAGAAACAATACTCATATTTGGGCTGGAGCGTTAGCCCGATCCAGGCGTACTCTCACCGGATGCCGATATAAGTTCAGAACAACTATCGAAATTCCTTCGACCTTTTCCCAAAGTGTTCGAATCTGGTCGCGACGCACTTGACACGTGTAAGGAGAGAGCTTGGTGGCTTCTGGGGCGCCCGGAGTGTAGATCTTTGCATCAAATTGACTCACAAGGTCTGTCGTAGCAATAAACTTCCTCAACGCAATATCGATGGCAGTCTGAGCCATTTCTGTAAATTTCATAAAACTTACTACCTTAAACATAAGGTCTGCGCTCCCGACCGATAAGCCAAGCTTAACAGTGCGAGAGCGGGTTTGCGAAGTGGAGCGCGAACTCGGGAACTCGGTTGCGGGCGGTCGGGAATATCGAAGAGAGGAGGGCGGGAACACGTAGATTAGCCCGATGAGCAGTGCGCGAAGGGGCGATCTGCGGGAGTGCAAGAGCGGCAAAGCTTTGGAAGGTCTGTGGACAGAGGCGGCGCCGCGGCTGCCACGAAGGGAACCCAGTGACTGCCACCTGACTACACCTTAAAAGAACAGCAAAATATATGGTGACCGTCAATATAGACACATATGATGGACTGGTAAACGGGTCAACAGGCCAACTAATGCAAATTGACAACAGCTTAGTTAATAAAGATACATTAGTGACAAATCTTTTGATTAAGTTTTTATATCCTACAGTTGGTGCCATGACTAGGTCAAAAGAACGGATCACACAGATTGAACTCTAGTTCAAAAAACAGCTCGAGTTTTTCAATGTCGAAGTTCAGGACATTCTTTGGTTGATCGAAAGCAATTCCTGTTGTTCCTCCTGAGGCTATAACCATTCATAAAAGCCAAGGAGGAACCGACGTCAAAGTCGCAGTGCACCTTAAATGGACATTAAGCGAGCTTCGCTTTACGTAGGATGCAGCAGAGTAATAAACGCATCGGGTCTTTTCCTTTTAGGAGACTTTGTTCCTCCAACTAGATTTGGGGCTACAAATGTCCAAGGAGAGCAAGAAAGCTTATTTGTTCTTCATACTTTTTATGTTTTGTTGAAACCTTGACTCTTTCCCAGGAAGACCTTTTCCCAAAGTGTTCGAATCTGGTCGCGACGCACTTGACACGTGTAAGGAGAGAGCTTGGTGGCTTCTGGGGCGCCCGGAGTGTAGATCTTTGCATCAAATTGACTCACAAGGTCTGTCGTAGCAATAAACTTCCTCAACGCAATGTCGATGGCAGTCTGAGCCATTTCTGTGGTCGGCCGGGCTAGTATTTAAAGCATTGTCGCTGTTTGCTCTTGAGCGGACAGAGGTGGACTTTTATTTAGGAGGAGAGGGTCGCAGAGATGCCGACTGGGATCTTTCCAAACGGATTGACGGAATCGGCCTTGCTTAAACCAATTATACAAAAAAAATTGGATTTCCGCAATATTTTGAGTGCCGAAATAAAAAATCAATTGAGGCGGCAGAACCAATTTAAATGGATACCCCTGGAGTGCAGGTGTCGGAGTGGAGAGACTGTCCGAAAAAGAGGTTGTCCTACTATTTAAAATAGTAAAGACAGAGTAAAAGACGGAGTATGCTCTCTTTACCTTTTATGGGAATACAATTTTTTTTATTAGAAATTAAAAATCCTTTGTATTTTAGAATATATATTTTTATATATGGAAAGTAGTTCGGGCTAGTATGTGTGAATTTACGAATTTATAATCCATGCATTTTTCAATTAATATTTGGTCTGTGTTACTTAGATCGGACGTGGAGGTTTGCTTATATATTTTGCTCAGAACATTGGTCAGGGGTTGAGGATGTATCCCGTAATAAATTAAATATTAATTAAATACTGATTTAGTAAAGTATTGTTCGGAAGTAATCAGTTGTTGTCAAAATTATTTATCGCGGATCCGAAATGGTCGAAATAAACTCATGGCTTTTGTTCGGGAGAAAAACTCAGTGGGTTTGCCATCGGCAAAGCGTATGTGCGGGACTCAAAAGAATTAATTAATTAATTTAATTCAAATTCTGGATCTCTTGGTGAATGTTTAACTATTTGTTAATTTTTAAAGGTATCAGCCGCAGGTGTTTAATAATTTCAACGCAGGAAAGGTAGAATTAAATATCATCCGTTGTTGGTCGCGGAGAAAAGCTCACTGGGTTATGCCGTCGGAAAAGCAGTGCGTAAGTGCGGGACTCAAAGAACTAAATGGCAACAACAAAAATATAGCGGCAGCGGCGGACTGTTCGGCGAACAGGGTGAATTTCCGAAACTAGCGCACACCGGGTGGCCGATATTAATTATGCCTTTTTTTCGCAACGCAATTTAACTGTTCACGGAGAATTTTTTTCCTGCTTGGAAATATGTGCACAAGTTTAGAATGCGTTTGTCTGTATGTGGCTGCACATAGGTCTCGACCGTTGGCAAGTAGATGGACAATGGGAAACCGAAAGAAACGGCGAGAAGTCTGGTGGTGCACACAAAACGGACACGGATGAAAATGTTTGACAATCGAAGACGCAGAGAAATATGAAATATTCAACTGCAGTTGTGTCAACAAAACTCGGACTTGGAGTTAACACGAAGAAAAAAATAAATCTTCGGCCCACTGTTGAAGACCGGCAGCGAGAACGATACGGAAGAAAGCATATTTTTATCTTTAGCGGAAAAATCACCGGGAACTGCAGGTCAAAGGACTGAAGGATATCCGTATCCGGCTCGAAGGATCAACTGTTCGTAGGGGGGCGATCCTACCGCTATGGATCCTGTATGGAAAAATTGATCCAGCGACGCAGTCGTAAAATGGTATAACCAGTAGAGGTTAAAAATATAGGTCGGGGGCGTCGTGGGGCTCGCTTCAGTGCGCCAGCTTTATTTCTCTTCGTACATAAAACTTACTACCTTAAACATAAGGTCTGCGCTCCCGACCGATAAGCCAAGCTTAACAGTGCGAGAGCGGGTTTGCGAAGTGGAGCGCGAACTCGGGAACTCGGTTGCGGGCGGTCGGGAATATCGAAGAGAGGAGGGCGGGAACACGTAGATTAGCCCGATGAGCAGTGCGCGAAGGGGCGATCTGCGGGAGTGCAAGAGCGGCAAAGCTTTGGAAGGTCTGTGGACAGAGGCGGCGCCGCGGCTGCCACGAAGGGAACCCAGTGACTGCCACCTGACTACACCTTAAAAGAACAGCAAAATATATGGTGACCGTCAATATAGACACATATGATGGACTGGTAAACGGGGCAACAGGCCAACTAATGCAAATTGACAACAGCTTAGTTAATAAAGATACATTAGTGACAAATCTTTTGATTAAGTTTTTATATCCTACAGTTGGTGCCATGACCAGGTCAAAAGAACGGATCACACAGATTGGACTCCAATTCAAAAAACAGCTCGAGTTTTTCAATGTCGAAGTTCAGGACATTCTTTGGTTGATCGAAAGCAATTCCTGTTGTTCCTCCTGAGGCTATAACCATTCATAAAAGCCAAGGAGGAACCGACGTCAAAGTCGCAGTGCACCTTAAATGGACATTAAGCGAGCTTCGCTTTACGTAGGATGCAGCAGAGTAATAAACGCATCGGGTCTTTTCCTTTTAGGAGACTTTGTTCCTCCAACTAGATTTGGGGCTACAAATGTCCAAGGAGAGCAAGAAAGCTTATTTGTTCTTCATACTTTTTATGTTTTGTTGAAACCTTGACTCTTTCCCAGGAAGAGACAATCTAAGGATTTTTGACATTATAAGGAGAATCGATAGTAGCCAATTAAATGGTACTGGGAAAAACAAGTTTTTTCTTAGATGTGCAATTTCTTTTTGAAACAAAGAAATCGCGAAGCCCCTGAGCAACCTATCAATCGATTGCATTTAAATATCTAGACCAAAATATAAATATCTAACCAATTAAATGGTACTGGAAAAAACAAGTTTTTTCTTAGATGTGCAATTTCTTTTTGAAACAAAGAAATCGCCAAGCCCCTGAGCAACCTATCAATCGATTGCATTTAAATATCTAGACACGTCATTCATAATTGTTTAAAAGAGTCTCAGATTTCGTATTACATGATATCGAAATGAAATTAAAGCTGACGTTGATGAAGAACGCAAAATAGATAATAATAAAGTTGTAATATTAGGAGACTTTAATATCTGCAGATCTTCAAATCTTCTCCATTAATAATTCCGAAACAACAAAACATCGCACTCAAATTTATTAGATATCTTCAGACACTCGGATTCCCATTACAGCCATCATTATGGGATTTTCATTCAATATAGCATAAGACAGTACATTAAAGCTAATTAAAGATATAATTTAAACATTTTCAATGTAATTTATGTATTTTTGTAAATCGATTTTTTCGCAGATCTAATGACAGCTGAAGTGTTCACAAGTATTTTGCATTGTAATTTATTAAATATTTTTAAAAGGTAATTGACTTATTTTTACTCAGTTAATAAATTCATTAGCAGAATTAGTTTTGAACCTGAATTCTTTTTTAACCTAGACGGTGTGAACGGAAGGAGATTGTAAATCCAGTATTTGTTTTCTTCTTAATTGGTGTGTATATTTGTGAAAAATATTCTAATATCCATATGTATATACATATGTATTTTAATTATAGATTAACGAGAGAATAGCCGGAAGGAAAGATCCGTAACATACGTTTAGAGGATATGCAAGAAGTTGTGCTAAGGAAAAATGTGGTAATCATTGAAAAAATTATAAAGTTTTTTAAATAAATAAATATTAAAAAAATAAATTATAAATTTCGTCAGATATTTATTATGGGGCGAGGGTTCCAGGGATCTCCTACACGTTTTCCTCTGGGAGTCCTATCTGATTCTACTCTGAATTCCCCCACGATTATTGCCTGATTCCGTCTCAAATTCCTGGATGATTTCGTTCAGAGTCCGGTTCGAAATTCCCTTCTGATTCAGGGGGGAATTCGTGTCGAAATTCACGACAAATTCCTAGCAGGATTCCTTAATGATTCCCGGATATTTTCTCTGGTAATCCGAATTCATGTTTTCTGATGCCTACTGTATGGAAATTCCTGGATGGCTTGTATGAAAATTTCTTTATGATTCAGGATGGAGGCCTCTGCAACCCAACCTGTTTCAGAGCTGAATTCAAAAGGAATGGTACTGAAGGGGAAGTAGAAATATAACAATTTACACAACGTTCACCGGAATTGGAATCCCATAGTTTCTGTCCCTTGACATTTTTTTTATTTTTATTTAACCGAAAATTTACAAGATATTTTTATAAGAAGAACACCGCCCGAATAATTTCGTGTCTCAAACTGAACTCCACTTATTGAACTAGGATGGGTGACGATCAAGCCTCGGTTTCGAGCTTTTGTGGGTCTTGATGGATTTCGAAAGATTCTGAGAGAGAGCTTAACTGGTTCTTTAATTTCTCTTGGATTCAAGTGCATTGGCTCTTGGATACAAGTGCTCTTTTGAAATTTGATAATTTTGTTTTCGAACTAACGAGTCCGAACTTTGAGCGTGTGACCGCGACAAATAGAAAAGGATGTTTAGACAATAAAATTGTTTAGTCTACTACTGGGGACTTGTGTTTATTCTACTGTCGAACTCGTGTGGAGTTGTGGTGTCCGATGACTGTATGGTTATCATTCGATGATGATTCATGGGTGTACATATATGTGGAATAAGTAGGCACGTGCTAAAGTCTATGGGACTGTGGATATGTCACTCCCCCAACCTTTGAATTTAGCCTGTCCTCAGGCGGATAATGTGGGATAAATCATGATGTTATTTTCCGATATGATCTGATCATTTACAATTTGTTCCGGAATCGGTTGTTCTTCTTGTGTTTTCTTATATTTAACAATGAGTTTCTTAGGTATACTCTTAAATTTATAACTGACATACAATATTAAACTTAGGATTGTAATAACAAAAAATGTAAGACATGATTTGAAATATGCTGTAATATTTTACATGGGATTCGATTATATCTCTTGTTTGAATGTTTGCCAAAGGTTCTATTTTGGTTATGTTGTTAACAATATAAATTGACTGTGTAAAATCTGCAAGGTTGCTTGAAATTATGAATTCATTTATTTGCATAGTACAATTCTTTATTTTTAATATTATTTATTTTTAATATTGTTGATGCAATTTTGATTAACAAGTGTTTCTGGAATGTTCCAGGTGACTAATATGTTTGGTTCTATATAATTGATTTGGAAATCATTGTGTGCTTTAGTGTATTTACATTCAGTAGGTTCTTGTTTAATAATTCCTATTAATCACTTATCGGAAATTGGTTTACCTGTGTGTGTATTGTAGACCTTATCTTCGTAAATATAAAACTTATCAAATACAGACTCGGTAAGGATGTAATTGGACTCGTCAGGATATGGGACTATATTGAATATTGGGACTTTTGTTATCTCGCTAGGAACATGGGAAATTATTAAAATTTCGTTTGTATCTGTTTTAAGCCAAGTGGATGTTTTAATCTTTAGCATTTTCTCGGAATTTACTTGTTTCAAATAATCATGTTTAAGTAATTTCGGATTGAAAATTCCCAGTCTCGTGAGTTGCATACCCATTTCTATGTCTTCAATATACTCAGTAAATTGTTGTAAATTTAAAATAAGTACTGCTACCTGTTGTTGTTTTTCATTTTCAATTTTGAATTTGTTATTGATATCTATCCCGCTGTTAATCACATCAATAATCATATTCAAATCATGATTCTGAACGGAATTTTCTGACAAGTTATTAATTTTGCTTTCTAACACATCTCTGTCGTCTTGATCTAGTGTGCCGAATAAATATTTGTATGCTGTTCCTACAATATTTACTAGACCTCGTTTGGTTCTCTTGATTATTCTCAAACCATTTATTTCCCTTTTTAGTTTTTCAACTAAGTAATCTATTTGGATTACGTCAGGAAAATATATCGCTTCATCCAACAAGTTCTCAAACATTAACATGGTCTTAGTTATGTTTATGCTTAAGTAATAATATTAGTAACTCGTGGGTATCTCCGTAACTCCTGTTTGAAATAATAGGTATCCATTTTTAGCACTTATTGAATTTACTTCTATGCTACTGCCTTGGACTACGGTGATGAGAGCGATGATTGCCAGACATATAATCATTATGGGGAATATGGGGCACCTCTTAATCTTCTTCGATGGGTCTGGAATCTGAAACATATTGAAAATGCTATAGTCAACGTCGAGCCAGTTCGCAAAGTTAATGATATAGTACAATGCTATCGCTGCCAAC
This sequence comes from Drosophila serrata, assembly GCF_035046125.1. NCBI lineage: Eukaryota > Metazoa > Arthropoda > Insecta > Diptera > Drosophilidae > Drosophila > Drosophila serrata. The sequence goes on along the minus strand of NW_028256980.1, from coordinate 3,757 downwards.
AATATGGACACACTAAAGCTTACTGCTCAAAAGACTTCAAGTGCGTTAAATGCTCTCTTCCACATCCAAGCATCTGCTGCCCAAAAGATAAAGAGTCTCCAGCTAAATGTGCAAACTGTGATGGAAATTATGCTGCAAGCTACAAAGGGTGCAGTATCTACCAGGAACTCATGTCCAAAAAGACATCAACAGGTCGCAAACCAAATATGAACGCAGTCAATAAAACCGAAGCAACCTACAATTTTGCTCCGCCGAATGCAGCGCCGTTCAAAATATCTAACGAATACCAAACATATGCTAAAGTGACATCAGATAATATTAACACAAGCAATTCATTAGAAAGAATAGAACACCTATTGGAGAAACAGTCTGAACTTACGAATAATTTGCTTAATATGATTATGTTACTTGTAAACAAATTATGCAAATAAATCTTAATATTGGAATTTGGAATGCCAATGGGCTTTGCAACCATGTCAATGAAATATCTATGTTTTTAAAAACAAATAAAATACACGTCATGCTCATATCTGAAACTCATTTTACCACCAAATCTTACTGTCGTATAATCGGATATGATTTATTAAGAGCCGACCACCCTGCGAATAGAGCTCATGGAGGCTCTGCCATTCTTAAAAAAATGGAATAAAATTTACAATTATGGACAGTGTCAGGGAAGACTCCATACAAGCAGCCGTTATAGAGATAAAATGTGTGCATGCAGATGTGTCAGTATCTGCTATATATCTGCCTCCTCGATACTCACTCAAAGAAGCGGATTTCAATAACTTCTTTCAGAGAATTGGGCCGAGATTCATTGTAGGAGGTGATTTTAACGCAAAACATCCATGGTGGGGTTCCAGATTAGCAAACCCTAAAGGAAGCGAGCTTTACAAATGCATACAAGCTAATAAATTTGTAAGCCTTTCAACTGGAAAACCAACATACTGGCCTACCGACAGCCGCAATATTCCTGACTTGATTGATTTTATAGTTTTTTCTGGAAATCCACAATCACACATGAATGTTATTGAAAATTTTGACTTAAGCTCTGATCACTCTCCTATAATAGCCACATATTGCGCTGTAGCTTGTATGCAAAAAAAGCCATATAAAATAATCTCATCAACTACAAACATCAATATGCTTAAAAACTATCTTGAATCAAATGTAAGTTCCAATTTATCTTTAAAAACAGGAGACGATATAGATGCTGCAGTAGAGTATTTAACAGCCGCAAAACATTCAGCGAGTTATATATCTACTGCTCCTGCAACTAACTCCCAACATATAAGACCACCATTTATAGCAACTGAAATCCGGACAATGATACAGAATAAACGGAATTTGCGAAAACGATGGTAGGAAAGCAGATATCCCGCTGACAAGCGACTGTATAACAAGGCCACATCAGATCTAAAAAAAATGTTATCAGACCTAAAGAATGAATCTCTTACCACTTTCCTTAAAAGTCTTGATCCTCAATCATTAAACTATGAACATAATCTGTGGAGAGCAACAAAATATCTCAAAAGACCGGCTAAGAGAAGCACAGTTGCTAAGAACAACAACGGTGAGTGGTGTAGATCTGATGACAAGCTAGCTGAAGCTTTTGCGCTCCACTTGCACTCTGTATTTCAGCCAAATAATATGGTAAACGAAACTGTCGAGAAAGATATAGAGAGATTTTTAGTTTCTCCGTGCCAAATGAGCTTACCAATTCATCGTATACAAACGAAGGAAGTTTTAATGGAAATTAAGAACCTATAAAACAACAAAGCGCCCGCCTGGACAAAATTGATGGACTAACTTTAAAAAACTTACCACCAAAATGCATTCGTTTATTAACTTTTATATTTAATGCGATCATGAGGCTAGACCACTTTCCTACTCAGTGGAAATGTGCTGAGGTGGTGATGATTTTAAAGCCAAAGAAGCCTGAAACTGAGTTATCGTCGTACCGTCCCATAAGCTTACTGTCAACATTTTCTAAGGTATTTGAAAAAATACTCTTGAAGAGAATGTTGCCTATTATGGACGAACTCGCCATCATTCCCGAATACCAGTTTGGTTTCAGGAGAGGACATGGAACCCCAGAACAGTGCCACAGGGTGATGCATGAAATTATAACAGCATTTGAGTGTAAAAAATACTGCACTGCAGCATATCTCGATGTCCAGCAAGCGTTTGATAGAGTATGGCACAAAGGCCTACTATATAAAATAAAAAAATTGTTGCCTGCACCATACTATTTGCTGCTTAAATCGTATCTCGATAAACGCCGCTTCTACGTTCAGCAAATAGAGGAGACTTCTTCAATAGTAGGCATAAATGCTGGCATCCCACAAGGTAGCGTCCTAGGTCCTGTATTATATACACTATTCACTGCGGACATGCCGATTGCAAATAATGTAAGAGTAGCAACCTACGCAGACGACACAGCCATCATAGCAAATCGCTCCCTTAGGGAAGAGGCATCTGTATATCTACAACACGAGCTCGACCTTATTGATGAGTGGTTTCAGCGATGGAAAATAAAAGTAAATCCACTTAAGTCTGTACAGAGAGACAACAGCAAACTATAAAAGCTAACAAAATGACCTGGTTACTGAGTCGAAATTCTCAAGTCAGCATAGAGAACAAAATACTGCTATATAAAGCGATTCTCAAGCCTGTCTGGACATATGGTATACAATTGTGGGGAACAGCCAGCAACTCAAATATAGAGATCCTCCAGCGATTCCAATCAAAAATGTTAAGAAAAATTGTAAATGCTCCTTTTTATGTGACAAATGTTAACATCCATAATGACCTGAATATCCCATTTGTTAAAGATGTAATAAGAAAACACAGTATAGCATATGTAAACAAAAGTAGTATAAAAACGGGATTTTCGGGACCTTTGATGTCGGCAAAAGGGGTAATAAAAATGCAATTAATGGGTTAGCTGTCAATACATTTAATTGCTTTGAGTAATAAAAATGCAATTAATGAGGGTTAGCTGTCAACCTGTCAATGGATGGGGGTAATAAAGATGCAATTAATTAGGGTCAGTGTATGTAAAAGGACACTTGTGAACAAGTGTTCAAGCGCCCCAACAAGGATGTGGATACGAGTGCGAAAGGGAGGGGAGCGATCCCGAGCGATCCCGGAGCGCACGTGTACGTTCCCACGACCCTCACTGAAAGAAAGGGACGGGGGAGGCAATTGAAAAGGTCGCACCGCAGCGATCCTGGACCGCATCGATCCCGTTTACGCACGTGGACGTTGACCCTCAATCCTCACTTAAAAAAGGGATGGGGGTGGAATGGGAGAAGGGTGCTAACGGAAAAATCCACGCTCTGCTCGATCCTCGAGCACACTTGGACGTTGACCCTCAATCCTCACTTAAAAAAGGGACGGGGGTGAAATGGAAAATTCCACGCCCACGCTCTGCCCGATCACGTTCACGCACGTGGACGTTAACCCACGATCCTCACTTAAGAAAGGGATGGATGTGGTTTTCCTTGAGAGATACTTGAAAAGATCATTTGTTTTCCCATAGAAGGAGAGAAACACACAATTCCCTCCTTGAAAAGAGTGGAAAAATTAATTAAATTTTTAAAACTTTATTAAAATTTATGAAGTTTACACAAAATTTATAAAGTGCAAACGTGCAAAAGTGCAAAACTACAAAAGTGTAAAAGCACAGAACAGTAAAAAAAAATTATTAAATTAAATTAAATAAAAATCAAAAACAAAAAACAATCAACAAAAA